>NC_091492.1:7768207-8368207 GCF_947461875.1 Haliaeetus albicilla
ACTTGATATAAAGGGCATGTAAGTTCCACTGATTGAAATGTTGATTTATGGGCTCTGAAATACTATCCCCAGAAACACAATGTCCCAGTAAGTATCAGTTATAGTGGCAGTAGTAGTATTAAAGCGATTCCTCTCAGCAACTGGGAAAGTGGGTATAGAGGGAGTAATGTGGTGCTCAGTATTTAAATCAAAGCTACCAAATACTTAGCATTAGTCTTGATTCATGATAAGGCTGTGTTTAGAAATATGCAACGTCTTAGGAATGTTCTTTCCTAGCCAGCTATTTCATTGAATGCAGCCATTTATTTCTGGAACTAGCAAGATGACTATGGATTTGTTCTGACAACTTTCTGTGGTGTATTTATACTGATATGGCCAAATAGACATCTCTTTTGACTCTGTCTTCCAAAACTGCCACATACAGGTATTTGTAAGGTCTGCAAATCTTGATTAATGTCCTCAGATTTTGTCTTCATACAGAATTGTACTAATTCACTTGTTCTTAAGCTATTATAATTTAGAGTAACACAATAAGCTACAGCTCAGTACCCCACCATCAGATCTCATCCACATATCTTTATACCCAGCTGTAAAAAGACCTTCCTTTTCAATACCAATCAATATGTGTTCATACAATGTGTGTACCATTGGTGGTATCTGTTTATACTGGCAAAAAGATGCTCAAAACACTAACAGTTTTGTAACAGTACAAAAATAGCATATTGAGCACTGTGTTCTCTTTGGCCAATCATGTAAAACACTGAAGTTATACTGTGAGGATGTTCTGCTGCCTTATGGTTCTTTGACAGTCTCTTAAGTATGAGCCCTATGTTTCAATGTACAATTTACAATCGCTAAAATACTAATATCAACATCATTTTTAATACTCATTACACTCTTCCTGAAGGGCAGCACATTCCCTTGAGAAATGTGTTGTTCCATCAGAAATGGCTTTCCTGCTGGTTTATTGAAGCATTTCATAGTCTGTTCTTGCCTTCACCCTTTATCCCTTCCCCCCCTCTTTCATACAGAAGATCAAAATAAACACAACACTAACACTACCAAACAAACACGCCCCAAACAACAATCAGCAGCAACAAAAAGGCCACAAATACGTGGCCACTTGTGAAATATGTGCCCTTCTCATGTAGAAGCAACATTTGCCCATGGGTTTGTTCTAAGAATGGCCCCTTTGTCGACTAGCTAATGAAAATGTTACATCTG
This sequence comes from Haliaeetus albicilla, assembly GCF_947461875.1. NCBI lineage: Eukaryota > Metazoa > Chordata > Aves > Accipitriformes > Accipitridae > Haliaeetus > Haliaeetus albicilla. The sequence goes on from NC_091492.1 coordinate 7,769,432, forward strand.
ACAGAACTTTAAAAGAAAAAAAATGACAACTCCCTGAAGGTAAGGTTAGCTACAGAAGTTCTTTTATATATGAACTGACCTAGGGTCAAAGCTGCCAAGGTATTTAGGTACCTAAAGCTAGATGCTGTGTTAGGTATTAAAAATACTTGAGTGCTTCTGTAAAACTCACTAGGCACTTATATTGTGTTAAATTCCTAAATACATGAAAAATTTGGTCCCTGATAGGCAAATGCCATCATGTGTCAACCTGACTGTACAGCACATACAATGTAATAAATGTTGCTGTATTGTGGCATACATTATCAGTCTCCCTCTAATTGCACACAGGAAGCCCTGGAACTGCTTGCAACATCTATTTCACACTTGCAAGCTTCACTTCACACTTCCACTGCTGGTGCGAATGTCATGCTCAGTCAATTTGCATTTGTGAATGCAGGGTTTTGCATGGGCAAACAGGTGCACTCAACACCAATTATGTTTTGCAAGGCTAATGCCAAATGCTAATGTTTTTAGCTTTGAAAAAAACTCCCTCATACACTTCTTTCCCCTTTACACTGTCCTATATAGAAGATGTGGCAAACACAACATCTGACCTGTCTTAAAACACTTCTCAAGAATGAACCAACTCCCACAAGTATCAGTGGGCTTGTATCAAGTCCATAGGATAGCAGTTCTGTTCAAGACTGTTGTTCCTCTCTGTTTAATATTTGTTCCCTTTGATTTTTGACATTGTTTGCATCATGTAAATGTGATAGTCACCAAATAGTAAAAGCCTCAGGCTGTTGTTGTTTGAAAGATTTTGTAGCTTTAAACATTGACAACATCCTGGCAATGGTCCTTTACCTGCTTGAGTGAAATATAAACAAGATATATGCACACAGTTTAAAGTCCTTGAGAAAACCATAATTATACATTCATAGACGATTTGTTTCTTTGGAGATTTTATTACCCACACACCTCTACTCAATCCTGGTGTTTTTACAACAGCAAAGTTCACGATTCTGCAGCTAAGGTTTTGTCAGCACTTTCATGAACTTGTTACTGTGACTACAAAGCATCTTCCTTGTCTGAAATGACACAGAGGCCTCACTCTATTTTAATGGTTCCTCAGGTAAACCCTATGTCTTGTGAACTCCAAGGTCTGCGAGGAGCTGGCTTAAGATCTTAATGCCACTTTGAAACCCTTCCAAACCTGATGTTTGAGACAATGAGCATCCTTTTTCACTTGTCAAGAATCAACAGTAAAATCTTTTACAATGTTCATTACAGTGAAAATAACCAGCCACTGGTCTAATTTCCATAGACATTTAAGAAAAATTCTTGCTTTGGTACTAGCGACAACGTTTTCATTGGTAACATCTGAACAAGTTTTGCCCCTAATTTTTTCACATTTTGCTGGCTTTTAATCACATTTGTCTGTTGTGTGTTTATAAAACATGGTTTTAAGAATATATAATTACTAGAAAGACTGGAAGGATTCAAAAGTCCTCCTAGCTGATCGGATTAGTTACTGTATAGTTTTAAGTCAAGTGTAATTAACTAGCAGCTGTATCAATGACATTTTAAGAGTTTTAAGGATCAAGGTACATCCACTGTAAGTTAAAATGCTCCCTGCACTGCAGCTTCAATATGTTTCCAAATCTCAGAAAGGATCTTTGAGATCTTACATGAGCAGGAGTACCACAGCAATCCAGGTGCTCTAAAGAGTAAGAGGAAAGGTGGGGAAGAACGAACTCGCTGAGACTCCTCTATGAAGTAACAGTGCAGTGGCCTACTAGAGTCATGCTGAGACAGGTTCTAGATAAACAAGTTATTTGCTATTTGCCTTGAAGTTCCTGAACTAACAGGAACTAATTCCAATTTAAATCTTTTTCACCATTTCTACTAAAAATACATAGTCATACATAGGATTAGAAAATGAATTTTATATCACATGGATTTTTGGTTTTTTGTATGGTTCTCTCTTGCAGTATGCCACATTTTTTACATTGCTAGTAGGACAGTTAACTGGGGGTCAGATTTACAAATGCGTATCAGCCCCTAAAGACAAAGTCATTTGACAAGTGTCTGAACAAACCTGTTGCTCTTCAGACAGCTGATGGAACTGAGGAGCTTTTCTATTTCTGTTTGTACCTTAGTACTTCATTATGTTAAAAAATTTGGCAAGTCAGTATCATACAGCCCTCCTTTCCATGTGATAACCGTTTTGTAAGAAAAAAGGGGATAAATATACTGCTGTGGCATTTTAACTTCTTTTTCTTGTCCTCTCATGTTGGCTAATCATTTCTTTGAGGTTAAATGAGCTAATTATGCCTGTATCAGAGCTCTTTGAGAAGCAGGAATCACTTTCTGTTGTTGATAATTAAATGAATTGAGCTTGATTTTTAGTTTGGGATACAGTTCTAGGCATTTTTCTTTATTGTACATAGTATAAAGTGGTAAAAATAATTACAAGTGATGTTCTGTTGATGACAGAATGGAGGTAGCTTTTCAATTGTGGTGTAAAAGGTTTTGTAAATTGATTTAAATTACTAAGGGTGAGAGTAAGGAAGAAGGAAGGAGAATTGTACCCCTTCTACTCATACCTGAACAGCTTTAACAATCCTGAAAGAGTTAGAGAATCCATCAAAAATTCATATGGTATTTAGGGAGGAGAATGTTATGTGAATTCTTTTCACAACTATAATATGACTAAAATGTAGATTTTTTTTTTTTCTTTAACTTCACTGATCAAGTCATGTGCATATTTTTCTCTGTGACACTTGTGGAGTGGAACTACAAGAAGCTGAAGACTTTTATACAAAGGTCAGATATACTGTAGACAGCACCTACTCTTCTCCTTACCCTAGAAATTATGCCTTCTTTGATCTGAGATATATTGTCTGCTAGAATAAAAAAGTGTTTCAGTCTTCATACTAGTTCTGCTCCGACTACACTCTCCTGACCAAAGAACATCACCTGTACCCAGGTGCACAAATTATATATAGCACAGAAATGTAGAGGGCTCCACATCAGGGTTTAAGCTATAACCTCTAAATTCAGTAAGAGCTGAGAGCTGCAACAAGACATGCAGCTTTCACACAAAGTTACCCTCTGAGCTGGGACCCAACAGCAAAATGCTGAAAGTTTAATTAAATGCATATATATCATTCATTCTCTCTTAGGCCACTTCAGCAAAGCACACATTTACTTCAACCATCCTTGTTGGCATTACTAATGTTGTGGACAGAGGGAGATTATTTTTAATGTAGACATTATCTCACTGTGTACTAATCACATCTGTATAACTTCTTGTCTGTCTATAAGGCTTGAATCAAAGTCTATTGATATTGATGGGAAAATGCATATTGATAACAATGGGATGTGGACCAACCTAGGCATAAATTGCCAAAGCAATTTCTGATCATAGGCGTAACTTGCTCATGACAACCTACACTACAGTATGAAGACAGACGCTGAGTACAACAGAAAGGGCCTCCACTGAATTAAAAGAGATTTGGGGAAATAAAAGCACTGGAAAGAGAAGCAGAATCATAGGACAACCTTTTCGGTTAGTGACTGAATAAGAAGTAAATAGCCACTGAGATTGAAGGCTCCAGACTGGCTCGGTGGGTAACCCATGTAACTGCATTGCTTACTGTTCGTTTGCTACACTTGAACACTCCCAAACCTGAAGAAAGCCAACGCACAGACCTTGATCCATTGTGTTTGTCTTTAAATATTTATGTCCTTTTGCAAGAGTTATTTAATTATTTTCAAGGCTATTTTAAATTATTAGATCTCTCATCTCCTTATTTCAAAACCAAATCTCAATTCAGAAATGACTGACATATATGATTGATATTACCTGACTAGAAGAGCATATGCTGTGAGGATCAAAAGTGGAAAACTCAAGCAATTAACCTCTGGCACTCTGGGAACCAAACTTTTGTACAGAATTGACTTTCTTCCTCAAACTGTCTAACTTCCACTCAAAAAACCTGAGAGCAAAGTAAGTTTCCATTCTTATGCTGCCAAGGAATCATTTAATACCCAATTTTAATCTTCCAGATGCTACAACAATGTAATATGTCTATGAATTGGCAATGATCACTTAAATCCAGACTGGTTTTTGGTATTAGTATTTGACTATCTCTAGTTGCTGTGCAATTAGTTTCATCCTCTGTATTTTTAGTATGTGTGAGAATACATTTCTTTTTGACTTCTAAAATCACTAAGATTCTCTTTAACATCTGACACCAACTTTAAGGCAATTAATGCTTCATTTGCAGTTCCTTCTCCTGCATTTACATTTATCAGCTGTAGAACTACTGAGAAATATGCTTCTCTAGATTATAGCTGTGTTAGCTAGGACACTTTCAAAAAACAAAAGAAGGCTATGACCCTTTCACTGGGGTATGCTGTCACATTGGTGTTTGCTTCTCTTCAGGAAACAACACATGTTGAATATATAAATGTTTATATTGGCAAAGGGTACTATTAAAATAATTCTTAAAAAAATCTGAATCTGTGAAATGGTGATTTTTATGGAAGGGTTCTTCAAAACCCTAAAAGTACAGGGTTATGGAATATAATGGAAAATAAATATTTCTTTTGTATGCTCATATCTAGGTTTGCAGATAGTCTCTTTATATAGTTATATTGCCACCTTTATTAAAAAAATCAGACAAACTTATTTGCATGACTGAAAGATATTTTCCTTCTACTAAATTATTCTAATGGGACTTGGTAGAGATAAAAGTAAACTGTTAAAATATTCTGCATGGCTAAGTCTGCTATCTGCAGGTAATATTCATTCACTAAGATAACATTTTTAGGGTTTGGAACCTAGCTTCTTGAGGGTAAAAATAAGCCTTTATCTGTCCTTCAGGATTATTAACGTAAGTGATTTCCACATTAACATCAATAGCAATAATGAAGATGTCCTTTTCAATTCATCCTGGGGAACTCTGAGTGAGAACTGTTATTTGGCGAGGCTTCATTCTTTAATAGAGTCCAAAGATAATTGGGTATTGAAAATTCCATCTAAATCAACCAAATAAATCTTTCGGTTACCAAATTAATAATTTCATTGATGCCATCAGCCTTCAATTTTCACTCCATTAAATTCCTAAATTCATGTGAGAATGGCACAGCAAACAAATTAAAATGAGTTTCTTATAAAAATGAGAATGATAAGATTATGCCTTCTAAAAAAGCAATTTAACTCCAATAAATTATTTTTAAATTATTAAATGAGGCATTGCATTAACTATAAAAGAGAAGCATAAAAGGGCACTGGCCTATGGAAAATAAGACATCTATAGACCTCTATAACCTTGGACAATTATATCTGTAATAATTGGCTCATAAAACTTTATGGCAACTTGTACAATATTCCTTTTTCTTAAGACAGCATTCTGATCAGTAGAATGATTAGACATAGGGGAACAGAGACTTTTTCTTCTCAGGAGCACATGGCTAAATGTTTTCAAATAGCCTCTTGTTGCTTTGCTCAACATAGAGCATTAGAGCAAAGTCTTACCTGCTCTGTGTGCAATATTAAATCACATTTAAACTACACCATGTTGCAATAAGGCAGCTTAGTGTCAAAGAGGTCTGCAGGAAGAATTCAGAATACAAGACAAGAAAATTCCGTAACTGTTTTCTTTAGACTATATGCTCAGTACACTGAAGGTTTGAACCTTTAAATGTCAGGTTTGATATTGCCATGGTTTAACCCTGGCAACTAAGCACTATGCAGCTGCTCACTCACCTCCTTCACAGTGGGAGAATCTGAAGGGTAAAAGTGATAAAACTCATGGGCTGAGATAAAGACAGTTTAACAGGTAAAGCAAAAGCCGTGCACACAAGCAAAGCAAAACAAGGAATTCATTCCCCACTTCCCATGGGCAGGCAGGTGTTCAGGCACCTCCAGGAAAGCAGGACTCCATCACGCCTAACGGTGACTCGGGAAGACAAACGCCATCACTCCCAACGTCCCCCCTTCCTTCTTCTTCCCCCAGCTTTATATGCTGAGCATGATGTTATATGGTCTGGAATATCCCTTGGGTCAGTTGGGGTCAGCTGTCCCGGCAAATTCTTGTGCACCCCCAGCCTACTCGCTGGTGGGGTAGGGTGAGAAGCAGCAAAGGCCTTGACTCTGGGCAAGCACTGCTCAGCAGTAATAAAAACATCTCAGCATTATCAACACTGTTTCCAGCACAAATCCAAAACATAGCCCCATACCAAATAATATGAAGAAAATTAAGTCTATCCCAGCCAAAACCAGCACAGATATGTTGTCTCCTTTTTCAGTTCTTGTTCCATCAACTTCATAGAAGGCCAAAATTCTGAAGAATGAGCAAAAACAAAATAGCAAGAGACTGCAGTAACATCTTGATAGCAAAGCAGTATGAATAACAGAGGTTTTTACATAGTTCCTTAAAAAGGAATAAACACTACCTCCTGCTTGTGGTGGAATCCTATCAATAACGTACAAAAAGCAAAATACATGGAGCGGAAGAAGTGTTTCACACATGTAGTAGTCCTGGAAGTCTGTACAGGTAAAACTAAGGTCTGTTAAATGAAAACAAATTCAGCCTTTCTACCTTGTGGCTGTCTTTGCACAGATAACTCCTCCTCCTCAATCACACACACATATATCTCTTTAGCAGTGCCTTGTTCTCCCTACCTTCTGTTCACTTAAAAAACAGAAATACAAACTATGTACTAGAGTTACTTAAAAATTTCATATTTTATTTGAAAACCTGATGCAGTAGAACGTATGCAAGCTTTTTCATTGACTTCATTGAAGCACCATGCCTTAGATAAGAGAATTGCAGTGAAGCCAGATTGACATGTTTTCAGGAGATAACAGGCATATATAGCCACTACTATACCACAACTTCCTAATGAAAGGCTTGTGGGCATGCATTAAATTCTTCTCGAAGATCCTCTGCTTGCCTCCTCTCAGTACAATGAACCAGCCTATTCCCAATCCAGAAGCCAGAACCCCTGCTGATTCCAGTAATTCTTCTTTCTATAAACTAAATCCTTTTGTGGTTTCCCTTCACTCTCCATTCTACATATTCCAGCTAATTTTAAAGTGAAACAGGTACCAAACCAGGCAACTTTAAAGAACCAGAGGCATGAACTCTGTCCAACAATGTGAGTGCTGTTTGAATTAATACGCTATAGGGTTTAGATATCCCTGATTTCTTCACCTTTGATTTCCTGGTGATGTCCAGAATAAATAATTGCCTTATTAAAGGACTTCTGAAGCCAATAGAGCAAGGTAGAAAACACTGAAGTCACCAATTCAGCCTTTGATTCTGTCTGACAGAAAATTAAAAATTAATGAGAAGAAAATTAATAATAAATGTATTCATGGCCTTATTGGGATTCATGACTCTCTCGCCAACATTAGACAAGTTCAACCAATTGTTCCTCTTAAAGTGAAACAGCATTAGAGTTCCCAACTCTTCAAGTAGTATCAGTGTATTTTTTTCTTCAGTATAGTAAATAAATTAAAAAAAAATCCAACAGAATACTGTCTCGGTTGCAAAATCCTTAAACCTAAGACTTTCAGCAGCCTTTCAAGAAAATTACACTTTCAAAACTTTATGTAAGTGTGAAAATAAAACTACGTCCTCATGGCCTTTAAGCCAAGCAAGAGTTTGAAGACAGGCTCTTAACCCTCTTCCTTGCATCAAACAGTAACTTGACATCAGCAGGGCTCTCAGAGTTACTGCCCCCAGCCCCCATCACCCAAAGGACATGGGGCATTTTACTGGAAGTACAAAAATATGTTTGCCCTAACCTTGTTTTCAGATGACTGAAGCTGTACAGGTAACTAATAAATCCTTCTCGAATTTCAGCTCAAACACAGGGGGTTTGACAAAGTCATAAAACTGTGGCAGCCCAAAACAAAGTCTTGCAATGGAAAATGGCAGAAAATAACTAAAGCAAACTTGTATTGTGATTCTGTCTACATATATAGTTACAACAATACAAATTTATGTTGTAATGTGGAGAATCTTAGGAATCATAGGAAAATTCAGGTTAGAAAGGACATAAGGAGGTCTGCAGTCCAACCTCCTGCTTAAAGCAGGGTCAGCTGAGATCTGATCAGTTTGCTCTGGGTTTTATTCATTCGGGTCCTGAAAACTCCCAAGGATGGACACTGGGCAGCTTGTTCTGATGTTTAAAAAACATCAATGATATTCTGATGTTTAAAAAACATCTCGTGAAAAGATATCCCTTTGTATCAATCTGAATTCTTGTGTCAATTTATGTCCATTGTCTCTTGCCCTTTCAATACACACCACTGTGAACAGCCTAGTTTCATCTTCTGGACAATCTTCTCACAGGTATTAGGAGGCTGCCATAAGCTCTCCTAAGAAGCCTTTTCTTCTCCAAGCCCAGTGCCTTCAGCCTTTACTCACAGGGCAAGTGCTCCAGCCCCTGAACATCTTGGTGGCTCTCTGCCAAACTCACTAGTTTAGTGATGTCTTTCTTGGTAAGAGGACCCAAAACTAGACACATGATTCTAGATGCTGTCTCACAAGTGCTGAGCAGAGGAAGATAATTGGTCTACTTGGTCTAGTGGCTATGCTCCTGTTAATACACCCCAGCATGCTGTTGGCTGCCTTTGCTGCCAGGACTCTCTGCTAGTTCTTGCTCAGCTTGCTGTCTCCCAGACTCCAGGTCTTTTCCAGCAGAGCGGCTCCCCAGGCACTCAGCCCCCAGCCTTTATTGTTGTAAGGGGTTATTCCTTCCCAAGTACAGGCCTTTGCATTTGTACTTTCTGAATTTCATAAGGTCCCTGTTGGCCCACTCTTCCAGCCTAAACAGGTCCCTCTGAATAGCAGAGGGAATTCTACCCTCTGATGTACCAAATACTGCCCCTTCCAATTTGGTGTCATCTGCAAATCTGACAAGACTACTCTCTGTCTCTAAGCCCATTGCTATACTCCATTTGTCATGAGCATCAAGGTTAATGCATGACCCATTAACCACTATGGTCTGAGCATGATCATCCAACCAGTTTGGACCCAGCTAGCTGTCCATCCCATCAGACTATATAGTCCTAATTTGGGTATAAGAATATTGTGGGCTAAAAAGGACACCAGCATCATGAGGCAATTGCTTCTGATTATATACCTCAATTCCCTTTTCCTAGGGAAGCAAGAGTTAATTTACAGAGGCAATGTCACACTTATTGTGAAAAAAATCCTTTTATCGAAATGGTGAAACCCTCAGACAAGCTAAAGAGCTAAAAATTACAGAGGTACTTGTGTACTCCCTTGTGTACTTTCTCATCTGCATATTAAAACTCTCTGATCCATGGCAGGATTCAGGCAGCACAAGGTGGCCAGTTCAGTCTGTGCTATGAAGTTGGGAAATTATATGAAGCCAGAGTCATAACTTAGCATCATAAGAGCAGCCAAGGATCTGAAATTCCTTTGAGCCCAGCACCCTCTTACTGACTGTGACCAGCATCAGATACTTAGATAAGAGTTAAGTACAGCTATCGCAGACATCCTTTCTGCTTGTCCCATCCCACAGACAGATGAAGCTGCTCAGTTCTAGTGACAGGGATTTTTTTCACCTCTTCCATGATCAGCCTCTCCACAATTATACACATAACCTCCAACCAATGACAGTCTGAGAATGAAAGAAATACCCTTTAAATTGCCAAAATCTGAGAAAGTTTTACATTTTCAAGGCATGTTTGGGAAAACAAAACAAAATGAGATTGAGGAACTTGGCCTGTAAAAGATAACAGACAATGAAAAATAAAATGGCCACGGGTACAGTTGTGAATGATGTCAGCATGACTTTGGTCAGGAAAGCACAGATTCCATTTAGCTCAGGGACAAAAGTGAGAGCCTGTTCACTACAAGTCAACCTACTGTGGGTCAGTACAACGCAAGAGATAGCACAAGAGTAGTCCTTATTCTGCGTGGATGCACAAACCGTTCCCATAAGACCGCTGTCAAGGTTCATGTCTATGCTACTTCATGTTGCACAGCTCTCCACAGAGGCGATAGGATCCCAGGCGCCAACCATCTCTACTGCAGCTGAGATTTTCCAGAAGCTTTCCAAGCTTTAATCTGTCTCTCTGCACAGGGCTGTGGCACAGAAGTGATTATCCAGCAGTTTTCCCTGCAGTCCTCAAGAGCAAAGGATTTTTGCTGCCTTAAGAATGGGACGACATTCCACATACCAGAATAATAATGATTTATGAGGGTAAAATCAGTAAACTTAAATCAAAATCAATAAGTGATGGGAAGGAATGTCTAATACAGCATGTCTTTTAATGTCATGCATGTTCCCGTGGTTTAAATCATAAATGACATTATCTACTATTATCCTTTCAATGCACTTGTTTGGTTAGGGTTGACATTTTATATCACTGTATTTACTGATTAGATCTAGAGTCAAAGGAAAAGGAATACAAATTAGTTTTTCTAATTACTGCAAGGCTAGTATACACTGCCAGTCTATTTCAAAAGTAATTTCTGTGGCTGATTCCCTGGAAACCAGCTTGCAAAACACAAGACTAAAAGAACTCTAAATCTTGGGGGAGAGGGGGGGAGGGAGGAGGAAAAAAAAATCCTGGCAAAGTCTGTATCTGCACAGCTGGTGAGAAAACTCACTGTCCAGACTCCAGCACCAAAGCCTCAAAACCACATCACAGGATATCCAGATCAAGTGTCCTATTAAGTTACAAGAGCCTGTCATAACCCTGCTCATTCAGGAAAATCAAGGAGTATCTGCCCTGCTGTCAAAGTAAATTATAGTGCCATAAATAAATGTAACGCTAAATTAGCAGCAAAAAAATAAGGTAAAAAATGCGTCTGTTTTTTTAAAAAGCAAATGCTTTCTGCAACTCAGAGTAACAATAAACACATATTTGTATATAAAAATGAAGGAAGTAATGTTTGCTGAGAGAAGTAGATTTCTTATCTTTATGCAAGTGGGTTTTCTGTCTTTATTTTGAGAATTGATTTAATATTTGGCCATTGGATCAAATTCATTAACAAGATAACTCCAATAACTTCAGTGGCTTTTTCTCAGGGATAAATTAAACGTAAAGTAAATATATCTGTTTTTTTCAATCAGTTTTGGATCAGAACTTCTATGCAAATTTGCTAAGTGATACAAAATGTGTCTCATTGGGGCACATTATCTTAAATATTCTTTTCAAAACCATACACCATTTCCAATCCATAAAATTAAATAGGAGCTCATAAACTTATAAATATGTTTATTAGTCTTTCAGAGACAGGCACAGACTAGTAAACATTTCAAAGTCTGCATCCCTCTAGCCCCAAGGGTGTCTTCTTTAAAGAAGTCATTGATTTTTGTCATCAAAAAACAAGTATTCAAGTAACAGTCTCAAACACAAGCTGATGGTAAAGTATCCAGGATTCCCAAAGGTGCCATCTGTAAAAGGATCATTGATTTTGACCTTTTAGGTGGATTTGTCTTTTTTCCTAGTGTTTTATTATGTGCATCAATAACAGGGAAGGCAAAGAAGACAAAATGAGAAAGAGAAAATACAACTTTTTAGAGATGTATGTTTGGACTTCTGCCAAGAAAATATTTTTGCATTCAAGTATTCCACTGTTACCAGGTCCTAATCAAGAACAAAACCAAAACAAAACCTAAACCCCAAATATCACTGAAAAATGTCATTGTTTAGACCAATAGTTGGCTAAAAAATTATTCTAATTATCTGTTTTTCTCAAATTCCTTAGGACTTAGCATCTCTGCATGGCTTTAGTAAACATATCCATATCCATTATTCTCTCCCCATATGATAGTATAGATCTTGATTTAGGAGGAGAAAGCTGGGATCAGATTCAATTGTCAGCTATTGTTGAAAAGAATCTAGAGAAGCACCAGTAAAATCAGCCGATAACCCCACAGGAAGAGGACACTGAATTTGCCCTACACTCTGTTGTATAAATAATTTTTTCTGTTAATCCCAATTAGTGTGTGAAGTTGAAATATGGGCTTGTCTGGCTCCCCTACATCTCAAACAGGGTTAGGAAAAGGCTGATATTCTAGTACTGCACTAGTAGAAATACTGTGTGATGTCTAGACTGCAGGAAGAAGGGCAGCAATGTTAAAAAAATAAATCTGCTTATTCTCCAGTACTCCAGATGAACAAAACAAAGAAGGGGCCATCACTTCAGCGAAAGTGGGCACATGCCAGGATATTTGGAGAGTATTTCACATGCAGGATGCTGAAAATAGCAGAAGTCATGTCCAGTACAGCTGACTATTCCATCTCCAGACTGGTAAAATTCTGTACCTAGTGTGACAGGATTGCCTTTATGTTCCCCAACAACGCTGCCTGAGAGCCAATGGAGGAAGAAGCATGGAAAAGTACTTTTACTGGTGCCACATAAGGTTTGGCAGGGCACCAGACCAGCAGGTAAAGCCATGGCCTCCAGCCCTGGTCAATAATAACAGGGAGTACCTTCAGATGCCAAGTCCTGCCCCTGCATCAGCAGTCTGAGCCCAGTCAAAAAACTTCAGGCTGCATTTTTGCTGCCACCTGTACACCACATACTGCATATTTTAATGAAATTCAAACAGGAAGGCCATGTAACCTTTATTTTCTAGCTTAACCTAAGCCATGTCAATATTCTGCCACAGCTATACACATGTATCTGGAGTCATATTAAGCATAGGTGAAGAGGGAGTTGTCATGGTTTAAGCCCAGCCAGCAACTAAGCACCATGCGGCTGCTCGCTCACTCCTCCCCACCTCCCTGGTGGGATGGGGAGGAGAATTGGAAGAAAAAGGTAAAACCTGGTGGGTTGAGATAAAGACAGTTTAAGAGGACAACACGAGGAGAGAAGAACTAATAACAATAATAGTAATAAAAGAATGTATAAAGCGAGTGATGCACAATGAAATTGCTCACTGCCCAGAACCTGATGCTCAGCCTGTTCCCGAGCTGTGATACCCCCCCCCCCCCCCACAACCGAACCCAGGACAGGGTGCACTCTCCAAATCTGAAGTCATACATCTGAAGATAAAATGCATGTGATTTGCCCCATTAAAGAAGCTGAATCTGTTTGTCACTCTCCAAGCATATGCTGCATGTGAAAAATGAGACATGTAAGCGACATCCACAGTAGCTATCTGTACTCCAGCTGTGAAGGTTTATACTTGTACTCCTTTTCAGCTCCTACAATGGATTTAACTAAGGGCAATTTTGCACATTAGTAAGAATTCTTCTAAACAAAACAATCCTTTCAGTGAAAATGAAGAGGCTTTGAAAATGATTGCCAAGTGGATTAGGATCACTTATGGTAGATAGCTGTTGACAAGATATTGCTTGTGATTACCATGAACATACATCGATAGGTGCCAGAAAGGAAGCTCATAATTGAAATGATATAGACACTTCAACATATGCTCTAACAGTACATGTTATGTCAAAGAATTCCTGTGATTTCAACAAGAAAATTTCCTTTGGCTACCTACCAGAGGACATTCAAAACAGTCCAGCACCAAGCTGAGAGTCAGTTACCCATATGATTCTAATCCACCTTGGAAAGAAGCAACTGTACCCTCATGCTAAGTGTTTGCACAGTCACTTTACTTGCACAACAGATGTTCAGTGATAAAACAGTTTTGGTGAATCTGCTGAATATTAAACATCTCTCACTTTTACTCTGTTTCATTCTTCTTTATACACGGGTATTATATTATAGGATTATCACACTACCCTGTGGTAATAGGCTAATATTTAGCTAATGCTCATGGGATCTGCAACAAAGGCTGAAAAAGGTTTAATACAACAATTGCTCCCACACCTTTTACAACTTTTGAAAATTGTTCCTCCAGAAAGACATTTGCTCTACTGTCCTTTCTCACTGCTGTCCACCCTCAAGTTTAATTGAACATGAAAAATCCCTCGTTTTGCAAATCTCTTGGTCCCTATATATATGCAATTGAATATGTAGTTTATATACTCAGGTGAGCAGAGAATGGAATCTGCTTGGATTTACTGGCTTCTACCTCTGCAGTAAAGTGTCACTGCCACCACTGTATAGACCAGGACATATAATAAAACATTTTATTTGGGAATGGTTTTGGTTTCACATTGGCATTTTTGATTCCTTTATCTCACTTATTTTTAGCTTTAGATGTTCTGACTTTGTCAGACAATTCCCACAGCTGCCTTCCAGTGCAGAAGGCAACAGTAGGAAGTCAGGATGTGGAAAAGGATGAAAACAGTCTCAGAGGAGAATTCTTTATGCAATCCACACTTCCTCTTGGCACCTTTTTGCAGTCCCACTCCAACTGCAGTGCTAGGCTCTGGCTCTCTCCAAACCTTACTCTTAGGTATAGGCTAAGCCCTAGACCAAGAACCCCAGGCATCACCCAGATGAAAAAGTTCACAGGGGAGAGTTATTCTTGCAGCCTAATCCATCCTTTGTGGTAGCTTAGGGTCTAGAGTTAAGTTCTCCAGTTACTCTTTGCTCTCTGACTTTGGGTCTCTCTTTCTCTTCCTGCCCTCCTCCAAATTCCCTCACATTCAGGCTCCTTTAATCTTACACATCTGTGTTTTCTTCATTGGCGTTGCCATTCCCCCATGCTCACTCTCTCACATAAGTACTCTTAATGCTCATTTCTGCCTCTGTCTAGTCAACCCTCACTCTCTCTCCTGTTTTTTGTTTTTTTGTGTTCCCTACAGAGACATACCTGTTTGATGATGAGGTCACTACAGCATATTTTGTTGTCAGTCAGCTATAGTGCACATTAACCGAACCTCAATCAATGTGATGTAAAAACTGAAGGACACTAAGAGACGAGCCAGGCTTTGGAGAAAAAAAAAAAATTTCAGGAGCTTTGTGGGGAGAAACATCCTGTACATTCACCTAACACACTTCTATCATATGCTGCCATGGTCTGCCAGGCACTGATGACAAAACAACTGTCCCTAGATTTGTGGCAGATTACAAAACACAATGGTACCTTCAGAAAGGAAGCAACGTGGAAGCACTAACTTATTTCAGATTGATAGCAGAACCTGGATTCAAGACAGAATTAGCAGTAACATGGACTGCTTAAACAGCTCTTTACAGGCTCAGGCCCACAAACCATTATTATTTTGCACAAACATGAAACACAATGCCAGAAAATCACTGGGGTAAGCCATCAGAGTTTGTTTCATACTGGCACAACCACTCCTCCTTTTGGGATGTTGTTATTGTGGCTGTCAACAGGTGGTCAGAAACTAGGGGAGACTGACCAATTAGTGGAGTCCTCATCTGGCGGGGTGTCATGCTGTGTGTTTGTCCTACGCACTACTGAATCTGACACTCAAAATGGGATTCATGTGGTGCCCTGGCAGCAGCTCTGCCTGAGGAGCCAAAAGGGAGCCTCCCTCTGGGTAAGCCAGCAGGTGTTAAGTGTATGCTAAACTGGTCTCAGCTGGAAGCCACTCTTTCAGTGTTAGAGGATTGTCTTGCATATCCAGCATAGTTTTCTGAGCATTTAACTAGAAATACAGAAAGAATAATGCTTCTTTTATCTATTTCAGCCTATCATTAATAATAAAATTAGTTTGTCTCCCTTTTAAGGCAGGTTCAATAATATTGCAAATTTAGAGTAAGCTCTAACTGGAGCAATTAAATCAATTCAACTTCCTGATTATAATAATAATAGTACAGAAATGACATGCAGAAAGTGAATTCAACACGCCATTTAGTACAATGGAAGACTCTGGTAACGTAGTGGTAATGTTAATAACATGCTTATTTGTGAAGAGTCTGTGTTTTGAGATCTGAGGGGTCAGCCTGTTATTTTCCTTATTGGTACCCCAGAGATTAAATAACACATTTACTATCTATACATATTTACAATGGCCTGCATTTTAGAATTAAAGACTAAGGTATTCCTCAGTGGACAAAAATATCACACATAGCACCACACTTGGTTTGGGCCTTATCTTTAGTTAACAAAGAAGTTAGCAAGTAATGGGCTTGTTAAAAATCTGTGTATATCTCCATATACATATAGTTATGTATATATACATATATGCAGTGTTACATTTCATTGACTGTCATGGACAGACAATTTAATGTTGCTTTTTTCCAATCTCAGGGAGAGCAAGACAGAGATGGAAATAGTCTTTAAATAAGCTTCTGGACAGTTAACACATGGTTTAATAATAAGGAATGGTGATTTCAATAACACTTGGAAATATCCTCTTACTGATTGTTTTTCTGTTTCAATAGTAATCAGGGATGTTACAAAAAGTTGAGGCATACATACAAATGATCTGACTATGTTCTCTGATAGGTGGTAGGTATGGATTAAAGTTGTGATGGAGAGTCCAAAGGTGGATAATCTTATCCATTTATAGTAGCAGCCATGACACTTCTTTCAGTAGCCTGAAAGAGATTCCAGAACTTTCTGATGCAAGAAGTGTGGTAGGGAAGAGGAAGAAAGTTTACAAGAATGCCTACAAATATCCACAAAACACATTTTATCTAACAAATCTGAAATCACAACAGAGAAAACTCCCATGTCAGTATGCAGATAGAGACCCTGCCATTTTTCCAGGGTCCAAAAGCTAATGTTTAGTATAAATGGAGTATTAGGCACATAACACGAATAGCAGAGTCAGCTCCAACATCAACACTCCTGTTGGCATGGTGCTGGGAAACACAATAGGATGCACAATACCTGTGTCTGTTTAGGAAGTCAAGGGGTAACATAACTACCTATACATGTACTGGTTCAGCTTGCTCCACTTGGAAGGCAAAAACCACTTTAATCTTAATCTTCTTTCCCCAAAGTTTAAACTAATAATGTATTTCAACTCTTCTCTGGGAGAGGATAAAAGCAAGCATGTACACACTCCATGGATCATGAAATACTCTCAGACGCTGTTGGGGCTCACATTATTGATGTCATAGATTAAAAATTCATTCTCAAAATATTTCCAATTGGTAAACTTTTAATGGGCATAAGACAATAATATCTTGTTGAATATGTACCTGTAGTGAGTTTAAAATTAAATAGTCAAGCCTTTGTTCTTCCTTCCAAGCATAGCCTGAACTGTACGGTCTCCTCTTAGCTCTTTTCCTAATGAAAAAGCTCTGTCTCCTGTCATTTTAAAAGATGACAATAGAAATGGGAGGCTGGAAAACAAAGGTGGACAAAATGCATTAGCAAGAACGTCTACAAAACAGTTGTTATAATGAAAAGCTTTTCCCATAATTGAAGAGACCTGGCTGGTATCTCTATGCAAGGAAATAAAAGAGAGGGCAAGTGCAGAGACAAAGGAAGAAGATCTTCATTAGGAGTATTGTCTACCACATGGTTCCTTTAAACAAGAACTTTCTAAAGGACTGACATTTCCATTAAAAGGGCAGGCAGTTTGCTATGAAACGACATTCACTTTTAAAGGCTTAGCTTAGAAGCAATTTAGAGCATGAACAACAGTTTCCAATGCCATCTTTTCATTGCTTGGTTGGCTCTTTAAGTGATATCACAGTTGCCACATGAACAATAAGGGAATGCCATTATCACCAACAAAACCTCTTATATGCATCAGGGTTTGTTATTTACCCCACAGTCCCTTTATACTGCTTAGGAAATCAGAATGTGCATGCATGACATTTACACCCACATTAGGCTTCTATACACTGACAAAGTGGATGAAAAAGAGGCTTCTGATGGCAGGACTCTGGCGCACTGTACAGTAAAAAATAGTAATGTCAGCAAGAAATAGTAAAATATTCTTCATTCCCCATGTTTCCTTTAGGAAAAATACACAGGCATGGACTCTAAAGGTAACCAATTCTTCTAACTTTGTGTTTCCCTGCTCCCACTTCACGTCTACACTCAATCCACTCTGAATCTGTTAGCACCAGCGAGAGTCTTTTAAGGGTTTTCATCATACTTAAAAGGCAGGACAGGGGAGCTCTACATTAGCTCCCCAATCAACTTTTTAAGTAAGACTTAATAAGCCTACTGACTTTTCAGGAGTCGTTTAGTGCCACTTCCCTTCCCTGTCTTGCTGTGACACTCAGCAGCACTTGAGAAGTGACTGTGCTTGCTTAAATGCTGAACTGGAAGTTGATTTAGGTCTCTTCTCCTTCCCACTCCAGCAATTCACACTCACAAGGCTAACGACAGTTAAAAAAATACAAAAGAAAAGTTACCAGAAGAGGGAAGAAAAAAACATTCTGCTAAATTTATGAAAAAAGTAGGTTTTTGTCAACTGCACATAGTTCCTCTTTCTCTCACCTAACCTTTGAAACAATGGAATCTCTCTCAGTATTGCTAAGGACATAGTAATATAGAAGTATCACCTTCCTTTTAAATGTACATTTATCGTAAGCCTAATGGGAAAATGGCAGGAGTTCTGCAATCTTTTAGAAGTTTCTTGAATTATCTTGTAAGCAGCTTGCTGCAGTTCTTTTTATTAACCTCCAGACCTTACTATTTAGCCACAAATAGATTCAGGTCATGCATATTGAATTGTTTTGATGACAGTCTAGCATTTAATAATAAACTCTTCTCCAGAAAATTAAACAGTTCCAAAGCTGTGCTCTACAAATGTGGTTTTGGAAAGAGACCTGTATGACAGCTCAGATGGGCAAAGAAACCACAGCACTTTAGCAACGCTTAGTGCAAAATCTTTCTAAATTGAATAATTACTTAGGGATGATTATGACAGAGATAACAGGATATAACAGAAAATAAAGAAATAATAAAGTATCAAACAGCCAATGCCAGACAGCTGGCTATTAAAAGGCTACCACCAAATAAAATCAATAATTGAATTACAAGTTGTTTAGGACCCTGAGAATCATCCTTTTCCATATCTAGTAAGCGTTTCTCATAACTTTGATAATCTGATGTCCTTTAAGGAACTTTATTGTGTAAAGACGATGTAATATTTATTGGTTTACAAATCAGTTCATCTTAAGATTTGTTTTTTCCTCCTTTCTATGTACCACAACTTTTTTTTTTAAATTTATGTATCTATCCACTGAAATATTTATGCAAGTTGGGTCCAGAGGGAAGCAATCTTGTTTTTGCAGATTGTAGCTGGTGCTCTGAGACAACTCCACAGAGTAAGTAAACACAGAATAAGAGAATTGGTTTTGTGCGTGCTTTCCTCAGGCACATGCTCCCCACTTGCTGCAGTATTTGGAATTTGGTATTACAGAAGTGCTAGCAGCTCTGCTGAAGCCAACAGGAGTGAAGCATTTGAAACATGCTGAAGGTCTTTCCAGAGATTACTGGTTTTGTTCTTTATCAAAGTTGGTAGAAGCACTTATTCTCTCAAACATAATAAATGGATTGGGTTATGTGCTACATTGATCTGAGGGTCAACCACTTCATTTGATACGCTATTCACAGTACTTGATTAAAAATGTACCAGTTTTGAATGTAATAAGGAAAATGGTCTTCCTTGCAAAGATTAAAGCTTCAAGATGGCTCTTGGAACAGTAAACATAGGCAGAAACCCAAGGTTTTTTAGAAGTGAATTATTCAGAACTGCAACACTCAACCGAGCCTTTTACCACAACTTTGTCAGTGGGGGTCCTCTATTGTTGTTGGTATAATCCAACAGTGCAGTATTTTACCTGAAAAAAATTGATGGAGCTCTCTCCAGTTCTAGATCATCAGCAACCCACTTCTCACTCCCCAAATTTCATATCTGTTGGCAGTCTTGCTAAGGACATCACCAAATACGGTGCCACATACTAGTTGATGCTTCACAGTGTAATCTGCACCTTCTGTGAATAGGCAGGGTAACATATCCTATTTTATCACCATTGATTTGTATAACAACTTGTGTGGGTTAAACAGCAAACTTCAGTCTGTAACTGTCAGCCTGATAATTTCTTTGAATAGTAAGATATATGAAAGAAACGTATTACAGAAGAAGACTATGCAAAAAATAATGAGGTTGTTTTCCTGTTGCACAGACTTTCAGTAACTAGAATTTGGGCTCTAAATTTGAAAGTATCAATTACACTTTATGTATTAACATAAATAACCCTGCTAATATGTACTTTCTTGATTGAAACCCTCACTAAACTGCATCTGTGGATTTTTCTTGACCTTGCAGAAGATGTAAGCTGTAAATAATAACGTCCTCTCTAGCTATTTTCAGCAGTAACATTAGTGCCTTCCTTTTTTTTTAATCTCTTCCTCATCCCGTCTCACGTACTTTCCTCTTGCTTCTTTCTCTAAACTGACTTCACCTATCAACCATCTATGCTGCTGGTTCACTTCTGGTTAATTCTACCACACCTCATTCCACATCTCTGCTTATGATCCACCAATATTTCCTTCACCTTTGCATCTTTAGTCAAATTTCAGATTACTTCCTTTCCACCAAAGCAAAAAATTCTGCTTTCTTTCTCCACTGCCTTGGGGATTTATCACTATTCTTCCTGTCAATCAGACTACTATCCATTCATCTTCTAACATATGTAAAGTGTTATGAAATTTTGTCATTTGTTCATCCACAGATTTGTAAATCATCCAGTACTTCTTTTTCATTCTGACAACAAAACTACTCGATAATGCATCACTTGTTTTCCATCTTAATTCAGTAGCCTCCATCTCTTCTCTGATTTTTATGATGTCCACACAATACCCTTTTAATTCACACAAATGGATGGATATGGCAGGCATTCAAGCAGCCTCCCTGGGAGAATTCTAACTCTCTCATATGGCCAGGAGAACAAAAGCAGGCAGCTGTTGAAAAGGTCATCAGGAAATACAAGCTGCAAAAATAACCCCATCGTTTAACCCATACTAGGTCTACTTATCAGCCCCTCACTACACCTGTGGCACATCTCATCAAGCCAGAGTTTTTACCTTCATGATATGCATAGCTTTTCCCTGCCTAAACTCTTAACACTCCTTTCTTGTGAGAAGCTGCCTGACATTTACACCTTACTCTCTAACTAATGGCAGCCTTCCCACCTTGTGACTTTTCTTCTTCTATTCAGTTTTGGCCTTGATGGTCCCACGTATGAAACCACTGACTGACAAATGCTTTTGCCCTAATACTGAAATATGTTTCTTATGCCCATGCTTGTTAGAGTTTGGCAGGAAAAAAAAAAAAGGCAAGTTAAGCTCTTCATTGTGTCTTCCTCATCTTGTTAAAAACTAACTTTTGCCCACAATCATCTTTTTGCATGCCCGAAGACTCCATCCACTGCCTGGCCCAGCTCTTCAGTTGGTATAAACTTGCTTCACACTTGAATCCAGTTCTTACACACTGGGGCTCTTTCCCTAAGTTAGAACTGTATTAATAATAAAACCTTTTGCCAAACAAAAAACTAGAGGGGAAAAAAAGAAGTCAACAGTACATAGAGGCAGTAACGAATGCCAGTTTACATGCTATAATATTGTACCTTGCCATATGTTCAAGCAGCTTTCCTTGGAGAATTCCATCTCTCTCACATGGACAGAAGAATGAGAACAACAAACTGTTGAAAAGGTCATCAAGAAATACAAACATCACAGATGGCATAGGTGAAAGCACTGCAAAAAAGCAGAGTGCAGAAAGAATGTGTAGGAGTATCATTCTCTAATTGGCAGTACTGAGATAGAAAGTGCACTTGTATGCTACCTTTATTAATATTAAAATGACTATTGCAAGGATACCTTACAATGTACTTGCCAACTAGTCCTTTTTCTAATAGAGATGAAACAACTTCTCCTGTCACTGACATTCTGTGCTGAATGTTTCTCCTTTTCAGTAGGTTTTAAGGAAAACTGAGTAATTCAGTGATCGCAGAGGGGCACTCTGATGTCCTGCAGAGGAGTTCTCTCTTCACAGAAAGTTACCTTAGAATTCAAGGTTTTAAAGTACACCTCCTGTCCTAAGCAGGAATAAATAAATTTCTTGTCTCACTGATGTCCAGAGACCCTCTACTCCCTGTTGTGCCTATTAAAGAAACTCATGACGACTACGAAGAACTTCACCAGTTTCCTCAGTGACTCTCTTAGATCAGATGATTTTTCTTAAATAATGCAAGGTCATTGAATCACATTTCATCACAGTCAAAAGAAGTATATAGAGAAAAATATTCACATACCATGACTAAAGCACAAGGTGAGTACAGACACTGTTAAGAGTACCTGGTTGAAAGTCCAATTTGCTGAAACCGAGCAACAGGGTGTATTCTGTAAAACTGATGTTTTTTCAGAGAGCCTTTAGCCTCAGAAAAATTAAAAAAACCAAAACCCCAAAACAAACCTAAACCCCCACAAAATAACCCCAAACAAAAAACAAGCAAAACCCCTCTAACAACACATTGCTACAACAGGGCAGGTACTGGATACTATAAAAAACTCAACAGTTCTCTGTGTTCTGAGACACTGTATTATTTCCCTTTACATAGAATTGTGATAGTTAAGACAGAATCATAAAAAATGAAATACAGATGTAGAGACTCAGAACTATCCAATTAAAGAGCAACTTCTTCCATTTACCACTACAGGTAAATGGTAGAGTAAGAGTATGGACAGAGTAGGTACACAAGAGCAATTATCCACAATATTTTCCATAGGCTAGGCTTGACACCTCCATTCCTTTAAGATGGTACAAACATTGATATTATAATCCCTAAATTAGAGGGATGCCAGAACAGGTCTAGCATCCTTATCCTTAAGCCAACAAAAGCTACTGTTAGCTGCTGTTAGCCAACTTAAGCTACTGTTCCAGTAGCTACAGTACCAGAAAACACTGGAAAGTACTAACCCTACGCAAGAGCTCAAAACACAGAGGGACATGTTATAACCTTGGACATGACTATCCTCCATTCAGAAGTGATAATGGAGACTTCGGCACTTCACTGTGCAGTATGGTACTGTGCAAAGAGAAGGCAAAAGTGCACTTGGAAGAAGGAATCACAGCATCACCTAAGGACAGACCAAGATCATTCAGGCTGCCATAATCAAAGAGGATGGCAATGACTCCTCATACTGGGAGAGAGAATTGCTTAGCCCAGAGACATTCACTATTTGCAGGAACTAATCACAACAAAATTGTGATGATTTAACAACCATTCTTTTAGGAAAGCTGTTTAATGCTAATCTGCTGCTCATCAGGATTGTTTTCTTCAAACTGAAAGCCTAAGAAAGGCTTAGGCCAAGACAAAAGCCATAAATAAGCTTAAAAATCAGCCTGATTATGCAGCAAACCAGAAAGCTTAAGATAAACCTTTTCAAGAAAGCATACAGAGATAGTCTAACCTTAAGAGCTTGACTACACAAGGAAATTACTAAGCATAAATTATGACATGAATGTAACATGCACTAGCAATTCCTCACTAATTTACTAGGTGGGAATACTAAGGCTTTTGACTTAACACAGTCCATGGAGTATGTTAGGACTGCTGACAAAGTTATCCTCTCCTACTGTTTGCCACAGCCCCCTCCAAAGGACTTGTCAAAACCAATGAAGGTTAACAGCCCACACAACAGCTCTTTACTTGCTCCAGACTGGCATGTTACTAACGTATCTGGCAGCAAGTTTGAAATGTTCTTTAAAGTCACTATGTGCCACGCTGTGGCACGGTAACAAGAGAGTCAAGTCCATCACAGAGAACTGGGCCTAGTGACTCTGTCAGTCTTACCATTTTTGGCTGTGCCTAATAGTGAGTCAGTAACCGTATTTTGTTACAAGAATGCCTTTTAATCTATTTGCAAAGTGGATTAAGTAAAGGGTACTCTAATTGTGAAATAAGAACATCCCTCTAAGTATTAAATAAGAGCATGCAGAAGCAAAGCTACTGCATAAGAGTGTTATAGGATACAAATTATTTTTAGGTTAAAATATACAGAATAGCAGAGAGAAAAAGAGAGTGTAAAATGCCCATATCAAATGAGAAAAAGAAACCAAGTGGAAATAACTCTTCCTAATGACTAGATCAAGTTTGCCATAGTATTCATATGGCCCTTCAGACAGGACAGTTGCTGTATATAATGTATTGGTCATTGCTCTAGAAGGCCAGGACTTACAAAAGTAAAAAATAAGAATTTTTTTTATCTAAAAGGGTAGGGGCTTTTTAACTTCAGGCTCCCTGCCTGAAGTTCTGGGACTAGAAAGAGAAAAAGCGTTTTCTCACATTCACTTTCATTTTCTTTCTCCCCTTTTATTAATAATGAGCAGTTTCAGAAATGTGATCACACTTTATGCACTTTCTCTGTCTTCACCTTTACACACTTTCACAGAAGCCTTCTGTCAGAGCATGGCAATTCATTTAGCACCATCATTAATTGTTTACTAGATCTCTTTAATTTTGACAAAGAGGCTTTCTGAGCTCAAGGGACTACTGCAGTTTCTTAGCTGCACCAGAACTGAAGAGCAAATCTACATTATAAATATAGCTGACAATCCTGAGGACCATATGTCAGATGGCATCTCACAAAAGTAGTACACCATGTTGGGGCTGGATTCAGAACAGCATGTGCTTTGAGCGGGGGGAACAGGAAAAGGGCAGAGGAAGACACACAAAAACATTGTGGGAGAGGAATTAAAAAAAGGGATAACAGGTATGGATGACACCAAATGAAAACATGAAGTACTCTTTTCCTTGGAGGTTCAGAGAGAGTTAGGAAAGGGAGACAGGCAAACAAAGCCACAGAACTGACCGTGACCCAAAGAGACATTCTCCCAACACACAGATAAGACAGTTGCCAGGTATCTGGGTCAGGTGTAAAGATTTATGCTTTGCGTTCTAACTGCAGGGTGTCAAAGAGGTTTCTGAGGTGGTCACTCATGGTGAGGATGTGAGACAGACAGATACTCTGTTCACTGTCTTCAATTGTTACAAACACTCTGCTGCACAGGCTGGTCCTATGCTTATTCAGAGATCTGGCCTTCCTGTCATTGATCTATTGCAATTGCACCTAGATGTTAAGTCTCAGGTGGATGTGAATTTTATTTTTAGTATCAACACGGTCTTTCTAAAAGGATGGGTGGACCCAGTTGGGTTGGTAGGGTAGAAAAAAAGAAAGGGAGAGAATTGGTGTGAATGTTAATTGTCCTTGGGAAGAAGGTGGCAGGAATGACCAAATTTACACAGGAAGGGAAGGACAAAAAGTTTAGAAAACAATGTCTTAATTTTAAAGCCTTTTGCCCACCCACAATCTTCCACATTTGCCATTTGTTTGTACTACCTTGGTTATTCCAATAATTTTTCTGGAAAAAAAGCTTATTTTCCCTGTTTTATTTAGTCATTAGTCAGACTGAGTTTCTTCCCTCTGGCTACAGCAGAAAGGCTGATGCAGGAGGATGCTAGCGTTTGCTCTACTGGCAGCAATACCTAAGTGTGCTTTCATTCCTGAGAGAGGCTGTTTTTATACCCATCCCTTCTAAAGCGCTTTTGGCCTTTCACTGGGGCATGGTCAACATGGTCCAGCACTAGTTTATACAATACGGTCAGCAATTACAGAAACTGCCATTGGGTTAAGGTTGAAGATTCCCATTATAAGGCTGATTTCCAGTGTTTCTAAGTACAGATAAGAGATTTAATGGAAGCTTCCAGGCTATGACTCAAGTGGTTTTTTTGTGTTGGTTCCTGAAACTTTAAGAGTGTGATAAAACAATCAGAAAGACAATCAGAAACCTGCGGTGAAATCCTAGTCCTCAATGACATAGATAGATGACTAGCCAATGGAACCAGGGTGATACAAGTTTTTGAACAGGTACCTAAAAGTTCCCTTGGAATTTTGTGACCTATTAAAAAAACAAACAAACAAACCCCACATAAACAATTTAGGATGGGAAATAACAGGAGCTGCCAAGTGGTTTTGTTTCTTTGGTCTGCATGAAGACTATCGTTAATTATTACCTCGATATTGCTGTCTAAATAGAAACTCATGGTAAATTTCTGAGAAATGTGAAGTTAAGATGCATTACATTCCTGTGTGAACAGCAAGGAAGTCATACAGGGGACTGTCTCACAAGCCATCAATCTGGTACAGACTGTTGCAATATTTTAAAACTTCTAGATCTCTAACCCAAACCCACAAACTTCTCTGCCGTAACTAAAGAGATCAAGAGCATACTTTTTTAAGTGTACTTTGATTAACATGCCTAACATTTGCACTTTTACTTAATTCCCTGTAATTAACATTGTGAACAAGTTTATAACTCAGGAACTGCCAAAGCCCCATTCCAAATGAGAACAAAAAAGGGTCATCAATGAGGTTCATTAAACAGGCTAATACCGGCGGGATGCTAACAAGATACATGCATGACAGTGCTTGGATGAAATTTTTTATGTCCTTTGCTCTTGAACTATTGAAAATGTTGTGTACCCTCAATCGCTTCTTCAACATCACCTCGGTGACATTGAAAAGTTTTTAAGCAACATAAACACTTATGACCAAACTACTAGCTGGCTTGTGGTTCAGCTGTCTTCAACACTCAGAACTAGAAACACTAAAAGAATTCCACTCTTCATCAGAAAGCAAAAGAAAACTAACAAAAATAGTGTAACAGACAGTCCCCTGAATAAAAATATTGCTTGGTCTAAAAAGAAGGTTAAAAGAATGCTTGACAACATTAAGAATAGTACACAAAGACAGTGAGTCATAGTGAGCCATCTACAGAGGACCACAAATCAACTACAAAGGAAATCAGAGGGATATCAAGAAACGAAATATTAGCATGGGAAAAACAAATCACATGGCACTGTAAAACAAAAAAAATCCCAAACTAGATAGGGCAGCTGGACTCATCATCCTGCTGTGCACTGTATACCTATGGAAAAAATGGAAGTAAAAAACTACAGTAGTGAAAACTGCAGGTTTCCTGGGCACTGTGCAAGTATGGCTTTAACTTAATGACACAAGGTGCAAGCAGATGGCAAATCAGGTTCAGGGTGCTCTTCTTGGTCTGCTACCTCTGAATATGTAAGTTAAACCTGGAATACTAAGCTAATGTTGCTGATTTGGGGAAGGACTGAGAGCCTGACTCAGATGATCAGTGTCTCACACACATGGCTTTTTCCACTATCTAAATCAGCATGAGTACGTGTGTCAGACTGTGTTTTGCTATGTAGTGCCATAGCCACCAAATCCCAACACCCTCCCGCCCCTGACCCCGGGGCGCTGCTCTATCCTCATTTCAACAATAAAGTATTTAAGCAGATTTCTTTGTCCATTTGCATTTTAGAAAATACTTATGAAAATTCTTCAGTTTAGGCATCAGACAACAATGGGACTTAATCAGACTCCTAAAAATAAGTCTGTATTTCAGTTTCTGCTGGATATAAGTGGGAGGTTCAAATGGGGACTTGTGTGCACAAAAGTCTTATGAAGGCATGGCAGGAAAAGTTTAACTAGCTGTGCTGCACAGTATGTTAAAAAAAAAAAAAGGCAGCTGCAATGGTCTGCCTTCTCATGTGGAGACAGGGGGAAGGTTTTAGAATGGACAGATTATTCTTGTAATAAAATGCCCTTTTATTCACTCAGAAGACAGCCACAGGGGAAAGTTCAGAGGAGGATGGCAGGATGAGGTGGGAGGAGGGGAAAATCTCTTTTACACAGAAAAACTTTGTTGCAATTCTCCAATGAACAAATATTAATACTTCATTTCTAACCATCTAAAAAACAGACACAGCAAAATATATCCCCAGCAGTAAAAGGCACTGCCCTATTACCCTCCCACTGTACACATTTAAACCAAAGGGCAAATAAATGTTGGCAAACAGAAATGTGATGACTTACAGTATTTTCTTTGCTACAATAGCTGGGAGGAGAAAAAAATCCCCCAGAAAGATTAGGAAGCAAACATAAAACTGATCTTGAAATTCCTATTTGTTGATGCCCCAGGGCAGGTACTTTTTCAACATTATATCTATTTTTGAAAAGTACCTGCCTATTGGGGCACCTATGCTACTGAAAGCTAGTCTGTTTTCAGATTCAGAAACACTGACTCACTTGGTAAAAAAATAAATTAACCAATGCTCCCCTGATTAAAACAGGTATTAGACATACAGAAAGTCTTCAGGAAAACATCTGTTGAAAAATAATATTTAATTTGGAGGAACTTTATCTAAAAGTGAGGGAAACTGTATTTAAAAGGACCTGAATTTTAACCCCAGGAACGATTTCTCATTTTGTAAGCTGTCTAAACTGCAGATTGCAAATCAGGAGGAGGAGGAGGATTAAACTCTATCCATCTGCAAACTAGATTACTGTTTTGCCTTAAAGGTTCCTTTTTCCTTTCCCCTCAATAATTCTGGCATTCACTGGCTAAACCTTTTATTTGTGGCACATACACAGGCTGGAATAATATTATTCTTAATGGACATAAGATGTTCTCACTGGCATAATTGTTAATTCTTAGGGAAACTTTCCTAAGATTACCTTACCCCCTGCCTATTACTATTCTAGCCCCTACCAGTAGGGGATTTTTTATTTGATGTTTACTAATTGTGTTTATTTCAAACACATTTGATTCTTAGCAAAGCCACTGAGGTTCTGCCTGCACTTTAAATTTGCAGGTTTACTGTAAAATGCCAGGCACATTGAGATGAATCAAACTCATCTAAGCGTGAATGAAATGTAGTGAGAAAGTCCCTTCTGGCATCATTTCTGGGATTAGTAATTTGTGAAATTGTGGTGATGCAAGGGAACAGCATGAGAAAGTCATTTCCTTCCCCTTTGTCCAGTCTAAATGCAAATCTGAACTTTCTTGGCAGTTCATTTGCATATTAATGCACATAGTATTCCACTCCAGAGATCACTTCAGATTTTCTAAATTAAGTTGGGTGGGTGGGCTGAGGGAAAGGGGTCATTTTTGTCATACTAGCACAAATATTCTTAGATACTTTACCAAAAAGACAGAAAGCAGGCAATTATTTTACTTGCCCTATCTCTATTTCAATTTGCCAACTGGACCACTGCGGAGATGCAGAGGATTAAAGGCAACGGTTGACCAAACGGAGGGAAATGCTTCATGTCACTGAAGAACAAATATGATGAAATTAAGAAAGGGTAAGAGTGCACACCAGTCTAATTAGCATTTCTTCCTTGTAGCTTGGGAAATGTCATCCACCAGTTGGTGGCAAAATAAAGATGTAATGTGAGTAATAATGAATTAAATTGTGGCTATTTGCATTGAAATGTTAAGATAATGATCTGAAATTACTATTGTAAATATTCCTCTTGACAGTTGAAAATTGGACTTAAAGCTAATAGTACTTTGGATGAACTTTAAGCCATGAAATCACTTTTAAAGCTTTACACTCCTTTTGGCTATGACAGTGAGTTTCAGAAAGTTAATTTACCTCTGTTTTGTTCAAGCTGTTTGGTAATTGATGCATACATCATGGAGGTTTTAATGAACAACTACAGGACTATTTACCCTATTCACTAAGTATAACTGAAACACTTGATTACTACTCCTGAGCCAAATAAACCAATAGAGTCAAACACAACAAATATTTTTGGCTGGGGACTGGAGGAGGTGAGATCAGTAAGGATCTGTTTAAATGCAAAGAAAAAGGCAACATTTTCAGAAAATGCTTGAACATTTCAGATACATCTTCTTGCATTAGCTGCAATTTATAGTTTTGCTGTTAGCGTTAGGAATCGCTTAGGGAGAATTTATGTGTCTATGTCTACAAACTAGTACTGTCAGAGTAAGGTTAGCTGACAAAATGGAAAAGCAGCAGATATCTTCACAGCATCTGCTGTGTAAATAGCATTCCAGTAATAGTGCATTTAAAATGAGGGTTTATTTCCAGACTATAGAGTCTAATTACATTGTAACATTATTTTTGCCATAAGGGATGTTTTTATTTAAAGATGGATGATGTAAAAGGTTTAAGATACATAGAATTACATCATGCTCACAAAAAGCGGTTTTGCACAATTAAAAGGAACGCTAAAGACTTTAAAAGAGCGATGAGGCTCCCAAACATCTAAACTGAGATCTCCTTAGATCTCTTTGATGGCTCTTCCTTTCAGAGAGTACTCACTTCCTGGAGTCCTGGAGTCATCCTGCAATGGGCAGTGAAAAATAGATGCGCTCCAAACAATCACAAGTTCTTCAGATGTAACTTACAGGGCTGATGAGATTCAGACTACCAAATCTATATTCAGTATATGAATCCCCCAAATCTGTATGAATAGTCAAAACTGCCTTTTCGAACTCCCCCAAAAGTCTGCCCTAGCCTAAGTTCTGCCTCTTTCCAGCTGCAGCTGCCAGTAGTCACAGCTTTTCATGAACTTTCAAGGGATGGGTCTGTAGGCCCCAGTCTCACAATCTCCTGAAGTCAAACAGCTATTTGTTTTCATGCACTGACTCTAGCATTGAATTATTGAGCCAAACTACCTTCCCTTATTTATATGGATCAGTCACTTTGTTGATCATCCTCCCTTTAGTTATGAGAAATACATGTTATCTATATGAAAAAACTATAGAAAAATAAAAGGCAGGCACTGTTAGTGCTTTAAATTTAAATGGCTTTGTAAAGAAAAAAGGCCTTTTAGTCTGACAATATGCAGCTTACAGTGCTTCAAGTGTTAACTGTTAGCTCTTTTTCTGGATCTGTGCAGCTTCTGCACAATGTTCTTAACTGGGTTACCAGAGACCAGATGAAAAATAAACTCTATTGAATCATCTTGCATTTCATATACGCTATGTTACATTCAGGGATGTAACTAAGCAGAGCTACTGTCACTGTATTTGTCACACATTATCCTACTCCAAGAACAGTTAAGAAACATTTTCTTTTCCAGTTCACATTCAGAGACGAGTGAGTCACTGCATTTCTAGTCTTCCTAAGATTTCATACTTTAGTCCTTCTGTATTATTTTTCTGGATAGATAAAATATATATTCAACCTCTAGAGAAATGTAATTGTTTAGGCAGCACAAAGGCCTTATCAATGGAGAAATATTCCCTATTTGCTATGTCCAATATTGTGCATCCAGGACTGGATATAAAGCTGCATGGGCTCCCACAGCCTGAGTGAGTTAAGTAAGAAGAATTCAAGGTATCTTGGAAAAATACTGGGAGAATACACTGGTATTCCCACCAGTGGAAAACCACTAAGCATCCCTGGGCACCTCTCTCAAATTGTGAAAGCCTAAAAATGACATACAACATCTAGCCAAAAACC
Source organism: Haliaeetus albicilla (assembly GCF_947461875.1). Classification (NCBI taxonomy): domain Eukaryota; kingdom Metazoa; phylum Chordata; class Aves; order Accipitriformes; family Accipitridae; genus Haliaeetus; species Haliaeetus albicilla. The sequence continues at coordinate 7,800,577 of NC_091492.1, forward strand.
TGAAAGCAGGAAATATAGTACTGACAATGTAAAAATTTTAAGCTACTGTGTAACAACACATTTGATACAGGCTCTTGGTGTCACCTCAGTATCAAGATTCTGCACTGGAGGTATATTTTCTGCAATGCAGATCTGTGAAAAGCATGGATGAATATGAGACTTCTGTAAGTGATCTGTCTTGAAGTGGAGTTATTCAGAGGTAGAGCCTGAATGAGAGCTATCTGGGGAGTTGGTCAAAAGTGGCATGGAATGCAGATAGCTGAATGAGAAATTGGGGTGGAGAAGATTCTGCCGCGGAACCATCTGCCCAGTCTCCTCCACTTCTAGCTCCTGCTCACCATCTCAGTTGCTGCTTCTACACTCCTCTCCATCATGGAGAAGCATAGAAAAGACATGCCAAGTAGCTGCATCTCTACTTACAGCTTTGATGCAGTGAGTGAAATGCTTATGTGACAGACTTGCTAAGGGTCTGACTTCCGTCAGCTCTGTGTTTATATACTTGATCAGAAAAACAAAGAGGGGAAATGCTATAAATGTGAATACAAGTTTGATCATACCCTCAAAGCTCCTGACTTTCCTATTTTGCCTCTTACCTGAGCATTAACAGCTTTGGACATTCGACTGCCTCAATTTTTAAGGGGCGCGGCGGGGGGAGAGGAGAGGGAGAGGGAAGAAAGAAGGTTGCTTCTTGTTTATAGCATTACTGTTTAAACAGTTCCAGTTAAGCTTTGAAAAGCACCTTCCTTTCAGGTCAATAAAATGGCTGTAGGCCAAGTTCCCATCTGTGCTTAACTTGTATTTGCTGGCTGGAGACAATTTTCTGCTAGGCCTGTTTAAAAGAGAAAGCAGTGTAGCATGATAGCTCTCTGCTAGCATGCGTCTAAATGTAAGTTTGGTAACTATGGTATCTCAAAAGTTTCAGTTACATGGATGTCATATATCCCATATTCTAATTTTGCCCACATACAACAAGTAAAGCCTTAGAAGTAAAAGTCAGGGTACTCAAGTTGCACCTCAATCATTTACTAAATAAATCCTAAAGCATTCCAAAGAACGCAGCTCTGAGGTGTCCTAGAATAGACAAAAGAAAACCTTTCTCATAAAACTGAACAAACTTTCTTCTCCCCTTTCCTGTTTCACTCCCACATACATGCTCCAGCTAAATGAACTGATGACTTCTATTTTCTAAGTCTTGTCCCTTCTCTTTGTGAAGGAATACCAAATATTTCATCAAAACGTTCTGAAAATTACTACATTACTATACCACTATGCTGAGGCCAGTTCTTACTGTACAGAGACATCATTCCACAGGAGACCCTCCCTGTGCAGTTAACAAGATCCTGAGACAGGAGGCGTTTTAATCTACAGAGAAAACCTCAGCTTTCAGGTCTCTTGAACCCAAAGCTTAAAGTCCTGAGACTTGAGTTTTGTAGCTGAGGGAAAATGGAAGCTTCCTTACTCAGCCCATAAGCAGACAGTGTTGCCCCAAAAGTGGGGTTGTTTACCTGGTGTGTGAGACACCAATATACAAACAGAGCAGAGGTATTTTATTCCAATTCAGGTTTGTGCAAAGATGAGGGCTAGGTGGTAATCCACAAAGCTAGCACACCTCATACCTAAGTGGGCAAGCAATTCATACAGTTCAGTTTTACATTTTAGTTTCCAAAGTTCTTCCCCAAGACTATTATCGGTAGTTGCTTATCTATCACAGTTTGTATTGGGCTAAAGCTTTCCCTGCTTCGAATTAAAGGTACAGTGTTCTTTTATTCTACAGCACATGCTTAAGGAGAGTGGGGGGGTAAGTCTTTTTGGTCTTGAATTGAGCCGGTGGTCGTGACCTCCCCCGCCACCTTTACCTTTCCCCCAGTTATCGAAGATCTTTGCTGACTTCATGCCTAATAGCAATTATTCAAGTTTTGGAGCCTCCTGGGGTAGGATGTTCCCTTCTTATCAATCTTTTAGTTCTTCTTCAGGGGCACAGCTGTTAGCAAGGCATGCATCCTTTATACAAAGGGTATCCTGCTGCGCAAGACCTTTGTGGCCTTTTTAAGGTGGCTTAAGTATATCAACAGGTCTAGAGCTACTATCGTAAATTTCCCAGCTCCATCTTCATTCTGTCATGCTTTTCCAGCAGACATTGTACTTCAGTGGAAAACAAGCACATTAATTTCACCAAATCTCTACTTGGTGAAGTAAGAGTATCACGAAGTCATATTAAAATTTTGAAAAAACCCCCTTGTTTCAATCCAATACTGAAAAATAACTCCTCTCTCCTTCCTTGTCCCCTTGTGCATATTACCACAAACGAATCAGCCAAATGAATATATCTTTGCTTCATCTGTAGGTCTTGTCCTTTCTCTCCAGAACAGAACTGCAGCCATTGTAGTATCAGTACTTTCATAGGAGTGGCCCTGCATCTCTGAGAATGGGGAAGAACATATCCCCTAACTGGTGGTGAAAGTAAAACCAGAAAAGGGAGAGAATTTGGGGTGACAACACTGCACAGCAGACCTACAAGACACAGAAAGTTGTTCACAAGAGAATGCCACAGTATGTCTGCAGCAAACATACAGCAACAACGTAAGAAACAAAGCAGAACAAGAGATGACAAGGAGAGGTTGATGGGACATTTTGGAAGGCTGAAGACAGGTTGCCTGAAACACTGACCTATTCGATATATAGGTCAGCCTGCCACATGTAATGAGCTGTTGCAGTGTGTTGTAAAACTGCTGCAAGAAACCACTGCTATAGCTTTATCTCTTTCCTATTAGGAGTAAAGGTCAGGCACAAGCTCCTTCTGTTGCTCTTGGCTGTTCTGAGTGAAGGCCATGGAAGGAACCCATTACAGAGTAAAAGTGAATTGCTCCAGGCTCGTAAGTTGCATTGCCAGTGGGGAGGCATATTGCTAATAAAAATGGTCTGGTAGTAAATCATTTAATTTCTTGGCTGCTCCTACCCTCATTTTCAGATGGAAGCTGATGTTTTAAGAGCTTTAAAATTCAGCTCTGATCAGGAAATGAATTTAGTAGTTTGAAAAGCCACTGTTTGAAACAGCTTTGTTCCTTCTCTAGCCTCAGTGGAGCTTGAAATCAGCTGCTGATAGAGAGATAGAAGTGTACAATCCTCTGTTTTGGGGGGTTGGTTTTTTTTCTGTTAAATAAATTGCAATGAAACGTCCTTTCTCATTAGCATGCTGTTTCATCAGTCTTGCTAGGGCTTGCTGCAGAAGGACTGCCTATAGGTCTGTTAACTCATTGAGAGCCAGGGAGCCTGCGTTCCACCTGTGCTGCTCTCTGCTGAGTGGTTTTAGGAAACCACTCCATTCTCCTGTGTTTTTGTGCCTGGTCCTGTTTTAGGCCATCAGCTCTTTAGGGAAGAGACTGAGTTTATTTGCAAATTTTCCAGTTTTATGTAGATTTGTCTAAAAATGAATGTGTCTAACATCAGGTACTGTTATTATAGGATATAAATACCATAATGAAATAAAAAATAATCCTTACATTTTGGTTCCTAAATACTATGCTGTGCTAATTTGGGGGTGGGCCTTGGACCATAAAAGATTCATTAGGATCATTCTAAGTTTGAGGTATATTCAAACTTCAACTTTTCTTTCACCTTCCCCTAGAGATTTCCTGTTTACTTATACCATATTCTGCCCCATCTTGTATCTGCAAGATTAGCCTGCTTACGCAAGCATTCTCTATAACCACCCCTACAACTACACTGCTCCAACTTCAAGCTGGTCACTAGTTTGCTGGATTAAGAATCTGAAAGTAAAGAATGCTTCTTAGCTGTGTTTGCTGTATCTTTACGATGGCTGAAAGTGATGTGTTATTACTGCAATCAGAATGTTACTTTCAAATATTCATGGACCTGCATTTTTTTGTCTTGTCCAATAGCTGAGATTCATAGATTATAACGGTCCCCCTTATTGATCTTGTACTTTGCACCAGCCTAGTTTACTGACCAATTTAATTTTAAAGGGGCTTATGTATTCTATAAAATTAAGGTAAATTAGTACATTTCTTGCACTTCATAAAATCTTCAGGGGCCAAACATTGCCATGAAAGTGCTTACATTGTACCGAGATGATTACTTTGAATATGAGAGAGTTTAGTGGATGTGTAAAGGTTTTAATGAGCTGTACACAATAGGACCCTCTGCATCATAAAATAAGATTCTGGAAAGCAGCCTATATTAGGAAAAAGAAAGCTTAACTAAACATATAAAAATAGTTTCTTGTATTCTCTTCATGGCACAGTTTAAGTTACTTGCTAACAATTTTAACACAAAAATAGATTTGTGTGACTGAAGAAGATCATTTATGCACTTCAGTGTAGGCATCCCACAGCTAACCTATTTTCCCCAAAGTGACATAAAAAATTAGTGAAAGGAAATCAAGCAGTTTCGTGATACCATGCAGAGGAACAAGTGTTTCTGGTATGTTTAACAAAATTAATTAGAATGAGACTGGCACAAATCTGCTGCCTAAGAACTGATTCTTAGGTTTGCAAAGTATATTGTGCTTTTCTTACTTTTCATGTTAGCATAAGTATTTCCTGTTTTATTGTTTCCAAAAACATTAATATCAGCATCAGCAGTGGGTGGCAGGAAGTGGAAGAATCTCATCTAAGTCATTCCATACCCATCTTCTTCTTCATGTCTAGCATTCCATTAGGTGTCAGAGATAATACTTTAAATATAATCAAAAGAAGGTAGTTATTAATCCTGAAAAGTAGAGAATTGGGTCATTCTTTACTTTTTTTTAAAAACAGAATGTGATTAAAAAAGCTTGTAGGTTTCTCTGAAAAATTGTTACATTTTTCAGAAAAGTCCAAAGAGAGAAAGAAAAAAAGGAACAACAGGAAAAAGATAAAACAGAATTTAAAAGATATTTAAACTCTAAGTTATGTAACCAATGGAAAGGCTTTTCAATTCCAACTTTGTCTTAGGCTTTGGTTTGGATAAAGTATGTTCAAGTCCTTACAGTACCTGACTTTGAATCAGAGTTCTGAGATCCTATTTCCAGCTCTGCTACTACTTTGCTCTGCATTTTCAAAGACAATGTTTTAATTTCTGTGCTTAATTTTCCTTCCTACTTTACTAATAATGCAAACTCTGTCAACTCACAAAGCATCTTAGAACACAACAATATGAGCAGTGACTTATGGTACTGGGATGCATCTATACACAGCAAAACACCTCCATTTTTAATTTGTTGGACTGACCTAGAGATACACATGACTACTGCAGTAATAGAGTGAGTCAGTTGTTTAAACAAGTAATGTACAAGTCCCCTATTTTGTGTGATAGCAAATGATAAATGATAAAGAATGATAGATTCAGAATTTCAGCCTCAGATAATTATAGACTCTGCAGTCAGCCTCCAGTAAGCTGTTGATCAGTATATACAATCCCCCAACCGTTCAGAACTGCGCCTGTATGTTACTTTGTAATAACTGTTTTGGCTAATGGCATTCAGGTTTTACTTTAGAACACATTATTATACAAGAACAAATAAAAGCCTAAATATCTTAGCAACTCTTTCTTTGCACTTTAAACAATAAACATTTTTTCCATTATTGCAGATGTACCTTGACTTTTTGGGATATACAATGTAAGTACACATGAACTCTGTTATCTACCACATATTTGTGATTAAAGCTTCCAAGCAGATGGCAAAGTACAAATAGTGCTACAAATAATACACAGCATCTCTTTTGATTTCAGATAGCTGCCCGAAAACACAACTGAGGTGCTTACTAAGTTATAGCCTCGTATTTTCTTTTCAGGTGATAACCTCTTAACAGTACTTCAAGAAAATGTGAGGAATTTTTGACAACTCTGAAAAAAATTAGTGATTTTGAAAATTAAATGTAGAGTAACATTAATAAAGTAAGCCTTTATCACATTTCTTTGTTTGCACTCTTTCAATAAAGTCATAGAAGACAAGATCAAGTTCAACACTGTATTTCTACTGTGCTCCCTTCTGGTTTTTCATTTAAAATTTCATATCCTTTGAACTTCACCCATCTTCCTTTTTTCATGTCTTGCTTCCCTTCCCTAGACAAGTTATTTTCAGTTTCTGTATCTCTACCTTCTTCTGGAAGGCTGATAATTTTCCTTTCACAACAGCTGAAACTTGGTCGTATCCAGTAAGGCCCACAGTGGATTTCAGAAAGAGGACAAACACAAAATAATCATGTCTAGATATATCATCCCAGCCTCCAAACATCAGCAGTTAGTGGGCTTCCTATAAAGCCTGATTCAGAGGCTCTACAGCCCTGATAGACTTTTCCTCTATGAAACTGTCTAACCCTAATTTATACTCTGTGCCTCCACAACAACCTGTGGCAATGAGTTCCACAACTTCAATGTTGCTGAGCAAATGTACAGCTGATAAACATAGACTTATTGCTCATTTTAGTGCAATTTCTATGCTTGTCACAGTTTAGGAATGTGTCCTTAAATGCTCATGGGATATGCACATTAGCCTGACTTCATAATCTAAGACATGCAAATTGGTCTTTATACCAATGTAAAACCCATTAAATCAATGGAGTTTCACATGGACGTATGGTCTGCCCACACAGATCGAATTACAGGTTGAGGGCTATAATTGTAGCAAACAGCACATAATTACCAGAATGGCACTCTCTTTGTTACTTCTGAACACTGAGAATATTTCCTATACTAAAAAGGTTATTCACAAAGACAGTACAGTTCCTTTACAAAAAAATAAAACAAAAAGCTACAAAAAAGCCATAGCCTATTTTTAATACTTCCATTTGTCATGAAGTGACAGAGAAGTCAAAACTTCAAATTAGTAAAATAAGGTAAAAATGTATATGAAACTTCAGCAGTGTCTGGTAGTTGCATTGTGCAATTGTACTCATCAAAAGCTATCCTGACAGCTTTTTCATACTAAGTTAAAGTATAATTATTTGTTTATATTTGGAAGTTCTAAGAATTCTGTGTACATATTTCATTTGACTGTATCACAAAAGAATAATTTATTGGAACTACCTAACAAAAAGCTCCCAAACCTGGCTGTTTCAATTCCTCACTCATTTCCTTCAGAATGTCTTTTTTATATTGCCATAAGATTTCATCTCTCCAGCCCTGTGCTGTAAACTTCTAGACTGTAACAAACCTCAGCCTCAAAAATGTCAACACAATGAAAAATGGAAATCACCATAGAGTAAGCTGGTCTCAGAGCTCCTCTGAGCCTCACTCACTCTGGCTCCTGGGTCACTGCCTGAACTGAATATGCAAGCTTACCACTACCACCCACACTGTTGCTGATTCTCTGTGCTTTGTTACTAGAGTGTTCACAAGGAAAAAAGCATCCATGCAATTCTCCCCCTTCTTTCCTCTTTTTTTTCTGCTTCCTTAACAAGAACATAGCATAGGAGGTATACATACATAAAAAAAGTTACATTTTGAACAATACCCATTTTTCTTAACCTTCACCATTAGAAACACTTGCTAAGGACTTCTGTGAAAACCAAGTTTTAAAGAATGTACCAGTATGTTAGGAAAAGTCTATAGGACTGATCTGGGAATATATTCTTTTTTTAATTTAAGGATTACACTGACTACAAGCCAGAGAAGAGGGTCAGTGTCTTTAGACTTGCTATGTTATGATATAAATACAGAATACGATACATGCTTTAATATTTGCTTTGATGGTAAAGGAAAATTCTAAGAACTCTAAATAGGAAGATACGGTCTGCTATGTCAGCTTCAGCAGTCAGGTGAACAGAGTTTTCCCTGCAGTCCCACCATAGCCTGGCTGGGGCAGGCAGCAGATAAGGGAAGGAAAATACTTCCCTTTCAGACTAAGCTTCTTCTAGAAGAGAGGACACAAGATCAACCTTTTGGTAATTGTACAACAAGAATTCAAAAGCAGCTTTTCAAAAGAACCTCCCTATTTCCTCAATGCTCTTTCAAGATCTGTGTGGCCTCAGTGTCTGTCCCAACACTGACAGAGACATCGCCCCAGGAGATAAAGATATGCAGGAAGCTGATGTGCTAGGGAAATCAAACTGAGATACAGACAAGCAGAACGAGGTGATTATATCAGGCACTCTGACGTTACATTGAGCTATTGTCTAGTTGACCTAAAAAGAGTTTGGTTTTTATTTCCATGCTAGATTGTGTGATATTTTTTGTTTGCTTGCTCTGGTAACCCTAAGGCAAGTTCAAGTGCTTAGTTAGAGAAACGTTCCTTTAAAAAACACAGTTTAATTCAGCTCTGTTTTCCAGCATATCTTATTCCAACAAGCAGTAAGACCAGATGCTTTGGGGGTGTGACATTGTTTCAGTTAAGTTAAGAGAACTAAAATGATTTAAGACTCCAGCTGAGGAGCTGGCTGCACACATGCAGTTATCATTAAATTACAGGAAGACAAACAATGACTAGCTGTTTGAAGTGTATGGATTCCTACTGGTTCCTCATGACTGCATGCATGCATTTGCACACTTTCTGACACAAGTTTAGCTTGGTCAGAACAACACTTAACATGATTTCAGTGTGCACAGTCGTACATTACAGATACATGCGTCCTGCTGTACAACAAGCAGCTCTAACTCCCAGTGACTGGCACAGGAACAATTAATTCTGACATGCAAGGTTTTCTCACAGTGTGTGGGCTCTTTTAAATTATTGATAGTGATTTGGAGAATACAGAGCCATGAATAAGAATGCAGCTGTTTCAGTTGCTTTTTCATGGTTAAAAAAGACAAACACATTATATGTCTTAAGTGACAGTCTATGGAGATTAAAGGTAATTTACCTTCCCCAAACCTAAGGTTTTTTAAAAAAAATTAAACAACAACAACTTTGATATCATTCTCTGAAATCAAAGAACAATAAAGTACCTGGAAGCCTGCTGATTAAGAATACAGATTTCCCAGAACAAAAATTAAAAACTATAATTTGAATCAGACTGTGTTTTTAATAATGCTCATGTATGAATTTCATTATCATAATCCAACTTCAGCAGTTCTGCAGACCAGCCGAGGTCCTCAGTGGTACATGCAATCAGAAATACACCAGCATCACGGCAGGCATGGTAGTGTAATGCAAACATATATCCAACTGATATGACTTCTGTGATTAAAAACATTACAATATAAAACAATCATTGAGAGTTTACTTTTAATTTACTTTTTAATCAGCTTTACTTTAATCAGAAAATTGTATCTAGCAAAGCTCATTAAATGACATCTATAAGGAAAAAAATAAAACCTTACTAGTTTGTTGGTAGTTTTTATGTAAAGTTTAGAGTTAGTTTACAGCCAATGAGCAAGTTATAAGCAGAGAAACCTCCTGAAAAATACTAGATATGATACAATCCAGTCATTTATTTAAGAAAATCTCTAATGTATTATTTTCACTAATACTCTCTAGTAAGCTGTTCATAGCATGAAAATCCATTCTGTTGAAATCAAAACATTATCATCATCATCAGGAAATGTATGACTATTAACCTGCATTTTATTTTTCTTCATAAAGACTGCCAAAAAGATGGACCAACAGCTTTTGCAGTCTTTTAACTCTAACTGACTTTTAGGGCCAATGCCTCTGCATTATTTTTCACCTAATCTCTGTAAAACTAGAGATAAACTGGCTGGCTTGCATAACATGTCTTAATGAGCAGGTGTTAGTCTAGAGAAGGGTATGCGGAAAAAACACCCAGTTCAGAGCAGTGAGCTGAATCGGAGCTTTCCGTTTCCCAGGAAAATTCAAGAAGCTCCTGGTGCCACTTAGCTACTCCTGGTGCTAGTGGTAGTAGAGCCCTACTACTGAAAAGTATGAAAGGATTTAGTGTTATTCTGATGCTCAAGTTAAAATGAAATGCTTGTGTAGACTTTCACAGAAATGTGATTAGTGATACCTAGCATTGTTTAACCAACTTCCAGCACTGCAATGAAGCAAAACCCCCAAAATAATGCTGCACGTCTCATGCAAATCGAGTTCTTTCCCAAGGTGGCTAAACTCAGGAAAGTGATCCACTGAATACAAGATGTTCATGAGTCTGCAGATATTGTTGCTATCTACCCACTTAAACTATTAGGTTGGTAACTGTCTTTCATATTAACATTGCGTTGTTTTTGATAGATATACTTCTGGGACTGAGCTTTTAATTAACACTGTGACCATTTCCCATAACTGCTTGTAAGACGAGTCATTCTGGTAGAGAAGCTGAGGGATGGAGAGCATCTTATCTATGCAGCTGAGAAAGAGAACTACACACAGCTGAGAAATACCAGGCCACAAACAAGGTCACAGTCATATGATCGAACAGTAACAACAGTTACTATTTAAAACTCTGCATGTTTGTGAGGAAGCTGGTATTGGATTTAAGACTGTGCACATGATCAACTATGGCTCAGCTACAAGCAATACCTTGCCAAACTATATAATTGATGACTTCTAATCATGTGACAATAACTTAGTGTGTCAAGGGAAGTATACTGCAATGCAAATTATTTTCTACCATCTGTTTATTGAATAAATATTTTTACTCCTTCCATTAGTTACCATCTGCAGGATGATACCAGTCAGTTTATAAAACTTTATGTCAAAAAGCAAACAGTGCAAGAGAACCAATTCACCATCACTAACTTTTCTGCAATATTCATATAGAATTAATGACAACTGTTCTATTATAAAGACACAATTCTGTCAGTTCCTAAATCAAATCAATTAATTGTAAATGGAATTATATTTTCTTATTTAGTAATTTAGATGTCTGAATTATAAAAATCAGACATACTGTTAAGCACAGGTTAGTTTCACACCTGGTTTCTACTATACCTGGTTGTAAGAAATTAGTAATGTTATGACTCCAACAAATCAAAGAAAAAAAAAATGTTCTGTCACACCACAGAACTGCCAAACAGTATTTGCTTTCCATTAACACGGCTAAAACAAAAATAATCACTGAGTTACATATAACTGCATGTATGTTAGAAGGTTGATTCAGAAACTGCCCTTGAGAAGGCAAATTATCTGGACTTACTGGTTATTCTTCTAGTCTATTTTTCCCAGAGCTCTTAGCTAATTAACATTTTTATTTCACTGATATTAATTAAAGGTATGCTTACTTATGCCTGAAATATTTTTACAATTAAAACATTAAAGTTTTAATATTTTGGTCATAACAAAATTTACCATTTTGTTCAACCCAACATGTTCTATATTCTGTTTGGTAGCAAATACTGAAAGAATGTTCTTTTTCAGAACAGAAAATTCTATTCTGCTAATTTTCTCATGCAGATACCAACATTATTGTCCCAGGAGCTTTAAAAAGGAGATTTATGTAAATGGTTCACAATAAAGATCAGGAATTTAAAGGTGGCAGTAACATAACCTTAGCAATATTACAGCAGCACCAAACAAACTATTAAAAGACACATGATATGCATCCATGAGATGTATATAAATCCTTATATAGTACAGCATTAGCTGCATCTCTACTTCAGTGCTCAAGTACTGGTGAAATAGATGCTGGCTTCCTAAGTGTTCTTGTCACTAAGGTGCATTTTTTGTAGAAGCTTAACCCTCAATAATGCACACATAACCTGGACAAGAATTTGAGCACTCACAGCATGCACCCTTTTCATGAAGGGGATGAGCAGTTTCTCCCTACTCTAACTGAAGTTTTGCCATAATCATAACATGCATGGCATTCTGACTAGGTCAGATTAGCGTATTTTGTGAGTACTGAAGGAGTACATGCCAGTTCATGCTACCCACTCTGGAAAGAAGCACTTGCAGCCTGCTTCCTAGTGGCAGCAATTAAAAGATACTATATTCAGAGGCATAACCAGTTTTTGCAGCATTCAGGCAAAGGGTCTCAATGATCAGTGCGCAATGCTTCAGACAAAGGCCTATAACCCCTCCTTGTATTTCATACCCACAAATCAGATTACTGATTCTGGTTCACAAATATTTAGCAAATCTTGTCCTTTTTGTGGGTGCACATCTATTTATTTGGTGATGTTTCTGAGCCACACATGCAGCAGCAAGGCTATGATCTGATAAAAATACCATCTACCTTCCTCTTTTCCCATGTCATTTCCCAAGTACCTTTTCCCTTCTTTGTTTCCAACTGCTTCTCTCACAGAGCAGAGAATGGGAGACTATTGCATGAAATTCAATCTTCACTACAAACAAACAGCGCACACACAAATTGGGCAAGTGCACACCAGTTCTCTAATACAGAGCTATGACTCCCATGTAGAAATTCACCATTCCAACATTTGGCTCTGGATATTTAACCTTCAGTGTGTGTGCGTATATATATATACACATATATATATATACACACATGCACACACACAGGTTTTTGGTTTTGGTTTTTTTTAAACTATATATATATAGTTTTTAAAGAATCACTGTCCTGGTTTCATCTGGGATGTAGTTAGCTGTCTTCCTAGTAGCTGGTACAGTGCTATGTTTTGAGTTCAGTATGTGAAGAATGTTGATAACACTGATGTTTTCAGTTGTTGCTCAGTAGTGTTTAGACTAGAGTCAAGGATTTTTCAGCTTCTCATGCCCAGCCAGGGCACCTGACCCAAACTGGCCAACAGTGTATTCCATACCATGTGACGTCCCATCTAGTTTAGGAACTGGGAAGGGGGGGGGGGGCAGGGTTTTTTGCCGCTTGGGGACTGGCTGGGTGTCGGTCGGCGGGTGGTGAGCGATTGCCCTGTGCATCATTTGTACATTCCAATCCTTTTATTACTACTGTTGTCATTTTATTAGTGTTATCATTATCATTATTAGTCTCTTCTTTTCTGTTCTATTAAATCGTTCTTATCTCAACCCAGGAGTTTTACTTCTTTTCCTGATTTTCTCCCCCATCCCACTGGATGGGGGGGGAGTGAGTGAGCGGCTGCGTGGTGCTTAGTTGCTGGCTGGGGTTAAACCACGACAATCACTAACAGATCCAAATAAAGAACTGATCCATATTGATAGGTAATGCAAATAGCTAAAATGTATTTACACCTTGGCCAAAGAATGAAGAATTTGCGGATATACGTTAAGTCACTCCTGAGGATCTTCACAACTAACTACGTAGGAAAAAAAAAAAATCTATAGTTAAGTTATTTAAAAAACTGTAACACTGGCATATTTACCAGAACACACTCTGGAACAGTTGCACCCATTCTGTAAGCCAACAGTCACATGAAAAAAGCAAGCAGATTTACATTTTTTAAAGGTCTAAAGGGGTCAGACTGGTTCAGTAGTTCTTACAATACATAGTCTGCCATTTGCCACTACCAGATCCAACTCTTACAAAACAGAATGAGAAAGGTGAGGGTGACTGTTTTATGCTGCTGACATCTGGATTTACTACTGTTCAGGTGCATTTTAAATGGGAAACATTAGGCTTTAAAAGAGGTATCAATGTAAAGCATACATAGTACAAAATATTGAAGTACAACTGACGATAGGGAATAACACTAAAATGATAAATGAAATCTCCACGTCTCATGGAGGCTCATTAACCAGACAGTTGAATGCCGGAAAGTTCTTCTCACATTCTCTGTAGGTCATGAATTGAAAGGTGATTGGATAATGAGGGAAGATGCAAAACAGAGTTAAAAGAAATAAAGAAAATTGGACTTCAGAGGGACTGAGAAACAGACATTTTTGCAGCAGAAGGAAAAACGTGGCAATTTAATGTACAGCAGCAATTAGTTTTGTTCGTAATGAAGAAATACATCATATCTGAAATCTGGATCAAAAAATCACTTAACCAACCTCTGTAAGTTCAAGTGTAAGTAAGCCTCACAATTTCACTGGGACATTTTAACAAAAAAGAATGAAAACCTGAGTAAGTCCATAAAGGGATTTTCTAGCTCTTTTTCTTCCATATATTGGTGGAATACATGACTCCTACTTTGTTGAATTCACCAATATTCAACATCTCCTTGGAGCAGTATCATGCACCTTAAATATCATGCTCTTGAAGATGTCAAGATAAGTCCATGAAAACATATTTTCTTTTCTATTAATGAATTCAGAGACAAAGATTAATCATAATGTATAGCACTACTATGTAAAAAAGAAAAAAAAAAAAGTCTGACATACATGGCCATTGATGCACAGGATGTTTCTTCAGGTAAATTAATTCTAATCTGTAATTTGATTACTAAGTGGCCAAACACTCTTGCTATTTTCTTCAAAATGCATACAAAAGGCTCCAGCCACTACTGGCATTCTGATGAACATGGTTCATGCGCAGAACAAGGTCAGAATAAAAAACTGATTGTGGCATAAAAAAAAATAATCTAAATGTATACTTCCCTCACCACACACTTGGAAATGTTAACTCATTCCTCCTTAAGCTCTTCAAATCCTTTTTTGCATGACCAACTTTTTCTAAAAAATACTAATTAGTTAAGGTTTTTGACAATATTATAAAGGCAGAGTTTTCCTCTTTGCAATTTCCTCTGCAAATTCTCCATTTAGTAGGGAAACCAATTGTTAACAGCTTGTATTTTACCATTACACAATTCCTAAATTTCAACTTGCTTTTCTACTACTTCCTTCCTGAAAATAATAGTTTCACTCACAAATAAACAATTCTTCAAGTCAGTTCTGCATTGGGGTGGAGGAGTATTTTATTTTAACTGATTTTTATTTGTTATTGAAACTATTTCTCCATAGTAAATCTACTTTTGAGAGAACCATATTAACGAGGAATAGAGGATTGTGATAATGTTATTCTTCCGGCCTTGAAAGACTGAATCTTTTCTACAACACGACATAGGCCAAATTGAATTGGATAGCATGTAGGGGGATTACCACATGGTATCCACACATCATCCCATTAATCACACTCTAACCTTTCAAGCTGTTCAGCACCCTCTTCTCACACATTATAGCCAGATTTTTGAGTGGAGCGAAGGATAAGGAACCAGATGGAACCTGGTGGTTTCTGCTTTTTCACTACCTAGTGATTTTATCTCCTCAACGGTTTTTAAGCTTTCAAAGATGGCAATTGTACATCTCCAAAACTGTTTATACAGAAAGCTTTTCGTAGGTTCAATTTATTAGGCCTAGATCCATTAAACATTAAGCTCTACTCTCAGAGTTGAATTGAGAACCTTATATTAGGCAGCCTCTACACCTGTTGTCTCTGGCATAGACAGAATTTGGTAATTTGTTGTTCCACAGAAATTTGCTATTATGATGAGTGGGGGAGCTGCTTTGAGCTGATCAGTAGGAAGAGGGTACCTGAATCTGCCAAAGCTGCACCTTTTCTGAAACAGGTATATCAGACTTCCACTCTCTGCAGTTAAGTCTTCTTAAAGCCTGAGAAATAAACTTGGGAAAACAACCAAACCCCCAAAACTCTTTACTGAACCATTAAATAAAAAGCTCTGAAAATAAACCTTTGCCTGCATGCCTATACAGAATGGTCTGTGCTTCAGAGCAGCGTCCCAGAGCAGGGTAGACAGTCCCCTCAGGGCCGCAGCAGGCACCACTTCCCTCCCTCCCTTTGAAACTTGCCTTCGAGGCTTCTCCCTGGTACCAGCAACAGCACGAGATGCCCTACTTGCTAACTGCCTGCAACGAGACAACCAGCGCCCCCCTCTCCTCCCACCATTTCGGGACAGGGCAAGGCAGAGCCGCCTTCTCTTCCACCAGCCTCATCCTCCTCAGCAAACAAGAAGAATATAGATATTTAAGCACAAACGCACCTTTAAACAATTCAACCAGCTACTACAGCCACAAATCTCACCTTACTCAATGTTTCTTCCTATTCTGAAAGCAATGCCTCGCGATGCCTTTAAAAGGAAACCAGAAATCCGCCAGCGTGAGGCTTTTCCTTAAAGTGACAGCGACGACGTCCATTCCTCTCATAAGATGGCGGTTGCCTCATGGTGTGCAGGAGGGAGGGCGCTTGCTCCCGCCTCTTGCCTGAGGCAGTTCGTAGTGGCCGTTCCTCACGGTCAGCTGCCAAGCGTCGGGTGCGGTTGTTCCTTCAGTCGAAGCTGTGCCACAGGATAGGAAGGCAAGAAAAATTAACAGCATCAGACAGTGGAAATACAGCAGGGAGAGAGGTGAGTAAAGGGGTTAGAGAATCATACCTGTGCAGTTTTTGCAATTAATCTAGCAGTTATTGTGTGTAAATGAGCAGCCAGACTCCTTTTTGAAGTGTGTATCCTGCTAGGTTGTGGAGTCTGGGCCCCTCTTTCTTCCTCACCACACGCTTAGTTATTTTTGGCAGAATTACTCAGCTTTAATAAGGAAAGTAGAAACATGTATCCTAAGTAGGCTTCTATCCTCAGAGATGGCTATTTGTAGATTTGAGTAAGCTCCATAATATAGTGCTCCCTACAATAATATCCATTTATCAGGGGCTCATGATCTTCCTATTTCTAATTTGTGTTCAGACATACTTTCAAGGTAGATGCCGTTTTACTCAGTCCTGCCCAAACTTGGTCCAAGTTAAGGTGCAACTTCAAGTTTAAAATAAAGATGCAGGAATTTTGGAGTTTGTTCCTCTCTAGGGTCTGCTGAGCAAGTTTTCAAGATCATGATTTTGGACTTGCAGGTGCTTGAGTCCCATTTACAAGTCTACATCTTTGAATCTGCCCCTAAGGCCTTTTAGTACAATAAGAGATTTGCAATTCCTTGGGTGGTATTGTTCATTTTGATCATAACTTCTCCTTAGAGAGACCAGGGAATTAACTGAGAAAAATTTTCCTTGTGGAAGAGAAATGTGAATTGTGAAACAAAATGGGCAGCCAGCTTTTTAATTTGAGCATAACTAATACTAAAGTGCTAAGTAAGGTTTGATTAGTAAGAAACAGATTCAACCAATTATAAGACGTGGAGTAAATGTTCTTTCGCTGATTCCCTCAATGGACTTGCTCCTGGTGATTAATTGTAATAGCATTTTACATGTAGATAGGTTTAAGCACGTGCATAATCTTATGAAAAATTGGGGTCTAAATCATGGGCAGAGGTCAAATTACTGTTCAGACTAATGATTCCCTACATATTTGTTCAACTCCATTTTATTGTGCCACGGCATCTAATGACTAGGGCCTAAATTTATATGTTAACAGCAAAAGCAAAGATTTTGAACAGAAACCTGTAGGAAGTAGCATTTGTAGAGCTGCTGTGGACAGTCCTTTTTTATTTAAATAGATGGGTCAGTGACCTCCATCATCCTCGTATCTGTGCTCAGTGTTCCACTGCACAGCACAATCCCTTGATTGAGAAGAGCTATTAGAAAGCTCAGCCGGCTGAAAAACCTGACCTGCTGAACACTCTTAGGTACTTTATAATCAAATAAATGATCACATATATTCTCTGCTGACAGTTTATGGCTGTGACTGCAGAACTGCTGAATATTGTTAATGTGCCTACAGTTCTGTAATGAATTGTTTCTTCAGTTTCTGATTTACCTTCCTTAACAAGTTTATTTTACTTTTAATATTTTTCAGGACTGTAATCAACAGTACTCCAAATTTCTCCCATAATGTTGTCACACACTTTCCATGATAAACTTGTTTTTAGTATTTGTAGCTCATATGTTGTATTTGAGATGTTTGGTTTTTTTAATTCTGGATTGTCATGGATGAGTTCAGAGCTCATCTTTCAGTTCATGCAGGGTTCCTCATATAAATTAATCTAAAATGAGGTAATATTAAAGTATCTTTTTTAATACTTAAATATTGATTGCTTTTCCTTTATTTGGTAACAATATTTTGAAAAGCACATCATTCTCAAGCCATGAATTTATTTCAAGTTGCTCCCCCTCTTTTGAATTAGGCAGACTGTAGGTAGCCTGAAATGTAGATTTGCTGTTATCCTGTTTGTACTGTTATCCTCACAGCATTATAGCAGACAAAAAAAGTTACGAGCAGTACTGTGGTGGTGATAAAATGGCAATGTTAGCTACTTAACTGAAATGTGCTAGA
Organism: Haliaeetus albicilla; assembly: GCF_947461875.1. Taxonomy (NCBI): domain Eukaryota; kingdom Metazoa; phylum Chordata; class Aves; order Accipitriformes; family Accipitridae; genus Haliaeetus; species Haliaeetus albicilla. The sequence continues at coordinate 7,818,535 of NC_091492.1, forward strand.
ATTGTGAATGAAGCTGAACTATACCTTTGAGCTTCATTTACCCTTTACCTTTGATGCAACTAGGACAAGCAGAAAGACTTGCTTTAAAAGACAGTCATTTGGCTTCTGTAGAGCAAAATGATTAAAGGTATATTAAAAGCTCTATTCTTTTCCTGTTGAACATTATGATTTACCACTGGAAGGAGCTAGAGTAATGATGTTGAATTACTGAAGAAACCAGCACAGGGCCAGTAAAATGGTTAAATAATCTGTGAGAAAAGGAAAAAGGGAATCGGAATCTTACCTGAGAGCAAGAAGGAATCAGTTATTTTCTGAGATGCAGAAAGCAGTGGTTCTGGTTTAGAAACTCTTACTTATGAAAAATGGGTTGTGTGAAAAGCAAGTATGATAATTTTAAAATGGAAATTTTTTTCTTCTGTTAAAAAATAAATTATGTGGGTGGAAACAGAGGGAAGTTAGCAGAAAGAAGAAGCCGCTCGGGTAAAACAGATTGTCTGTTGCATTTGGTAAGGCTACAAGGTCGTATACAGAGACTGCTACCCAAGTAAGAAAGTGACTCAGTTTATTAAGCAGAGTTTTTAGTTTGTTTGTTTAAAACTCATCATTTTCATAGGGATGATGAAAATTGATCAATAGCTTGACATCAATGGAAAGCCTTCTAGTCTTTTTTTTTTTTTTTGAGGCTCTGTATAATGTAACTGAAATTTCATCCTGTTTAAGTGTCTCTGAAACTTTCACCTACTTTGCTCACAAAAATGTGGGTTTAATTTCTAATCCAGGGAAGGGTCAAATGAGGGTTTGCATGTGGTTGGGGAAGCTTAAAGACTAACAGGGTGTTTAATCTGTCTGTTTTATTGTAAAGTGCAAGAGACAACAGTTTATTTTAAGAAAAGCAGTTTTAATATACAACAGTCTGAAAATTCTGGATAGAGAAGCAGAGTCTGACTAACAGTTAGAGCACAGAGTAGATTTGTTCTGCCAAAACCTTCTTAAGTCCAGGCATTTTCCAAAAAGCAAGACCTGAACCAGTGAGTGCCATAGCCCAAGCTTAGCACAAATGCTCAGCAACTTACAGCAGAAGACAGAGCTGGCCTGATGCAAATGTGGGCTGTAGACAGAGCCAAGAGTGGAATAGATGGTGTTCCTAGGGCCCAGTATAGGCTTGTTCCAGCAACTTTTAAAATTGCTATCAGAACTCACGTTAGCTATATAATTAATAAGTCATCTTATATATGTGTAAGATAACATATGTATGTGATTTTACATTAGGGTCTCAATCATGTAAGCCTTTTCTCATCAGAGCTTGGTAGCTGACATTTGCTTGTTCTGTCATGACTCAACTACTAATAGCATACCTAAGCTTGGTAGCTCATTTGGTGCCAATTTTCTTCTCATGTTCCTCCACCATAGCAGGTTTGGGGTTTTTTTTTGTTGTGCTGTTTTGTTTTGAGTATTCCCACCCCTCCCAAAATTGGTATTACTATAACCTGACTTCTAGCTATGGCTAGAAGAATCATGTAATGTCAAGAGCCAAGAAGAGCCAGGATAACCACATGCTTAATGAGCTCTTTCATATTTGCTTGTATCTACTGTTAGGATAGCACAGTTCCTGGCTATTGTCTTTGTTCTTGTCTTATAGCATCCTTAGGCAAAAGACTCTGATGAAGAATCAATCACCCAAACTGATTACCCTCTTGTCTGATCTCATTCAAGAACTAGTGATGAGCTACATACCTTTATCCCATCCTAATGTTCATTACTGATGTTGCTACAAAAGTTGCTTCACACTGAATGAGAAGTGGGTGGTGAAAAGAGTTTTATGCTTTGGTGAGGCTAATGGTTATTAAAAGATGAGAAAAGCCTAGGTGATGCCATATGATTTAATGAAAACATCCTTCCTTTTCTGAAGAATTGTAACCCACAGAATGCAGTGTCAAATCATCTCTTCATTTACAAGTCTGAAGCACGTCCTCTACACAGAACCTGCTAGTAGTTACGTGTTTCCTGTTCCATATTGCTGTTTGCCAACAGTCTCTTTTCTGCCTTATATTCTGTGTAGCTATTTGTGTCCCTACGGTGTAGCCCACTACATACAAAATGACCTCACGAGGACAGCAGGAAGGCAGGCCTGTTGCATTTAAAATCTCTGTTCCCACATCAGCCTGATACATCTGACACCAGTGTCTTCTACTTCACTCCCATTCCCCGTATCTTGACAGTTGCTCAAGCACAGCATTTTGTTGAAGTTGCTCTTTTAAATTAAAGTATTTGAGAGCTGTGACTACTATCCTGTCTTTTAATAGCAAATTCTTGCAATGGTTGGGGTTACAGTGCTATATGGCTGTTGACTAATGGCTCAGGAAAAAAAGCTCTTGTATGTCCTTTGGCATTTCATTTATTTATTTGTTTTGGGCTGATCCCTGTTTCAGCTTTGTAATTTTACTGGGATAGCTAAAAACATTCACCTGGAAAAGCTGCACCCACCTTATTTTGAACTGGTTTGGGTGTGGGAAGGTGGGTGGGAAGGGGGTTAAATGGTCACATATGCTTCTATAAACCTCTTTTCTGATAATCCTCAGTAACATCTGTCTTTACTTTCATGGAATAGAAAACTGAAAGCTTTAATTGTAGGGTGGGTTTTTTTTCCCCCAAAAATTGGTATTACTGTAACCTGACTGCTAACTATGGCTAGAAGAACCATGTAATGTCAAGAGCCAAGATTACCACATGCTTAATGAGCTCTTTCATATTTGCTTGTGTCTGCTGTTAGGATAGCACAGTTCCTGGCTATCATCTTTGTTTTTGTCTTATAGCATCCTTAGGTAAAAGACTCTGATGAAGAATCAATCACCCAAACTGATTACCATCCTGTCTGGTCTCATTCCAGTGCAATGGATTTGTGTATTCTGTACAATAAAGAATGCCTGAAAAATGTTGATTCAAAAAGATAACCATTTTAGATTATGGGATTCATCAAAAGATGTGTCAAAATACGCTGACAACAATATTGACCTGATTGCCTCTTCACATTTTATTCTTTTTCCAGTAGGAGTAGCCACATGAAAGCCCTGCTAGCTCTCCTGTATCCAAATCCTGCACACTGTCTCGTATATAAAGGCTATATAAATACAAAATCCTGTATGTACCTTGTCTGTGACAGTGAGCTTCCTCAAGGACCATTAATAAGTCTGTAGGAACAACTGATTGTTCTTTGTTGGAAATTAAGAACAAACAAAACCTTTTTAGCTAGCTGCAAGCTCAAGTTTTTAAATATTTTTGAAAATTTTTTTAATCAGCTTAAAATTATTTGCAAAATTCAGGCTCTACTTATAAGTAGTTGCTGGTCAGGATGGTGTTTTCCACAAAGAGCCCAGAAACTTAAAATTTATGCAGCCCCATCTATTGATGAATAAAAAATGCACTAGAGTTTTATTTATATGATAATACTATTTGATGCAGAAGGAGCAATAATTCACCACTGCATTTTTAAACATTCATTCAAATCAAAATAAGTAATTTTTGTAAGACTGCAGAATTTGAGTTAATAATGAACCTCGATTTCAGTTCTAAGTATGAAGATAGATATTTAATGCTACAACTGTAAGTGTGCATTTTGTACCTGGACTTTTCCTCCTGCATGCTGTTTCACAATCTGTACTGGGCTTAACCAACAGAGATAACATAGTCCGCTTTGGCATTATAATATCAGAAGTATATGCATCCATTCATTCAATGTCAAACTTCCTTCACTCATAAAACTATTGATAGAGGCATGACTAACAGGTTAGTTCTGTAGACTTCATCTGAAAAATTAATCTGCAGAGAAACAGAGTGTGTGGTAGGAATACTAGAAAGCTCTTGTTTTCTATTCGAGTATCCAGAAAAAAGGAGGGGAAAAAAAAGACATAGTTAAAGAAAATGAGTTATTCACCAAGAGAAGGTGCTATACAATCGACTGACTATACGATTAGCAAGACAGTTAAGAACAGAATAACGTACCATTTCAAAAATTCCTAAGGCAAAGAGAACTGTTTCATTTTCAAGTGCATGTGGGAGAAAAGTATATGAATGATGAATTTTATATAATATATTTCCCATGCATTATTGAAAATATTAGTGCTGACTACAAATAATCACATGCTTTTTCCATTACAGTTTTGTGATGCACTTAATATATTCTGTTGATCCCATTAGCGTAAAGACATCATATTGGATGTGTTTTACAGCTTACAGTATTTTTTTGAAACTTGAGATGACATACAAATATTTTAGGAGATGATTCATTACAATATAAATTCTTTATATCAACATTCCATTGTTGGGGGGGGGGGGGAGGTTCTTTCCCCAAAGGAATGAAGTAAAAATAAAAAGCATTTGCTAAATCATGTTTTCATAAATGCCTAAGCTTAATAGCACAGCTCATTAGTTTTGTGACTCACCATTTATGATATTCTTGAAAGCTCTATTGACTCTTCAGTAATATATATTATGTTAAGACTGCTCCTTGCTACACAGCTACAACATGATTTGAAGTTCACATGAAGGTTTCACAAATAAGACACAGCACCAGGGGATAAGTAAGCTACTAGTTGTCAGTGAGTTGCATGATTCTCACAAGTAGCTACTACAATTACTACTTCAGTTAAGAGCAAAATCCCAGTGTTGATGACATCACTGATAGAATTGATTCCATGATGTTAGTGCCAACAGAAATTTTGCTATGTACTTGAGCAAGTTTAGGATTTTGTCATCTTAATAAAAAACAACTGCTAAGAGAGTATTCCACAGTGTAAGTAGCAAGAACTAGCAAGGGAATTTTTTATTAATCTACAAATAAAATTCATATGAATCAGCATATAAAATATCTGATTAATACCTCATATAGGGCTTTTTTTAATCAGACTAAATCTAAAGGTATCTGAATTTAGGAACTACTTGCAGATGAGGTAAACATAGTGCACTAGAACTGTAAGGGTTTTGGATACAAGTACCATTCACAAAAACCTTTAAGAATGGAGAAGTATTTGTGATCAATTTGCTGCTGTAGAGTTTTTAGGTAATGGAAAGCATATTAATTCTGTTATAATTGGCCTTTACGCTATAAGAAGGTATTTGAAAATCAGCAATGATGTGAACCTACTGTCAGAAAATAAGCATGCATGTTGCATCAATGAAGTTTCATAAAGCCCCGGGATCCCATTCATCTTGTTTTATTGAAGACACTTGATTATTTCTATTGAATCAGTAGGTTCATAAGCTGTAGTTCATGCTGAACAATAAATGAGGAATGTTGTAGTTTAAATGTAACTGAAATTCATTATTGGACCCCTTTGGATACAACACATTGATTAGTAGTATTTTTTTATCACAAGTCTTATTGCTTGAGAAACTCTTCTTTTATGAAAACAATCATTCTTGTCTTTAGTATGTCTAAAAATTCTTTTGACCCTGTACTTTAGTGACCTACTTTTATGATTTTATTGAAAATTGAAATGCACCATGATCCATCAGTTACTCAGTCTTGATTCTGTATATGTGGAGGTCAATGATGGAACCTCCATACAACATTAAGAATTAGATTCATAGGGTTTTTTCCCCACTCAAATAAATATTTCAAAATTAAGTGAACTTACCACTTCAAGCAGTATGGAAAATGCAATTTTAGTTTGCCAGAAAGAAATGAGAACTTCCTACAATTGTTTATTACCACTAATATTTACCTTCTTGAACAAAGAATGACAGTTACTATTCCTTTCACTATATTTTCTGCATTCAGCCTCCATTATTCTCTCTGCATTTTATTTTAAAATGGAGCACAGTAGTTGCTCAAGTCCAGGAAGTAGCAAATTATTTTTGGTGACTTGTTTATAGCGAGAAGTATACTAATGATATCTGTTAATACTAGTTTTCAGCTATTCGGGTAAGCTTTTATTCAAATCAATTACAATTCCATCACCTCCAATCCTTTTCTCTTGACAAAACCAACCAACAAAAAAAACCCCCCCAAAGCCCCCAGACACCCCACAGTTGTAGTCTGTAAAATATATGTGAAAAAAAAAATAAAATTGGGCACATCTTGTGTTCTTAAACTTTTTCTCAGTGTTAATTTGTTTTCTTTTTTTTCCTGCTTACAGTCCACTTCATTATAACTTCTAGAGTCCTTGTTAAGAATCTGAGTTAGCATCTTTGCAGGGGAATTAGATTATTGATTCTAGCTGAAACAAATTGAACAACTGCTAATTTCCATTTATGCGTAGACTCCACCTTTTCTTTGCTCTGGCCTTTGAAGTATTGCTTTTTCAGACCCACTGTTAAACAGAATTTGAAGGAGAAGGAGGAAGGGCTAGTCCAGGTGAAGGGCTACATGGAATGTGGGTTTCCCAGAGCTCTGAGGTGACTGTGCCCAGGCCTTCTCTTACCATGAGCTCACCAAAGAAAATCAAACCAGAGTAGTAAGTATTTTAAATAGAGAAAAGGTACTAAACAAGACAGATTAGAAATTAAAGGTGGTTTAAAAGGCCCCTTTTCTTCCCTATTATTGCATGTAGTCCCCTACTTCAAGTTTCAAATTAAATTAATTCAGTGACTTTGTGTTTCATCAAACTCTGATCCCCAAGTAGCTCTTTCAACCTCAGCAGCCTGGCTGGCTGCTTCCTGCTCCCTACAGCATTCTACCCCAGACTAGTCTCAAATAATATTGTAAGAAACAGAAGATAAAACTGAATATTCTTCATCATTCCTCAGTACGATGGTCGTAGGTTAAAAAATACGCCATTCCATTTTACAGTTATGAAGGAGAAATAATCCAATTATGTTTCAGAAGGGGGGAGAAGGGAGCAAGCTGGTATGTGTACATAGAAAAACTACTTTCTTCTGAGATGTTTGCATTGTGAATCCTGCATTACTTTTACACAGATTTTTGTTGCTGCAAGGATTTGAAACTTAGAACTGCTAGTTTTATTACCTTAACAAAACCATCCCCCTCTCTCTCCTCCCAGAGAAGGGTCTATAATACTAATGCAGGTTGATCTCTCTTTCTCCTCCTCCTCTGCCCCCCCACCCTCTTGTGTCATGTCCCATCCCCTCCACCCTGTCCCCCCCGTCCCCCCCCCAAATGCTTTTAAAGGACTAGAAGGGAAGGAAGATTTCGGTTTTTTTGCCAATATCTCATTGGAAAGGGTTTGTAGATTGAAGATGAGGAGAAGACCAAGTTTTAAGTAAGTGACTGGAGTACTAAACAGGTGCAAAGAAAAGAAATTGCTATTATATCAGCTTGACAAGAGGGACAAGACAATAATTTCAAGTAAAATTTTGCACCTTATTCTTCCTATTGAAGGCAATCAAGATTCAAAGTGGTAGAACATGCAGTAATAGGCCTTTGGGTAATTTTGACAGTTTCTCTTGTAGGCATCATAAAATGTCCTTTGTTGGCCACAATCATCATCATCATATTCTTGAAATCTTAAGAGTCAAAACTGTTCATTTTAGTCATCCATATGTGTTAGCTGTCATAATTAATTCTGTTCTAAGCAGGATGCAGTAGATTATTCAGGGATCAACCGTGTAGTGCCATAATTAACACCAAGTTCAAAATCTAATAAGGTCAAATGGAAAAATAGGCTATCAGTAACATCAGTGGGCTTTGGGTCAAGCTGTAAGCATGCTGGTGGAGAGAAGGACTGCAGCTCTTAAATATCTTTGCAGTTCAGTGCTAGTCCTCTCCGGGTCAGGATGGTTTGTTGTAAATCTGTATTGTGAAAAAGAGATGGTCTTTTCAATAGATTTTTCCTAATTGTAAGAATGTATTTCTCACCTGTGAGGAAAGACCATTGGTTGCCTCTTAGACTACTATAAGTAGCTGTTTCAGGAGCATTTTCACCATAGTCCTAGTTGATTGACAAGATCACTTCATGTAGTGAAAAAAAAATGTTGTTGTTACCAGGGATATTTTTTCATGGGAAATTTCTCTGGGAATATTTTTTTTTTCTCATTACTTTACACACAACTGGCAAAGTCTGTCTGTGCAAGACTTCCAGCTCAGTTTTGAAAACCCAAGAGGCCTGAATAATTCAGATAAACTATGGATAAACAAGCTAACACTGTGGCACTATCTGAGTTGCCAAGCCTATTGAGGCTTTGTCATCAAATTCTCATTTACCAAAGAGTTATGAGATTTGTTAATGTTACATAATTCATCACTCCACTGTGGTGGATGTTTCTCTAAGAGCTCAATTCTCTTTTCACAAAGTTGCACTGATTTTAAACTACAGCAATTTCAGTAGATATAGTTCTAAACTGAATGGCTCTGAGTGAAGAATCAGGCCCTTAATGTTACCTGTAGATAATATATCAGTACTGTGACTCACAGCAGCAAACTCCTAAGCATAAGCGGTCAGATACAAAGTTACAGTTCTTCTGTATTGCTCTTGTCATGGGAGGAACTGTCAACTACTCTTAGTTTTAAGACCTCCTTTCGCTACTGGAGCTCTGCAAAGTGGTCAGAGCCTACCTGCAAGTTCAAGTGAAGATTTTCATTGCTTTTGCTCATTTGAAAGTAAAGGCACAAAACTGACACAACTAGAATCACACTTCCCCCTCCCCCCCCTTAAAAACAAGCTGTCACACTTGGAGAGTCAGAACGAGATTTTAGAACTCTTTAACCATGTGATTGTGGGACTAATTTGTGACTACAATGACTTCCCTTATGTGTGCCAGCTGGGTAAGTAAACATTGAAATGCTGATGTATGATAACTTGTCACACAACTATCTGTATAATCACCGTGACTGCACATCTGGAATATCTGAAAGCCTCTCCAAGACGAAGAACTGAACACATTTAAAACAATTTTACATTAAAAGTCATACAAAATACTAAAGTTTGCTGTATCCCACAATATCTATTTGAGGCAATGCTCAGTTTCTTGCCTCCCTAAAATTCTGAAGGCTGATGGTTTGATTAGTTTAAAATAAAACTTTTGACAGGACAAGCTAGCCAGCATAATTACATCCTTTAATAGCTTTACAGAAAGTATATTCTTTTGTATGGCAGAATCATTCACAGCATAACCATGGTATTTTTTAAAACTGCTTTAATTGTGACCCCAGTTATCCTCATCCAGAGTAGCTAGTTTTGCTGGGCAGCTTCCAGCCAGTTTTAAATACTCTTGATTAAAGTCTTCACTACCACAAAATGCCAGTCAAGGCTGTTCTAGTATTTAGTCTAGTGACCAAGAGGCCTGCCCTAGTCAAGCCCTCTATTCAGGGAGAGAAGGCGGCAATGCAGATGCTTTTGAAGACAGGAATCCTTAGGGGGTTGGATACGTTGGCTTTAAGAATCTTGATTTGTACTGAGTATCTGAGTCATTGTTTTTACTCTGGTCTGCTAATAAAATGATCCTGTGTATTCTGAGGTTTGAGGTTAGCTATGTTAAGAAATACTCAAGCTCCATTAATACCTGTGGCTCTTCTTTCATATTGCTTTTCCTCATATGGCAAAGAGTCTATTTGGATAAGGGAAATACACTGAAGAGAAGCGGATAGATGCAGAGTTATACACCTGTACATACATTTTGTGCAAGAATCTGTACCAGGTCTGTTATCACTCCCCTCAAGTGTCTCAGTATGGTGTATTGAACAATGTGACTCATCTGCATTAGTTCATTCCTTTCCATCAAGGTTTCTTTCAGAGAGACCTGGAAAGATTTGAGTCAAGTGAAAGCATATACTATCCAGAGACCTGGCTTCAATAAGTCTCTCATTAGCTTTTGCAGTAATGCTGGCTGACTGCACAAGTGTTCCGTGAACAAACTGCCTCACCCTTTCCCTCCCACGCTCTGCATTTAGCCCAAATACATTATTAAAGAGTCACATCTTTTTCCTCTCCCTGCATGTATTTAGCAAGCCTATGCTTAATCTCTCTGTTTGGAGCTTCCTTCCTTTGCTTCCACATGCTTTTGCCTCTCTACCTACCTGTTATGAGTTAGCCTCAATGCCCTTCACACATTACCATTTGCTATACTGTATTATTGACTAGCCAAAGTACTCCCTCTTCTTAACTTTGATTAGGTAGGGGGCAAAAGCACAGAACTGAGAGTTACTAAGGTTTAACTACTAATATGGTATATGGGACAGCATTTCAACTTATGAAACTAAGAATGCTAATGTTAGAGTTTATCATGTCTTTTTTCAGACACTGTCTGTCTTGCCTTAGTTTGCTTCCTGCTTTTCTTTAGACCAAACAACTAATTCTAGCTTTCCAAAGTGCTGTTTCTGTGGTTGAACACCTTTGGTATTCTCCCCCTGACTTATAGGCCTAAATCTCACAAACTTCCTAAACTGAAACATACATCTTCCAAGGCATCTTCAGATTCTCCAAAATAATCCTCTGCATCAGAAACAATCCTTTGTAGCTACCCATTTTTCCCTAAAGGGGTCTGCTTTAATCATACATATGCTTCCCAATTACTTCAGCATGTATTTCCTTCACTGGAATAGCAGCTGAAGTGAGTCTGAACTCCAGCTCCTGCTGAAGCAGTCAGCTCATCCTGAAATATTAATACTTTAACAGACTTTGGAAATCTCTGATTCAAAGAGTCAGCACCTTCACAGGGATATCATACTAGCTTGCTCCCCTTCTGTTAAAAATCTTGCTTTCCTGTGATTTGAATCTTAAGTGTATTTGGAATTTCCTAAAAAGTGTTCTACTGCCAGAACCATGGCAGCAAGTAAAAGTAGAAGGATTTTCAGACATATAGTAGTTTAGATTCTTGTATCATGTTTAACAGTGTGAGTGATTCTGTTGCACTGAAAAGCAGTAAAAGGTTTGACGCTGTGAGGTGGGACTTCCACACTACAGAGCACTGATCTCTATAACTGCAGATTTTGTTCTATTTTGCCAGATGTGACTTATGTTTATGATTTTCTATGGTCAAGCTGTACTAGTCTTTGTTGAATATCATTCATTAAAAGTTTTAGGAAACAGTTTCTGTGAACAGTAGTAGTACCAGTGCTGAAATGGTAACTGAAACAGTACAGTGCAGGTTATGAAGGTCCTATAGCTGAGGAGAAAAAGAACTTCACTGTAACAAAAAGTATTATTTTCTCAGGCTGTTGAACATGGACTAAGACCAATATCTGTCTAAAACCTAACATGAATAGGGGTGTAATTATTAAACAGTGTTATGAATGAAATAACAAATCCTGTTCTGAAATAGTAATTGATGAATAATTTTCTTTTTAATCAGCTGAATGTTGTTTATATTTCACTGGACTAATTCAACAGGTGTCAAAAGTGCTCCACAAATCCTTAATCTAGTCCATTCCTACATGTGCAAACTTCCCTGAAGTCTCTTTTTGTCTTTTATACCCTTCAGATGCTTATTCAGTACTCTGCCTCTCTTACACTTTTTTTTCCAGTTTGACTTGTGCCATGATTGTGTTCCTATTCCCCCCCACCACCACATTGTCTGTCAGTTATAAAAAAAGAGAAGTAAGTTTTAAATACCTCTGCCAATCCATTCGTATTTTGTGGTGCTGAGTTAGCTGTTTGCCACGTGCAGTTTCCTCCATTGATTCACAGACAACAGTGAATGGAGTTTTCATCTAAACGAGTATAATTTATTGTGTTTGGTGGATAGGCATTATTTGGGTTTTTGTAGACACCAAGCTCCTTGCAGACTGGAGGTGCTGTTAAAACAGCTAAATATATGTGTATATTATCTTGGTGAATGAGAGCATGAACTGTCCCAAGAAAAAGTAAACATGTTTTGTAAATAAATGTAACAGAGGAATAGGTACTTTTTCCTTATATTTTTGCAAGCAGAAGAAATGAACTTATGTAAAGCAAATACAGTGGACTTTTTGCTCATCTGAACATGGCAGTCATAGTAGAGGAATAATTCACCTATCAGGAGGATCCATTTTAGCTACCTTTTTCTACAGTATGGTGGAATTAGTATCAGTTGTAATGACTATTGAGCTATAGTATAAGGACTCTTTCACACTATTTATAGAAGTTACCTAGTTTCCATTCCTAAAGGGGCAAATTATTTGTCTGGTCCAGAAAATAATTTGAAATACAATCCTCTATTACTTAAACTACATCACAGCTTGCATTGGGTAGCATGTCCAGCCATTTCAGTTTAAAATTACCTTTTCATCTGACTGGTTTGCTGCCTTTTCTGGAGCAACTATTTGCAATGTGGGGATTAGCACTTTCAGCTGTGCTAGTTATTCAGGTTGTAAGTGCTACTCATTGGCAAAATTTTTAACCATTTATTGATTTTACAATACCAGACAAATTTTGCATGACCCTTAAAAAGTTAAACTTTATGTTCAATAATTTATGTTACTGCTCATTCTCAGTAGTTCTGGTAAATGTTCTGTTTCAGCCTATCAGTTACAACCATGGGCAGTGTCAGAGTCTGGAATTGGTTTTGGGCTACTGTACTATTAATGTGAAAATTTCCAGCTTTATTAATGATACCTTTGGAGTACTTGGGTCAATATGCAATAATCAGTCCTGAATTTATGCTAAAATTAATGGCATCAATGGTCCCATTGGTGTCAGCTGTCTTGTAAGTGGGTCCTTTCTTTGCCTTTCTCTCCAATGTTAATGTTAAAACCAGGTTCTTTATGATGGTCAGAAATAGCATGTGAGAATTTGGATGGATGCACTTAAAAAAAAGGATTGAGCAACCTTTAGTATGTCACATAGTAATGTAGTAATTCTCACTCTCCTGTAGAATACCACTACTTACAGCAGCTTGGTGCAATTTTTGATTAAAGCTAAATGAGGAGAAATTACCTTAAAATGGGCCCAAGGAAGAGGCAATGATGGTCAGCAGATGGAAACATCTCAAAGAATAGAAATCTCTTTTGGACAGTCAGTTCATCTTAAGATTTTTCACTGTTGCTAAGCTTTGCTGTAGCAGTATCCACAGTGTTTAACTCAATCATTTTGTGTTCTCTTGGGAAGTCTATATACCAGAAGAAGAATGATAGCATGACTTAGTCACCCATACATTTGTCACCTCTTGTCTAGATTATGCAGTAGGATGTACCAGGGTGTGAATCTTAGTCTGCTTAGGAAACTCTAAGTAATTAAAAAAATATGCTGAAATACATCTCTTCAGCACTTTAAATCTCTCCCTTTTTTTCTGTACAGGTTGGCCACAAATTCAAAAAGTTGAATCAAGTTCTGTATCACAGTCCTTTTTTTATGCTGTGGCATTCATCCTAGATTTTTAAAGATAAAGTCTGTGGCAGAAAACCTCAGCTTTCTTTCCAATGGAAATCTTTGGAGGGCTAAATCTCACCTGTACAGGAGACAGTGTGGAGTAATTGCCCTCAGAAACAGAAGGTCATCACCATTTCTCCACCTATAGCTCTATGTACTGGGAATATGTTACTGACCTTGCCTTCTTTAAGTTGGAAATATCACAACATTTCCTTAAAAAAGGCAACAAAGAAAGCAAAACAAAGAAAACCACTATTAAAACAAACAGCACTGCACGTACACCTCTGTGTAGAGAAGGGATAAGACAAACAATGCAACAACAGATATTAGTCATATTGTTGAATGTGCTACTGGATAAAACATACAACAGGAATTGACACAGTTTAAAAAATCTATATGGAACAGAATAGAATAGATGGAATTTGGGAAATAGCACTAGAGGAATCTCTTCTAATCTGACATTATCCTGTATAGGTAAAAAGATAAAAAATTACAATGTTGAAGGAGAAATTAAGAGAAAACAGTTCATAGTTTCTTCTCAAATGCTGGAAGTGCTGTGGTTTCTACAGTTGTAGAAAATACGTGCAGTAACTAGATAATTTTACAGTAGTTCCTGAAAAAAAAGTTAGAGGTTTTTTTTTAATTTAATCAGTTATCTTTGAGCTTCTTCCAAACCATTTTCTCTTCAAGGACAGAATAAGTTTTAAATCAGTGCATTCCTATACTGTCAGTAGACACAAACACAACAAAACTATACTGAAATATTTAAAATAAAGATTGGAATTTCAGAAATATTTTTTAGTATCAGATCCTTATTTATACACCTAAGTAGAAGAAGCAAATCTTTTCTGACAACCTGCTGCAATTATGGATGCAGTGCAATTGAAGACCTCCTCTTGTGGAACTCATTTGAAAAGGTGTTGATAGCCTGTGTGACAAGAAGTGCCTGTGCTCCCTCAGAAGCAGACTTTAACACAGCTCTAGAGTTGTGTTACACTGTCAAAGAAGATACTGAAACATGACCATTAGTTACATCCTACGATGTAAAATAAATGATGATCCATGCATGGCCTTGTGCATCAAATGAAGTTGCAAAGTAGGACACTAAAATTTTAAGTATGGTTCTTGACTCACCTATCTTTACTGTTGCTCTGCCATCCTTGACTAAAATAGATTCATGGTCATGATGGGAAATTAATGCTGACTGATGACAGGCAGCCTATAAGTCTTTGCCTCCCTCCCCTCTCTCCACCCATGAAAAATACAACTGTGTTCCCATCACGTTAGCCTGTTATTCATCGACTCCTAAATGTCTTAGTATAATCTTCAAAAAAGTCAATCTCCCATAAGTGAGGAGAAATCTTTATTTGTGAACTTCATCTTGTAAAAATTTTAATTGTGCAACTTCAGAGTGTATTTGTTACAAATAAGTTTACTGTACCTACCCAAGATCAATTCTGTCACAGAAAAATACTCTAATTACATTTTACTGCTATGACTGAATTTATTGCTTTTACAGGTAACATCATTCACACATAGCATGTACTTAAATGGAAGAATAATATCTCTTGAAATAATTGTTAAGATATTTCTGGTAAAATACAAGTGAAGGATATTTTTAAAACTCATTCCGCATTTTCATCTACCCCAGCCTTTTATGGCTGAGATGATAATGGCAAAAATGACAGTGATACATCTGTCTGTCTGTATTTATCTATCAGTCATGTTCTTTTTTCTTGTACACAGTATGTTTTCCTGCAGCAGTTTAGATGAATTCCAGTGTTTTGTCAGCCTCAAACAATTCTACATAACCAAATTTCAAAGCCATGACTTCTTAATCATGACCAAGCATTGGAACAGGTGTGAAGATTGTTCTTCAGTAACAGTTTGGTGGGTTTACAATCCAAATTTTTCTACTCTCAGCATTAGCCTTTTTTGTCTGCCTTAAAAATGATTATTTAAAATAAGTAACAGAGTTTGAGTGTGCCTAAGAAACCAGGTTAGCAAGAAGGACAATGTCTATGCCCAGAAGAGTGAAGCAGTGCTGACCAATAAAAGGCAAACACAAATATTTGTCTGGTTTTCAAACTGTTCCAGTCCTTTGTGTGTGTTTTCTCTTTCTACACAGCAAGCACATGACAGGACAGGACATGTATATAAATAGGAATTAAAGTGTCTGCAGTTGTGCTGAGAATCCACGTGTCACCATTTCTGACTTTCCTCAGAAAGCCAAGGGAGAGGCATTTCCACAGTTGTCTTCCAAAGCTGTCTGCATTAGCTTGGGAAAAATAGCCCAAAGATCATCACAGCCAGCACAAGTGGATTACCCCAGGGGTGCCTCCTCAGCTTTCAGGGATTTGCAAGAGATTTGCAAGGTTTGCAGTCTGGATCCAAAATGGCTTTGGTCCTAGAATGCAGGATTAATTCATATCTATCCAGTGGTGTTAGGGACTGCCAGGGACAATGGGAAGGGCCACTTTAAGCCACTTCTCCTCAGTGGAAACTGTCAGTATAGCTTTGGAGACTGCTTCTGAGCTTACAGAATAATTGCTACACTCATGTGGGCTCCCTGTCGTGATCACCATACAATAGAAAGGTATGGAGAATCTGCTTTAAGTCTGTATCCCTTCCACATAGCTTGTTTTTTTGCCTTTGTGAGGCCTCAGATATATCCCTAAGCAGACAGTTCTTTGGAAGCATGTCCTGCCTAACCTGTATTGTAAATGTAGGTAGAAGCAGGGAATCCTTGACATTGGTAAATGTTCCAGAATTGTGCTGATTGTGACCAATGTTAGTATTGTGCAGTCTGGACAAAGACAGGCTCTTGCAAATTGTGTTGGAAAGGTTCAAGAATTTATGACTGTGACTGTAAGCATCTTTCTATAAAGTGGAGCTTCCCTTCTCAATCGCTAGGATGTGGTGAATGACCTTGTTGACACTTTCTGTCTCTTTCAATACAAATTAGAACATGTTAGCCTAAACTGAAAGCATGTCTTTAAGCCACTTCAACACAATCTGTAAGAATGTGTATGTCTGTGCCCTTTCTTGCTGTTCATGAAGCTTTAACTGTAAATATTACTGATACTGATACATATGTTCTGTAGCTAGTTTGTAGGCATCTCCATTCCTCCGCCCACTTTTGGGTTACTGCAGTTGAATTCCTTCCATAACTGGTCCTTCTATCTAATTTATGTGTTTAAGGAGGGATATTGATTCTCAGTCATATCTTCCCTTCTTTACATATCAGTGCAACAGAGGGAAATACCTAACTTTTTTCCTCCTCAGATTCTCTCAAAGAGCAAATCCCTATGAAAAAGGAAGAGTACTAATGTGTTACTTGTTTCACAACCCATGGTTAATGCTCATGCTGCTGCTGAACTAATAACTAGGCAAAGTAAGTGTCGTGGTTTAACCCCAGCCAGCAGCTAAGCACCACGCAGCCTCTCACTCACTCCCCCCGCATCCAGTGGGATGGGGGAGAAAATCGGGAAAAGAAGTAAAACTCATGGGTTGAGATAAGAACAGTTTAATAGAACAGAAAAGAAGAAACTAATAATGATAATGATAACACTAATAAAATGACAACAGTAGTAATAAAAGGATTGGAATGTACAAATGATGCACAGGGCAATCGCTCACCACCCGCCGACCGACACCCAGCCAGTCCCCAAGCGGCGATTCCCTGCCCCCACTTCCCCGTTCCTAAACTAGATGGGACGTCCCATGGTATGGAATACACTGTTGGCCAGTTTGGGTCAGGTGCCCTGGCTGGGCATGAGAAGCTGAAAAATCCTTGACTGTAGTCTAAACACTACTGAGCAACAACTGAAAACATCAGTGTTATCAACATTCTTCTCATACTGAACTCAAAACATAGCACTGTACCAGCTACGAGGAAGACAATTAACTCTATCCCAGCTGAAACCAGGACAGTAAGCCTAGTATGGAAGGATACGCTTAAGAATATAGATCAGAAATACTTGGATATCCTTGATATGGGGTTATTGAATTACTGTCAACAGAAAAAAAGGAGTTTATATCTACTTCAGCTTAGAGTCATAGAATCATTTAGGTTGGAAAAGACCCTTACGATCATTGAGTCCAGCTGTAAACCTACCAGTGCCAAGTCCACCACTAAACATGTCCCTAAGCACCATGTCTACAGTGGTGGATGCATTGATAGGAAAACCATGTCCTTAAGTGCCATGTCTACAATGGTAGACACGTGATAGGAAAGTGAACAGGTCTGCCAAACAGAGAAAGGTGAGAAAAGGCCACATTATTAGATTGTTCTCCACACTGCTCCACTGATCACATACCCTCTCCAACACTCTTGTAAAGACTCCTGGGATGAGACAGTGTCCCTCTACCACAGAATTTCTGCCTTTCTAGACTGTAGCTGTTATAAAAAAACCCCAAACTAATAGATTTTACATGAGGCAGATAAGATGGTGCCCTCCAGGCTCTTGCCATTTGATTATCAAGTGGCTTATCACCTAATACAAAGAGCAAGAAGATAAGAAAGATGCATTTTAAACAACGATATTGCCTTTTCCCAATTTCTTTGATGTTTTCTTAAGGGGGGAGTGGTGTCATAGTTCCTGTCATAGCTCTTTTTATTCCCACCTAAAGACCTTGTAATTTGAAATAAGATGGCTCGTGCTTCCCAGACAGTCTATGAAAAAGTTCAGAGGAACCAGCTGGTATGGGCTCTCTCAAACACAGGGGAAGCTTCCAGCAGCTTCTTACAGAAGCCACCCCTGTAACCCCTCCTCCCCCCCCCCCCCGCTACCAAAAACCCTGCCACACAAAACCATTACACATCTTTCAGTTTTCCCTCAGGAACATGCAGCCTCCCAGTACTCAAGAACTGTGAGTGTGAGCTTGAGGTATGAATCTGAACCTCCCGTGAAGTAGTTTATTTCAGTGCCCCTCTGTTTGTTTCATTTCCCTATTTCCTGGCCTCTCCCTCTTGTGAATGGGATGAGTATCTGTAGCCCTTTATTCCTGCATGAGTTAATGAACTAGCTACAGAAGGCAAATATAATGGCTTTTGTAGCACTTGTGTAAAGAATAATAAGAATAGTAAACATCACAGCAGATGTTGCTACTCTTCCCAGCATTATTCAGTTCCAAACAATCTACTTTCTGTTAATGAAGAAAAATACAAATGCAGAATCTGACAGTTGAGAGGGAGAAACAAAAGAGTACTGTGAGTGAATCAGTTTGTTACGAAAGGACATTATTATTTTAAGTGCCAGGGGGTATTTACACATCTCTTGCTTTTTGTGTAACAAGTGACCTTCTTTTCTAAAATGTATGTGTATATGGTGAGCGTGGCTGCTAGCTACCTGTCTCTCAAGCACAATCTTTTCTTGTATGCCACATATAACAGTCATACTTAAATTTGCAGAATGAATTGTATAACTGTTTCTTGACTAGGAAGGAGATTCAATAGTCACAGAGAAAATCCACAGCTGTCTGGGCTAAAAAAAATCTTAATGTCTTCTGAATGTTTGTCTGTGCTCACTTGCTCTTCCTGTGGTTTTGTTCTATTTTTAATCTTCTTTATGACAAGACAGCATTATTGAATACTGATGAGACAAAACATAGTTCGGTTCCAGGCAATAGAATTTTTAGTCATTTTTTGGAAGCCCTCACTATCTGACCTACAATATTTTGGATACTGTTTCAGGCAGCTTAGGCTGATGGATTACATTCTCCTGTTATTTGGGGGTGTAGAGGGAGAAGGTAAAAGGAGACTGGTAACAGAGAACACCTGAGACAATCAAGTTTTTAAACTGTTGCCTGTCTCAGTTTTCCTCCACCAGTAGATCTTATCTTATTTTTCAATATCTAAATGATTTTTGTAAAATATTGGATGAGGTGTCCTCTACCTAAGGAACTATCAACAGTAGATAGATCCTCAACTGATGTACTTGCTGTTGTCTTCAAGCCAAAAGAGCTTTACAGGGTTGAGCTATGTGTGACTAGCTCATTGCAATGGTATAATACACACATTTGAGGTTAACTGTAGTAGAATCTGGACTGTATTTCTACCTGCAGTGTTATGACTATAGAAGCCTTGTGCAGCTCAGCTAACTTTGATTGTAACAAGATCTATAAGCAACTAGTAGCTTGAAAATTAGGCCACTTAGATAAATCCCTTAATGGATTTAGGTGAGTACAGTAGCCTTAATAGTTAATAAAATTACTGGAGGGTAAATTGAGCCACTTGGAATATCTATATAAACTATTCCTCCTGAGATGGTGCCTGAAATAGAACCAAGTGTCTACACAAACCACAAGCCCAATAAAATCTCTTATCATATTTCTGCATGACTCCTCCCTAAGTCTACATGTTTCAAAAGACGAATTAAAATGACTATGGTGCACAAGGCTTTCCTCAGCAGTATTGCTCATTCCACATGCAATTATTTATTTATGTATGCATGGTTTCCCCAGTATACCTCCCTTAGAACATTTGAGTTATCAATTGTGGAAATCAATAAAACACATCTGGTAAGTAAAATTTGGATCATATCATGCTGGGATAGCTTTTGTAATACTTCCTGCATTCATTATTAATAGTTCATTATGGAATTAATAATTTAAAGTTATCTCTGATAATTTTAACAGTCCCCAGTCTGTTATGGGGTTTTTTTTTATTATTATTATTATTATTATGTTATTTGGGTATAACTTTGTGTTCTGGGACCAATATCCTTCATATATTTTCAAAGCTTCAGGGACTAATCAAAATACAGTAAAGCTCAGGGAAAATGAATACTTAAATGTTACTTAATCTAAAGAAAATGTAAGTTCTATGTGAATCTCATTTAATTTTTTTTTTCTTTCTTCGAAGCCTTCTACTTTTTCCTATATCAGTAATTCACTTATCTCATATTCACTTTATAGATATAAGGGGTCTATCACTTCTGGGACCTGAATAAAGATGAGGTTGAGAATTCTACTCTTTGAATCAAAAAATGAATATCCAACAGTTCTTGTAGCTAAAGATAGTGGCAGTCCAAACAGGAAAGTGTTGGATTTTCAATATCAGTATCAACCTATCACTATAAAGAGAGAAAGTTAATTCTTATATGAGTTGAACAACAAAATCAGTGGGGACCAGTGACTTAAAAAGAAAGTATTTTGTCTATGATATATTAAATCCTTCTCTATACTGAGGTACAGAGATTCCAGTATTACAACATTTAAAAAAAACAACCAAAAAAAAGGGCAGTTACTCTGCATAACTTTATAGCGGAACTATCTCAGAACAATTGTTCCAGAAAAATATTTTGTTCCCAAATCTCCAGGTAGCAGAGGCAACAAAAAAGGGAGAATATCACTGTATAATAAACATACAAGTTAACCTAATTTGAGTCAAAAAGTTTGCCGTTAACCTCGGTGATCTCCATGAACTTCATGATTTCTTCCTCAATAACAACTTGCAGAGGAAACACGTGTGTTACAAGTAACATGTAGAACTGCATACATATTTTCTAGTGAGAGAAAGATTTTTATCAGGAATAATATAATTCATTTCTAGTTAATAATTCATTTACTTTTAATACTTTACATTTTTCAAATTGTGCTGCTTTTTGTACAGATTATATATATTTACCTACCTCAAATTGCATTGCACCAATCGGTAGAAAATATTTAGAATATAAGAAAATATTTAATTGTTACATATACTAATTTTTAAATATAATAATGAAAAGATACTGAATACAAGATAGGGCTTAAAATATATATTTGAATGATCAAAATCAAAATATAAATTTTACTTAGGAAAAAACCTCTGTTTTCAATTCCTATATCAATGACACTGGGAATCAGGTCATCATAGTTCATAAAATGGGAAACTGGATGAAGAGTAGAACTGAGTTCCAAGTTTGGTGCCAGTTGAGGACTTAGAAAGACTCCAGGTAGCATCAGTAATGTGGGAGAAGAACTATTGAGAGTAGAAGTATGCAGGACTGGAGGAAAGATAGAGCTCAAGAATCCCAAACTTTACAGTTTGGTAGGCAGATTTTGTATCTGGAGAAGGAAGAATGCTAATTTTGTTAAAGTCTGTGAATCAAAGAGCATCCCTGAGAACTTCAGAAATACATTTTATTCTACTTTTGAAGCTCACACTGAAGAGAATTTTACTTTTTTTTTTTCCTAATTGGACATTTTTTTAGGCAGTAACATTCTGACTAAATTAACTGAATTCTTTTTAAGGAAGAAGAAGTCCTCCAGCTTTCTGAGCAGAAACTCCTTGGAGGCAATGGAACCATTTGTTCTGTAAAACTCAGTTTGGCTGAGATTCTTCTCAGAGTAATGGTACTAGAAAAACTCCAGTGAATTTAGAGTAGGAAAGATCAATTAATAAGAGAGGTCTTTTTTAGAATGTCCTCAGACTGTTAGAAGTATCTTTGGACAATGAAGTTCACCATCATTTTGTGCACCTGATCCAGTAAGAACTGACAAACATCACAACGGGAGACACTGAAAAGGAAGCAATAATCCATTTTTTGTACTGTATGTGTGTTTTCCTTTTAGAAACTGATAGGAAAACTGCCTCATTTGTTGCAGATCACAGAGCAGTTTTTTTGATGGTTATGTATTTCTTATACTTTACTTCAGACTAGATGTTTTTCTACTGCTATGTAGAAATAAAAGCAGCTGTTAGAAAACTCCAAGAGTAGGAGAGACTTTTGCCATCCATTAGTCTTGACTCCTGCATAGCACAGGCCATAGGATTTCCTGGAATTAATTGTTACTTTGAGTCCAATAGCTGTTGTGTAATTAGAGCTTTTCTGTTAGATAATCTTTTAAGTATTTTTGTTGTCCTTCTTTGAAGTGTGTCCGATTCTTCAATGTACTTCTGTGGATACTAGAAGCAGACACAGTATTCCAGAGTGGTTTACTGAGTTGCCAGTTCTGAGGAAATATGACCTGTTTCTTCCTATTTAATGCTTTCTTGCTGGTTACGTCTAAGGATCATGTAAATCTACTTGGTGCTCACTATTTCACGACAAACTTATGTTCTTCTGTCATCAGTATTTCCATGTTCTTAACAGAATCATTGTTTCCTAGGACAGGTAAGTTTCCTCTCCTGTAAACATGGGCTACATTCTTTGTTGCAGACCTGCAACTTTCCGTTTGAAATGCTTGGTCTTGCATGCTTACTAAAAGATCCAACACTTTGTTTCAGGGACCTGTCTTCATTGTTTTCATTCTACTAGTCTTCATATCATTAGTTATCTCCCCAGATATGCAGGTTACCTTAATGGATACTATATAAAACTGGGTATATAAGTGGGTAGTGCGATCCACATTGTCTTTCTTTGTTGCACAGAAGTATTTATGAAATTTTCAGTTTTCCAGCACACGTCCACATTAGACATTAAATTGACTACTATTTGATTTCAACACATAAAATCAGGGAACAAAATGAACACAGCTGATAATATACCTATTATTACTCACTCTTCAGTGTTCAGCGGAAGCCCCAAAGTAAGATACCTTTCATACTAGCTTTAAGGTATTACCAAGCTTGGTGAAAGCCTCTTTGTCATCATGTCCCAAGACGGTTTTCATCAAGTTATGTGTCATCAAATGGATAGTTGATATAATAATGCAACTTGCTTGCTCAAGCTGGATCCATCATTTATAAGCAATTCATCCTATCAAACTGTGTTGTTTTATGCATTTTGACAGACAATACTGAGTTAATTTAAACACACTGTTTTAGTAAATAAATACAAATTGTTGCCTAGCATTCTTGTTATTTGAATTTTAAGTTGAAAGATAACTTTATCATCTCACCGTTGGATCTGTCAAGTTAACACATATATGCATTTTACAATGATAAATGTATGAGCGACAGTCTTTCAGCAAGAGGTTATTTTGACCCTCATCATCTTTTCAGGGGCACCAGTTTAACAAACCTGTGTTTTCATACATACGGAGTTTTATAGGTCCTACACTCTATATAGCGCAACGTGCCTTATATGAGTTTGATATAAATCATGTTTCTTCTGTCCATTTAGGATGTTTGCAGTTATGGGCCTCATTAATGTCATAGCATATGTTGTATAGAATACATAATCAGGAATACTGAAATGTGTGAGAATTAATTTAAGGCTCTGGGCTACAAGCCTGAGGAATTTTCAGTGACGTTAATGGGAGTCACACATATGAAAGCATTCGTTGACTTACAAAATTCATATTCCTCATCAATGCTATCAGTAATTTTTAAGAAATATCTCTAATTTCTATCAAACTTGGCCACAATACACTAAACATAGTCCCTTAGCACAATGCAATAATGGTTAGAGAAATTAAAGTCTTTCTGAAAACAGCATGCTAATAAATCTTTTAAAGATTGAAAATCTGCCAAATATGTAACTTACAGTGCTATAACATGGCCAGTTGAGACCTTTCCTTTGAAAGTGTTTTGAGACAGTTTTGGGGTTGGTTTATGTTTCTGGAGAAATGAAATTAGTCACAAAAAATGGTTGTTTCTTCAGAAAATGTCAGTGCCTTATAAAAAAAACCCCATGTATTACAGTCAAAGAACAAAATCTAAAGTGATTTGATGTGGCACTAAAGAATCTCATGGAAATATTATGTAGGTGCCTGATATTGTCTTCCATGAGCTAGACTGTACTGGCTAGATGGGCCAGTACATCTAGAGAAGGCAGTAGGCCTAACAATGCTAACAGTGTTCTTTCAATTTTGAAAAAAAAAAAAAAGCAGATTGTTTGAATTGATATTTGGTGCTAATACTTTGAAAATGGAATGCCACAATTCTGTCTGAGGTAAAAAACCAGACATATCTATGAACAACTGTGTAACAGTAACCAATTTTCCTTTATGAACTCCTCCTACTCTGGGCCCACTGAATCAGCTATGGTTCAGATTATGCTCCTGGCTGTTTGCCAGCTAAAACTGCTGCCAGAGGAGTGCAGATAGAAACTATAATCCTCAGAGTGAGCTGAAAATCAGCATTTGTAAAAGGGACTCAACTTCCAAACACAGATGAATGTGAGAGGGTAACAGTTCTCTCTTTCTTAAAGGGTTAATTTCATTTGCTTTGTAAGAAATATGAAAGTCATAACATGGGAAAGAGATTTGGTATAGCTCAGGAAGTATTGTGGGTATGATTTATACAAACATTTAAATTAAGAATGGTGAAGGTCATAAGCATTATCTTTTGCTTTATATATATGTCATATTTAGTCTCTGAGACTCTGACATCAGATCTCAACCTTGGGGTAAATCAAGGTCTGAGTGTGGCTGAGAGCTGATATAAACTGGAACAGCCTCAAGGTCTATTTTGTTATTTGGGGACTGCCAAAAATTAGAGGTCCTGTGCTCCCTATGAGACATTCACCCCCCAGGCTGCATCTTCTTCTGGTTGCTGGACTCAAAGTGGCTGGAGAGAAGCTGATGACTGGCCTATTATATCTATATCTTTATCTGTCCCCCATACTGTTAGGTGTATCAGCTTTTGTTATTCAAAATTATTTGCCTTTGACATACTGCATTCTGAAAGTATAGTTATAGAAATGTTATTAAAGAAGTGAATCTTACATTGCTGAAAGTATTCTGTGATGCTGTTTCCCCCTAACGATATCATAGTGGAGTGTTGGAACAGACAGCTTTATAATAAGATAGAAAGTAATTGATAATGCAGACTTACTTGATAGTGAAAAATGAGACTGTCACCAGCCTCATGGAAAATCATTTTGGTAGAACAACCTTGCAACTGAAAGAAAAGAAGTAATCCAAAACAGACAACTAGTGTCTATTAAAATTAGTTCACACACTGCTTTCCTATTCCATGCCGGTTTAACAGTTATTTCTTGATTAGACCATCTTTGATCTCATTTGTCATTATCAAATCATTGGACATGCTAATGTTTCTCTGAAAGACCAATAGACTGAAATAATCAATAAAACAGACACTTCTTAGGGCAGAATTCAGCCAGTCTTACTTGTTTTGAAATAATACCTCATTCCATACCTGTTCCTGTTCTTTTTTGTGCATCTCTGCTCCCTTGCACTCTGAGGGGTTTTGAATAATTATTTTAATCTATTATTATTAATTAATAAAAAATTAGTTCAATGAGAAAAATGTTATAACGATCTTCAAACACCTGAAGGTTACTAAAAAACTAGAGGAGTGACATTACTTACAGTAGTATATAGAAGCTTTATACTCTGAGTAATGTTATAAATTCAAAGGAAGTACATTGAGGGTGAATAGATACAACATATGTAGCAAAATAACCTAAAACTGAAAATATATTTCAAACGAGGCAATGAAAGTCCCCTGATATGCATGTTTCTGCACCATCAAAGTTAATGCATTAGCCATCTATATCCATTTTAAGATGGACCTGAGAAACAAATGAGGAATAAATATGTTCCAGAGGAAGTTCTGCATTAGCAGAACCCATCTATGCACATTTTAAAATGGACCTGAGAACTAGATGAAGAATAAATATGCACAAGAGAAGTTCCTCCATTAGCAAACCTAACTGGTCTACCGAGCCTTTTCCACGTCTAATTTTTGTGATTATTTGATAGATCTGTAATTAAGCTGCTGATCCTTAAAATGCTTTCTGATAAAATAAGATATAGTACAGAATGAGCATTAGTAAGCTAGCTTTTCATAGCCTGGAGATTATTTTTTTAAACACACGAAAGAAGAGCCAAGTCCTCAAAGAATTTTTCTCTTTCTCTCTGGGGTAAACTTTACAAGTGTAAGTGATATCTTGGATATCACTTCATGAGATGTCCTTCTAAGGAAGGACATCTCATGTATAAAGATTAGAACCTAGTAAAAGTTAGCATCACACAAATTAGACAGATTCCATTTCTGTTAGCATTTAAAATTCAACTTTGCTCAAAAGCAAACAGCAGTAACCTGAATTGAAGTCAAAGATCATAGTTGCCAGTGGAACAGTGTTTTTAAATATCAGCTTCTTTGATTAAACATGACTCTTGCAGAGTTGCTCCACCAGATCTTCTGCCATGGCAGTTGGTGTCACAAAATCATCTCCCCTCTTCCATCATTAAGCCTCTACTGATCCACTGTCAGTATTGCACCATGACTTTTCAATGCCATCATGATACCCTGGGCTAGATTTTTTGCCGTGGCCTTATTTGTCCTCTGCCAACAAAGACAGCTCCCCAAGTCTAGGGTCACACACAGGAAAGGTGATGTTATGGTGTTCACGATCTATGGATATGGCACCTCTCAGGATCTTGCATGTGAGAGGCTTCCATTTCCCCTTCCTCATTGCCCCTGTCATCTGTCCCTGAACATGGGACCTCATACACTGGTAGAGAAAAATATGGAGAGGATAAAACTCACCTGGTGCACAGAAGCCTGGTGCAGAACTCCCATGATTTCAAAGAAACTGTCAGATTGCTGACACATATGGAAATCACACTTTCAGAATTCCTTTGAGCTTAAGGGTAGCTCCTCTAAAGTATACTGGAGCCAGTGAAGCAACAACACCAAATACAAAGTAAATACATATGTGTAAAAATTTTCTTCATTTCTTTTCCGTGCATTTGGTTCAGGCCTGGCATTCTGGATATAATGGCATCCTGATTTGAGCAGATGTCATCTGACACATCAGGTTTACCAAGATGAACCTACATGTTGTATGTTTAATAATTCCTTAATAATAACAACTATTTCTGACATTCAGTATGCTGCTTGACATGCCAATTGAAAACTCATTTAATTTTAAAATGGAGTTAAATAGCTAAACTATTGACTGCAATAAAGACAAAGAAGAAACACTATCTTACGGATTTTATAGCAGCTTCATCAAATTTTAAAAGAGTAAATTTTGTAGGATTTAGTCAGTCATGTAGACCAGTATCATTTGCTATGTTTTATAAGTGGCTTTGACAGAACAAAGATGTTAACTTTATAAAAGGGCTGCTAAGCACACACAGTGGCAACTTTTCATAGTGTATTTATTAACAATAAATGATTCTGAAGCTATCATGACCTGAAATAACATTTTAATACTACTACAATCTTTGCTGCAGCATGCCAAATTAAGTCCTATCTAGTTTTCTGTTCAAATGTGTGATTGCTCTTTAACAACTTTTTGGCTGGCTCAGCAAATAATAGGGCAATAGCAATACAGAGGGGCTGAGCTGATTTTATTAGAGAAAGTATATTTGCTGAGAACTGGATGCCAGTCTAGAATATGGATACTTAAGCTGAGCTTAGAGCTTAAGTATCTTTCTCAGAACAAGCTTTCTTGCTCTGCTGCTGACTCTTAAAGCCTTGGAGCAAGCTTTCTGGGACACGTTTTTAAGTGTTTTAAAAAGGTATCAGTGAAATTTTGAAAAATGTGTTGGTCACACAAAATTCACCCCTTTTTCTATACCACTGGTTTTATACAACAAACACCTCCCGTATCCCAAGTCCTCAAACTACTATATGGAGAAAGAGAAAGCAGGAGAAGAGGGGCACTCATCACCTGTTTTATTGAAGATATTCCACTGTATGAAAAAGCACATCAAGAAATAAAAAAGGAGGGGAAAAAAAGGCAGAGAATGAACTTTGGCTCAATGGGTTAGCTTTTACCTGCTGGAAAAATAACATTTTCCTGTTTGCTGCTATAGAAGCCAATTCTGTGTATTTTGTGTTGAAAGATTCTTGAACAACATTTCAAAAATATGATTATTTCCAAGACAGAAAATTTGATTTTTGAATGCTTTTGCTGCTTAATAATCTTTATTCAAATTATATATTTGGTTCCTCCTCTAAGACTTTTTTTATTCCAGGCAGACTGAGATAAACTAGGCTACAGGGAGTTACAGCATGGCAGAAGACAATTTTGTCCACATATTTAAGACTATAAAATGTTTCTCTCTTCCCAAGCTTCCTTATGGCAGGATACAAAATTAAGAATTAACAACAAACCGTTCATTTGGAATGAGTGGTCCTCTGGAGGCATAATGGTTATAAATTATATTATAACACAGGAACATTTTTATTCATTTGCTGCGGTTGTGAAAAAATACAATTTACCTGACAGTAGTTTAAAAAAATACCCTGTGTTGAACTGATGAATTACAGAATTCTTCTTAGATTTAATCACCCCAGATGAGGACTCTTGAGTTGCCTTCCCATTCACGAAATGAATAGTTTATTCCATCCAACACATTTGGGGCTGACATTTTGCTACCTGGTCTTTGTAGCACCAAAGACTGAAACTTTCTTATTATTTTTAGCCCTTCCCTGCAACTGTTTATATTAGAAGCAGTCTTTGTTGACTGCGTACACTGCTCAAGTGCTCTGAGTCCTGTTGCAGTTGAAAAAAAAAATTGTTAATGCCAAAGAAAAAGAAGGGAACAAAACCAGAAAAGGCGCGAAAGCTATGCCCCTGCCAAAGGTGAATAGTCAACACTTGTCATAGTTGGGGCAGGGAGCATGATCTTTGCTGTCTTCATGAGTTATAATGTATGTGCCTACTGTATGGCTATGATCCATATATCCTGCTCTTGCATAATACTTTTCTTCATAGAATCATAGAATAGTTTGGGTTGGAAGGGACCTTTCAAGTTCATCTAGTCCAACCCTCCCTGCAATGAGCAGGGACATCTTCAACTAGATCAGGTTGCTCAGAGCCCCATCCAGCTTGACTTGAATACTTCCAGGGGTGGGACATCTCCAACCTCTCTGGGTAACCTGTTCCAGTGTTTTCATCATATCTCACCTGTCAGTCAGTGTACACAATATGGGAATTTTAATCCATCTGTACATTTTATCTCATTGGACAGCCTCTTTGATATGGTAGTTCATGGAACATGAGAAAACCAGGTTTTCACCTGTTGCTCTTTGCCTTAAAACTCTACAGAAAAGGAAGTGTTAAGTCCCAGTTTTACAAAATAGGATGCTCAGTCATGCTGAAGAGCAGTAACAGTTAATGGCTTAACCACACAGTACAGAAGGCCAGATTAGGATATTCAATGTTCCAGATACTAAAAGAGCAGTGCAAGGACACCCAAACCAATTCTGCACAGAGTGAGAGTGTATCTGGTAGGCTTATTAGCTCAGGCTCTGCACTCACCCTCACAGCCCAAGATTGCTCAGCAGGGAACCTTTCAAATGTTTCTGCACTACTCTACCTAGTGCATCTAGGTTTAAGAGAATTTGTTCGGCTCAGGCTCAGCATGACAGGAACATGGGTAGATTGCTTTAAGTTTTGGAATATTCCTGTGCATGTCTGTGGTGTTGTCTACATTATTGCATTTGAAAGTGAGAATACTTGGGAGTACAATTCAGAGAAACATTTTAGAGGCATGTCAAATCTAGAAGCAGAATAGGATAAGAATTTTTAATCATCTGGGTTTCTCAGTCTCTGGTTATCATGGTTAATGGAGAGCTCACTATAGCTACTTAGCCTTTGTAATATCAAAGACTGGAGGAAATTTTTGCTATTAGCTCTTTTCACCATCCTTTAAATAGGAAGCATCATTTGTCAGCTGCACAGACTCCTCAAATGCTCAATGTTAAGTGAACAATCCAGACCATTAAATATCCTTAGCAGGTCTAAGTCCTCTTAACCTACTTAGCAGTTGTTAAGGCATTTATTTTCTTCACTCCTCTCACCTATCCTTTTTAATTTTTTATTTTATTTTAAGTGTTTAATTATCTCTGGTAGAATTACCACTTCTGTCACAAGCTTTCACATACTGACAACTGTACTCATATTCCTTGGATACAGCCTGAATGTATTCCTAGCTTTTTTATATATATACATATATATATATATATTTTTTTTTTTTTTAATTGGGAAGGGATAAAGGATTCTTTTAAAATGACTTTGGTTTTTTTTAATGTTAAAATAAATAAATGTTGTTCCCACTAAGGAAATTCTGACAAGGTCTAGGCAGTTAATACTTCCCCTGAAATATAGCAATGTTTGAGGTAGACTAAACCTTGACAAAAAGTTAAATCAAATTATATTCTCTATGCTCAATTTTCTTTGGGGAACCAAAACTCACTGAAGTGTAAAAGTCTAATTAATTATGTAGTATGCTAATAGTTTTTAAATTAAGAACACTTGTGGTTTAACTCTAACATGCCATGAATGTGTTTGCTGTTGACTATGACAAGAAGATTATGAGGACTAAAAAAATTAGAAAAATAAGAAACCAGTTGCCAATACTAGTTCTGCTGTGGAGATTCATACAGTAGTGGTGAACAGAAGAATGCCAAGCCTGACTCAGACAAAGGGGACGTCTCTTATAACACTGAGACATAGTGAAGGCGTGAACAAGTTTATATTACTTTTTTCCCAGCTATAACCTCCCAGCTTCTGGACAAATACTCTTAGAGACATTCTGAGACAAAAATTGCATCATGATCATCATATCAATAGCTATATTTAAACGTATTATTACATGCCACTTCTGTATCTACTCTTTGAACCCATTTAAGTTTTCGCATGCAGAGCACCTTGTGGCACAGTGTGGATTTTGCATTGTAGACAAAGGTATCTCTTTCTTTGAAACCTCATGCCTTACCAGTTTTTATTGTAAGAACTAGTCAATAGACCTTACTTGCCTTATTTTGCAATTCATGGTCTTTTTTAAGGTTGTGAATCCTGGTTTACTCAGCCTCCCTCAATACAGTAGCTGTTCCATATCTCTGATAACACTACTAATCTTTCCTAGGTCTATTTCATCCTTCTGTGAGATAGGAAAATTGCATGTAATAAAGATGTGAATATACCACATGTACAGTGGTATAATGCTGTACACTGCCCAGGTACCAGTTCCTTTACTAATTATTCCCAACAGCCTATATGTCTTTTTCATGACTATTGTATGCAGAGTTGCTGTTTAATATATCTGTCATAGACTCTAGCCTTTATGTCTAGTTGTAAAAGTGATTTAGACCATTCTAAAATTGGCATACATTGGCATCAAGTGGATTCTTGAACACATGCATATCTTATGTAGGTGTATCTTTACTTATTACTTGAGAGATCACTCCAGAACATGAACCTTCTCTTGTTTTATTTTTTTTTTATTAAGGTGAGATCTGGTACATAGCTATGCCATGTGTGGACGAATTCTAGGTACAGATGATTCTCAAAGTTACATCACCTTTTTTCCTCATGTAACCTGCTTTCCTCACCACATCACTGCTCTCTGATATACTTAGCCTGGTTGATGGCAGGTCCTCTCTGTGTTTTTTCTTCAGGCTCAACACCTGTTGGTTTACTTCTAAATAGCAATGGTTAAATACTGTGTGCTTTCACTCAAAACCTTCCTAGAGTCAGAAACCCAATCTGAACAGATGCTATAATACATTCTTGTGGCCATGGAAGGCCTAGGAACAATCTGTGCTGTTTATAAACACTATGAGGCAAAAATAAAACAAGCTTTTCTGTTATGCAGACAGATTTTGCGATACTGATCCAAGTAATCATGTGTAAATCTCACCATGGCTGTGTAATATTGAATCTGTCTGGAAAGTGGTATCATGTATTTCCATCTGATAGAAAGACATCCAGAATCAAAGTTTCGTCCATAATAATAACAGCATGTGATAAAATACTCATTTCTGCTTGCCCATAGTAACACATTAGGCATTTCCAGAAGATGAAGACTTTTCTTAGGATCTGATCTGGTAACTTTTGTTTGAGAGAGAATATATTGCAGTATATCAAATTGAACTCTCACATTTACCAGAGATACATAAAAAATAGAAATGTAGGACATCCTGCACAATCTGAAATGAACGTGCTGCAAGGGTAGCAAGGAAAAGCCCATAATAAGAAACTGAAACTCTATTTTTCAATATAGTTGTGTCATATCATATAATGTTTAACCAGAATCTCAAAAATGAAGGAGGCTTTAATGTGGTCTCATAAATCAGATTCTTGCACCTCATAGGGAAGCCTTGTAAAAATTGAATTGAGCCACACAGTGGATAGTAACACATTACGCAGAAAAAAAAATCAGTTTTGCCTTTTGTTTCCAGTGGTGACAATTTCATATCTGATAGGACAGAGAAGATAAAAATCTGTAATTGTGTCCTAGATTTCTTAGTGGCATAAATTATAAAAGAAGCCATTAGAGAGTCTTGTCTGCAATGCTGATATTGTAACATGGAAAATCAGACTCTCAGATACAGTAATGTTCTATTCAAGTGGCAGAACCTTGTTCCTGGCAGTGATGGTGTGTCCACTATGATATCTTTATAAACTAGGAACTGCTGGTGCCACGTATGATTTGGTATTTTTTTTGTAAATTAAAAGGAGTTCAATATATGTTACAGCAGTTTTAAATGAAATAATAAGATTGTAATAATGGCACTACATACATTGTATTGTATTTTTGCAAATGCTTTAGAAAGAAAGCTGGTATAACCATCCCTACATAAGAGAAAAAGAAGCCCAGAGAAGGGTATAAACTTACCTAAATAGATCCAGGAGTACAGCAGTCTCCAGTGTCAATATATTGCTCTATCAACTTTCATAGCAAGGCAGAAGGTGTCTCGGTTGGTGCAGGGATAATAGACCCAATTCTGTAAAGTGCAAAGTGACTTTGGGAGGGAATTGAACCATGCTTTCATCCTGTTCTTATGGAATTAAATATAATATTTGAATAAGAGGAAACCCAATTAAAAATGTGTCAAAAAAGCCAAAAGGTAAAAATTTTGAGGAATCTAGTATGCCAAGTAGAGAGGAAGAGTACTGCTAGATATTTTAAATATTTGAATTTATGAGAATTACATTGTTAAAAAAGTAAAATTATTATGGTTGGTTTTCTGTGTATGGTAATTATTTCTTATTCTTTCTGCCTGTATTTGCTAAGAGCTTCTAGCATGTGCATCAGGGTTCAGTCCCCACTCACTTCATCTAACTCCCGTTGGAGCACTGCATACAAAAGAGCTGAAAGATAACAGCAGTATATCACACTGTATCAGAAGTACTTCTGCATCCATCACCTTGAAATTTCTTCTTTATATGAAGAAGATACTGCTATAAATTCTGCTGCAAGAAAATACATGAAGATAGACAGAAATGCAATGAAAAACTCATTCTGAACTACTGGAGAGCTAAACTTTAAAGTAATAAAGATCAAAAACTAACTGCATGAGACTGCTTTTGATTTACTGAGCGCTATGACTAGTTGCACAGCAAGCAATTAAGAATGATAACTGAGAGAAATTAGTTCATGATAACAATATTTACAATAGCTATTTTTTGGGTTTTTTTTCCTGCAGTTTTTGAAAGTGGTTATTTTTTTCACACCACAGTTAAAATTATCAAGCAGTCAATTTCTTTAACAATACAAATTAAAAACATGCCTTTTTTTAAAGCTCATATTTAAAATAGTTCAGGAGGAGAGCATTCCTATTAAAAAAAAAAAAAGGAAAAGAAAATGTGTTTACACTTATTGAAAGCTAGATAAACCCTGCTTCTTTCTTCAAAAATGAAAACAATGAGAAAGCTGTCCAAAACCCAACCAGATATTCCGCTAAAACCAGTGTGAATCGAGAAGGCAAGAGTTCTGCAAAATTTAAGAATTAAAGAAACATCTTCCATAAAAAAGTTCCTGTCCTGTGAGTTGAAATGCACTAAATAACTCTGAATTCCTTGAAGCTTTCTTAGAGTAAAATGGTATTCACATAGTAATGAGACTCTGTAGCAAAGCGAATCTTAGTTGGAATAGCAGTACCAAAATGATGTCCAACAGCTAATGTATCACAAAGTCTTTTCCAAAGAGAAAGTTAGGACTAGATCTCCAGGATTATTTAATCAAGAACTGACAAACAGCACCTTTCACATAGGACTGTGCAAGAAAATGTATCTTAGACAGGGACCTTATCGTGAGCAAATTTAAAGCTTGTTAAGGTCCATGGAGTAGTTTCAGAGCAACTTGGCACTTCATACTAGCTGCCAGAGATGTGCAGATCCTTTTGAAGTCACAAATTTAAAACCCAATAGGACCAGATTCTAATTTACCAAAGCTGTCATTCCTAACTACTATACCTGAAGCTATTTTATACTTCATTAGGTTTTTTTCCTACTTTATGAGTAATCTAGTGTAGTATCAGAATACCTTTTTTTAGGTTTCTTGCAGGTTCTATAGGAAATCCTGGTCTGTTACTTCATGCACAAGCATTTGCTTTAACTGGTTTATTCGGCATTATCCACATCTAAGCACTCTCAGAATGAAGTGATTTGCTGGCCTGAATGTTAATGTTGTGTATACTTGAAGCAGAAAATCTGCATTTAGTTCAGCAGTATCAATACGTAGGTACTGAAGCAGAAGGTAGAAGCAGCATGTGCACCCATGGAGAATAGAGCGCTTTTGCAAACAGTGTCACATTTTTTTGAAAAATACATCTGTTTTGCTCAATTGACACTCTATGATACTGCAATTATGAGCCATATGTGAGTGTGGTAATTTGGGAAGATAAATTAACATTTTAAAATCAAGACTTGGTGATGTTTGTATCATTGTGCAACAGCTTCCATAAAGATGAAAGGGGGTTCCCTTACTTTAGGACAGGATCTGTCCTAACTGCTATTAGATACATTAAAAGAACAGGGGCCCTGCTGCAACACTAATCCCCCAAAGGAGTCCTGGCAAATTCAGAGCTTGTGTTCATGGCATGGCCTCTGCTGGGTTTGGGCATACTTCTACTGCTAGTGTAGCCGCAGATCAGGCACCCTCCCTACTTCTTTTAGACATTAATGTACAGTCTTGGCCCCAGATATGTTAATGTCAAGATTATGCCACTTGTTCCCCTCAGTAAGGGGATGTAAGTCAATTCATGTTGGACCTGACAAGTGAAGTATTAAACATTTGAAGTAAATGGCATTATATTAGGTGGATATTAATAATTTAATAATTGTTACATTTGGGATTGGGGATTTGGAATTTCTAAATTCTCTAATAAAAGGGTGAAATAATCCAGTAGAATGGAATCAAAACTGTAATTTGAAAGAAAAATGGAAAGAAGGGAATGTATTCATGGTATGTTGTAAGCAAAACATTAGCTTAAATTGTGAACACTGACAGGTGACAGATATTTGGGAGTATGTGCGCGTGTGGACAGATATTCAAAATTAAACTTCTGAACTCTCAAGCAGAAGTCTGCTGCTTGCTAGGTGCAACCAGTATGGGCTGGCTCTAAATTTTAATAACAACTGGACTAAACAGAAGTGGCATGTCCCAAATCTTCCAGTTTATTAAAAAAGAGACATGACATAGAACCACCAAGTAGGATGCTGAGCATACATTGTGCTTCTGCACATAAACTATTTAAATTGGGAAGATCAGGTTCTGGAAAGAAGAGTTAGTGGCAGAAAGAAGGATTTGTGAAGAGAAGAAGCGGTCTTGGCAAGAGGTTCAAGGAAGGAACCTGGAGATCAGAGATGCATGTGGAGAGAAATGCCAGGGGATGCCCAGGGACATTGCCTTTAAGACCTGAGACAAAGCTAACTCTGGGGAGCTACACAGCACAGGTGGACAGAACTTTCTGCCCAGCCTCCCTGGACTAGAAGTGAGCTCCCAACTGGGAAGGAAAATCAAGCTCTCATGAGTGCCAGGGGTCTGTGAATGAGTGAGTGTGTGTGGTAATCAGGTTGGGTAAAAGCTCTATTCGTGTTGGTTCTTAAATAAACCCCAGTATCCAGATCCACTGCAGGACTTTATTTACTCTGCCTCACCCATGACGTGGTAGCAGATAACTGAGAGAGGCAAGTTGAGAAATGTCAATTCCTTTCTGCATACAAGAAGCAATTGTCAGAATTTTCATGGCGGACTGATGTACTTTGATACAGTGATCTTAGAGGAAGTTTGTCAAAAACATTCATCATTGTATTTGATTTTAGGGAAATATTAATAAACTTTCATGAAACAGGCTGGTTTTATCCAGCTTTATGCCAGCTGGCTCTAAACGGAACAGGACACAAAGCATTCCATGTAAGCATAGAGATATGCATCCATAGTAGATCTGATACTATACTGAGACTTCAGTATCAGATCTGAGTTGTGCAGCAAAATGAGTCTTGAGGAAAGTCAGCCTTCTGACTGGCTTAGGTAATCAAAGTGCAATCTTTAAACTTCTTTTATTAGACTATACAAAGGTCCAGCCTTGCAAACAGCCGTATAGGATGTGACTATTTTGAAGTGGGAGATGCAAAGAACTCGAGTTCTTTCTAATTGCCTTTTAAATTTTTATTTGTGTTTTTAAGCATCATAGGTGGAAAAGATCTACCAATGTGTCTCAGCATAGGCAGAAAAGTGTAAAAGCTGAGATAATTGAGTAGAGCTAGGTATTTAGCTATCCATCCTCTGTTGCTGTTTCATTACTCAATCCTTGATTCAAATTTTTGAGTTTAAACTATGTTAACTATGTGTTCATTTCAAGATAAATGAAAACATAGAATTTATCATGGGTAAAGGATTTAGAATGCAAATTTGTTAAGAATAGAGGTTCCTTGTCAGCCATGAAATATGCTATATTAGAGCACCATATAGTTTATTTTTACATGATGACTGTAGCCTACATTCAGTTTGATCTATATGATTCTTCACTGTGAGGGTTGTGAGGCACTGGAACAGGTTGCCCAGAGAAGTTGTGGATGCCCCCTCCCTGGAAGTGTTCAGGGCCAGGTTGGATGGGGCTTTGAGCAACCTGGTCTAGTGGAAAGTGTCCCTGCCCATGGCAGGGGGGTTGGAACTAGATGATCTTTAAGGCCACTTCCAACCCAAACCGTTCTGTGATTCTATGACTGAAGGGAGGATCTTTCTCTATATGAAGGACTGCTAGTACGGGTCAGAGAGAAATAGGGCGTGGTATATCATTGCATGTTGCATTGTGAAAAAGCTTTAAGGATTCAGCTAAGAAAGTTTTGTCTGTTACTTTGCAAATAAGCCTATCCTTTTGAATTCTAAATAAAGAATAAATCAGGTATTCCAATCCTGTTACCATACATGAGAAAGAAAAATAATATACTCTGCAATATAGGTCATCAGCGTAGAAATTTTTATCCTAGGTTGCATTTTAATTTAAATAGGGTTTTTTTTTGGTGTGGATCTTTTTCACAGTGAGACAACATAATAAGTCTGCATTATAGAGCAGGCAGG
Source organism: Haliaeetus albicilla (assembly GCF_947461875.1). Taxonomy (NCBI): domain Eukaryota; kingdom Metazoa; phylum Chordata; class Aves; order Accipitriformes; family Accipitridae; genus Haliaeetus; species Haliaeetus albicilla. The sequence continues at coordinate 7,855,935 of NC_091492.1, forward strand.
TAGAACATTTAAATTATCATAAATAAATGAGGAGGATAAAACCATCATTACAGAAAAATGAGAGCAAATACAAACCTACGGTTTATCATCAGTCATTTATTAAGCTGTCATTATTTATTTTCGAAGAATTGATTGGAGCTAATGCCAAAATATGAGTCATGCATGTAGTGGCATCATGGGTTAAATTTTGTTGCTCAATCTTTGTTAAAAAGATGGAAAACATCTTAATCCAGGGCTGTGTTTTCTACCTTTTCCAACATATTTTTTCCAACAGGCAGCTATCTTCCTGTGTTTATGAAATTCTTTCCCACTGTAGTTTTCTGCTAACTGTAAAGGCAGCATGTTGTGGATATGACCAGAATTCAGCTTGCATTGTGTCCATTCCCTCAGTGAAGTACTATCCTCAAGTGCTATGTCAATAGCATAATTTAAGATGAAAGTATGTACAGATGAGAGTTCCCCAGGATTAGGAATTCACAACCTGCTGCTCAGGAGCACTTGGTGCCTAATCTCTAGATGAAGCTCAAACCCAAGGTGGTGTCTTTCCCTGACAGTGATGTATTTTCAAATGTAAGTAAAAGTTGCTGCCCTCTGTACAAAACCAAAGTGGAAGGACATGGAAGAGCCTTCTTTTTTCTTGCCTTGACTTTGGCCTCCATTTCTCTACAATGTCTTGAATCCAAAGTTCTCTCATCCCAGTGTGAGCCAGCAGCACTACCTCAAAGTCTCATTGCAGAAAGGATGTTGAGACATGGTGAGACGCACAAAGATTTATTGGTGTGGACTGTAGATGATGACATACATTGACTCCAAAAGTGAAAGTTACTTTTGGGGAAAATTAAAAATGGGAACAGAGAAAGAGGAAAAGGAAACGGAAAACTCTCCCCAGCTGGTAGGAAGGAGAAGCAGTGGAGCAGCCAAACAAACACACTTCCCTGGACATTTCCCCTGTGTAGCTGGTGGTCCCACTGTCACAGTTGTCCCTTAGTGACTATATACTTTTCATCAGGAGCCATGCAAACTCCTTACTAGTTGTTCCTGCTTACGATGCTATTACTCTGACTGGAGAACACTGTGATCAGGGGCAACATGTTGCATGCTGGTAAGTTGTTAAGGGTCATGCATGTGTGTTATTGGGTCGCTTAATGTAAACCAAAAACTACAATGGAGGGGAGAGAAGAGGTGATTCTTGTGCCAGTGACAGACTCTTCCTGTGAGAACATGCAGTAACAGCAATATTGGCATTTGCAGGTACAAGGCCATGAGAATAACAGCACAAGAACAGCAGCATGAAAAGCAAAAGAGAAAAATACTACCACAGAGTCTCTGGGAAAACACTGCCACAACACTTGAAACAACACAGAGCTGCAAGTTAAAGAGAGACTACCAGAATTGCAGAGAGAAGGCCCTTAGTGTTTCAAAGATTAAGCACCTAAGGCACTGTAACTGCAGGTGATGAGGGTAACTCTGACATTCCTGCGTATGTGGCATAGAGCACACCTGCAACACTAACCTATGGTGCCTCAGCAGCCTGTAGTCTCTGGGTTCATGCAGTTTTCGCATTACTCCCTACTAAAAGCTCATTTGAAGGAGGATAATCTAACTTTCCCTTTACAAACTGATTGTGGAAATGATGTGGAAAACAAAGTGGAAAAATAATGCCTTTAAAACTGATACGAGTTAATTAGGACAGTATGTAGCTAACAATAAGCATTTGTCTCTATAATTAAGTAACAGTATAGCAAATACACTGGAACACCAGCATTGGAGTCTGAAAATTAGTTCTTTATTCCATTTGCTCTCTTTCAGATCCTATTGGCCAGCACATACCTGACTGCCAGGTGACTATTTGCAGTGCAATAAGAGATTTTTCTTTCTGCTACTCCCCAGTCAAAGAAATTATTTGCTGCAACAATAACCTAGTAGTTGTTTTACCTTTTGCACACATGAGTTAACCCTTCAAGGGGCAAATGAGAACTGGCTCCCAGCTGAGCATTTGATTTTGAATGGACTTAAGCCAAATGGCTGCTCTTGTAGTGATAGTCAGAAAATATCACTTTTTTATCTTATTCTGCTGTGGACAGCCAGCTGGCAGTCCTTCGCACATTGGAATTTCAATGGACTCCTGGCAACTGTTTCCCACTTATCCCTCAAAGGAGTGGCACACTGTTTTATAATGTCATTTTGTTATACTTTATTTCTTGCATAATGAGCAACATTGACAGGGATATTTGCAAATTCTTAAGTATTCTGGCATCCCACTGGTAAAACCAGTATATTACCATTTCAGTTTGAAAGAGCTTCAAACAAGATAGTAATTTTATACCTCTCAGCATTGATATGTAGAAAACCAAAAGTAAGCTGGTTATCTTTGTGATCTTTTAAAAGTCAAAATGTACCTGTAACAAGTGAACAGCGAGCCTAATCCTTCAGGCTTCAATGACCAGTTCTCCTAAGGAAGATGTCTTTTATCTAAATAATCAATAATTGCTTTTCAGATATTTCAGTGCTTGGTTCAGGAAAAGGATTCAGAGTGCTTGTGCACACCACAGCATGTATGCAGTAAATACATACTTGGTCATATGCTTCATATGGAAAAAAATAGTAATTTACCAATATACTTGTTAAGAAATCCAGATATTTGACAATTTTAATATAATCACTTATTTCTGGTCATGTCTGGTCATGTCAGTTCTTCAGTTATGATAAAAACTGTAAGCACAAAAGAAAGAAGGAAACATTAAGGTTTATCAGCACAGGGTATACATGATTTCCAGTCTATATACAGATCAAATAGGAGGTTTTTCACTGTCATGTTACTATGCATGTAAACTCCTTGATTGTGCACTGGTCTGTGGCATGAACTGGACTCTAAAACTATGAATTGTTTGTCATGGATTTTTTTGTGTGCGTGTTTCTTACCTCATAGGTGAATACCGTATCATGTAGGCATAGTCCTGTGGGAGGATAAAGAAAGCAAGTAATGTATTTGTCTAATTCCTCACCTAGCAAGGCTTCCTACACAAGTTTATTAATATTTCATTGTTTCTTTAGCAGAGTTCTTTTCACACTTCTGTGTTCTTTCTTATTTACAACTGAGGTACATGGGCTCTTTTATGTTATTCATTAACAGACATTTATTTGACAAATGCTGGTGGTTGTTTTTTTCATGCAGAACTTCTGTGCTGCAAAGACTGCTGGCTACTTGGTTGAAGGGTGTTAATGCAACAGGATGAATACTTGAAAAAGTCTATTTCCCATCTACATACAAGGCAACTTTGTTCAATCCATATTTGAATACAAGTAAACAAATCCCTTCATTTCACCATAGGAAGAAATGAGACATGTTTTAGCCCAGGATCATATAGTCTACTGAATATGCATGTTACCTGGATGTGAAGAGGTGGTCTTGGTGACCATATAAGGCACGGGGAGAGCAGTAAGAAGTTCACTAAATGATATCCAGGATGACCTTGTTAGAATTACAAGTGAGGCACAGATTGTATGTGTAATAGCAACTGAAGGAGCTAATTGCTGCTGCAATATGACAATAATAATATATGGTTGCTTTGTCATTGGCAATGGGAAATGTAACTATAGCTGGTAGATCTGCTTCATCACATGCAGGTTTTGCAGTGGAACTACTTTAAGAACAAGCCACATACTTAGAAAGCCCTCAGGAGTCACAGGTGGTTTTAAATCTTGATTGGCGGACATGAGTCGCCATTTTTGGTCATAGTTGTCTGTTATTTGCATTGCCTTGCTTTTTTTTTTTTTTTTAATGAAAGCTGTACAGATAAGCATTGCTTTCAATGGATTTTAACTCCTGTCATAAGGCAAAGGTACAAGATCAGAATTCCAACTTTGGTGATATGTCTGGGCCTAGAAATGTGATTTTAGTTTCACATGACTTTTGTTTATCAGTTCAGATCAGTTTTGCATATGCATTTTGTTACTCTGTTAAGACCTGAAGTAGTATTATTTCAGTGTTGGTGAAGAACACTGTATACTTTTAAACAAATCATACCTTCCTTATAATACACAGGACTACTCTTGGCTCACTCTCAGCTCATCCAGATAGTGACCAGAATGAAAACCTAGCCTTGGCTAACCAAGCTTACTAATACATTATAGCTCAAATGGCTGTGAACTGAATACTCAGGTGGGGCATGCAGTCCACAGTGTGTATGCAGCAGCAGGAAGCAAATACCTTCTAGCAAATATTTTTCTAACTAACCCGGTGATATTAAAATGCCTATTTTATTCACATGCTGTTCTTCACATTACGACATTTTCTTAATCATTCATTTAAATTCATAGTGCTAATTCCATACACATATCATGAGTCTTACTTAATCAAAACAAAAACCCCAACAACTCTGAACTCTGTATTTCATAATCAACCAGCAGAACTCTACTGTATGTGTTCATCTTGTCTAAATGGTAAACTAAATGCAAAACTTCTGTTCTCTGACTTCCAGGAGCTAGGCTGAGCAGTGGGGGTTTCAATTAAAAACCACAGGAAAGGAAAGGAATATGTCAATAAAACCACAGACTTGTAAGTACTGCATACTAGTTTGCAAACAAACACAGCAAGCATTCTCCGAGTATGAGTCTATTACTGTAAATTTAGACTGAATGCATGATGTTGAAGGTGACTGTCCCAGCATGATCTTCCTTAATTTCATGTATAGTGAAATGCTCTCTAGCTTTATGTTCAATTGCTTGATCTAGTCAGTCTGCAATGAGACTATTGCTAACGGAGGAAAATGCCATGAAGAAGAGAATGGCTTGAGCCAAATTAGCAATGTTTTGTTCTATTTCAAAAGAAAATGAAAACTGTATAGGAGAGAGTAGAAGGTGGAAAAAAAAAAAAAGAGAAAGTTGTGAATTGATTCTAAGGCAAAATCCTATGTGTGATTTTAAATGTAGACATCACTTGAATAGAAATGTAAATGCCATGATTTGCATTATAAAGCTTTGTTAAATAATAACTGTCACTAGAACAGATTATGTTCATAATTAATTAGTTACAGACTGGGTGCAGTCACTCTTTAAAAAGGTTGCATTAGGGATCACATATTTTATAGTGAAGAAATCTTTAGTAAGAATAGTGAAGGTGAAAAAAATTTATAAACAATTTAAAATTCACAGAAAAATATATACTTTAATGCATTTTTCAAAATACAGTATACCCTAAGGTGCTTTTATTGCTCTTACATTAAAGAGAGGAACCAGTAAGAGAAAAACAATGTAGTTTACCTAATTAAGTGAGCAAAATGCAGCTTAAATTTACAGAAGGTTAATAACTAACATTAAATGTATTGGCATCACATTATGTTTGAACTGTTAATAAAGCGAACTCACTGACTGCTCAAGTATTACAATTATTTCCCAACTAATAAATGAAGAGGGGAAACCTAGCAGCAGAAAAAGGGCACAAATATTCAGCTGATTTTTTTCCACTTCAGCAGTCATTTCTTTAAGAAACTCTTTCCTAAACAGGAAAAAAAGCCACAAAGGAGAGAAAGAACATCAGCTTTGAAATTTGATGTTGAGGTTCTTTGACTATGTAGAGGCTGAGCTACTGATTTAATAGAGATTTTCAAAGGTGCTCAGCACTGACCTAATTCTGCTGCTTTTAAAATCTCTTGGTATTTACTGATGTCTTCAACAGGACTGGAGTCACACAAAAGCTGAACACTTTTGAAAAGTCTGGGTTTCATCTTATTCACAAAAATGTAAAAGGCTATGGGTAATACAGAATTATGTTCCCCTCCTATCTGAAAATTGCAGTGGGGACATGCTCAGATGATTTTTCACATACGTAGTTTTTTAAATTGTGAGCTGTTCTGTCCGAATCGATGTGAAAGTCTTTGCAGGACATCTGGAATGTCAACACATCACATAAATATAAACAGGTGCCTGACAGTCACTGATAATTAGAGCCCTGCAGTGTATGTTTTAAGATTACACGGGCTCAAGAATGTGCTGCCATAATCCAAGGAGTAGTTGCTATTTTATGACTGTGAAGCCTAACTATCTGAAGAAGTGATGATGGTGATTCTGGGTTAAATCCTATTTAATCTGGTTTCTAAAGATGCTTGGTGCCAGGAAAAGAGAGCCCAGGCTGTAAGAATGGTTAGCAGGAGAGATGGCAGAATATACAACTACGTCATTCGAAGAAAGAAAAGTGCACACCTTACCTAAAGGTAGAGCTATTAATGTGTCTCAGTATGGATGCCACAGTGTGAGTTCTGATCTGATGTTGAAGTCTGCCCTTAGCTGACTTAGCTGAAAATAGCCACATCATTTAGTCTAAGATGTCAAAGATAACCACATATGATGGTAACTGGATTGCTCTCCTGTGTCCTCTTAGTTAGAGGAAATTAATTTCTCCTAAATGTGTTAATGCAAACAGTCATCTTGATTCAGAGGGAGCCAGGCAGCAGAAAAGGGGCTGCAGAGCCTTAATTAACTCCCCTTATTGACCCTTCCCAGCACTCTACCCTGAGAACTCCCTCTCCACGTACCTTCCCAAAAAACTTTATAGCTGCCGCTACAGTTTTCAGTTTTTTCCACTGAATTAGTATAAAAAGAAGGGCAGGGTGAAGGTCTGGGAAAGGAGATCAGGAAGAGTTTTAAGGGGAAGACAGCAGAGATGAAGGAAAAAGGAAGAGGAAGTAGAATGTTCAACATAAATGGGTCGTGTTCTGAAGAATACATTAGTCTAATAGAGACATGGAAAGTTTATAAAGCCTGGTTGAAATCTGGAATTGTGATTCAGTTATAGTTTAATGAGTATTTTGTAGAGCATGGAGACATATATTCTTTCATTGTGTTTTTGGTTTCTACACGTGGTAAAGGTTTCTGATATCATATACCAATGTGAAATATTATCATTGGATACAGAGGTGTATTGAAATATACTGCTTCCAGTTTTAGATCATCGTATTTGTTTCCAGCTCTGAACTCATCACTCAGTATGGTCTGCTGTTAACATACTCCCTGGTGGAGACAGGTGCTGTATGATGGCTAGACTACAGGGTAGTTTTTGGAATCCTGATTTGGCTCTGTTTCTTGTAGTTTTGGAAGGGCAGATGTTTAACTGGCATAATTCTTAAGGGTGTAAAATGTTAAGAGTTTTCCCTGTCTTCCATTGAACTCAGTGGAAAATCTCCCATTGACTTAAATGAGAGTTGAATTAGGCCTTTTGAAATAATATGCAAAAATAACTATTTCCACTCTTTGTCATCCACTTTCTTTCACAACTGACAACCTGTCCTAGAGGGCATTGAGTGTTCTGTGTAATTATTGAGTGTAATCAGCTTCCACTGAGTGCTAAGCTCCTCCAAGAATTTTCCATCTCCTTGCAGGATTAAACCCCTGGTTTACTTATTTCTCACCCTGAAAAATAATAAATTAAATGTTAATAATGGACAATTAAAACAACAAGAAACAAGAAAGGAAACATAAGATGAACTATTTTTACACAGTGAAAGGTAGATGAATTGGTAGTAACCAGCAAGATAAATGAGAGATACAAAAAACCCATGTCATATTCTGAACTTTACATACCGAGTGTAACATCACTCATTTCCTTTGCAGAGGCAAAAAAACTATTTGGTAGACATGAATATAATCTTGCAGAATATGACTGTAAAAGATCATGCTAAACAAAGAATACAATGTCAACTAATACATTTTAATTTGATCAACTCACATTTATGGGTGCACTTCTCAACTGATTTTTGGATGACAGTTATGATGAGTGAATGATAATTAATATGTACCTCTTCTGAATCTAAAGCACAAAACATTTTAACATGTACTGTGCTTTAGTAATGGGAAAGATACCTTGAGCATCCAAGAATTTGTATACAATGTGTTTTAGAATTCAAAGATCTTACTTTGTGCAGTCATCTAATTGCATATGTATTGCATAGCTGAATACTTGTAGATTATTGCAGTTCTTTTCTTTTCCTTTTTTGTTTTCTTTTTTTCCTTTGGTTCCTTTCATATTCTCACAGGACCTTAAAGTTACATACATGAGTGTGTGAAATAAAGCAGCAGATTCCAGAAGGACCATGACCACATCTTCAGTATGTGAATTGGCTGGCTGGCTGGCTGAAGCTTTATGGTATATATCACTCCAAATAGTGCTAAACTTCACTCATTTCACGGTTCCAGTTGTATTTTGTGGTATTACAATGGCTGTCCTTTGCCTCTCTCTTTCAGTATAATGAAGGCAACTGCCACCAGGGTCCAGTCAGAAGTGCTATTGCCCCTTCATTTGTCAGACATCAATTCTGCTACTCTGAGACCCCATTCTGAAGTCCAGTTATGGGCTGTCAAAATTAGTCTTCTCAGACATACCGTGAAGGCAATCCCAAAGACTTACTCAGCATATAAATCCTAGGTTAGAAATCCAGAGCAAAACAGACTTTTGGATGGAATTTCTTCTTTAAAATTGAGCCTCCTATTGCTGTTTTTTAAGCTGAATCTTTTAAAACTAAAATCTATTTCCCTTGAATTCAGGATGGGTAAATTACTCAAAGATTTTTTTTCTGCAAAATTTCCATGCCCTTTTTCCTGAGTGCAATTACAGTGATGATTAACAAATGGAGCACTATGGATAAGCAAATGTATAATTCATATGAACGTACCTGGTCAGAACTAGGGATTTCTTTTTCTCTCATTCTTTGTAAGTGGAGCAGAGATTCTATCTTCTTAAGCCTTCTTGCTCTTCCTTATTTCACAAATTAAACACTTAATTTAAATAATATCAAAATGACATAATAAGTTTTGAAAACCTTCATTTATATTTTTGGCTGAAACTATTCTTTGAATAGTTTCTCAGTTTTTTCTAAACACCATTGACAACTACTTGGTAAAATTTAGCCAGTTGTATAACTTAGTGTTGTGTTGCTTTTGGAAAGTACGTAAAATGCTCTGAAGCTATAAAAGGTAACATGATATCTCACTGTTACTCTTTTCTTTTGATTTCAGATCATTTCCCATTGGCTTCCACTGACTTTGAATTGGACCTCAGCTTTTTCCAGCCGTAATCATTCTGCAAAAGCAGAAGGTAAGTAATAGGAATAAGCAGTGTTTGACAGTCTGCACAGGCATTCCTAGGTCTACAGACAAATAAGTAATAATCATTAGTCCATTTTCTAGTTGTGCATAAGACCCAAATAACCCCCTCTCTTCTGTGTTTGAGAAGCATAACTCTTCTAGATTAATCCTGAATTGGAGTGTATATTAATTATAGCAGTTAGTAGCAAGAAAACTTTTTTCCCAGGCACATTAAATCTATATGTGGTATGTACTTTAGTGATGGTTAAGGATACTTGTTGTAATTACATAATCTCATTCTGAGATCAGTCAAAAATATTCTGGGTTCCAAGGCTAAAGCACGCAGGAGTGCTTAATATTTCTAAAAGTAAAAGAAGTAGAGGATGAAAAGACTGTTTTGCACTGTTACGTTTTCTATGTGTAACTATTAAAAAACGGTTTCATTTATGGAAGATTTTCTATGTAAATACTGCTTTAACTATCTACTGGTAATGTACATATATACTCTCCTTACTTACAGAATGGTACAGAGTTTTCCTGCAGACAACAGAGCAAAATCTCTGCTATGGATAACTTTCAATATTCATTACTGGACCTGAGTTTGGGCAATTTAGCAGGAGCTCTGTGTTACAGTAAGCCATTTTCATATATCTTTTGTATCCCTCTTGTTCATGTTACGTAGCTGGGAAAGCCAGCATGCCAGTTCTCCTCTCCAGGAATAGTCTGTGTGTTTGAGTGAAACAGAGCATTGCAAAAGTGCTGAAAGCAAAACTGGAAAAATAGATGTTGGCCGAAATCTAGACCACAGAACTTCAGAGCTACAATCATATAAATAGTCTTATATTCCACTTTAAATTCCAAGGTAAAATCAAGAAAACAAAAGTATTGTATACATTTACATTTTAAATTGTGTAATCATGTTATTATCTGAAACAAATACCATGCTGTTAAAATTTAGATAAAGTGTCCTGCAATGCATACAAAATGTTCATTTGTTGAAGGCCATTAAGTTAATTTCCTGGGAACAAGATTAAATGCAACGCATTTACATAATCATTAGTTGTGAGGTGTAGAATAGATAATTAAATATTCCACCACATTAATTTATATTTAATTAACTGTGCTTCCATGATCCTTCTGCCTGAATATTAATATTGTGTAAATAAACAATTAGGATGCATGCTTTGCAAAAGCTTTATTGTAAAAAACGTGATCAAAGAAATTCTATGAAATCTACTTAAATTAGTAAACACTTAAAGGTTTTGTAAAGCAGAGTTGTTGATCTTGAAAGTTTTGCTAAATAGCTCCAAATACTATGATTTTTAACACTTTAATTCTCCAGGTCTTCAGTGTGTTGGAGTTGTCATAAAAAACTTTTAATTATAATATTTACTGTTCTGTATTTCACAACCTCTCATTTAAATTGCTTAACATACATAAAAGCTAGTAAAGCATGCAAAATGAACTTTGCATTAAGTTTGGAAAAGGCAGTAAAGCCATAGGAAATTAATGAACATTATATTTTTCTGTAAAGAAATACAGTTTCAGAGCTCCTGTTTTCATGTTAAAGGGATATAATTTGAAAGCACTCAGGCTGTACCTGACAACACCAGAAAAAGCTTTTTTTTTTTCTTTCCTTTGAGAAAATATGTTCTCACCAGAAGCATTTTCAGCTGTATATATAGATGAACAACATACAAAAAGCTGAACTGAAATTCAGAGCATGTTTTCTTTCATGTGAATATAAGTTATTCATTGCTATTGGCCTATAAAGACTCATTTGATACTGTCTTCTGTTTCTAGTAGGAATACCTCTAGGAATTACCTGTACTCTAATATAGCACTTACAGATGTATACAGTGGTATTTTGACAAGTGGAAAAGGAGTATCATAGCATAACGATAGGGAGAAGATACCTGTTGAAACCTATCTGTCTGAAAAGGAACATGACAAAAAAGGAGACTGTCCAACAGACTCTGGAATTTTAGGGGGACAGTGTGTATTATAGGAATCTTCTTCAGACCTATGATTTCCTGTGGACTGTGCTATGAAGAATGGAGAAAAGACTTGTTAGACATTTTACTTTGGTAACTGAAAAATCTAAGTTTTCATTAGTTTTTATTTGCAGGGTACTGGGACATCTGAAAGTCCAGTTACAGTTAGTGCAAGTTGAGAAGGCTTTATACTTCTGAATGTAGGTCTATCTAGAAAGTATCTTCAGGATGCTTCAGAGCAAGGAAGTGGTTTGGTGCAGGTTCTCTCCTTTGTGCAATTACAAAAAGCTCCAACTCATTATATATAAAAATATATACTCATATACATCAATACATAGTAACTTTTGGCCCGGACACCTCCCTTCCTCCCTCCCCCTGGAACACGAATACATTCCAAGTGTCTTTAATAGCTATGTTAACGTTATTGATAAATGATTGATACATGAAAGGAAGTCTAACTAGGGGCAGCTAATCATGCACAGAAACAGTCTATTGGTAATGCAAAATGACTATTGGTGAAATGCAGACTAAATGAACTCTCATTAAAAACAACTGTAGGATGGTAATGTAATTATGTTACTGTCATTGCATTTAATTAGAGATCTGAAGTTTTACAGAGAAAGGTCTTACTGTTTCGTAAAAAGCAAAACCTGCTCCCTGCAAACAAAGATCTTAGCTGAAACATTAACAGAATTAAAAATAAAGAAGTAGCTTCATATAATTCTTACACTGATCTTACAGAGGTGATCTTTTCTCCCACAACTAACCATGCCTTTCTGCCTCCACTTTTGAAACAGATCTAATGATTATATGATAATAGGATACATAGCATCAGCTTGTGTGGACACACAAAAATGTCTGAACCAAGTCATTGCAAACCATGTAGTTGCTAGAAGTGACCCCAGGGGTAAGGTAGGATGCATGGTTGGGAGTGGAAGAGGAACAAGACCACCTCTTCAGACAACTGCCTGCATCAGAACAGTTGCAATGTACTGTGAAACTGCATCCCAATTTATTTTCTGTCTCTGTGAGATGGGAATTCCATGTTTTCTTCTTCAAGGTTTATTTCTAAAATGAGAAGGTAACCCTGTTTATTCAATAACTAAAGCACGTTAACCCTGCTTTGAAGGCAGTGGTTTTCCAAGTAAGTGCAAACAATATTTAAATATTCTGTCTTTCAGATTTTCATTAGTACCTTTGAGGTTTGTGATTACAATTGTATAAGATACAGATGGCACTATTTTTCTTCCCAGATTAATTTTAAAAGCTGTTTGGGGTAGACTATTACTCAGAATAAATTTGGAAGTCTTGATAAAAATGTATAATATTATACAGAAGTGTAGTGCATAATACAAGACAATAAATTACATTAGCTATGAAAACTGGTAATGTAATAAAATGGTGTTTTCTATATGTCAAGAGAAAGACAGAAGAAACACATAGTGAATTGTGAAGGCTGAGTATTGCCACTTGAGGTTTTAAACAGTGTACTCCCTGAAAATATCAAGTTGAGGCGATTCATGGATGTTAGACAATCTTCCTCCTTTTTGCAGTAGCACGAATAGAGTCATGAAGGTCAGGAGGAAAAAGAATAAAGAATATCTCCAAATAAATTGAAAGTAGGCAGCTGGCATAGAACAGGCGAAGGCTGTGGTAGAAATGGAGAGCATCAATTAATAAAGGCACACCATGATGTGTATGCTGCTAGCTAGTTGAAATAAAAGTTAGGAAACAGGAAACAGTAGAAACTGGTTAAAACAAAGAAGGATAAGGCTACTTTTCTAAACACTGATAAAAACTAAATGTAAAGAAAATGTAGTCAATATAAAGTGTTGCTAAATAAAACTAGAAAATCAGAAAAACAATTAAAAGCTAGGTTCAGAGCTCATGTGAAAGTGCACTAGCAGTTAACATCTAACATTCCTGCCTAGTATGAGGTAACTAATACTAACCAACTGGCCAGAACACAGTATCTCAGCAAATATGTATAGGATTAACACAGTGGTGTCATAATCCTAGTTGATTTTGGTGTGTACTTGCAAAAGTAATACTGTGTAGTCTGAGGATGTAGCTTTTGAGTAGAATCATTTTGTTTTAATATAAATGAATACTGCCATTTCTAACTTTGTTGTAATTGTTCCAGAAATTAACTGTTATTGATGTAGAGAGTCATTGTCAAAGTAGGGGGAAAAAAAGCTATTCTCAATGTTTTTTGAAGTAATTCTTGATAACTGAACGGACACAAGCCTATGAAATGTGTAGTAAGAACAGCAGCGACAGGTCCAGAGTCAGGAAAGAATGCTAAATTAGTAATTCTTTATCTAGAAAAAGGAAGGTTTTGAATATGATCTTGTTGGCTCTGCACTTTGGAGTATATCAAAATGGACAGGGCCTTAGGATCAGAATTCCTAAATCCTAATTCCATCGCTACTACTATTTCATTAGCTGTGGCAGTTTGACAGACTGATAAAGGCACTGAAAATTACTAGATCTTCATTAACATCTGAAGAGGCTGTAGTATTCATGGGAATTTTTTACCGTGAGTGATTAGTGATGCATTGGTTGAGTTTTAATCCACCCCTAAAAATGGAGGATTCTCTAGTCTTACCTAAGAACAGTTCTGTGAGGCTTATGATTTGTTAGTCTTGTGCAATATTAACTAACAGAAACTGCTAATGCAATGTAATGCCTGTGGAAACTCATCTAGGACAAGCTTTTAATGTAAAGTATTAAACCCTATAACGAGAGAATGAAAGACTGTTTCTCTGTAATATACTATACTATCAAAAATGCTGTTCATTACAGTCCTCTTTCATAAATATTTTTGCTAGGATGTTTTGCAGAGACATAGAAGTGCACTACGTTGATTTCCACTGCTATGCTGGCTAATATCATATAGTTTAGTATGTCTTCTAAGCTTAAGACTATGTATTACTCCTTCTGAAAATGTACCATATTCTTGGGAGGAACTGATGCTCTGAGTCTTGTAATGCAATTATCTTGAGACAAGAAGATCCTGTGGTAAGATTATCCCCTAAAAAGATTATCTTCTGACACAGTCATCCTCTGACAAGATTATTGGTAGAGATGATGTTGATAATTAGCTAGGGATGTGGAAGGCTGATCTAGAAAATATGAGTGCAGACTAGACTGAGCACTTAGTTGAGCCTCAACTCTGTATTAAAATATGGAGTATGTTAAATTTTTGGTATCCATATGAGGCTTCAGACTGACTTTCAGGTGCAGGTCGGTGGGAGAAAAAAGCATGAGCAATTTTTTTTGCAAAATTTAGAACTGGACATTTCTACTTTAGTCAGTCACTCTAGCATTCATTGTAGGTTCTATTTAAAGAAGTTTCTCTACTTTCACTGAAATAGATTAAAAACTATTGTATTCTTTTCATTGCAAGTGTGGATATTACTTAGCTTGAAATACATAGTACGCACATGGAACCTGAAATAATGGATTGATTATTTTTGTTTGATAATTGCTGTTCATCAGAGACATTTTCTAGTTGCAAAAACAATGTCATCCTTGGTGTTTCCTCTTAGAGGTGGGAAAAGATCGATGATGTCAACTTCCCTTTTTACGTTTGGTTACCAAATGCATTGATTCTTGATACTACATGAAGGATACTAACATGAGGATCCTAATATGGCATCCTCATACAGTGAGTAAAGAGAAAAGGATTTTACTGTTTCCAAGGAAGAAAATATGAAAACATACTGGTTTATTGTCAGTTCTTGAAGCCCGTGCAAGGTTGAAGTAAATAATGTTATTGCTGCCAAGAAGCTGTAAGCTTTAGATGAAAGTTAATGTGTTGGAGAGTGTCCAAGTATGAAATGATGAAGGAGACACAGGTCTGGAGGTTTTAGCTATGCTGATGAGTTGAAGAATAAGAAGTTACAAAGCCAGACTTTGAGCTGATCTTAAATACTCACAGGCAACAGTTGTGTAAACAAACGCCATGTTTTTTTCATGAGAATTAAATGCCTTTTCTGGTTTTTTTTTGGATTAACCTAAATGTGGATATTGCACTTGGAAGTAAAGGGCTGTAAAATTGAATACGGTTTTGATTCTATCTATCAAAGTCACCTGAAATCAGCAGTGAGTCCCTCAAGTTTGTAATCTGTTGCTTGTACTATGCACATCGAAAACTCCTTACTTCTTTAGGGAAGGAATCTTCCACTCATATTGGCAATCTTCAGAGTGCCAAATCATCAGGAAATTAAGAAATCAGTCTTTGACTTTAAGAGTTAGGAAGGATGTTGGAATGTGTGGGGAGTGGGAGAGTTTGTTTTTACCCTTTCTTTCTATATCAAACTATAAACACAGATCATCTTGGTCGGCTAGCTTTCGAATAGCCAAGAGAAAGGCTTAGAGATGCCCTTGAGCAATGGCATATCCACTGCCTGCTAAATCACAGAGCCATCATATACGTGAAAAATTTTCTCTCACTCTGCAGTCTTCTCAAAAGAACTCTGGTTAAAAGAACAAAAAGCATGAAATAGTCTTGAAACAACTCCAGAGGGTAAGCCTGCTAGCTAGGACTGAGCTACAGCTTTTGCACAGGAAAGAGCGCAATGCTTTCAATAATTCTGTTTACAGTATTCTTAGTCTGCCATTCTTCATTTTTTATTACATTCCTCATTTAAATGAAAAAATGATAAAAAATTAAATATTTTAAGCAATCTATAGACATTCAGTATTTCTTGATCACTCAGCCTTCTCTGAAAAAGACTCAGTAAAATCATCACAATAAGAATGTATTCCCCTTTTGTTCCAAGATGAGCTTATGTCTCTGCATTAATTTCTTTTCTTCTATTCCACAGATAATTAATAGAAGATACTGGGAAGTACTTAACTTTACTTCAACCTATTTGAAGTTTATTACCCCTGTGACTCATACATCACAACCACCAAAAATGGATAAATTGTAAAATCTACAATACTAAATCTTCACTTCAAGGACTACTACTCCCAAATCTCCTAGCAGTACATTTTTAGACTGCCCTTTCTAATAACTTAGTTTCCCACTGAGTAAAAAGCTTTTAGTATGTTGAAAATGGAGCAGTGTTATTCTTAGCTATTTGATTCTTAAACTTCCAGTTCTGCTATGGTTCAAGTCGCAGCTCCTTCATATACTCATTCAGCAAACCAGTTTTATGACATTAATATTAAACAGTTCTTTGTGACATGTAGTAATTTCATCAAATTGTCATTTGATTGATGTGATTAAAATATATTTGACTACATATAAATTCCTATATATCTTAAACATTGAACAAGTCATTTTGAAAATGGCACAGAATTCAGAAGGCTCAAACACTTTGCCACTTCTTTAAGTTTAATAAGGTCTGGTAGTATTTTCCTGCATTGTAGGAATGCTTGTAATACCCACATGCAGTTTATTTGTTAGAGTTTGAAGACGAAATAACATGGCATTTTCCATGAGGTTTGAAAACTGTCAGAAGTTACTGACTAGGTAGAAATAAGACAGAATTTTAAAATTCAAAACAAAGAATGAAGATAATTTTGAATGAAGGAAAATTTGTTCACAGCACAAGATGAGAAAAACATTGGATGTGAGAGACCAAAGAGAGCTTTAGCAGTGGCTAAGTGAAATTTAAATTGCAAAGTAGACAGAAGATTAACCTGTGTATAGCACACTTTTCATCAGTTCATAGATTTTAAGGCCTGAAGAGATGACACTGATCGTTAGCTCTATCTCAAATCAGTACTTCCTACATGACATATGCAAATTCCCTAGTTTGATGGGGAAAATGTGTTTGTTAGAAAGCTGCCTAATCCTGATTTTCAAATGAAATGAATGCTTGGAAGTTCTAAGTAGATACTCAACAGAACAGAGAGAATGTAGGTGAGATCTCTGATAAGAAAAATCTAAGTGTACAACCCAATTTTTTTTAATGCTAATTTTAATGTTAATACTTCGGTACTTTACATAGGCATGTAGCTAGTCCCTGCAAATATACATCATGTGAGCAAATGACCCAAATATATTGTGTATATTGAAATTTGATGGTATTTCTTACTCCATAATGCATTCACTCCAAACTACACTTACATACTCAATATATTGCTAAAAATCTGTTTTAAGTAGTCACAGAAAGGCTCTTCAGCAACATCTCCACTTGCATTAGTTTCATTTAAAGGAAATTTGTGAAATGATAAGTAGAAGCATAATCAAATGATGGGGAAATGAAGAATCAGCAACTAATTCATCTGATATCATTCAAAAGCTTTTCTGAATATAGAATGTAAATGACAGTAACTTCTGGTCATCTTTCAGTTATGCAGTTTGTTTCTCCAGCAATTTTTGAGCAAATATAAGAAAATATACATACAGTATCCTAGTATAAAGTGAAACAAGCATTCAGAACTAATGACTGTTGTGGCTAGCTTACTATTAACAAAAAAACTTGTGAACAAATGTGGCATCACTATGAAATAAAAAAAAAAAAAAAAGTCTTTTAACAGTGCTTTCCCACTAACTTTTTGCATTTTCTCTACAACATTTACATTTATGTCCCTTTTATCCAAAGTGATTTATTAGAGGTAAAGAGTGAGATTAAAAACATACTGTTGTAAAATATCCACAAGTTCCTTCTGGACTCTGTTACACTTATTCTAGAATTAGATATGCATTTACAGTCTTTGTCCTACACAGCTATGTCTCCCACTCTGTAAAATGGGAAATCCCTTAAGAAACCGTTTGTATTCGGAAGCTTAAAAACATCTCCTTTTTCATTGTGTAAAGATTCTTAAGGGAATTAAAAAGAAAAGGATAGTGGCAACAGAAGATATTGAAAAGAGCTCTAGTGTTCTGAATCACATTATATTATTGTAGACCATATTTTATAGTATATGCAGAATTCAGGTTGAGAGGTCTTTCACTTAATCTCCCCCTGTTCTCAATAACGCAGGATTTACTAGAAATTATTTACAGGATGGTGGTTCCTTTGAGATTAAATTAGCCCCAGGTGTCTCTAAAGGAAATAATTAGATAACTAAATAAAAGGGGAAGAATTCTGTGCAAAATTACTTCATCATTTGGCTGTAAGATTTTTACTTGGAAAATGAACTGTATTGTTCTTCCCCTCCTTTTGTTCCATTACAATTACCATTCCAATTCTGTTCTAACTCAAAACAGCTTGCCAGAAAAACAGCAAACAAGGCATGACTGTTGTCCCAAAGGAGCGTAAGTTTGTGAAAACAGTTTATGTCAAGATTTTACTTTTATAAATGTTGAGCCCTACCTTGCTGCACTAGTACTTTTGAGTGATTTTATTCATGGATCAAAGTACTGCTCAACATGAACAAACGTCCAGGGACTGTTTATATAAAGATCAAAGATATTCATAAGCAGGGCAAACTTATAAAGTGTAATTGCACCAGGGTCCACAGTTTACTAAGGTCCAGGAGGCAGATTCTGAGGATCAGGAAAGACAGCCTTAGCACTAATGGTCCTGCGTTGCATTGCTTGCATTAGCACCAATGCCAGCTATGCTATGCCATGACATGTAAACACAAGTGAAAGTAAGAATCTCAGCAGTATTTCTCTCCTTTGATGCCAGCCTGCTAAGTTGTTTACACATAATCCCAGTATTTCCAGTATGCAGATGTTATATACTGAAAACAGAGTCTACGTTCCAGGATTTTTTTTAGGCATTCTGTTAGTATATATGCAGCAGTTTCTTTATGCCAAAAGGCCTTTCCTCTGAATTTTCTTTGTGTTTTTCCTTTGCTAAAATATTGTCAGTCTTCTTCTGCTAGGGTTTATTTTTGACAAAGAAGAATTTCCCTTTGAGTTGGAAATGTGACATCTACTAAGAAGTAGTTCTCATTGCATGTTGCTGCAGGGAGAGAACTCATTTGGAACCTACTTGGAAGCATCTGATCCAAGCAGAGAGCAGTGTTGGAAACAGTGAGAGCCTAAAGTTCCACTGGACTCTGGGAAAACCTCAGTCCTGGACTGTGAATATTAACACCAAGAATTCTGGAAGCAAGGCATACTGTTCAAACAGGAAGAATATTGTGTGCACAGTCTTGTAACAGAAATAACATGCAGGTAGTTTTGTTCCCAGGGTGGTGGTTTTATTTTTTTTTCTTAAATTGGAGTGTTTTCATACAGGAAGCAATATATCAGAGGAAATAAAATCACTCTCTTCGCCCCCACCTGATTTTCTTTTTTGTTGTCAGTCATTCTCTAGAATTTTTTAAGCAGTTTTCCACTTTAAAAGTCATCTCCACTAGACAGATAAACTGTCTAAAAAGAAATCACTTTTGTCAATCACCGAGTTTCCAAAAAATCTTCCTTGTGTGACACTGTTCTCATACTAGGAGTTGAAAATACAAATTTGGGTGGAAAAAGGGAAATGTGTGGTTTCAGGATTCTTCACACAGTGCTGAGGGTTTCAGCCAGATGTGGAAGGAAGGTACAGGGTCAACAAGAAGATCATTGTACCTCTAGGTATTCCAAGGAAAAAATAGTTCCTATGTTTCCATTGACCTATGTTCTCAGAACATTTCCTCTAGGATGAAATGGCAGCATGGTGATGAGACATTCAGAAGTTTTATAATTCAGTCTGGGACCCAGAGAAATGAGGAAGCATAAATAGAAACAAAAAAGGGTTAGCTCATTTTGTTGTTTTCCACATCAAACTGTTACTCCAAGTTAATTTATGGAGCTAAGAGGCAACAGAAGTGTTATTATTAAAAATAATAATTTAAAAAAAAAACAAACACGAAGAACCTGTGATTTATTATTCTCTGTGAACACAGGTATGACATTCTTTTGAAAAAAAGATATAAAACTATGAAACAATATAAATAACTTTCTGGAAATAGAATGTTTTGTAAATAAAGCATGGGGATATTTCACATCTTTACCATCCTTTATAAAAGAAGAAAAGTGTGTGTTTGAAAGCAGGTCATAAATTACGGGAAGTGACCAAAAATATCTTCTTATCCCAGAGAAAGCCTTAAGGCAAGTAATGGGAACATGTACAAATGTCTCAGTCACGTATTCTTGTAGTTCTAGCTGATCTTTAAACTAACTTGAATACATTCAAGCTTGAATTCATAGTCTGAGAAACTGAAATCAATTTAACTTGAATTCATTTGATAGCTGAGAAGGGAAGCCTGACTAGAGAAGGGTATGTACCACATGTAGAAGTTATATCTGTATTTGAAATCAGTTATTGCCATACACTGTACTTGCTAGCATAACAAAAGTAAAGACAAAGAGCCTAAAGGTGACCTAAGGTTAACACCTTTATAGCATACATAGCTCAGCAATGACAATAAACATAGTGTTGGTGTGAAGTAGATTTTACACCCTGCAAAATTTATTTGAAAATTCAAGCATGTTCCTATTCTGCTTGAAGATAAAACCAAGAAGAGTCTCTTTAAAGAGCTTAATTAGAAATACAATAAAAAGCACTGAGATAATCTAGAGTTAAGGTTAGTCTTAGGAAACACAGAAGACCCAGATTCAAGACTTTGCTATTCCCTATTTTGAGCAAAAATTTTCATCCTTGTCCATATCCTTATTCACTGTCCTAATACACAGGCTGTTAGGAAGTGGTTTTTTTCCCCTAACATTTCAATCTGTAATGACATCTTTTGGCGCAAGTAAGTTAAGATGTAGGGCAAAAAGCAAGGCAAATACCACCCCCCAACTTTATCTGAGAATATTCCCAGCTGATTCTACCATGACAGTCAAGTTGTAACTTTAACAGTCCCCCTTACCATTACAAAATAGGAATAACATAGCACAGATTTGAAGTCTTCTTAAATGCTCTGTAGCTGTAGACCTCATTTGGTAAAAAGAAAAAAGAACATAGTAGAAATCAAAGCAGTATTAATGAAGCACTTCCTTTCCTCCCCCAGCTGTGATGGAGGAGTCAATTAAAAATAGGTGTTATAGAAGATTGTGGCCTAGCAATGGTGGGTGGTTATGGGTCATAACTTTGCAGTATTGAACCTGTGACAAAAGAATGTTAAGTAGAAAAAGTATGTACGGAGGCATTAGAAGAGAATTTAAGGAAACAGTGAAGGATAGACAGGGAGAGTATGCTATGCCATGCTAGACTATACTATTTAACTCTCTTTGTGGCAGAAGGAGATGGGTACGAGTTTCCTGGTTTTCTGTCTTCAGTGTAATATGAAGTGATGGTCCTGGAGGCAAAAAACCGAAGAACTAATGAACTCCAGAATAGGGAGAAGCCTAAAGCTGAGTATAAGCTTTTAGGGAGTGAGTTTGAGTTTTCTGTTAGCCTGAGAGCAGTGAGCCTTTTTGTCAGACAGAAGAGGTCACGGGTGAGAAATTCTCAGCTGGATCAGACCTGATTATAAGGGGTATGATGGAAACGGAAATTCTTCTGACATACACAACATAGGCTTTTCTTAAAGACAAACCAGACTCACAAAGCAACAGCCAACAAAAGCCTCATTTGTGTGGGCTTTTTATTACTATGTCTATCTTTCAGTCCTCTCTATGTACAAAGGGAGTACAGCAGCTCCTTACCACAAGTTGTGAATGAAGCACGGTAGTTATATCTTCCTAAATGTGACTTTTTTTAATATTACTTTTTTAAACTGAAGATGTATGTATTGAATTAGTGGAATATATAGGTATTCATATTCTGTGTTGCTATTCTTTCAACAGTCTCACTGCAGGTGAAATTTACTTCTGTGTTTTCACTATAAAGTATAATTACATTCTGTGCTCGGCTCTGGCTGAGTTTAAGAACAAACACGATTTGTTTGTAATCACAGATGCTTCTGAGATTGAATAATGAATCAGCCCTTGAATTTTCAGGAATGTTTGAAGTGTGTATTTGTGTGTTACTGATAAAAAATGTAGGAACAAAGAAACTCCAAAATTAAGCCTAGTCCCTCCTACCAACAGTAATCATATACTTTACAAGTACAATTAGCAAAACAGTTGAAGATCCTGTATCCTTTTTTTACCTCTTCTGCTCCAGATTGGCATCCAGAACTATGTTTGATATACGAAGTCCCTCGTCTATGCTGATTGTGTTTAGATTTGAATCAGTAATCAAGCACATTAAATCAGTCCCTTAAGCTTCATGATCCCCTTTAAAAACAAGTTCAGTATGTACCTGTCCATATTCCTTGATTTCTTAGTAGTAGTATAGGATGAAATGGTGCTGAGGATTCCTCTTCATAGAGCATGGGAGAGACAACTCTTTTTATTGGTTTAGTTCTCAATAATGTTTGAAATTCTGATGGAAAAAGGCTTCATATTTAAACTAAAATAGTGTATGATAAGTTAGAAAATCAAATATTCACATTATAACTCTGACCTACATGTCATGTGGAAAGAAGAGGTTAGCTAGATGAAGCAGCTGGACAACTGCATATGAATGGGGGCCTCTTTCTTTCATGAGGATTCACATGCCTCTTGTGAACATCTCATGTTGTAAATTGGAAATGTAGTAGCTGGATTTAGACACTTTGGAGAAATTTTTGGTGGGAAAAAAGCCTGTGGAAGGAGAAAACTTTCATTTAAAGGAAAAGAAAGATTATTGGTTTTGAGGAGAAGATCATTATTATAATCCATCTACTAGAGATATAATCAGAAAAAGTATTTTATTGGTTGCATATATAATGCTTATTGGAATCTGTCCTAGGTATAATTCTAGCATTAAGAAACCTACTGATAGGTAGAAAATAACTTTTTATGAACGTGAAGAGGGAAAAAAAGGCAAGAATATTCCTTCATACATTTCAGACTTCCTTTTGGAGGTATGTCCCAGAAATACAAAATAAGCTGTTATGGCCTGAGCTACGAACCTAACATTTGGATTTGGATCCAAATCTGCATTTTTCAAAGTAGAGGGAGAACTATCTGAACTGAACTTTTACTTGTGAGTAATGCCCAGCAGATGCTGAAGTAAAGAAGCAGGGAGGGAAAGAAAAGGGTTTTGGCTTTTCTGGGAAGGAAAGAAGGAAGGAAGGAAGGAAATGGAGCTCTTTCTTTCTGTATAAATTGCTCGAGTCCAAAATTACTGAGGTAGTAACACATCTTTTCTACCTTATTCTATATTTGCGTGTATTATGTTTTACTACTATTACTTTCAAAGGTGCTATGTTGGCTTAACAAAAACTGCTACAAACTAGCAACCCCAAACAAGTGTAAATCTCCTTAAGAAATAAATGTTTTATAAGGAAGAATCATGAGAGATATATGATAGTGAATGGCATTTCTGAGGGCAAGAAGACTATGACTTTACTATTAACTGAATGCATTTCTTTTCATTTTTTACTTAGCCTTTCAATTAAGATTCAGATTTTGTTGAAAACCTAATGATCTGAGGTGACTGCTACTTTAAAAGTATGCATGGTTCAACTATTAACTTTAGGAAATTTTGGCAGACACATTGAAAAATTTAATGTAAAAAAATGCAGGATGGCTTTATTACTGGGGAGAAAAAAATATTATAGTTTTCCTTGGCAGAATTCAAAGCTATCTACCTCAGGGTCCAGTTTCATGGTCTGCTTAAGCTGATCTGGCTGGAGGGCTGTTACTGAAAAAAGCAATCCTGATCTCCTGTCCACTTGGCCTCCCCCCTCTCCTGTGTTTCCCATAGCCTGGGTGAAAAACCCATTGTGGGGGTAGGGAGGAGTTCTCAAGCAACAGCCCTGCACAGTAATTAGGGCTGAGATACTGGTGACAGCGGAAGTGATGAGAAAGCCTTCATTCTCAACATTCCTCAGATATAAGAACTCCCTGTTGGAACAAGAGTAACTTGCACAAATATGTTGTAAAAGAAGCTGTGTGTACAGTATTGAAGGACAGATTATTAGTGTCCTCTGTACAGTACAAAATTAGACCTTTACTCAGCTGATCTGTTTCCTTTCAGTAAATTATTCAAAAGGTTCCACGTGTGGAAATATCTGTTCCTGCGAAAGGGCAGCAGGAGATGTTTCCATCCTGCTTTGATCATAATCTTCACAGCTGCGATCTGAATCTCCTGGCTTTCTGTCTTTCTGCAGTCATTTACGCTCATGCAAACAGAGTTTTAAGTCGTTATGAAATCAGTATGACAGTGCTTTGTGTATCAGTGCTTCATATTGTTCTTGGGGTACCCAGCCCCCTGAGCTGGAAGACATGGACGGGGAGCAGAATGAAGCCTCCATAATCCAAGGGGAAATGGTTAGCGACCTGTTACACCAATTAGACACATACAAGTCTATGGGGCCAGATGGGATCCACCCAAGGGTACTGAGAGAGCAGGTGGAAGTGCTCACCAAGCCACTTTCAATTATTTGTCAGCAGCCCTGGCTAACTGGGGAGATCCCAGCTGGCTGGAGGTTAGCAGATGTGATGCCCGTCTACAAAAAAGGCTTGGAAGCAGGATCTGGGGAGCTACAGGCCTGTCAGTCTGACCTCTATGCTGGGGAAGGTTATGGAGCAGATCATCATGAGTGCCATCACACATCATGTGAAGGACAACCAGGTGATCAGGCCCAGTCAGCATGGGTTTATAAAAGGCAGGTCCTGCTTGTCTAACCTGATCTTCTTCTATGACAAGGTGACCCCCTTAGTGGATGAGGGAAAGACTGTGGATGTTGTCTACCTAGACTTTAGAAAAGCCTTTGACACTGTTTCCTACAGCATTCTCCTGGAGAAACTGGTTGCTCATGGCTTAGACAGGTGTACTCTTTGCTGGGTAAAAAAAATGGCCTCATGGCTGGGCCGAAAGAGTGGTGGTGAATGGAGTTAAATCCAGTTGGTGGCCGGTCACAAGTGGTGTTCCCCAGGGCTCAGTATGGGGGCCAATTCTGTTTAATATCTTTATCAATGACCTGGACAAGGGGATCAACTATACCCTCAGTAAGTTTGCAGGCAACACCAAGTTGGGCGGGAGTGTTGGTCTGCTTGAGGGTAGGAAGGCTCTACAGAGGGATCTGGACAGGCTGGATCAATGGGCCAAAACCAATTGTATGAGGTTCAACAAGGCCAGGTGCCGGGTCCTGCACTTGGGTCACAACAACCCGATGCAGCGCTACAGGCTTGGGGAAGAGTGGCTGGAAAGCTGCCCGGCAGAAAAGGACATGGGGGCGTTGGTCGACCGCCGGCTGAATATGAGCCAGCAGTGTGCCCAGGTGGCCAAGAAGGCCAATAGCATCCTGGCCTGTATCAGAAATAGCGTGGCCAGCAGGAGCAGGGAAGTGATTGTTCCCCTGTACTCGGCACTGGTGAGGCCGCACCTCGAGTACTGTGTTCAGTTTTGGGCCCCTCACTACAAGAAAGACACTGAGGTGCTGGAGCACGTCTAAAGAAGAGCAACAAAGCTGGTGAAGGGTCTAGAGCACAAGTCTTATGAGGATCGGCTGAGGGAACTGGGGTTGTTTAGCCTGGAGAAGAGGAGGCTGAGGGGAGAGCTTATGGCTCTCTACACCTACAGGAGGCTGTAGGGAGGTGGGTGTCAGTCTCTTCTCCCAGGTAACAAGCGACAGGACAGAAGGAAATGGCCTCAAGTTGCGGCAGGGGAGGTTTAGATTGGATATCAGGAAAAACGTCTTCACTGAAAGGGTTGTCAGGCATTGGAACAGGCTGGCCAGGGAAGTGGTTGAGTAACCATCCCAGGAGGTACTTAAAAGACATGTAGATGTGGTGCTTAGGGTCATGGTTTAGTGGTGGACTTGGTAGTGTTAGGTTCACGGTTGGACTTGATGATCTTAAAGGCCTTTTCCAACCTAAATGATTCTATGATTCTGTATCCACTTGGCACAGAAGTAAATGGCTATAGAATTGCATACTTGGACAAAATTGCTTTATAGGCTCAATGTGAGGACAGAATGCCAGCCCTTTAGCCAATACATCTTGACAAAAGGCATCATTGTTCTTTTGGGAGCAACACCTTTCATCCAGAATAACTCTGGCTTTTGCATATCCATTAGCATTAATGCAGAAGAAAATATATTTGAAAATTTTCAAAGTATTTGTTACTTTAATCAGCATTAATATTTTTAATACACTGGCCTTTATTTCAGACTATATTCTTTTCAGTATTGCCTTAGCCATATTTAATTATTCCCTTTTATAGTATATGGTTTGTCTTTGCTTAAGTCCATCTGAGGCAATGATAGTTCAGTTTAATGTACGAGGCTCACTCCTGTTTTATGTCACTGGAACTGTAAGGAGACATGGCCTTTCTTGGTGCCGTTCCATTTGACCAGTAGTTTTCTCAGTGATGTCTGGCAAGGGTACAAACTCTTGATACTCTTTTGACAAAATGTTGATGGCATTAAAGAGTGTTCATTGTGTCTGAGAGACTGCAGTTAACAAGTGAAGTTGTTCCCACAGTGCAGAGAATGTAAATTGTAACAAAAGGAAAAAAATCTCCCTGTTGTGTTTTAAAAGGGTAACACCTAAATGATGATGATTTAGTTTTGGTCATATCGGAGGACTTTAGCATGATCCTGTCTGAAGATGAAAAGCTGATTCTTGTTGAAGTAGTGTAACAGCAGCATACTAAAGTTTCAAATATGGTATTGCTGTGGTTTTTGATTAATATTAGAGGACAATGGATTTGTATTTATATTTATGCTGCATTCTTATTGAAGTATTTAAGTGCCTGAACAAAATATTAGTATCAAGAATTCAGACTTAAGTTCTAGAAAGTAAATGTCTGCCTTTTGAATGCAGTCAGAAATCTAGTGCCTCCCCTTAGCATTTGCTGATTATGGCAAAGATTTTTGTCTGTTATCATATCTGCTTACGGTATTTTTGCTATGCAAATTCTTCACGTGGAGTCACAGTGCTGTGACGGCATATACATTACATTAAAAGATAACAAATGTAGTAAAAAACAGGGAGAGGTTTTGCTGTTGAAACCTACTTTTTCAGTGTAATTTCTGAAGGAAATATAAAGCACCTCCCACTTTTACAATACCTTTAGATACTTTCAAAGTCAATGTAATCAGAATGTATGCACTATGTAACAGAAAATATTTTGCTGTATCGTGACTATTTTAACTTGCTTTATAGCCCTGTTTCCTTCTCCTGAAGTTTAAGCCCAGCTACCATTTTCAATTTAGCTTCATGTGCACTCTAGCAATGCAAACTCTTGTTTTGTATTTCATAAAAGTAGATCAGGGAATGCAATACTGTTCCTTTGGCAACAATTAAGAGAAAATGAAAAAACAGTGTTTTCATCCAGTGAAGTTGCCTACACCAAAAGTGACAGCTTGGTTGTAATGTAGGCCTCCAGCTTATAAACATGTAGGCAGGTAAGACATTTAACATATCTGAGTACTCCCTTTGAACTAAATCAGATTATTCACTTGTGTAAAATTGCTCAACTGCCTAAATGTCTGCAGGATCAGGGCCTTAGATTGCAAACATAAACACCAAAGTAATTTCCCTCTTGCTGTGCTGTTTAGCCCTGCTCTCCCATTCAGTGCAATTGACGTAGTGGATGGGCCGTTTTCAAGTCCTATGTTCTATTATCAAAGGCTATAGTGGGAGTATAGGGGTACATAAACACATTTTTTAATTATAAAACATAGTAGTTGAAAGCATTTCTATAGCAAGTAAAATTATAGTGTTAAAAAAAAAATTGAAAATCACTGTCCAAAAATGAGGGGGAGACTCAGGATCAGAGAAGTCTTGGTCATTAAACTCCTTCACAATTTCAAATGACAGGATTTTTAAAGAGACGGTATCACGTAGTGTAGGATCATAGTTAAGTTTGTTTGCAAAAATGTTTTCAAACACAAAGGCTTCTGTTCAGTTAATGAAAGAAAAGGAAATAGCCTTGCAAGCCAAATGAAATCCATATCTTTGTTAGCATCTCCTTGATAACTTCGTAATATCAACTGGGTTTTCAGCTGTTAGGAGCTGATTGATAGTGCGTGTTAAGTCCTAGTTATCTGACTGTATCTTTTGAACATTCTAAATATCATCTTGATAAGATTTGCTGGCCAATTGAATTCTGTATCTTTGAGACATTCACAGCAGTAACTTAGAAATAGAAATGACCATGCTTTAGTTTTAAATTTTTTATCTTTAACTTTTTTTTTACCTAGGACCCCAAAGGCTGCTCAGATAGATCTTCTAGCACATACTAGTCATTCTGCCATGATTAGTTTAAAGCAAGATCTTCGTTACAATGAAGATATTGTCTCAGAAATTACATAAAGTTTATCACTGTAATTTGATCCTCCGTTTTCTTTGTGTACCAATCAGTAACTAATGTTATATTAGCCTTGGAAAATAAGATAATAAAAATAGAGAACATGTCCTTACGGCATGTATTCTATGATCCTTTCAGGCTTAGTTATTTTTGAAGTTGCATTCCTATATATCTTTTATATCTTTGATTTCCATTTAGAGGCTCTTTGACTCTCTTCTTATTAGAGTGAAATATGAAAAAACCCCCTATTATTTCATATTCTCACAAATATGGACTTTTTTTAAAAGGAATGCTAGGTATATGAATACATTTCAGTCAGTTCTCCACTCTGCCTAAAATGGCTTTTAATGAATGCATAAATTTCCTAAATACACAACTCATCTTTTAACAGTGTAGTGTAAAAAAGCCTGTCTTTCTATAGGCAAGTTATTGAAGCTCATGAAGTAATCCTTCAATAAGCTCATATTCAGAAAGAGTACTCAGCTGAAACGGTGTACAGAGTAGTAAGGAAGGCTGTTACTCTTCACTGTTAAATCCATGGATGCATCCTCATTGTGCATCTCTGTTACATAGATGAAAAACTGAGCTGAAATATGACCTTCAGCAAAACCTGAAGATGTGTCTGAAGGGTAGGAAGGAGCTTGTGTCCATCCTGACCGTCTGCATGGACCCAGATTTGTATCTGACCATGTGGGTACTAGAACAGATATGATGTATCCAGTCTGTTATCATGGCACCCTCCTACAGGTGACAAGCCACCTTTGTGGCACTCTCTGAAAGAGCCCAGACTTCAGCTGCCACAACAACAGATGGGACTGCAGACAAAGGGTCTCGATTGTGCTTTGAACAGTGTGGACACCAGCAGCTGAGTTAAAAGCCTTCTGTTGTCAGAAATGAGGACGTGCTATTCTGGGTCAGGGAGCTGTTCACAGGGTTACAAAGATGCAGTATGGGGTTCCAGGTGCGCTAGGAGCAGAGTGCATGGAGTGCCACTCAAGGACATTCATCATGTAAAATGGATGCTCAAATGGAATTTGAGCTGATCACTTCAGAGTACTAAAATTTGAAGGGGTTAAAGTCTTATAAACTGCATAGTTTCAAAAAGTGCAGTAACCATGGTAAGAGCTAAGCATTGCACAACATAATGCCTTCAGTGGTGAGCACCACCTTTCAGAAGTTACGTGCATACTGACTGGTATTAGTCTGCGTATATTACTCAGGCATATCGCAAGCACCTTCTTGTACCAGTTCTATTTTACAAGTCAAAAAATTCAAGTGATTTATCTCAGTTTTTCTATGATAGCAGGAAAGAAGGGATATACAGAGGTAGTCTGAATTGCAGACCAGAGCTCAGAGACTTTTTTCTGTCCTTTCTGTTTCTTGAGCCTGCTCCCTTCTCAGAATGATTCACCCTGGGCAAAGGTAGAAGAAGAGGGTAGGGGACACTCCACTTTCAAAGACAGAGAATATATATCTGTAAATCAAGATAATAAGCTGCAAAAGCTCCTCTAGGCTTTTTTTGTTGTTTTTTTTTTTTAATGCATCCAACATGATTAGTTGTCTTTTCAATTGTTTCTGAACCCTGGAAGCTGGTGTAAACAATAAGAATGGCATTTTTGCCTTTGCAGGCACTGAAACACTTCTAAAAGGCAAATCATCAATGAACTTAAATTATTTTATAGGATTTATGAAAAAAAGGCAAAGGTTGATTAAATGTTGAGTCTTGGGTGGTATTTAATTGGTAACCATTAGATTAGGAAATAGACTTACAATAGTTTGTACAATACAAATGGGATACAGGCTGTAAACAATTCTAATAAACTCAATGAGCACTCCATATATGGACAACAGCATCCTGTTTAGGGGAAAAGGAAAAAATTACTTCACTGGTATGAAGCTAAAAATGAAAAATTAATCTTTCTCTATAAGAAATATGATTTCTTGCCTGCCCCATTGCTGTGAGCTGTGTAGTGTTCTCATGTAAAACTTTCAGTAAGTTTGTGCTAAATATAAAACGGGTCACATTAGCCTCCTCAAAACTGAGGTGAAGAAAGGTGTTCATTGCAGTGAAAGCAGCTGGGACAACACTGTGATCTCAGGTCATGGTTAAAAGTTTCTACACCATTGGTAGCAGATCTGATTTAAGAGTTCACAACCTGCTCCATACTGCTGTGAGTAACTGTTTAGTTTGCCCTTAGTTGTCTTAATTTAAATCTTTGTATAACTCATCTCACAAATTAATCTAGGAAGAAAAAAATAATTAAAGAAGCAAGCAAAAAAACCCTACATAGAAAGCAGATTTCTCTGAAATGGATTACTTTTAATCATGGTGGATTTTTTTGTTTGTTTGTTTTGTCTTTTTTTTAACTGCTCCAGTGCTAAGTTCTAGCAGGATTTGTGGGAGTGAGAAGCACAGTACAGACGATCTGATTCGTGACAACATGGTTATGTGGAGTCATAGTCTCAGATGCTTCTGAACACCAAGTGAGCAAGCATTGTAGTGGTCATCCTGTCACATGACGGTGTGTTACTCCAGTTTGTCAGAGTTTTGGCTTGTGGCCAGAAGGCGAATGAGTCCTTGGAGTTTCTCAAATCTCATAGCCATGTAGGTCCTTTAGCTGAAATCACAGCATAATTAGTTCCAGGAAAGACTTATACTCCGGTTGTGCCTGTTAAGCAAAATTTCAGCCTTATGGAATTTCACAGGAATGCTAGCCTTGCTGTTAATGGAGTTCAATTTTCATCCATTATGCTAGAAAAATAGTAGAAGGCGAGTTAGAAACAGTAATATGGGTAACCGTGGTGATGCAAACTGTCCGGATGAGCATAGGAGAAGCTGCATGGAAGTTTGAGTAGTGAAGGACAGAGACCTTGATAGGCAAGAATGGGACATTCCAAGCTGTTGTGTCTTCATGTTGGAGAATACACTGCTCTTGTGGATTATTCCTTTTCTAAAAACATACAGGTTAATGCAGAGCCGACAATTATCTCAAAGAGTAAAAACTGTCTGTTGGGCTCCTCTTTCTGGTGGTATCATCTCATGGGCTTCTTACGGCTCAGTGTTAGAGTGAAAATAAGGAGAGATCCAGCTACTGAACCAGGCTTTAAAAAAGAGAGTGGTGAAGGGCAGTAGAGAGAAGTAGAAGGAAAAAGGAACACATAGTATTTACCCATAACAGTGACATTTCCGGTCTTTCTCTAGATAATTCGTTTTTCCATTACTGAAAATTGTTCTTCTGACTGGAAGAATAACTACAGACTGCTTTTCTAAGAAGCTCAAAAATACAAAATGAGGAAGCTACACTTTAATAGAATTGAATCACTTCAAAGTATACATTCAAAGCCTGCTGGCAAATTTCTCAGGTGACTTGACTACACACAGCAAAAACAATGCATTTGTGTAGGTGTGGTTTAGCAAGCCACTTCTCTGTACTGACTGATGTTTGTATATTTGTCACTTCAAAGGTGATGAATTAGAAATATCAAGCATCATTAAAATCAATGGGAGTTTGCTCTTAACCTTACTGAGGCCAGAATTTTACCCATTATCACTGATCTCTGTTCTTCTATTTTGTCACTTTGGTCTGCAGCTGAGAAGCTTTTGCTAACTTATGTTTTATCTTCTATGTAGAATTGTAATCAGTACAGGATTGGCTTCCAGGGGAGCTATTCTGTACTCACCATATTATTATCAGGCTAAATTACCCTTAATACGCTGACTTTATACTACTTTGAGAAGTCCTGTCACAAAGTATTTTTCCCCAGCATAGCAAATGTAGTTGACAAGATAATGTTGATATACCTCTTACCTATCTTGAAATACAACTTTTATATGTGCATATGTGTTGTCATCTGCAGATTTGACAGGGTCTCTACATTATAAGATCAGTATAAGCATTAAACAGGGATGTCTAAAGGCACCATGTGTTTTAAAGCAGCAAGAATCCTGTGGACAAGTAGCTATTTTCACAGAACTGACTACAAATAAGCCTAGGGCACCCAAAACATAAATGGCTGATTTTTTTTTTAAAGACTTCTTCCATTATTCTGAATGAAATCAAGCTTTCTCTGGCAAGATGTTGGTTCTTCAGAAAAAACAGCCAAACCAAACCAAGCCAAACCAAAACAAATCACAAACAAACTCTAGCTTCATTTCAGTGCGAGCAACTTAATAGCTAAAAAAGAAAAAAACAAAACTCTCGTCTCTTTTAGGACACAAAATCCATTTACTGAACAGGTCTATCCCCAAAAAGAATTTTCTTTCAGCTGTTGTTTCTTCTGGTCTCTCCAAAGGCACATCCACTTTTAGTTTGGCTTTTGGCTGGGAGGAAATCCATTAATACATCATATTGGAGATGGAAAACACAATGTAGTGATTTGTTAATTGGAGAATGTATTTTCATTGTATGCGAGAAAAATCACTGATTATGTGCAGTGATAAAGATGCAGGGTCTGCAGGGTCTTTTAAGCCCTCTTTCTGTGTATTGCAAAGTTCTTATTTCAGTAGAAAATGTAGTAGCTCAAAGTCTTTCCATATTAGCTCTTTAGTGAACCAACACAATCAAATGTGAAATGGAAAATGAGAAAAGTAATTAATATCACCAATGGCATTTGTTTAAATGTTGCTTTTCAAAAGCACTTTAATTACAATATGCTTTTCATGTTGGTTGAGTTCATTTATGTAGGGAATACAATCATTAATTATCATAATTAAGACACCTGAATTCAGCCTGACTGGCATGCCTTCCACCCTGAGTTGTATCGTTGTTTTATCTCTGACAGTTAGGTTTTCAATCAGATGTTATCTACTTTTTCCTAATCATTAAGAAATGCTTTACTAATTAGCACATGAAATTCATCCTACATCAGACTGAATTGAATCAAGGTCTATTATCTTGAACAGTAAGACACTTCAGAATTCACAGTAATAGGGCATGAATATGTGATACAGTTCATACACATTTCATGAACCTCCACATTACCGTTATTTTTTCAAGACTCTGCAATTAGTTATGCCATTTTCAGGTCACTTAATTCTCTCTCACTGTTTAACAGTCTGTTAGATTACAATGCTCTAAAATCATGAGTTAACTCTTCCTATACCATGCTTTGCTGAGATATTTCTGTTCTCCAATAAAGATGCATTTCTGAAACGTTCCCTCATGTCCCAAGAAACAAGCCATGTACAAAACTCTTGAATATTGTTTTTTAGAAAAAGAGGACGTATTTTCAACTATAATGCCATTTCTAATTTTAATTCCTTAAAATTAATAATGAGTAACCACACGTAAAACAGAAGTTCTTGCCTTATCCCCAGGACATACAGCAATTGTGCTGAAAATCTAACCATGCTCCTCGATTGATCTTCCACTGAAGATACTGTCATCATAGATCCAATAAGCCTAACCAGCTTGGGACCAATCTAAACCTGATTGAAAGGTTTTAATCCTATTTCTAGTAAACTGTCCTACATGCAAGGGAGGACATGCCCCTGACCTTCTGTGTTCTCCAAGGCACAGTTCTGTAGTTGTGAGCAGTTTTAGTTTGCCTTGATTAAGTAAGGGAAAGGATGTTGGTTTTTAGATGTACTTACTGCAAAACTGCCAGAACAGATGAAGTTGTATGTTACGAAGGCCAGGCTATATTACTGCACAGAGAGATTAGAATGATTCTGTACAATATTAAGACTTCTCATTTATGTAATAAACCTTACAGGGTTACAGTCTTTATATTCATATACTTGGCAGAAATTTCAGACAGAATCTCTTGTATGTGGATTTATTTTAAATACATGGATTTGTGTCAGCTTGCAAACATCTCTTTAATGGTTCTGAAAGGTGCAAATTTCTCATTTAGGCAAAATAAAAACACAGAAACTTTTTGATCACTAAAAAATAGAATTATGTGGTATAAATACTTGATACTTAGACATTCTCACAAGGCCTTATTTAGGTACACCATAACAGCAAGTGGAAATCCTGCCCTTGGCTGGGCTTCCTGTGCATCTACCAAAGCACAAGGGATTTAGGAGCTGATTTGCATCACAACAGACCATTACTGGCTTGTTATACTAAGCAATATCTAAACAAATCTTCCATGATCTTGCCACGCTATGAATGAGACATGTTTGTGGATGGTGACAACTTTTTGAGGTGGAATTGCTAGAGTGGCTTTTAGCTAGATGTATCTGATAATCGTATCCAGTACTGTGTATTTTACCATAGAGAGTCTGAGAGCTTCCTACCTGTGCTGAAAGAATGGTGCTTATTATTGGGAAGTAAACATGGCTGTGTAGCATTGGAATAGGACCTTCTTACCTCTCTAGTCCCTATTTTAAGATATAGGGGTAAGAAAAACTTCTCCACATTATTCAGGGTTTCCCAGTACAGAGCTATGAATGCCTCTCAAGCCACGTACCAAGATCTAAACTGTAGCTTCTAAGACAGGAGTGCACTTTTGTCGTGTGCATCTTAAGACTGTTCATCCCTACTTTATCTCATATCAATTATCTTGAAGTAGTGTTGACTTTTTTTAAAGCAATTTATTTCTGACTCATAGGGGCTACTGGAGAAGAATTCTCTCTTTTTCTATGTAATTGTACTGCGAGTTTATGAATGAAAGGGCTTGAAATTGCAATCTCTGAGTTAAACAGGAAGCAGCTGGTAGCAGAACACTTCCCCAAGGGGACTCATAGCTTTAGAAGCCGTTTCCCAGCTTGCTGCCTTAGAGTCTGAATTTCTTGACCTTAAGGATAAGCTGTAATGGGCTTCTGTTTCCCAGGACAAAACTGTCAAGCTTTAGTGCTTCAAGAATTCAGTTAACAATGTTCTTATTTAAAAGTTGAATAAGTGGACAAAGTTTTACAGGCGTTGACTCTTTGAAACCCCAGTATCTTCAAAATAATTCATCAATGAAGTGCCCAGAATATCACAGAGCTTCTGAGATTGCCAAAATACAGTTTGTACCAGCCTTACTTACATCTTTGAAAATTTTAATCTTTTAATTTCAGTGGAATGGCACTTACTAGGTCTTGGTAGCATGTGTAGGATCGGGCCCACGAAGATGAGTTTGCAGAATCATTTCCCTAGCTTTGGTCCTTTAATTTCCGATAAAGAGTTACTGTGGTTGCCTAGAATTTATTCTTCGGGGGTTTCCTTCTGTCATAAATGATAGTTCCTGTTGTATTTCTATTTTAAATATTCTGTTAGAAGTGTGTCAGCTATCCAGATAAGAAATTGCCTCTTCCCTGTTTTCCCTTTTTACCAGAGAGTTAGTGTACCAGCTTATATGAAGCACATTCAGTGAGGAGCAGGAAAAAATACCTCAGTCAAAATAGCTGTACTGCTGAAAATGCATGATTACTCTTGGGGGAAGAATGTAGGGTGGGAGAAGAGCTGCATCATACAATTCAATAGAAAATAACGTTTGAATGGAAGCAGGAGAGTAGTGTATGATTTCCTTCCACATCCACACTAAGCAAGTATATTTTTGTAGTTCTTAATTTCTCTTTAGCTGGTGCGTTCAGTTACTGCTCATCTCCCTGAGGGATTTTTATTAGTAATGAAGGAGACTTCACCTGAAAATGGAGTAGCCTGAAATTTGACAAGTTGGAAAAATACTTACATTTTTATCTCAATGAAAAAGCGTAGTATTAAAAAAAAGTGTGGGCAGGGAAGTAAACATGTATTTCAACAGTCTCAAAAGGTTACTATGCCATTTATGGAAAACAGTGTAATTATGACACATAATTCATTAGTTAATTACAGAGGTATTTATTATTTTTATATGGGGAATCATACTGTACATAGTCCATTAATGTATTTGTACCCATAGAATCTGAAAGTAAGTAAATAGTGTTCTTTCAGTTCATGATCACGTATGCTATGAAAGAAAGCATTGCCAAGGTGATGCACTGTGACTAGAAATGAGGAGATCTGGCTTTCCAAGAAACTAGGTGTGTACCTTTGGGACTGAAGACTAAGGTTCATAGAAGTCAAAGATAAAGTTTATAGCTAGATCTAATGTATGTATGCAGTTGAGGCACAAAAATAGTTTTCAGCCAACTACACTATGACTCACTAGTGCTTTCACACAAAGGCTGTCTATAACATTGATTTCAGCAATTCAGTGAGCATAAATTCACTTCCAGGTGCATCACTGGTTCCAGTGTTAACCCAGCAATGGAAATGTTACTACAGTTTATAATATTTCTAAAAAAAAAATTGTTTCTATGGTGGTGTGTGCTATTCCCTTTCCCATCATCTACCTTTGCATCTTTGTTTCATCTTCCTGTTGTCTGTTATTTGTATTCAGCATTTTGCTCTCTGTGACTAGCCTGCCTCCTAGCTCTCACCAAAATTCTCGTTTTGCAGAAGAGTATCTTATAAACTTGTGCATTTTGCCTTTAAAGCTGAATGTTGGAAACTAACATATTCCAAATGACAACCAAGCAGAAAAATGTCTTCCAAAATGCTACAGGTTCGCACAGTGAAAGGGAGATGGAAGTATGTAGTGCAATACATAGCACAAAGAGTGTGCCTGACAATGAAGAATGATAGCATCTGGCTTCTGAGCTGCAATACCGTGATCAAAATTGGCATTGTTTCCAAGTCAAAACTTTCCGTGTGAGGAGAAAGTATCCTTCTCTGTGTAATCTTTACTGCATAACAACAGCTCCACCTTGGCAGCACCGAGAGTTGGTAACACGTAACAAATGGTTTCATAGGGACTTGCTAAGCTAGAAAGTGAGAAGGAAGGCAGAGTAAGCACACTATCATTTTCCTTTAGCTTTCTTTCATTTCACTCCTTCCCAGGGGCATGTGCAGCCCCAGTTTCGATTCAGGGGGCTGAACACACCCCATCGTGTCACATCATGTTTCCATATCTCATGGCTGTAGGCAGGGAGAGCCATGCACTGTCTGGGGGCCTGTATCTCCACACAGTCAGGAAAAGAGAGGACTTGTAGCACTGGGCTGGTTACATGTGAAATTCTTATCACAGCAAAGGGTGTGGAAATCGAAGGTAAACTGTTGGGCTGACACTCAACTGAATCTGCACTGTGACTTCAACCCACCCACAGGGAGCAACTCGTACAGGAGCTGACCTTGAATAGCAATCACAGCTTGGCCTTACTATAGATAGCTTGTCTGTGGTCAATCCTGACTTGTACCATTTCCCATTTATAACAATTCCCTCAAGACAGATGTTTCAGTCTGTGCTTGTAACTCATCTCCTGTAGGATAGCTCTGTCATGAGTGTCCCCGCTGTGATCCTTCCCAAAGAAGCTGAAGAATCAAGCAGACCAATGGTGTCTTCTACCTTCAGAGGCTGATGTCTTAGAGCTATGGCACCGCATCAGTGCCACATTTTAGAATGTTGTTCTCCCTGTTGCTCACCATCTCTTGGTAAATGTATGACTTCAGTTTTCTGTCTTACAGACTTCATGAGCTAAAATCCATTGTAAGGGAAGGAAAACATAGACAAACAGCAAAAGTGGTACCCAGAATGGCCTTGTCTATGAACACATAAATAATTGATGTAAGACAAGAACTTGGAGGATAGATGACTAAAACATCAAATCTAACAGAGCTTAAATTAAAGTTATTTTGTTCTACAATTGCAAGATGCTTATGTGTAAAAACAGACTTACAAGTTGAAGAGATTGCAAAAGTAAATTGCTTATGCTCCAATATTTCACTGGTTCCTTTCTCAGTACTCTAGTTTCCACCTTCATTTTACATGCATACCAACTTCATTTTCTTATAAGTAGTTATTTTGTTTTGGTTTTAAAATAAGAAAATAGAAGGTTGTAGTAAGAGTAATTTTCATGTATTCCCCATCTGCTATTTTTGTGGGTTTTTCCCCCCAGCAGTCTCTTTCTCTCAAAATCTCTGCTAGTTGTGCTTATAAAGCAACCCACACATTTTCCAATAGTATTTCCACTCTCCAGGATAATGTTTTTTGGACCGATGTATTGTAATATTTAAGAGGAGGAAAACATCTTCTAAGAATTCTTCTTATTTTCACCTTTTGATGTTCTCAACTGCCTTTCTTCTGAAATCTGATGGGTTGCAAGACAAGATTTTAAGTATTTACAACCATCTCTAATAAACTGCTTCATGGATATTTATGACGTGCTGTTTTAGCAGGCTGTATTATAATATTAATCAAAATCAAGGCTGCTGCTTGGAAACACTCCAAGAGTTAGATCTTTGCTGAAATCTTTGCAGGTATCTTTATTTTCCCCGTTCCTTTTGATTTTTGTTGTTGTTAATTTCCAGTTAAGTTATTTATCAGATGATATTTGAATACATATGAATACAGTTTTGACAGAAAGTCAGAGAATCCTAAAATTAATCTTTGTTTTAATGTTTATTCAACACTTTTATATTTGTTTTCTGTTTATTTTTAAAGGAAAGGAGTAATATTAGCAGGAAAGGATACAAGTCACCCTGCTGTGCCACTAAAATTACATTGTACAAGTTTATTGCTTACAACTAGAAATGTCCTAGCATGTTCTGAAGACTTGTGTATGCAATTTTCATATCCATCACTTAGAGGTCTAATGAATCCAGGAGGCCAACAGGTATGTTTTCAAGTACCCACTCCACGTTAAGGATTGTTATTTCTGGATGCCTAACTTGACACCCTTAACTCTTAATTTTCAAGAGCACATAAGTCAGGCTGTCAGTGTGTTGAATGATTCAAACCTCCAAGGTAG
Organism: Haliaeetus albicilla; assembly: GCF_947461875.1. Taxonomy (NCBI): domain Eukaryota; kingdom Metazoa; phylum Chordata; class Aves; order Accipitriformes; family Accipitridae; genus Haliaeetus; species Haliaeetus albicilla. The sequence goes on from NC_091492.1 coordinate 7,894,919, forward strand.
TGAACAAGATTTAGTGGGTGTTTTTCAGATTTAGTCCTTAACAATTTTCACAAATTCACAAAGGTAAGGGCAGGCCAACCAGCTACTGGGCACCCAAGAAACTGCGTGTCCTTGATAATGTATGCATATATTTCTATGCTGAATATATTACATCCTTCCTTTTAGAATGTTAACTTAAAAGTCACTCTGATATGGTCAAACAGGATCAAGACCAGAAATTATTTCTATGATGTCTTACTTAGGGTGCAGTATTCAGGCAAAACATGCCTGCTATTTTATGGATCTCCAAGAATTATTGCAGAATTGCTGGGGATAGGACTAAACCAGTTCTTAGTTCTCTGCTTTAATGTTATCATCTGCCACAAAATAATTGTTGTTGTATACAGCCACACATGATAACTCCATAATAAAAGAAAAATCTACAGATAATATATGAGAAAGACAATGACATATGAAATACACAAAACAGAATAAAAACAAAGCCAATTCAAAGAATAAAAGGTCAATCGTGAAATCTATTTAATTTCAAAATATTTTTTCAGTTGTAATGATCTGAGGTATTATCTGCAGCATGTCATTTGAAATCTACAGTATCATTTTTACTCCCTTCCCCATTGCTCTTATACTGCAGTCGTATTATATGAAGCTATAGTTAGAAATAGAGATTACTGAGGGTTAGTGCTGATCATTTCTAATTAAAACATTCCTTGTATGTTTTATTGATACATAATCAGCTTTGCTATAACAAAGGTACTTTGCTACTCACGTGTGAAACATACAGGATTTGTGTGGATGAGTGTAGCTTCATAAAATACCAAGATTAAATCTCTGTGCCGCATGTTAGAACCATCTGCTTGCGCCATCCAATACGCTGTAACAGCTGATCTATCTGATCGCACAGAGACTTGCTCTATTCTTACCACAATATTTTTGTAGAATCTAATACTGCAACATTTGGTCAATAGCTTTAGGGAATATCATGGCAAACGTATCTGACGGGAGATGACAAAGTCTGAGAAATAATAAATGTTGATGTTCAAACAGTCATCCAAGAGTGTTAGAAGTTGTCACAGTCACTCTCCATCTCTTACGAAGCTTCACTTAAACCTTCCATATTGAATTTAACTCTAAGGGCCCAATTCTCCACTCCATTGCACTAGTTTGATGCCGGTGTAATTCCATTGACTTTCATAGAAATACAACAGTTTAAGACTCATGAAATAAAATGTCCATCAGGCCTGAAGTCATACAAACAGTTCTCAATCCACTGTTATTATCTGTTAGCCATTTTGGACATCAGCATCACTTGGGAAATGTTACTATTCTTAGCAGGCTGATAACAGGCCTTCAGTCCCTTCTGCAGCACCATCCTGAAGCTGAGAGCTATAACAGCGGAAGTTGTTAAAAATCAGATACAAGGAAAGAGGGGATCTCCAAAAGACCAGCTAGAGATTGGTGGAAACCTCAGGAGGAGAAACATGTCTGTCTTTATCAAAACCTCAGAGGTTTTTTACTGTTGTTGAAATCGGAGTATTCTCATTAATGCTGTGAAATCAAGTCTGACTGAAGTTTGGGGTTGAGGAAGAGGTTATGGAAGTTGCCTTTAAAAGAATGTGGAAGCAACCAGAATATGTTTGAGGGCAGGAAGGAGGAATACACAGTGACAGATATTTTGTATCAGCAGCCTGAGTTCCCGCAGTGTGAGATTTTGACCATTAAACTTACATGGAGACTTCAGGTATAGACCTTGTAGTCAGCAATGCTCCATTTTGTGCACTAGATTGTCTGTACTAGAACAGCATACTCTTTAGCCATTAGAGATGCAGGCAAAACAATTGTGGCTTCTATTGTGCAGAAAGCCTCTGGACAGGATAGTTTCGTCTAGTCAAATCCACTTCTACAGGTAAAGCCTCACTTTTGTGGTACTGAAATGGCAAAGGCATTCTTGTGCAGATCCTCTGCACTAAGCAGAATTTCATCCTAATAGATTGAGCGAATAATTAAACTTTAATTTGCCTGTGCCTACATTTCCAGCACTACAAGTTTGCAGAGAGAGTGCAAACATGGTATTGTCAGGAAGGTTATATGCAGAAATCTGCTCTGATTGACTGAGAGTGCATCAGCCTTGATGTATTCTTGCAATATTTTTCAGCAACAGAGGGGTAGAGAAGGATGCATTACATCAATCAAATTAACAGGGCAAAAAAGCAAATACATGAGAAATGTCAGTTCATTCTGCAGATACAGTTATTGCCCAAGTTAAAAGGAAGGAGTAAGGTGAGCCATTATACCCATTATTGGCTTGCCGTACAAAATAGGCAGTTACTTATACTTCTGTTGTTTGAGACAGTTTTGCTGTTTTCCTATGCTGAACTGCTGCATTCAATTCCAGTGGTATACAGTTCTAGCTGTCATGCTGTAGAGAGCAAGCAGAGAAAAGGCTGTATGCCTGAATTAAAACAGCAACCAGTAAAATCTATTGTATATCATATCTTTAAATAATTCTGATTTGTAATTATGGAAGTTCTTTTATCCAGGGTGTCAAAGTGCTTTGAAAACAGTTAGCACAAATTTTACCTCTCTGTGAAGAAACTACACAGCTTAGGTATTACTTGCTGTAATATGATATCAGCTTTTGGAAATTTACCTCAGGTACACTTAAGCTGACAGCCTAGCGGTCAGTGCCAAAGAGGTATCATCACCTGTGTTTGCATTTTCCAGATGGCAAGGAGATGAGGCAATGCTGAGTGAACTAAGCCCTGCTGCACTTTGAAAGCTCTGTGTAAACTGGATAAGAAATCCTGAGCCCAAGCTACATATTCAAACTGCTTTCTCTACTTCCAAGTACAAATGAGAGTATCTGATTCCTTTCCTGGGGTTATCCAGATTGGTACTCACCTCTTTGTGATAAGATGAGTGCTTCTGCAGTTGATGTCCCCTGTGGACCTGCCTGCAGGATGTAGCCTGGACATCACAAAAATGGCTAGATTTTTAAGCAGAGGCATTGCCATCTCAGACTGCCTCTCAATAATCACAGCATGAAAAACTCTAAAAGCAGAATCCCAGTAAAGTACAGTTCAGGCAACAGGGGGCTGGTTCTTAACCTCCTCCTTGCTCTTCTGACCCAGAAGGATGTTTAATGGGAGAGGGCTTTGGAGTGGATCTCCTGCTGAAGATGAGGCTGCTCATGTGCTTCTTGAGCTAATTTCCCCTTCTTTTCACTGAGGTGTTGGTAGGCTAAAGACTGCACTAAGTTCCGTTAATGTGCAGAGCACATTCACCCTACATTCAGAAGCTAGCTGCCATGGTCAATTCTCCCTAAAAGCCATTTGGAAATACAGCCTTTTTGCTTAAACACACTGCAACAGCCTTTTGTGCAGTTCATATATCAAGCTGCTGATGCTAAAGGGGTGCATTTTATCCTTGATGAGCCTGCTAAAAACAGGTGCTCAGCCCAGGAGTTTAAGATACCCTAAGGGTTTGACTTAAATCCAACAGAATTAAGAAACGTTAAAGGAGGATCTGCATCTTTAAAGTAGACCCATTGTGTCTCTGTGTTGTAGATAAGCTTCAGTCAGTGTAAAAACAGGGGAAGTTTCACTCCAGTAAGAGCAATGCGATTTGAAATGCTGGCAGTTGATAAGTGCAGGTGGGGATAAAGGCATGTCTGCGTCATTCAGTTGCATTACATTTTGAATGTATTTTTCTTTGTTGGAAAATCCTGCAGATATATGCACTCTTCTGCTTTTCAATCCACATTATCTTACTGCTAGCATGATTAATTAATCCTTTCTACAAAATCCTCAGTTTTAATATTCCTTGGAAGTATATTCTACCACTTCTCCCTGAAATAAAATATCTTAAATATCTCTTCAGGCCTCCAACTCCAGAGACCTGTGTTTATACTGCAAATGCAAATGAAAATGTTTCTTCTTCTCAATGAAGACACCTCTAGACCCAAAGATTATGCAAAGTCTTGTCCTTATATCAGGATAACTGTATTTTATGCTTCTGAAAAAATTGACCCAAAGGGCTTTTCCACACTTAAGTCAAAACAAAGACTGTAGTTGAGTGATAACTGTACATGAGGAGGTACAATCTGGAAGTGTACTATCTATTCGTTCTGGTAAAATCTCTCACTTTCCCATATAGATTTTGTTCATGTTTCAGTCATACAGGGAGACACTAATGCTGCGAGCTTTCATTTACACTACCTGAGGTCCCTTCCAACCTACATTATTCTAGGATTATCTGACACGATGTATCTTTAATTTCACTTATTTGCACTGAGTTTGGTTTAACTCTTTGATAATGGGATCCTATTCAGATATATTGGTTTTGTCTATTTTGAGTCTGAAAGTACAAGTAATGTCAAAATTTCAGTTGAAGACATTTGATTATGCACTTTCATAAAGCTGGTGTTGTCCTATAATGAAGTCAAATAATCACATTGATTTTCACTTGGCATCTAGACTAACTCTTAAGGAATATATGTCGTAATTGATTTGTATGCTAGAGTTGCTGCAGAGTTTATTTGCAAAATGAGATTTTGGGGTAGGTTATTTTTTGTTAATTAAATATATTTAAAAGGATTTATGTTATCTTCTTGTTCATATAAACTGAATTTTCAATGGCTTCTACTAAAATGTTAGGGGATCTGCTGCCATAAATAACTCTTCTTGTAAGATTATATGGGAGTCTGATAAATTGTTATTTTTGCATTACTTCTCCCAAACAAAATCAAATAATATGGTTATCATTTGGGATCCTGTTGTTTTAATGACATTTTAAGAACACCAGCTGAACATGGTTTTCAATTTTTTAGTTTAGCTCCTAAATTTTAGCTCTTTGATAAGTAATTAATTTCTACTTTTACTAGAACCTTTTAAATAAAAATGAAGCAGATTTCATTGAGGAGTAACCTTAATATCATCACCCCTTCATCTTATCACTGCTTGGTCATTGTCTCTTGCCACTTCTTCTGGCCCCTTCTGCAGTCCAGGTGGAGAGCTGTGGCTAACCTCCCATTCCTGGAGCTGCATGTGTCTGATGTAGTTGATCGGTATGATGACCAGCTGCATTTACCATGTTGTGACGGTCTGACAAATTCAAATGTCTCAAACATCCGCTAAAAGAGCTTTGGTGGACAAAACGGCCTCTGTAAAAATGCTGGAGTTTTGTGAACAGGACAATGTGGACAGAGGAGAGGGCCCCACGGAGCGTGGGAACGCACTTCTCCAAGGCCCCAATTCCTTATCTTGAGTGACCAGGAGAAGGAACACAATTTATGCCTTCCTGGAGGAAGAAGGCCCCATGGAAGTTGGGACTGTGCTTCTATCTTAAGTGGTCATACCAGCAGGAAAAGAGAAGCAACTCCACAATGAACACCCCCCCCCCCAAAGCTACCGATTCCAGTGAACCCCAGGTGTGGGAACTGCGCATGTTGAGATCATCAACTAACACACTATAAAAGAGGAGAGAACGAATCCTCAGTGCGCGCCCTCCGGAACTGGATCTCTACGCTGGCTGGACCAACGCTGGACCCAGGACTGGTGAAACCCTTCTCTTCTCTCTTTCTTTTTTCTCTCATTCTCTCTCTCTCTTTTCCTTCTCTCTTTTCCACAGTCCCTACACCTCATCCTTTGAAACATAAACCGTTGACCAAGTCTGAGACTAGGAGTGGACCTAGCCGCCCCTGAGCTCCTCTTTGAGAAGGAGTCCAGAAAGCAAGGGGGTCTGCTCTGAACCTCGTGACTCAACGGGAGGGCTCTCCTTCTGATACATTTCATGTTCCTTTTTCCATTTCATTCTTTCTGTACTTTCCTCCTCTTCTCAAACAGCGGCTTAATGACATGTTGCAAGGTTCATATTAACAAGTTCATGTGTACTTGGACAGAGTTAGCTAGGTTGAATAAATGTTGATTGTTGTTTGAACTCCCCTGGTGTCGTTTCACCTTAATTCTGACAAAGGAAATCCACGAACCTGAGTCGCTCCAACTTTGGGACGCGACACATGTAGGCTCCAGAGTTTCAGAAAGGCTGCAGCTGATGGAGTGTGTCTCTTTGCCCAGCTACGTCCTGACTTTTGGCATTTGTCCCAGTTAGAGGGAAGGGAGAGGGCTCTGCTGGGTCAAGTAGTAATTGCAGACATGTAGCCAAACACCCGGTCATTCACCGCAGAGCTGGGCTGGGCATCCCTGGGCTGAATACTAAAATAAAATCTAATCATGTGGGATGGGGTTTTCAGAGAAATTTAAGTTCCTATTTAGTGATCTGTCAGGTGATTTGAATTTATTTTTAGTGATCATACAAGCTCACAGTGCAGAAATCAGACTGTTTTTCAGAGGCATGTTTAAGAAGCCAAATTTGTGAGTCTTGACAATGTTGCAAAGCAGCTGAGAAACTTAACTGCATCTTTCAGTTCTTAATATTGCTCTGATACTTAGCTCCAATGGATATCAGTTGTATGTAAACATGGCTATTAAAACTGCAGTCTCATCCCTCCTGTGACAGTCTTCCTATATTTATCAAATACTTATGTGGTGGTTTCAGGAGATGACAGCACAGGAAAGGAATGACATCTAACAACTGGTTGATGAATTGGGCTAATTTTTTAAATTATCTGAGTTCCTGCCCCTGATTTGGCAGACTTCATAATGACTTTTCACAGGTAATTCAGCCTTTCTGATCTTCTGTCACTCACATTTAATGGAAGCAATAGCATTCTTCTGTCTTGGAGAGGGGAAGGAGGATACCTCTGAAGGATAGGAGTAGTAAAGGAATAAACCAGGTAATATAAATTTGTGATTAAAATAAAGATTAAAAAAAGCAGTCACCAGGTTTTGAACTGGGTTTGCATGGGGCCAACAATCATTGACATATTTAGGCGTCTCTTCAGGGAGTGACTTTAAAGCTTGTCACCTTCAACTGATATACACTAAGTAGGGATATGTTCTAAGGATACTTGACATTTATTGAGACAATTATTTAGTCATCAAAACATCTACGTACTTGTGCAAGGTAATCAACCCTTATCTTACTCAGGGGGCTGTAAAGACATACACATCACTTGCCTCTGGCCTCAAAGAGAATTAGTGACAAATCCAGGTTTACAGTCCACAGGAGGATTCCTGGCCCCCAGTGCTGTGTTTAGACTATTGATGACATCAATCATAGTGAAGGCACAGTGCAGTTGTTAACCCCCCTATGTATTGCTGTTTTTTAAAAATAGCCAACACCAATGCTTGTGACTACAAGTACTTGAGCTTTTTTGCAGGAAGAAAGAGGTCTAGCCTGCATTCTGTCACTGCTGAAGAAAAATGCAATGCATTTATCACAGGAAAAAAGTGTAGACTTAAGATTTAGGCTTCTTACCATGTATAAAGAGTTGATGTATGTTATTAGATATTACTTGCCTAGGCTGTATTTTATTTAAGCTTTTAGAGCCATCTAAATCAACTTCTTTAGCTTTAGGAAGATAAAGATTGTAAAACAAATTATCTGAGCATCAGGAGACCTACCATGTTGATTTATACCTGCTACATACAGTAAGTATGTAATTCACTTATAAATCACAAAGCTGATGCATATTTTCAGAATTATCTGGGTATTTGGTTAGTGCAAGTTTAAATGAAATAATATGAGCATGTGTTTACCTTTTGTAAGGCAAGAAAGAACCACAGGCAAACAAAAGCATTAAAAATGATTAAAGGTACCAGGAATACAAGGCCATTTTTCTTATGTTGTCAATGCTTAGAAAGTAAGCGTCTGGCTGCTGAAGCATTGTTCATAATAATAATATTACCTATATAGATCAGGATGTCCTACCAAGAACTGAATACATTTACTCTACCTTTATAAGGCTGTATTTGAGAATCAGATGGTTCTCCAGCTAACTGTAACTGGGCATCTGGAATGAATTTCCTCACAACTCATTTTAGTTGCATTTACATGCATGAGAACTATTTCTTCAGAAATACTCTTCTGGATATAAGCAGGAGCTACAGAAAAAGATAAAATGACTACATATGTTGGTCTTTTAAATAGAAAAGTTGTCTGAATTCTGGCATTTCTTTAGCTACCATACAGAATCCCTTGCCATGCTAACTTAAGACCAAATACCCACCTTGGTTCTAGCGGTCAGCTGGGCTAGAGTTATCAACCTTTGTAGCCAGCAATATGGCAGAAGATGATGTGGCTAGAATCACAGCCCTGGTTGTCTTTGATTTCCCTAACTTGAAGGCAGCCTTTTCCAGCTGATCTGTACCCATTTCTTGAATTCACTGCTCTTGTTTCAATGCCTTGATGACCATAATCCTCTTTAAAAAAAATAAAAAATGAAAAAAAAAAGTAAGCAGTGGTTTTAACATGGTTGCTTCCTAGTATCTTTGATCTTTGTTTCCAAAAGAAACTATAGAAGTGGAGGGGAAAGGAGAAAATTTATTCTTTTTTTTTTGCCCCTAGGAATTAGGTGCTAGGCAAAGCTGTAGCAGTATTTAGTGAGCTCTCCATTTGCCCTCTTTCTTAATGAACTTGACTAATTAAGGACTACTTAATTTTGTCTGTGGAGCTGTTTGTCAATTTTCTCATAATTCTCTATTCATAGGAAAATGATGTATGTGTGTGATATTTTCATATGGCTGGCTGTTATGGTCTTTGCAACACTCTTGAAACACATCCTAATCATTGTCTTCGTTATGAAGCTATTGTGCTAGACAGCTGAAAAAGTAACTGAATTCTGCTTTGCCAAGAGCTCTCCTTTTAAACAAGAATTTATATTAAAGAAGTGTAAAGCTGTGCTTTAAGAGTTAACATCTGAGTATATTTGGGTCTTCATATTTCCATGGCAACAGCTTAACATGATCAGTAAGTAGAGTGGACTATTTTGCTATGAGGCGTCATTAAAAGAAAAATCATGCTGGGAAACACACATGTATCATAGAATAAAATCTCTTCTCCATGGTTTTGAAAACAGCCAATTTCTTTGTTGTTCCATATTGATACATTGTTTTAAAATTGCTGTTACATTAAGAATGGAAACAGTAATTTACATGACTTTTAATTACAGTTTTTGTGATTGCAGTGATGTAAATTTAAAGGAGCAACTTTACAACAGAGGGGAATCTGACAGCTGCCACTAAACCTCTTATTTACAATATGTATCGCCAAATACACTTATTTTTTACAGCAGCTTTTTGTTGCTGCTGCGTTGCATAGTTCTCTGTGGTAGTAGGGATGGGCTCAGCTGCCATTTTAGTCATTTCTATTAAGAATATATTGATAGCTAGTGTGCCAGCAGTGACCAGCCTTTTCCGCCAAATCTATTATTTTTAAAAGGTCAGAGGTCTACAGTGAATGTGCTGGGACAGATTTGCTGTTCCTCTTTGCTCCGAGTGTGTCACTCACAGGGTGTCATGGGAACATAAGGCATCTGTAATTTTCTTCTGGAGGTTCTTGCTAATGATTATTACCTGAGTCCTACCACACATTTTGAAAGCAAGAGGAAAGACTTGCTAGAGTATGCTAAACTGTAGTTACTCCTCTTTGGTATGTCACTCTTTTAAACATGGTCTGGATGGAGAGAAGATCTGAAAGTTCTGGCCTATTCTCTACTGTCAACTTCCATCCAAGTCAGGGCACTTTTCCTCATCTGAGGGTATGTACTAGCTCAAGATGTCAAGCATTATTTTAACATCCTGAAATTAACCAACCTACTTACCGACTACACCATCTCTACGGGCTCTACAGGGGGATCTGGACAGGCTGGATCAATGGGCCAAAACCAATTGTATGAGGTTCAACAAGGCCAGGTGCCGGGTCCTGCACTTGGGTCACAACAACCCGATGCAGCGCTACAGGCTTGGGGAAGAGTGGCTGGAAAGCTGCCCGGCAGAAAAGGACATGGGGGCGTTGGTCGACCGCTGGCTGAATATGAGCCAGCAGTGTGCCCAGGTGGCCAAGAAGGCCAATAGCATCCTGGCCTGTATCAGAAATAGCGTGGCCAGCAGGAGCAGGGAAGTGATTGTTCCCCTGTACTCGGCACTGGTGAGGCCGCACCTCGAGTACTGTGTTCAGTTTTGGGCCCCTCACTACAAGAAAGACACTGAGGTGCTGGAGCACGTCTAAAGAAGAGCAACAAAGCTGGTGAAGGGTCTAGAGCACAAGTCTTATGAGGATCGGCTGAGGGAACTGGGGTTGTTTAGCCTGGAGAAGAGGAGGCTGAGGGGAGAGCTTATGGCTCTCTACACCTACAGGAGGCTGTAGGGAGGTGGGTGTCAGTCTCTTCTCCCAGGTAACAAGCGACAGGACAGAAGGAAATGGCCTCAAGTTGCGGCAGGGGAGGTTTAGATTGGATATCAGGAAAAACGTCTTCACTGAAAGGGTTGTCAGGCATTGGAACAGGCTGGCCAGGGAAGTGGTTGAGTAACCATCCCAGGAGGTACTTAAAAGACATGTAGATGTGGTGCTTAGGGTCATGGTTTAGTGGTGGACTTGGTAGTGTTAGGTTCACGGTTGGACTTGATGATCTTAAAGGCCTTTTTGAACCTAAATGATTCTATGATTCTGTCTACACAAATGACTATTTCACCCCATGCTAATTAGAAAGGGTAAACCAGATTTTTACTAATCTTTCCTTATTGCTGCATGAATTGAATCTGGCCATAAGAATTTTTTTGCAAATGATGGAGTTCCTTATTTTTAACTGTATGAAAGTTGGCACAGCAAAGCGAGTCACTCAATCTCCTTCTTCTCCCCCTCTGCCCCCTTTCGTCTTCTTTAATTCCAGGTCCTTTTTTTTGCTAGAACTTTGAAATTTGTTTCATCTCTTCACTGATGCTATGTTCTTTAGCTTCATTTCTCTGTGTTTTTCAGGTTATATTATGTGATATAGGCTCCTTATCAAATAAAGCTGCCATTTCAGTTTTCTTTTCTCCTTCCATTGATTCACAGGCAGTGGAAACGAGCTGCAATACAGAACACTCCAATTATACAAGATAAAATTCTATCAACATGAGGGTAGTCAGATATGGGTCAAACCCATGATCTGTGTCATGGGTTCAAACTGTCAGAGCAGTGGTTCAGAGAGGAATACTTATTCTCGGAGATATTCAGAACTTGACTGTACAATGACCTGAGCAACATGACCTAGTTGGCCCTGCTTTGAGAGGGAGGCTGGATTAGAGACCTCCAAAGTCCCTTTCAAATGGAATTCTTCTATAGCTATGTTCAATAATCCTGTTCAATACTAATTATTTATTTCCCATACTTTTAATTTTAAATAGAAAATACATTACAACATGGCTTGGTCTCATTAAAAATTGTATAGTGGAATAGAATCTGGAAGCAAGTTTATTTTGTAATAAGAAAACATGCCCAGTTGTGGTTTTGCCAGTCCAGGGCATGCATTAGTCCCTGGCTGTGCTGCACTGTGTAGAGGAAACATCATAAGACTGCAAGAGAGACAAATCAGTGCTAATACAAAGCATAGGAAAATAAAGAGAGCAAGACCAGTTACAGATTGAACCTTGCATGTCGGTCATGATGAAAAAGTCTTCCAGAGTTACTTGAGCAGATGAAGAAATCATGCATGAAGATGTCAGTGTGTATTTGACTGTGGAACATGAAAATCCATTTTTTTTAACCTCCCTTTGCCTCACTTGAGTATTTCAGCAACAAACACTTCTTGGCAGAAGTGTTTTACTATGCATGTCACAGAGAAGACCTAACAGGACCTTCTAGGCACTAATGTCATATAAATAATATTATAATGGAGCCCATTTAATACAAGAGTCAGAACGTGGTAAATGTGGAAAGTTATATTTGACAGAAATAAATAATACTATTTCCACTCCCAGGAAAGATCTAGTGTGTCAGTGGAATCCATAAATCAGGTTATGTCATTCTCACTTAATCGAATTTACCTTGACATGATTTTACTAAGTATCACCCATGTGTTACCTAGTGTCAGCAACTATTTGCATCCTTATGCATAACAGTAATGCGGATGACATATAGAACAGTCTTGTATCCTGGACTCAAAATATATTTGTCACATCTTATTGCTGTCATTTGGCACTTAATATCAGACCTATTAAAGTGTAACTCTTACTAAAACTGATGTTAAGATAAGGGTACCTCCTTTCTTTTCAGTTATATGATGGAGGAGGGAACACGGAAGTTGCAGTCTCCTTGTATATTACAACTGTGTATGAAGTAGTGGTAAATCCAATGGGTTTGGACAAAGTCTGAGGATAGGATTGTCCACTAAACAGCACTGACCCAAGTGGGATTCAGGTAATCTCAGTTTTGTTCTTGATTCTGCCACTGTCACACTACATGATATTGTATAAGCCCTTTCATCACCCTAATGTTGTGTATCCCTTTCTGTAATTTATTTGTTTTATCCAGTTAGATTGTAGCTTCAAAGGGACAGGGACTTTCCCATGGGTTTGTACAGTGGCAAGGACTGTAGCTGAAACGTTTGGAATATACTATTGTATAGATAAGAACAAGCAACAGTATAAAAGTATATATGCAGACTTTGATACTCTCCAGTCCATACAGATCTTATCAACTGGAGCACAAGTGTTATGAGGAGTAGCTGAGGAAACTGGGGTTGTTTAGCCTGGAGAAAAGGAGGCTGAGGGGAGACATTATCGCTCTCTACACCTACCTGAGAGTAGGTTGTAGTGAGGTGGGTGCTGGTCTCTTCTGTCAGGTGGCTGGAGATAGGACGAGAGGAAATAGCCTCAGGTTGCGGCAGGGGAGGTTTAGGTTGGATAGTAGGAAAAATTTCTTTACTGAAAGGGTTGTCAGGTATTGGAACAGGCTGCCGAGGGAAGTGGTTGAGTCACCATCCCTTGAGGTATTCAAAAGCGTGTAGACAAGGCACTTCAGGACACGGTTTAGTGGGTGTCGTTGATGGTTGGACTCAATGATCTTGAAGGTCTTTTCCAACCTAAATGATTCCATGATTCTGTGAACTTCTATGCTTTGGATCTTTGCTCAGTTCTTCAAAAGTAAAAAAGTTGGATGAGTTGCTTGGGGGTTTTTTTGGCACAAAGCTGTCTGAACTTCCAAGACTGCTTTGTTGATTTGAGTCAATTTTCTTTTCAAAATAAGGACTGATGCTTTTTTCCTTTTTCAAAAATCAAGCATACATTGTAAGTATTTTAGTTTCCAAGCCAAATTTTAATGCCTTCTAAAAAGCTGTATGCTGACCCCCAGGTCTATAAAAAATGTTTTATATAGGCTGTCATCTAACGAACACATTGCTTTTTGTAGGAAAATAAAAAAGGAGGCACTAAGTTGCAAATCCCAAAGCAGCTAAGTGAGAGTGTAAGAAAGTGCCTTGGGTTTGCAGAAACTGTAAATTGTGGTTTAGTGATCCTGCTGGAACCTAAGGGAAATGAAAAGAAAAATTGGTGTTAAAAATAATCAGAGGAAAAAAAATACAAATAGTTGAGGGGAATGGGTTAAGGGTGGCAAGGTGACAAGAAATTGCTGGAAGGTCTGCATTCTGAAAATAAATGTCCATCACTGTAAGTGTACATAGCACCTCCACAAAACAGTGTCAGGCCCTTCCTGGAAAAGGTCCTGAAACAGAGGGAGCTGTGATGGGAGAACAACAAAACTGGTTGCAACAGAATTACAAGGCAACAGAACACAAACCACTAACATGCCCCTCCTTCTGGACATGGAACAAAAGCAAACACAGATAGGACCACATAAAAAAAGCCCCAAGTTTCTGCCAATTCAGCAGGGGAAACGCAAAATTACAGCTAGTACTATGATGCAAGGTATTGTTTTGGCTTGGCTGGCCATGAGAAGATCTCCTAGAACTCTTGAATGATAGTATTATTCCGTACTGTACACAATCCCTATGGCTCCAGAAGGGAATGCAAGGTAAGGCAGTTCCAGCAACATGGTAACAGAGGTTCTCTGATACACAGCTTTCCATAGCCTGATACAGGATTTGGACTCCAAACCTCTTTTAGTTCTCAATTTGCATTTCATGCCATTTGTTCAATTTTATTTTTGTTCACTGCTTCTTATAGTGTGCTTCTGTAATGCTGCCTTTGCAAGTGGTGTTTGCTTGTAACAGCAATTATGGAATATTCAATTTCTGTGTTGAACAATTCTGCTGAATTTTGTTCAAAGATATATTTCATAGAGTGTTGTTTTTCTTTCTTGATTGGGAGATATGGCCTATAAATCATATTTCCAGAACATCTAATCATCTAATGAACTTCAAATTTATAAAATGTAAAAACAGGTGCCCTTTCAGAAGGAAAAAAAAAAGTTACATTTATGCAAATACTTCTTTTTTAAATGAATTTGTCTATTCATAAAAATGCAAGGAAACTTATCTCTGTGGTTTCCTTTTTCTAATTCATTTCACAAATGAATTTAAGACAGCAAACTGAGAAAAAATTATCCTTGTTGAGGTGTTATTTCATTCAGTTTTAAATATTAATGTATGATGTTGCATCGTTATGTAGTACTCTTCACAAAGATGATATAAACCGTTTGTTAAAGAAAATATGAAGCTTCTGAAATGTCTGCTCATAAATGTTTACAAGAGAGATCATAGGTAGAATTATAGGCAAGAAAAATGAAGACTAGATGAGCCTAGGGAATGCTGGGATAAGACATGGTTGGCAAACATCCCAAGCTGGATTTCTGGATGATGACCTTTCTTTCCTGAAATCATAATATTTTTGCTTTTCTAGCCTACATGATCCCATGATCAAAGTGCCTGTATCTTGATTCTGTGTATGAAGAGGGTATGCATAGTGAAATACATAAAATCAATAATGAAAATGGATGGAATTTTTTAGTGCCTCTACTGTGATTTATAAGAATTGCAGATGCATGAAGAAGTCCTAAAAGACACTTGCTATGGTTTGGCTACTAGAGGCACAACACATTTAGTACTAGAACAGTGTAAGGATACGTTGAGAGCAGAGCAGAGAATGGGAAGGACAGGCTTAGGGTCCCATCACAGTTATGATTTTGGGCAGCAGTATGGTGCAAAGGGTTTTACAGAGAATCTTAGCATACTGTCTGACTTATTCAGAGTGCCCTTCAGCTCCCAGAGCAGCCCAGGCTTGCACAGATAAATCCCGACTTAAAAGTCTTTTTTCCTCCAGGGCTGCAAATCTCACTCTAAGCACAGATTCTTCTGGCCTACCATGCAAAGCTAAGGCAAATTTCTTTCAAAATCTTAATAAAAAGGTAGTGAAATGAAGCTTGCTGTGAAATCCACTGTGATAGAAATAAGCAAATCTTAATGGATTTTCTTACATGTTCTCTTTGGGGAATTATAAGATAACCCCACATACACATTGTTGGGCTTCTGTTTGTTTGTATCGTGCTCCACTAAGTTCACTCTGGTCCGCACAAATAACATCTTGCTTACATAATTCATTGTTACCATATAAAGATTTTATTGAGTTTCCTTAACTAGATTTGGGCTTTATTATCTGTTTGCCAAATGATAGGCAATATTAATGCTACTGTTTTCTGCCAACATACAAATTATACAAATGTATTTAATTTCATTACAGCAGTTGAATTAATTGTGTGTAATATGATATTGAGGAAGAAAAGCAAATTAGGTGGCAGTAAGCATAATTGAAATCCTTTACTTGTTTAACAATTATTTTTTGCATTCTCTTTATATTTGTTCTTCATTGTTTTGGTTGTCCTATTGTTAATTCCAGCAAAAACAAGTCTTCCAGATTTGTAGCTGTTTTGACATGCCACTGTTAGCTCACTGAAATGTGACAAGTGCAGAACAGAACTTCTGATTGGATTCTATTGCAGTATTATGCTATGCCTACCAGTAAAAAATGCAGAGAAAATTGAATCCTAAAATTATCTGCCTCTCTTCCATTTACTCTCCAAGCCATTTCTTCTATTTTTCAATTATCATTTGGTAATAAATGTGTCATAGTGCAAGATGAGACCTCAGTGGAATACAGTAACACTGAAGACAGAATGGAAAATTCAAGAATATTCAAAGTTGTTTGGATGCAAATTTGGTCATTATATTGAACTGAAAGGTATGTGCTGTAGAGAAGGAAAGTAGTAAAGCTCTAGAAATTTCCTGTGCTAACAAAACAGTCATCTGCCACATCTGCCACCAGGCACCAAGACATGCTTCTTTTCAAATGAATTTCTTGTTCTGAGACAGACTATGAGGTTTATGAAGCATTTAATTCCCTTTGAGTGTTTATCTGGGAATTAGGTGGGGTACAGACATTGGATAAAAGCCATGTCCTTTGGAATCAATGATTAAATTTATATTGGCTCCTATACACAACCAGGATTTCTGTCCTGGTACTGGTCCCCTAAATGTATGAATCTCACTCTCCATTACTTCCCCTTACCTGTCTCTGAATTTGTCGCCAGGAATGTTACACACAAGCAATCTTCCCATGCTCCTGTTAGTCTCACACTCTCCTAAGACATTGGAATTTCTGAGGAGAAATCTTGAGAGAAGAAAACAGTTTTCAGATTTTCAATTCATCGGTGGCCTGAAAGGAAAATGACTGTGAATTCTGGAGCTTCTGCAACTAATTCTAGGGGGAACAGTTTGCCAGCATTTGAATCACTAGGAACCAGCTTGTTGGGACTCTAGACATCATTTAACCTAACTGTTCAGAACTCTCAAAACTCTCAAGAGTACCCTAGTATGTTTTCAATATGCTAGTCAAGGCTCAATGGCAGTTACCCATTCCAAATATGTTTCTGCCTAAAAATGCACCAGTTTTCCTGAATAGTAGTATGTAACTGCTAGGATGCTGGTTTGCAGTCTCTCCATTACTTTACTGCTGGAGCTAGATAACTGTGACTTATAGAAAGGGATCAGTAACTTATTTTTTGTGGCCACCATCGTGCATATGACACATCTGCTCATTTCCTGATCTCATCATGCCTTTCCTCTCATTCTTTGTTGAGTCTTTAGTTGCTCAGCTCAGAGAGAGAGGAGCAGGCCTTAACTGCGAAAGGTCAGTTCGTTTCTTGAATCTTTTGCTAAATCTATGAATTTGCCAGTTACAAGCCAGATTTAATAACAGTTGAGCATATGATTTGTCTGATGAGCTTTGGCAAGTGAAGATGCTGAGATAGTCATGGCCCCTCCACTCCCCTGATACTTAAGGACCTTAGCTTATTTCTTTTTTTAAAGCAAAAGATGAGGTTCTGTAACATAATCTGTAGGTTCATCATCTGACTGAGGGAAGGATGAACAGCATAAAAAGAGCTGCCTAACCCATAGACATTGTCGTATGTTATACATTGGCCATGAATAAATCTAAGCTGGAATTCAAAAGAAAGCTTCTCTGTTAGAAGAGGCAGGGTAGGAGGTAGCCTACAAGTGGAGATCTTCAAACTAATTTGAAGATGGCACTCGATGTGTCTGTGAGAGCAATAAGCTGACAGTTAGGTGTCGTAGGAAGTTCTTAGTATGTCTGAACTCCAAATGCACTGAGTTTCTGTATGCATGGGTAGTGAGACTATACACAGGTGAACATAAGGACCTCATCTGATCACACAAACTATGGTCATTGACTGTGCAGCTGAATCAGTACAAATAAAAAACTGTGATCATGTAGGACAGCATGATCTACCCAGTGCACTGGGATATGGAAATGCAGATTTCCTGGATAAAATCAGAATCTAAGAATCCTTACATGAACTGTGTATAACTGTCTTACAGAAAACTGGCTGCACATAAGGAAAGTGCAGGAAAGGAATAAAATTAATCTTTTTGGTTTTGCCTATATTTCTAGTCAAATTTCCTATTGTAACCATTCAAGATAAATCAAATTAAGAGAGTAATGTGAAAATAGTACAATATTGCTTAGTGGCATACTGACTCACTGATTTCAACATAGGTATTTCTGACTGATACCATGTCACTGAGAGGAGAATTAATCTAAGACATTTTACAGAATACATGTATAAGTTTTGAGAAGGCAAACCATTTGAAGTCCAGTATTTCCAAGAGTGGAAACTTAGTTTCTTTCATTCTTGCAGTATTGGAGAGAGTGAGAGTAAGCATAGAATGAGCCTCTAGAGGAATCCATCATTTCCTATGAGTTACATTCTTACTGATCTAGAAGAAAAACAAATTTAATTTGAATAATAATTTTTACATCTCTTTCCAGAGAACTGTTGTTAGATTTGACATTCCTAGATATGTAAATACTACACCTGCATCTGATTAGTTATTTTCTTCCTTCAGAGAGTCTCAGACCTCTTGTTCACTGCTTCATTACTGAATTTGACAATCTTCAGCTAAACCCTTAGAAATCTTGGAGGACAAAAAACAGTGATGAGAATAAGTAACTTAAAAAGTCACCCATGCTTTCTTGCCCTGTTAGCCATCTGGGGACGCAAGAAGAGACCACATGGAAAGCTAAGAAAATATTTCAGGCTATATGTCACTGCCGCCTTCTACTATGAGTGTTAGATGTGGTTCTCTGTCTTCTAACCTGGATAAAGTTAGTTCTCCCTCAATCAGGCTATTTCTTCATTTAGCCTAGTAAGAGAGAAGTTAAAAGGAGGCAACCCAACAAAGTCCTTGTCCAATGCTATTATCTGTAAAGGCTCATTGTAAAGGCTGATTTTTATTTCATTTAAAGCTTCCAGCAGGAAAACTTCACACACTAAGGTTGGAAAGGCAGCCCCCTCGCTATTGTTCTCCACTTTTGATTTGCTGTGAAAGGATGCTCTATTTTAAGGATCATGATTGTCTTCTTTTAAGGACAATTTTAGGACTGTTCTCTTCAAGCAGAAGTAGATGGAGGTGGAGATAATAAATCCAGCAAAGTACATTATAAAGGCCTAATAAATGCTAGGGCCGCAATATGTACTTTAGCCTAAGGGGATCAAGACCATTCTCTCTGTGTCTCCTTTACACACACACATTCCCTGATCATAACAAGATGAAATACAGATTTTATTCTATTTATGTGACAATTCTAGCCTAGATCAAAAACAAGGCAATGGAACAAACAGACATCTAAATTAAAATAAGATTTTCAAATACTTTAGCAAAGCATTTTTTAATCTGACACCTTTAAGCCACTGCCTCAACAGAATGGATCTTGAGATTAGTTTTCAGAATTTGCTACCACACACGTCTAGTATTGTTTAAACTAGATTTGATTAAGTACTTTTCAGGCTTAAAAATAACAGGATTGCTTGTAGAATTATAATTCTAAACATACCTGCTGTATGTTGTTAAGGGGATGGGAATGTAGTAAGTATGTTTGGATTCATCTTAGAGGGAGTGGACTTCTGCAGCATTTCTGGGAATTTCCTGTCAGCCCTAGATGGTTCCCCAGCTTTGTTTACTCTAATTTTTTACTCAGCATTTTACTAGAGAATTTCAAAATTACATAAATGAAAAAGTAAACTCCTTTCACTTAAACTCTGTCAGCAAAACCCATCACTTATCAGGCAGTTGCAAACATTGTCAGCTTGTACTTGGACTTGTAGAGAATGGAAAGTACCAGAGTCTAGCAAAAAAACCCCCCAAACCCAAAAAGCAAAAAAAAAAAAAAAAAGGTGGAATTTCTGGGTCACAGCAAAATGAAAAGTTTGAGTTCTGAGATATTTATACAAACTAAATACAGATGGCTATACATTTTTGTAAATACATTGCAGTCAAATGCATATTGCTCCCTAACGTCTTAATGTTGTGAGGCTTTAGGGATGCTTACTGTCCAGGCATAACATTGTGAAGTGTCTTAACACTGGTGCTACTGGCAAGGGCTTCACCAAATTGCAAGTTCTCAATTTTTTCACACATTTAATGATGTTCATAAACAGTAACTCCTTTCCATGACTTGAGTAAACTTCTGAGGAGAAGGAGCATAGCACAGCAATAGTGTAAATATTTACATGATAGCCTCATTAATGCATTTACAGAGGAAAAATGTTCTTGGAAAGCCAGTATCTATGTGTCCTTTCCCATTTATTGCAAGCTTAGGAAAAATAATCAGAAAATTTTAGGGTACTTGAAGATAGCTTAAAAGGTATGAAACAAAAGCAATTAGGCTCAATGGCAAACTATTTGTAAAGGTTGGCATTTCTGGAGGGTTCTTGCTGTTTGGACTTAAAGTTGTATGAAAGATTCCCTTAATGATGTCATTTGTGAATATTTCTAGAGTCTCTCCATAAACTCTTGCCTTAAAATGCACCAAAACTTTCACTGATTTATAAAGTGAGGTTATGAGATATTAAAATCATCCTGTGTGCACATCTAAGTATCCCCTTTCTACAGGTCCTTTTTTATTCATTCCTTTTGCAGGACAGTCTTGCTTAGATATGTTTTGCAGAAAGGGATGACAGAAAGGGTCCAAATGTCCTACCTGAATAGAGGAGCAGGAACACAAAAAGCTCTTCCTTTGAAGAACACACTTAAAGTTGTAAATTACAGAGTCCAGATGTAGTTCTCTGATGCCTTCTTCACCATCCTATTCAGTAGTTTATGATAAGGATATAAAAGTGCAAGGAAGAAAAGCATAGATATTGAGGCCCAGATAGATCTATGCCAGCTACAGCGTTTCCATGTTTGTGTTGTACTAAAAAATGGCTAGAGAATGTTTTATCTGTGACATTTAACTATGAGTCATTTCTGTATCATACTGGAAATCACCACTGAGGAAGCTCTTATTTTGTCAGCAGAGCTCAGGAAATTAGTGCAGTGCAAGTGATGAGGAAACCTTAAGGTCACATCAGCTGTCCCTCCCAAAGGGAGGACTAGGCGCAGATGAAATGAGGTGTCAGAATACACGAAGGCTACAGAGTATTTTATTCTCAGTATCTTTCGTTAGTCTCCAGCTGATGCCCTTTTATTGAAGCTTCCCTTGAGTTTTTCAGCATTTGTCCTCATCTTAGTATATCAGAAATTTGTTATATTGGCAGTGTAAAACACAATTCTTAACAGTATTCAGATTTGCTTTTGCATGTCAGGAACATCGTGTCTTTTTTTTTCTTTTTTTTTTTTGAATGATTTTGCTGCCCAGTCAGACCATTAATCAGTCTATTACTGATGTTAAGCAGGTGTATCTCTAGAGAATGACCCTTTCTTAGACAAAATTTTGATTACCACACAAAACTTGATCTTGTAAATAGTGATAACATAACCTTTTTTACTTTTAGAAATCTATGATTCAGCAATAAGTGGCTAGGGGCCTAGCATTAATCATTCATGAATATCAGAAAGAATATTCAATTAGAGATGTGCTCTGGGACACTGTAATATTTCTAAATATGACATGTTTCTGGTGACTTTAAATAGTACACAAGTGACACATTCAACTTTAGGCAATAAAACAACAAATAATGCAAACTGACTGCCGTGGTTTAACTCCAGCCGGCAGCTAAGCACCATGCAGCCGCTCACTCACTTCGCCCACCCAGTGGGATGGGGAGAGAATCAGGAAAAAAGAAAGTAAAACTCATGGGTTGAGATAAAGACAGTTTAATAGGACAGAAAAAGGAAGAAAATAATAATAATGGTAGTAATAACAACAACAACAATAATAAAAATAGTAGTAATAAAATAGTTAGAATACACAAAACAAGTCATGCACAATGCAATTGCTCACCACTTGCTAACCGATGCCCAGTCAGTTCCCAAGCAGTGGTCCCTGGCCAGCTTCCCCCCAGTTTATATACTAGACTTGACATCACATGGTCTGGAAATCCCCTTTGGCCAGTTTGGGTCAGCTGCCCTGGCTGTGTCCCCTCTGAACTTCTTGTGCCCCTACAGCCTTCTTGCTGGCTGGGCATGAGAAGCTGAAAAATCCTTCAGTTAGTATAAACATTACTTAGCAACAACTGAAAACATCAGTGTGTTATCAACATTCTTCTCATACCTGTCTCAAAAACATAGCACTATACCAGCAACTAAGAAGACAATTAACTCTATCCCAGCTGAAACCAGGACATAGATGTAGAAGCCTTTTTTTTCTTTTCCATTTTCTTTTCTATATGAAAACTTGGGTGAACTGATTAATACCCAAGCGGATGGATGCTGTTCAGATACCCAGATATGACTCTTTGTATACATATGGATATTTAATTACATTTGTGATTCCAGCTTGATTTGATTTGCTTTTGGAGAAGGGATGAAGGCTGTTAATTTAAAATATCTTTTTTTATTTCACATCACATTTTACTCCTACATTTGGCAGATTCTTCTTTTCTCGTCACCTCAGCTCTGTGTCCTGGGTGTTCAGGCTTACAGCACAAGCAGTGCCAACCTTGGCTGCCTTAAAGTAAAAATAATGTCAAATGTTCAGATAGTTTTTGAGGTGATGTTCTATTTCTGAAGATAATTTTCCTGCAGTGGATAAAATAATCACCTAATTCCCATACTTGTGATATACTAAGTCTTCTTAAAGAGCACTATCACAAAGATCTTTTTTTTTCCAAGAGAGGAATAACTTAATCTCTGGAAAGTTGTACCCTTATTAGGATTTTTTAGGAAGCTTATGGGACTTAGATACTCTGGTCCAAAACTTACAAACAGTGACATAGTGGTAAATAAATCAATGACACTTCTCTGTTCAGTGGGCATAGGAAATAAATCAAATTGTGTATCTCTGTAATTAAGATGGGAAAATTCCATTTTATCTGCATTTGTGCTTTGCTGAAGGCAGTCAGATGTGTTAAAATAAGCTTTTTATTCTGACTTTGCTTTTTTATTATCACATTGGTTTTTTATTTACGTTGTGACATTGGTTATTATTTACATTTTTAAAAGACATTTTTATTTACTTTTTTGTTTACATTTGTTTTTTATTGTGACAATGACATTACAATGTCCTATAAAATATTTTGAAGAATGCTTATGTGCACATTCTGAGAAACGAATTGATCACATGCTCTTAATAATTGGAAGAAAATTGAGAAATGTGAGGCAATCCCAACTGTTTTTTCCTTGCGTTTATTCCCTCAATAAATCTATCGCTATCTTTTTAATGCTCTGAGAAGTGTAATTAGTATAAGGTTCCCCTACAAGTGAAAGATGGATAGGTGTGTGGAGAATTCAGGAAAGGGGGAGAGGAAGGAGGTATTAATGTTGAGCAGGAGCAATCTACAGCAGCCACAGTCAATCTTTTGATCTAAACAGCTGATCATTAAAAGTGTCTGAGACATTCAAATCATATTTGCTGTAGTAAACTCTTCCCACCAATATATATTAAAGGCACTTCTCACAACTGTAACATTTCTACATGTCTTTTAGGACCAGATAATGAGAATGGCTGAAAAAATGAAAGTTTTGACTTGATTACTGAAACTCTAGTTTTATTTTGAATGACAACAACACACAAATCATATTGTTTGCAAGAGAACCATTTTGAAGCATTTTATTCCAGGTCATTGAAATACTATATTCCTTTAAGGGCAACCCATTTGTTTCACTTATATTGAATACAAATGTTTCAACAATTAACATTATTGTAAAAATTTAAGAACTAAATATTTTGTTCTGATTATAACAAGCCATTTCAAGTATTTTCTTTTTAGAATGTCACTGTCATCTCAGTTCTGTGAAGCATTTTGTTTGGCAAACTGGCCTTTACTGATGGAGGTACATTCCTCTACCATGCAGATAAGCTTTGAATCATTTCCCTGCTTTTCGGTTAGAAAGGAACATATGGGAGAATGTACAAGGCAGTTAAGGCCAGAGATCCATAAATCTGAAGGGTTACTGCAAGTGCATTATTCCAATTTTGGTATATTCATGTATGTGACAGATTAATAGGATATACCTTGACAAAATTGCAATTTGAACTGTACTATAAACATTGGAGCTATTATCTCTGATTAAGTTTTCTTAAATTAAAAAAAAAGGGCAAAAGAGAAGGCTAGAATTACTTCGGAATTCCAGTCCCTGTCTTCAAGCAAAAACAGAGACCTAAACTTTGGCTTTCTAGCTCATATGTGGGGAGAATAAAATGTCCCCTAAGGATGGTACAAAAATCCCCACAGCCTCTGTGTAAACAGTGCAGTTTATTACAAAAATTGCATCTGGCATGCTCCTAGGAACTCCAGACTGGTGGTGCCCTCATCAATATAAAACATGGACATGCCATACCTATCACCACATTTTAGAAGAAAATAGTCACTGTTGGCTTCTTTGAGTAAGTTCTAGAGGTGCTTCTGAATTTTGAATCCCCTGTGGGACTTCGCCAAAGAAAAAAGCCTGGTTTCTTATTTTGATGGGGCTTATGTGGGATTTAGGTGCAGAAGTCAAATCACTGCAGTTCTGGGCATTCAAAGAAAGACATGAAAGTTTAGAAGGAGATGCACCTGGAGAAATTAGGCATTTCCAGGATTGGGTGGCAGCTGGATGAAAAATTCCTGGCTTAGAATTTTATATTTAGAAGCATCAGTTCTGCCCACATCCAATTTTAAATCTGACCCTGAGACTCCAGCCTTCAGTGAACCCAAACATTCCCAGAAGTAAGTAAAAAGAACCCAAAATGTATTACTTTTTGAAGCATAATCCAATCAGTCTCATGATTTCTGAGAGCTCATGCTACCCTGTTAGGCCAAAGAATAGAATATCCATCAGAAGCTTGTATGGAATCATTTTTATGGTTTTCTTTCATCCTTTCCATCTAACTCCTCTTTCCCCCTTGAAAGTAAGCCAGTGAGATGGGTATATGTTGTCAAGAGGAGCTTTCTTTTTGAAGGATGCAGGATACTGCACGCTGCCTGTACTAATAGTCATTCAGCCTGTCACATACCATAATACTGCTCTGTGTGCATGGAACAATATAGGCTGCATTTATCATAAAACTTGCCCCCAGGCAACTTTCTGAGCATACAGATAAAGGGAATTCATTTGTGCCCTGATCATTATGACAATGTTCTTCAACAGGTAGAAAGACAGACTGATTTTGTCTTGTCAGTGATGGCCTGTTCAGTATTGGTGGCAAATTGTTTGTGCTTAATGATGCCCATAAATGCCATTGAAACATTTTTTTTCCTTGTATCTTAGGGTCTTTAGAAATATAAATATTCCTTCATTTGCTTTTGTTTTCAGAGATAGAGATAATAATTTCAATTCCTGACAAATACTCAACCTATGATTGAAAGTGGAGAGGGTGACAAGGTAGCGGCTGCTAGATATAACAAGTGATGTATTACTTATATCAGAATATCATCTGATGTTTTTATAAATAGCCTACATTTACACAAATGTGGTTTCAATCCCGCACTTGAAATTTGGGCCAAGCAGTCACATAATTCTGGAATCTCTGCCTAATGTGAGACTTATATTTTCTATCAGTGCTACTGCAACAATTGTTTTTCCACTTAAAAAATTAATCCATCTTAATTCAAGAAAATATCAGTTTAGTGGTAATCTCTGGCTCCGTATTATGCCCTCTAGCTTCTCTTTCTTTCTGGTAGGATGACAATGTCAGAATTAAATCATGTCTTCGGCCAGCAGTTTGCCTAGCTGCAGTTCTCTGAATGAAAGCCCAAATCTTTTTTTTATTTCTCCATGTTCCAGTTTTATTCCAGCTCACATGATTTTCTATATGTGGGGAATTCAAAACACAAAAAAACCAGTAAATTGATGAGTGGCGGTTAGATTAGGTTCAGAGCATGACATAAAAGGTAAGTTTTGGTAAAAATAGGAATAGTGGTGCCTGATTGTAACTAGTCTTTTATTTCCAGTTTTTGGTTGTTTCCCTCGTTTGTTTTGACAGATACTGAGTAGCACCAGGACATAATAGCATGAGGGATCAACTGCTTTATTTAAATGAATCAGAGATCTGGCCCTAGCAGGTTGACTCCCTTTTCTGACCTCTTGCCATTTCTCACAAATGAGGCACTCTTGTGATGGTTGGAAATCCTGTCTCATGTCTTTGTACATCACCATTTCTGGCAAAAGAAAACATATCAAAGGGTAAGGCATAATATTTTAAGAGATTTTATTATAGAACACATACTGTTAAAGACAGGTCATTGTCCAGTCTTCTCTGCTTCTCAGAGTTGTATGCAACATGTGAAGAATAGGGTCATACCAACTGCAGTATTCATAAAAAGGTTAATCGCTTCTAAATAGCTGAGTACTATGTCTTACCTTGCAGTCTGAAGGCCAATGAGACTGTTCTCATTATATAGCACCTCTTCCTTTCCTGGGCTTCACTGTGTGTGTCTTTGCTAAAATTCCTGCTGAGAGAGTTGCATGGTTCACAGTTTTTAAGTCAGAACATTCTTCCTTGTATTTATTCGGTAGCTGAATTTAGTTATTAATAAGACAGTTGTTGCATTTCCAACAGAGCTCTAAAAATGCTATTACTCCAAACACAGTAGTGAATAATCCCTTTTCCTTTTTTCAGTGAAATTAAGGATGCAACCAGAGCTTGGGTCATGAAAAAGATAGGGAAAATAGTGAGCAGTCCAAAAAACAAGAACAGGTGTTTGGAGTAGCAGTAATTTTCAAGTTGTTGGTCAGCATCCTCTGGGAGTCTCAGGACCACTTGTAAAGGGATGAGAAAAGGAGAATTAAAAAAAGTAAAGCTGTTTTTTAGGAGGACTTGCACTTACTACATGAAGGTGTGAATTTCCATCAAAGGTTTGCAGTTAAAAAAGGTTTCCTCCAAAACCAGTAGCTAATGATGAATGTGTCTTCTTCGTCTTTTATTCCATGCTGTACTCTGAGAAAAAAAGGTGCCCCTTCCCCCCCAAAAGCATTTAAACAAAATACAGAACCTGAAATATGAAAAAGCAAGATGGCTAACAGTGGACTAAATCAGACGAGCATATTACTATAATGAACTTAATTTCATGGGGAATTTATAATTATTTTATATTGCTTTTAAAAAAATCTGGTGTTGAAGACTCTGTAGAGAACAAATAGTCTCAAAACCAAACCACTGGTAACATTTAATACATGCACCAGAAGAACAAAGATCCCTTTAAGCTTTTGTAAAAAACTGAGGAAAGAGAAAAACAGGGAAATAATACACTGTATATCGTAATATAGTTGTATGCTTAACTGTAATTATTAAAAAGGAATTTAAAATCATCTGCTATCCCTTCCTGCAGTTTTATGAACATTCTGAATACTTTTTATCTACATTATCTTGTACATAAATGCATAAAGACATATATCAGCCTTTATGTGTGAATAAAGATGAGTGAATTAATAGCTCTTGTCTTAAGCTAAAGCTCTTCTACTGTCTAAATCTAAGCAGGTATTAAAACTCAAGGGGCCAGTTTCTAATCTGTTATGCCACCGTAAATTAAGAGTGATTCAAAGGAACTGAAAGTGGTGAATCCTAATTTCACAAAGTGTAACTGAGATTTGAATTTGGCCTTAGGTTCTATGAGTTACATCATGAGCAACTGCAGCAGTATTATGTGTTGTGGAAGAAAGTGTTCCCCCCTGAGTGACTGTGGCAGAGTTATCCCCCAGTTATTTGGTTACGTGAATTTGAAGTATTAACCTGTCTCATTTTCAGAGTTTCCTGTTTTGTCTCTGCCCATGGATTAGGCAGCTGCTCCACTGACTTTATGGTAATCCTGGGGAAGAAGAACTATGCATTTGCATGCTGCAAGTTAATTGTGAACTTAAAAAACCTACTCCCCATGCCCTTCCTCTTGAAAACAGATATTGCAAATCTGTATTCACTCTTTTCCTTCTTGAATTCTGCATAGGCGTTACGAGCTTTCCAATGATATCCTTGGGGGTTTACATTCAACCTAACATATGGCATGTATGTGAGTCTATTCTCAAATTTGTTTGAGTTTATGTGTGATTGGGAGCAGTTAGCTGGGTGAATTGCTGAATCATGGAACAATTATGGCAGGAATCCTCTGTTTCTGTGTTTTTCTACAAATGATATTGTACTATGTTGCATTCACTTCAGTTCTTGGCAGGACTGCTGAAAAGTAAGTTACAGCTGTTGCCATCTGGTAACTTCTGAAGCAATTTCCCTTACCTGTTTCTGTTGCTTAATAATTCTTTGTTTACTCTATACAGGTAACCTGATCTTCAGTCTCATAGCAAATAGTCACCTTTCAACTGTCTGTCTTCTTGTTTTGTCATTCCGTTAAAGGCTAGTTTCTTACAATGTAGCTGAGTCTGACTTTGGGAAAAGGTGCAGTTGGCTCCCCCATGGAGAAATAGCTTTCTGTAGCTTTTCCCACATCCTCAGAGAACTGTTTACAGCTGTAGTAATTCTCTGCAGACTCTGGTCCCACCAAAAAGGTGAAGTTGGAGCCATTCTCTTGCTTTCTCCTTGCCAGACAACTGTCCCAGTCACTAGTATTAGGTAGGCAACTGCAGCATTCAGAGGAAAGCTAATCATTTGCATGGATGTTAAAAAAACAGGAAAAATTGGTAGAAATTTAAAAATTATGAAAGTTTATTAAATGCAGTGGACCCCTGTCTCAGGACACCTCCGAGCTAAAATCATTTGAAGCTGAAAAATATCTGGGAAGGTATTGCTGTGTGCTTGCTCTGTGTCGTCTGCTTTTAGAGATGGGACACTGGGTTGGAAAGACCTTTGGTTTGTCCCAATGTAGTTCCTATTATGTTCATACATTAAAAATCAACTTCTGAAATTGAACTAGAAAAAAGCAAAAATTAAAGAAGAGTCATCTGCCCATCTCTGTATTTAAACAGGCAAGGTTAATTGACAATTGACATGCATTTACAGTGCTTAAGCTGAGCAGGAACAATACTTGAGAATTGCATTTCTATCCTACATCCTTTTAACTTCCTTTTTTTCTATTCATCTAATGTCAAATGAGATTTTGGGTTCTTTATACAACTGGTAAAAGAAAGTTTCTGCCTTTCTCTCTTCCTTTAATTCTGAATTTAACCTCAAAATTCCTTTAAGCACCTGTCCAGTAACATCACCTGAATAGTGTGCCAGAAAAACATCTCACTGGTGCAGCTAACACAAAGCTGCAATCATGAAAAATAGTCTGCTATTTTGTGGAGCAGAATACTAGAGTGCAACAGATGATCTTTCTCAGTGTGACAGTTTGCACAGCAACTGGAAATTCTGTCCTCCAGAATTCAGCTAAAGATACAGCAAAACCTGCAGAAAAAAAGATCCCCTCCTGTTAATTTGACTCATGTCCCACAAGTTTTGTGTGCCTTAAGTGACTTTAGACTTAGGAGTTTTAATAGCAATTAGCAAGCACTTTTGCCATTAGTCTCTGACATTCTCTTTGCAAAGCCACACTTAGCTAGCAAGATGGGAGCAAACAAATGGACAACACAGGAGTGAAAAATGTACAGTGTAGAGTTCACCAGTATAAAAGACTATTTAAAAAACTGTCTGGAAGATGGTTAAAACAAATTACTCACCTTCCAAAATCCTCAGGTAGCCAGACTTATCCAAAGGGTGAGCTTTGAGGTTAAAGTAATGTGATCCAAACTGCATGGAAGATAGATAGCTGGTTGGGAAGGAAACGTTGGCTGAAATAACTAACTGACAAGCTGTTACGCCTCATCTGATCCCACACACATCAGGATCGGTCTTGCATACATATTCTTGTTTATCTTCCTACCTCCAGTATGTAAGAGTTGCTTCCTAATTTCTATCACGTCCACTTGATGGAATTTTATAATGGTAATTTCCTTTTTCAACATTAAAGTATGATATCTTGTTAGTGACTTTACTGTTTGATTAACCTGAATAAATCCTGCCATAATAACAGGTGTTACAAGCATTTCAATCTGATTTACGTAAGAAATTTCCAAGCTAACATGAGGACAGAATGGCTACTCCAATGCTAACTCATGGAAACCTGATCTATGCTCAGTATATTTCTTTAGGACCTTTTATTTGTTCCAGAAAGGATGAAGGGTTAACATCTGGTTCAAGGACTGCTGCTGCTGTAGGGACCAGTGCCTTTATGAAGTCTTTAACAATTCTAAGACTAAATTTTATACAGTTAATAGAGTATAAACAAGGTTTTTTTGGTTGTGTGAAACACTGGAAGTTCTTATTCCTTGTTAGGGATAAATCAATTTTTGCCGTGGAGAGAGGAAGAAGGGAGAAGGCACCATTTTGAATAAGGAGCAATGAGTAAGCAGCCCCAGTGAAGAGAACTATGTGAGTCAGTGCTTCTCTAAACTCCCAAAGGTATTATTTTTCCTTCAGATCTAAACATGCAGGATTAATTTGGCTATAGGGGATGGCAAATGCAGGTTTATTTGTCTCCTCTTCCACATTTTTCCATTTACCCACTTCACTGTCATGAAAGGAATTAGATGTACAACCTTTTTTATCTCTGCATGTCTTGAAGAACTTGCACAAGACAGCAACAAAGTACCATCCTCCCTTGTCTTCCCATGTAGTGGTGTATCAGCCAAGTCACCATCTAGTTCTTGAAACAGCCAGAGTACAGCAGAGAAAGATGCCACTAAAAGGATAATAGTGGAGTACAGTTAAAATGATGAGAATTAAGGCACATTTTCCTAACAATTTTTGGTAATGAATAATGCATTTACTAATAAACAAAAGGGCTGCCAAGGACATGACAGATTGGAGATATAGCACTTGAGTTATTGAAAGTGGCAGACAGGTCACAACTTTTATTTATGTTAATAGCTAACCACCTGTCAGATAAATTGGGAACTAGATACCTCCACAGTAGTGCCAGCAGGCGCCTTTCAGAACTGCGAGAAGGGACCAAGAGGACAGACAGCCTAGCTAGCTATCGTGCTGGCAGCTGAGAGATGTCTGTTCTTCTCTCTTCTAGTTATACCTATGTGGTAATATCCGCTGATTAAGAAAGGACTGAATACACTGTTACTGGTTTTGGTAGATACAACCCCAGAGAGCCCTTACCTGCTTGTGGCAAACACAAGATTTAACTTCCTCTTGGCAGAGAGGTCATTACCTACAGTGTCAAATACTGACATGCATAGCTCTACAGCACAAACTGGAAACTCATTGGTACTTATTAAACATTTGGCAGCCCAAGCATTGCCCTCACAGATAACTAAATCTATTTTAGACTTAAATTATTTGGAGGATGACACTGTATGGCACTTCTTATGTTTGCAAACTCGTATGGATCTTAAAAGATACTTTTAGCAGGATTTTTCATAGTTAAAAGGAAACCCAGAATCTATTTGGGTTCAGAAAGAAAAGAGATCTCCCCTTCTTTGATGTGATCCCATAGGCGTTTTCAGAAAAGGAGGTACAGTCTACATAGTTCTCCACTTAATTTAACTGATCAGATAACTAATCCATTTCTAGCAGTTCTAATTTCAGTTTCCTCCTCTGCCTGACAACATTTGAACCTACCCTACCATTAAGGACTTACAGGATTGATTTTGATCCTACTCTCCACTCTGTTGAAGCTATTTCACTTTACACAGAATAATTAAATACTCGGTAAGCCACAGAGAAAGAGAACAAGAGTACATATTACTCTGCAGCCCAATGATTAGTGCATTCAGATACAAGCTGTCATCACAGCTACTTGCACCTAGTGTTCTGTTTAAAGAAAGGCCTTTAATCCAGCATTTTCACTTGCAGGTGATGCTTTAAACCCTATACTAATGTGATACTAGCTATCATATTAATTCATGTCCTGGGATTTTTTTGAGAAGACCTTGTTCTTGAAGTTATTTCAAGAACAAAGTTCTAGATTAATCCCAACCTTCTATAACTACTGTAGGTGTTTAAGTAAGGACAATAGTTTTCAGAAACTCTTCTTGTACACAAAGGAAAGAGCCGGACATCTTCAAAGCATAATTCAGGTCTTAGGTAGTTCCACTGCTTTCTGAAAGTGTCTCTCTTTCTTCACTGACCATGTGAGAAGTTTGGGTAACCGTTGTCCTTTCAAATTTATTTTAATATGATATGAATATAAACTTTTTTTTAAGATTTTCTCAAATTCATTCAAAGTGCACAAAATACAGTTGTGTCCATAGTACCTTCTTGACCTGGGAAAGGTACTGGGAAAATAAAATCTGTTCTTACTGATAGTTTGATTTTGCATTAACCATAACCTTGGAACTTCATTCATGGATGATTCTCCTGTTCCACAGAAAAGATATTCTCCACAGTGGCAATTAGTACCTCAGCATAAATGTTTAAGTATGTGCAAAGGAAAACCTGCCCTATTGTGTTGTTATGGCTGTTTTTCAGCTGGGATCCTGATATTTTATGAATGCTACAACTTAGCCAGATGATCAACATATTCCCAATAATACCATTTGCCAGTAAAATAACTACTGCTGCCTACAGAAGTCTTAAAACCCTCAGACTGAAGCACTGTACATAAAATCTCAGCATTTTTGTTTGCTGTTTCTGTGATTGATAGTAATAAACTTCACTTTTGTGAATGAGAGGCTTCTGTGTAAACACTTGCAGTGTATTACAAAAATGAACATGAAAATGTGTGTTCTTCACAGAGGCTTTTTCCATTTTTTGATATGAGTCCTTATGCCAGCCTGTCTCTGGCATATTCAGAAATTCAGATACCATATGTCCTTATGATCATCTTCAAAACTTCCAAATCCAGGCGCTCTCTCTTCAACAAGCTTCTTTTATTGATAAGTGCTGCTGCTGTGGCTGCATCTGCTAAAAGCAACTGTGCACAGCTCCAGTGACTAATCTCATTTAGGTTAATGGTATCTGCAAGGTCACTTGGGAAGGATATGAAGACACTATTATGCACCTGGATGCTGCTCTGTAGGTAGAGATGAAGCGGGAACATAAACTGTTGGAGAGAGACCTGTCATGGTTCTCACAAATTTATAGATTACTCTAATTGTTCTTTAGCATTGGATAAATTTTCCTTAAAATTGAGGATTTAAAAACAAGCAAAAGATACTTGTACAATTTGATTGTTCCTAGAAATTCTAGAGTGTAGAGTTTTGCTATTTCTGAAAAATCTGTTCAGCTGATGAGTATATTTGTTTGAGCTGGAGAGAAAAGACACGTAAGACCTTCCTCCACACACCTCTATCTTGTGTTTATGGAGAAAGAAGGATGAGAAGTGAAGCTTCTCTCTCTAGCTCTGTATCTCTCTTCCCACCCCCACCCCCGTTTCTCTCTGTACCTCTATATCTTTCTCTCCCTTTGTCCTAAAAAAAGTGGTACACAGGCAGTAGGTCCCATTCATACATCTGGCCAGCATGAGAGGAATACCTGAATCTGCTGATGTCCTTGATGCAAAAGATTGCTCCTTTCTATCCCATCTGGAGTAACAGAAAATCCAAAGTGTATCTCTTGAGTCCTTTTTGGAACTCCTCCTAGAGAAATAATACTTTGCTCGAGGCTGGGAGTGAATTCTCATATCCTTAACTATTTCTAATTATTTAGCAGACAGGATTTGGGGATTTGGACTACTTTGATAAAAGTGCTTTAAAATAAATAGAACAACTTCTGTATTTTAACTGAAGAACATTAGCAAATAAATGTATTGCTGAGTGACTATCATTTGCTGTCTGTTGCAAAATACAGATGGAAACAGTACAATCTCCATTGTTGTTAATTGCTATTGTTAATGCTTTTTAGTTAGTACATGAATTTCAGTGTAAATAGCACTTTCTTTTGCTGCTAGCTTCACCGAATATTTGCATACAGCCATAAATTCCTTACTCATAAAAAACCCTATTAAAAACAATGGAAGATAATATGATGATAATACATCCGAGGCTTTTGCTAACAGTAGAGGAGAGCACAAAGGAGTGATGGCAAATATCCTTCTGCATAGTCATCTGTCTTGCTATACTCTCACTTTTACTTTAGTTTTGACTTTCCAAAAATACTTTTTTTTTCTTTGGGAAAAGTCAATAATTGGAAATACAATTTATCTGATAAACTTTATGGCTTCTTTCAACATTGATTTTGTGTGCTATCATAAATGGATTTTGGCTAAATTTTTTATATGCTTGCCCCCACTTTCCCTACAAGAAGTTCCATAGCTTTCAGGGCAATTACTCAAGGTGCTGGAGTAACATAGACAGGTCGTTAATGGCATTCAGCAGACGTGGAAACTTTTCTACTAATAACTTTTTCAAACTACCTTTTCCTTGCATCTTCCCTCCATCCCAAATGGGTATGTGCTTGCATAGAGTTAGTCGGAATGGCACCAAATGATAACATGGAAATGCCTCCTTGTCCTGCTTCTGATTTCTCATTAGCAATTCTGTAAATGGAAATGATGCTATATAGTAGGGTCAAATCACTGAGTCATTACTATAATTCAGCTAATGGGATGATTATTTAAGTATTCTTTGTTCTGACTGACCTAGGCTCTGCTTTTTGAGTACTATGTATAGACTGTTTGCTCTTGTAGAATTAAGGTCAAGGAACAGTATGCTTTTGTTGATATAGAAACAGCTCAAGCACAAGGTATAGCTCTGTTTATTGTATTACCTGTGATTTTCATTGAAACAGACTTCCCAACTTGTGTCTGTACTGCTCTGTCTTTAACATATATAGCACTTTATCCCATTTAAATATGAAATATCTGAGCTCAGAGGAGACTAAATTAGATAAACTGATCCCTGAATGATTCAGAAAGTCACAATTAGAGGTGGATAGTCTCAACATTTAAAGTTTTTAAGAAAACTAGCTGTGAATACTTACATTTTGGGAGGCAGAAAGATGGATGAAGAGACATACTGTCAGACTAATATTTGAGAGATCACACCATTGCTTACAAACATTGTACCTAAACACATTTGAACTATTTGGTTGTACTTCCCTCTTGGTTCTTTTATTTCTGCTGGGAATGGGGGAAACTGTACTTCAGCCTGAAGTTGTTCAGTGCGATTACATTTATCCAGGGTTTTCCATCTCACTTCGGTGATTATTAGAACTGCTTGTATTCTCAGCATAGCATGCCTTGCCCTGGGTGCTTTGACTTACAAATTTTTATTTTTTTCAGAGTATGTGTCCATTCAGAGCGAAGACACCTTTGCCCTAAGTTGTTATGGTTCCTTCATAACTTGACAAAGCCCAAAATAACAGATCCTATTCCAAATAAATTAAAAAAGGATATTCCTTCTGACTTCTGTGGCAACACACTTTTGTCAGAAAGAAAGAAAAAAAAAAAAGACCATTGTGGCCAGAAGGGCCATTGTCAAAATGATGGACTTTATATTCTGAATCAAAAATATAAAACTGGAAAATGAATGGAAATAAATTAAAAGGTCTAAATGCTTGAAAATCTAGGATAAATGTCTTCAGTTTTGTGCACTGTTCTTCATCTAGAAGTGCAGACAGCTTTTAATAGCTAATATATTCCTTTCTTATAAATATTTTTCCATATTGTGCAACTTAAGAATATGTTTTTAAAGGAAAACTAAACAGACATGAGTGGAATCTTCACACTGAGAAATGGCCAGCTTAGTATGCAAGCAACAACACTGTCTCACATTCATTTGAATGCTTGCCATCTGGAACAGATGCATTAGTTGTGGCTTCAGTAATGACATGGTGGAGGAGAAGACCTTCCTCACCTCAAGATTTCAATATTACTTAATGGGGCTCCTCACGTGAGTAAGGTAATTGTATATTCAGCCCAGTGTTTTATTCAGCTGTCATCTTTACTTTATACTATAACCTAGCCATCTTGCTGTATAGTCTTGCTTGAATACATGCAACATTGCAGCATATATTGTATGAAAGATGCTATTCCTAATAAAGTCATATTGTATACTTGACTTTGTTCTGTATTGATATTGAAGCATTTCTAGAATGGTAATCTTCTATGTACAATATATGTCTAAGGAGATTATATCTTATTTTGCACACCAGGATATCTTTAGAATTGTTTATTATTCATGTTATATTTTAAACTGCTGCTGGTCTATGCAGATTTTAAATGTGTTTGTCATATACCATTAGTCACTGTGTGAAATCTCTCAGTAATAGTTAGTTCTTGAATTTTCTGCAGCTAAGGAGAATTTAACACTGATTGATGGTAGATCACTTAGCTGGTTGGCAGACTTTCCAATTTACGGCAGGAAAATTGCTCTTTTCTTTATGCTCATTCCTTCTTCTGCAGGGGGACAGTAAGATATATGTGCCAGGGTGCACATAACAGCAAGAATCTGATTGGCAATACTGCAGGTCTTTTTTACAATTATGATTTTATCATTTTCAAAAACTGTACTGAATGTCAAGTATTTCAGATGCAATTTTTAAAAACCTCTCTATTTATCAAATGTCGATGATATATCTGTATCATATTTCACATGCAAAAAATGACCTAACATATTTTTGCATGAGGAAATGAGTAAGCTGTCAGCGCTTCATCCTTATCTTCTAATAGTCCCAAATTCTCAGTCCTCTAAAGGCTGATTATCTGTAGAGTGAAGATTAGCAGGAGAAACAAAGATATTGATTTGCTGTGTGCCGTCTGCAAATATTTCTCATTAACCACTGATTCAATCAAATAATAATAATAATAATAATAATATATTAGTTATTCTTCAGTGAAAGAAAGATATGGGATAAATCCCTTCCCTTTAACACTCAGTAGTGAGATTTTCAAGGCTGTATTTTAAGATTTCACATACAATTCATACGAAAAACTGCAATATGTAATTTTTAGTATCCAGTTTCTTTAAAGGAAAAAACAAGATAAAAGTTGTCATGTTTAAAAACATAAAAGTCTACTGAAATGCCAACCATAAATTTTAGTAAATTTAGCAGTAGATTTTGTATGAAAAAAGACTTCTCTGTAAAAAGGTGTGTTTCTTATTTTCAACTACTGCAAAGACTGAAAGAAGAATCCAATCTTTACCACTTCATAAGGCTTACAAGTGTAAGAAAGAGGTTCAGAATGCTTTATGGAAGTGCTGACTTTGCATACTGTTCTGGAACACGCAGAGGTACTTTCTAAAAACATACACATAAGGGGAAAAATAATTGCTAAATTATTGTTTCAAAAAGAAATATAAATTATCGCTGTCGCATTGCGGTTTTACAGCCATGGAGCACGGCATAACTGACACCTCCAAAACATAGACAGTAAACACGCTAATGAAAACAAATGTGTTAAAGTGTGCACTAGGGCCCAATTATGCACTTGCTCAAGGACTTCAGTGGGAGTTCTGCATGTAGTGCGGCTGCAGAATGGTTCCCACTAGGAATGAGGCAACTAAGAAAGCTGTTATAGCTACTGTCCCAACAAACCTTTTGTTTGGGGAGTTCATTTTCTGCAGCTCCTCCCACATTCCATACTAATGGCAGACCAGTGGCGTTGCAGCTTGAAATTTATGCAACATGAAGCATGTAATGAAAATTATACCAGTTCATAATTATTTTCTTTTATTACTACAGACACTGTGTGGAGTTCATAGAATTGCAAATCTAACAGAAGAACTACTTGGCATCTTCTTTTAAAAATAAAAATTCAGTCTGTTTGTAATGCTGAAATGAAGAAAATGGGAACCAGGACAATGGAGACCAGCACTGAAGAAATAGAAAGGTAGTATCTTGATTGAATTTTTCTATTCTGTCTCAGCCAGCTTTTGCCCATTTCTTACATTTGTGCCTGTCACCCTACTATCTTTTCTGTAACTGCTCTTTGAAAAATATTCATTAGACAAATACCTGTTTCATCAAAAACACATTCTTAGTATTAAGCTCATAAGTTTTCTAAAGTACTATTATGGCTTTGCATCTTTTAACATATAATTATCTTGATCTCTAAAGCATGTAAGCTCTCCCACACTTTCTACTAAGACTTGAGAACTGTCAGCTTGCAATGAATCGGGTTAGTAGTAAGAACTGATCTTTGGCCACGCCAGGTGCACTGGATCTAATCACACTGATGACAGCGGTTAAGAATCACTCACAACTTCTCAGATCTCTGAAACTGAGTCTATGACGGTAAAGGCAAAAATCAATCCTAACTAAACCAGGCCAATCTTTCAAAGAAAACCTTACTAACCCCTGGAAACGTAGGGATCTAAGTATGCTTTATCAAGCAGAAACTAAGCCCTTAATTCCTCATCTGGAGCAAATAGGCTGGAACATAGCTATCTAAACATATAAAAAGCTTCCTGTATATATTAGGTGGTCAACAAATCTCAGCAACTGGTCTGCTTGTCCAAACCCCATATTCCTTCATCCAGGACCATACAATTTCCCACACATCAGGTGGCAGAATCTATACTGCCGTCAGAGACGGTTTATACCATACATCAGAAAAAAACCTGGAAATTATGACAATTAGAAGAGGTCAGATATCCATGGACCAGTGTCCTTCCTAAAAATCCCACCAACTTCCAAAACCACAACACTTACAAAAATATCTTGTCTAGTAACATTAGTAATGCTGTGGTTTGCTTTATAAGGTAATATAAAATGATGTGACTGATTCAACCAGATGTGATAACTCAAAAGTTGGTACGACAGGTTGAGGAATGTTACCGTAGGAAAGAAAAAGCAAAATAGAACCTTTAAAAAATATTTTAGGTATTTGATGTTTGCACTGTTATCAGAAGGGCCAGCTATGTCATATTCATGTTTTCTAAGAATCTGTAGTTGCACATTGGATGTAAGTTTCCAGTTCATTTTGTGGAGAAGCATACTCAATGTACAAATAGAAAGATAGACAGATAGACAGACAGACAGACAAACAGATCTTTAGTTTGCAAAATCTGATGCAGCTGCAGTGACACTGACTCTCTAACACAGGCTTGAAGAGGCAGTCCTCAATTTTCAGTGCCCATTGATTTAGGGATCCAAATATTTCTACATATTTTTATAGCCATGATGGTCTAAAGATGGAAGAAAAACAAGGGTTTCAGGAAGGGATGACTTTTTTTCATTACAATATTGTTATTGGGAAAATCAGACAAGAAATAGGAATATTTTGCCGCACATACAGTGATGTAGAATTATCACAACAAAAGACTAAACCAGCTCAATATCCTCACTTTTTCTTCTATTTAATGTTTTTATTATTGCTTTTACTGGATTTGTAAACAAGTAAACAATAATATAAAGGGAATGATTACTTTTGGTACTGAACAGCAAATCACCGAATTAAGACAAACTGTTTTCTGACGTCATCAGAAACCTTGCAAGGTACGATGTGGGATAGATATAGTGCAAGCCCTGGCAAACTTAAGGATTCTAGGCCAGGAAGAAACTCAGTTTAAATATTGTAGTTTTACTCCTCTGAATAAGTGACCTGGTAATTTTTCACATTTGGACATTTGGGTTAGTTATACATATAAGCAAAATGGAGGCTTCATCATGTCCATGAATCGAAAACACACATCCTCAGGTGGCTGACTTACTGATATTTCATTAGTCTTAAACGTGGTAGTCTTGACTAGTCCTCTTTCTTCTGTGATTCATTCACAGCCTTTGTCCTAATCCTGAAAGCTCTCGATGAAGAGAGAAATATTGGCCTTAGGGAATACTTATCTAACTCTCAGGATAACTAAGTTAAGAAAATCTGTAATGAAAATTGTGAGAGTCAGAGATTAAGCTTTCTTATACAAGTAGCAACACATTAGGGAATGAGCTGTCAGAACAATCTGTATTTGTCTGTTGCAGTGATTTTAGATCTTACTACAAATAATTTACGCATCTATTCACAGAAGATATCTACCACCATCACACAGATAAGGAAAAACAAACAAAACATAAGGAGGTTTTATTAATACCAGTTAAAGGTAGAATTCTCTACAAGTTTTTCTTTGGCAGCAATCTGATATATTGACTTAGACAGATAAAGTATCAAAATCCGGATACTTATCCAAACAATAATCTAAAACCTTTGATGCTAGTGCTGCTCTTATATTTGAGAGCCTCAAAATCAAAATATCCAGGTTGTTTTCTCCATAAAGGCACTTCAGAAAAATGAATTCCTAATTTCTCTTATTTTTTTCTACAAAATTAGAGAAAATATTTTATTTTTAATGACTTTCCTGTCAAAGTCTATTAGCCATAATGAGTACCTCTGTTTTTCACATCTGCAAACATGAAACTTCAATACTTGTTGAGCTTCTGATGGGTCTCTGAAGCAAAAGTGGCACTCCATGGAGGAATTACACTGTATTAGAATAAACATAATGAAATCATTCTTCAAAAGTGTATTAAGTTGCACAAGGCTGAGTTTGCAATATCCTAAAATGAGAAGAAAGATCTATTCAAATATGAATAAGTGAGAGATTATTTGCAAGAGAGGGAGAAGTCTAGCTACAAGCACAGGTGCTTCAAAGCACAAACCCACACCATTAAGCTCTGGCACAGCTGTTTCATAATAAATAAAAAAGAGAAACAAGAGAAACACCCATTAAAGTCTCATATGATTCAACCTACGAAGAAAAAAGTCATTTGTTTGTAAACTACTATCACATTGACAATGGAGGCCAATTGAGAAAACCTCCAGATCTGACAGGATGATTTTAAACTAAGAGTGCGGAATTGTTTATTAAGACTTTGAGTGACAGTCTAATATATTAAATCAGTTCAGAAGATTGTAAAATGCATTAGCATTAGCAGTTTAATACCTCCAACAAATTTAACTGTCACTCATGAGCATATCTGTCCTTCTTAAAGGAAAAAAACCTGAAGCGCCATCTTTGTCTTGATGGACAATAAAGTTAGAAGAGGCAAAAGCCTTTCTCTGTACATTGGTGATGAGAGAACTGTGTTACATTTATCATAATTAACTTTCACAGTTGGCAGCATTTTTTGGCAAATGTGTTATTTGCTCAAGCTTGTGAAAGAAGTTTTAAGGACTAATCATTGGAGCCAA
The DNA here is from genome assembly GCF_947461875.1 of Haliaeetus albicilla. Classification (NCBI taxonomy): domain Eukaryota; kingdom Metazoa; phylum Chordata; class Aves; order Accipitriformes; family Accipitridae; genus Haliaeetus; species Haliaeetus albicilla. Next base: position 7,935,683 of record NC_091492.1, read on the forward strand.
GCCTTAGCTTGCAATCGTTTCAGGGCTGGATTTTAATCAATTTAGAAACGTAATTACATGCCAAATGTGTACACAGTTACTTTGATTACACACAGAAATCGGGCAGTTTCATAGTCAACTAACTGACTGTAGGCAGTTGGGTGCAAAATACCTCATCTGAACAAGCAGTTGTTAATAACCTTGTGTTGCAGCCATGTGTGGAACAATGTAGCACACTTCTTTAAAAATCAGAATCTTTAGAGGAAATATTTCCAATTTTCAGTTTCATTTAGGTGGATAAATTTTCTACGCTTCTTTTTTTTTTAATTTTAATTGTCACTATTAATAGAGCAAAAAATAACTTTCTAAAAACAAAGCAGAAAAAAAAATCAAAATGAAAAGGAGGTCACTTGAATATACTGTGATTACTTTGCAGTGCTGTGATGAAAAGGATCCCAAATGCAATGTCCATCACACTACAATACAAGGGTTTCAACACAGAGAACAGAGTAGAGCTGTTTTGATTTTTGAAGAAACAGAATTAACAAATGCCAGACAATCAACATGAATCACTGAATGAATAAAATGCAGTGTTTAGCCTACTGTAATTAACATGCCTGTGTTCTTCAGGAGTGCTTAGATAACTACTGCATGTTTATGAAAATGTTCCTGAATCCTAATATTTGTGTGACATCCAGTATAATTAATTTGACAATTAGTGTCAATTATTTGATGGTCTCACATTTGAAAACTTTCAGATCTCCACTCAGGGAGCAGCAGCAGTAGCCCAGTTCCTTTGGTGACCAGTGATGGAGTACATGAACAGCAATGGACAGATGAAATGAATAGTTTGCTTAATAATAATCAGGATTGACAGGTTAATAACGAAGTCACTACCTAAAAAGAAGTCACACTTGTGACTATAATTTGAAACAAATACTTTAATTGCCTCTTAGGAAGAATGGTAACAGCATTGCACATAAACAGAGCTAGAAGAAACAGGCATAATATTAAATAGTTTACTCAGGATTGTACCGGCAGTGTTTTTTCTACCAATATATTCAACTTACACTCACTCACGGAAAAATTGTATCTTGGGGCATTTTGTAGGTAAAACAGAGAAATGGGAGGTGACAAACTAAGTGGCAAGAGCAGACACTTAGGACAGCAAGCAGTTCTTATTCTTCCTATGCAGTGAGAAGTAATAGGAAGCAGTGCTTGCCTTTTCCTGCTTGGTACATGCCCCATTACAAGTTTTGCAGCTAAAGAATTATCCCATCAGTCTCTGTTTAGTAGGACAGTAGATCAGAGATATCCCTAAAAACAGCTTTTACAACTAAAAATATTGGTGAAATGTTTGCTTTCTTCTTTCTTTTCTACCAGTAGCTAAACACCAAACAGCAAGTAAAATTGTTAGCTGACAGGTTTTGTTGCTCAGTTGTCAGTTAAAAGATACTTCCAAATCAAGCTGTTTAAAATGACTGCTAAAACCACTAGCCAGCTGATTGCTGTAAGTAAACTGGGGATTGAGCTACTCATTTGAAGCTGTTTATCAAAACAAAGGCCACGGTATACAATTAGATGTGATACAATTCTTGAGATCCAAGCAGCAGCCCTCACAGATGATGACAGATGAGGCTGGGAAATACTTACCAGTTTCTCCCTGAAAAATGTTCCCACTGTTAGATAATATTCCTAGTGAGAGATTCTCAGTGGTGCTGGTGTCGATAACATCATGCAGCTTCCAGCTGAAGAGGCCCAAGCTTCCTCCAGGGCTGCTGGTGTCTCACAATTGCTTTGTCCCATTGTCTGACAAGTCACGAGCAACTTGGTCATGTTGGAGCATGACTTGGTCTCGGGGCAGGCTCACATGGTCTAAGGGTATCCTTCCTTCCTTCCTTGCACTACAGCTGCTTTGTGAGGGCCCTCTCCAAGCAAATCCAGCCACCCATTTCGGTGTCTTTTCTCCCTTTGCTAACTAAACTGGTTTTTTGAGTGCACGCAAGGAGTTTGAGGCTAAGTAGTAAAGTGAAATGGGGAACTGTATTATTATTATTATTGTTATTATTATTCTTATTGATCTTGTAACCTCCCTGATCCAATTGTCCATTTAGTCCCAAAACAGTTGTCCTAGGTCAGCTGAGGGTACAGCATGGTGCCAGGAATCAATGCGTAAGAGCAGAGGGGAGGCCTGGCACAGCCAAAGTCAGCACTTCCCCTGAGGAAAACACTCATCGATCGTCAACATGAAAAAGATAATACAGCAACCATTGTTAATATTGAAGAGTTTAAATTTAGAGCCTTCTCCAGCTGATTTGTTATTCAACTTCTCTGTCATTTTACACCTTGATTATTGGTTTATTCCTCTTCACCACTGAAAGTGCATTACTCTGATGACAAAAAGAAATGCCATCTCTTTTGCTCATTCCAGTGCCTTTTGGAAGAATTGCTGTCTCCAGATGTTCCCATCTCTGATACCACAATCAATTCTCCATACTTTCTTCCCTTTTCATCTAGCACAATGAAAGGGAAAACTAAACAATGTTTTATTTGGAAAACAAAACAACAGAAAGTAAGTATCATTTACTGGAATTTAACCCTTTAATCAGTTTTCTTCTCTCCTCTGTCTTCTCTCTTTTCTGTCCTAGAATATTGGATTCTTTTCAAGTCTAATGTCTGTTCAAACTCTGGATAAAATTAATCCATAAAAGAGCTATGACAAACTGGGAATAGAAAACCCTACCTGTAACCTCCTTTTTACCATCAGATGTACAAATTAGGCCTCCCCTTTCAGTTGTAATTACAGATTGTCCTTCTTGTACTGGTGATTTTTTTTTTCCTAAAGAACATAAGAAAACAAGTTTTATCCCTTATTGTAAAACTACCATGCATTTAAAAAGCTGTATACTTCCTACATGACTTTTTTATCAAAATTGTACCATTAAGAGGCAGTTTAGAGAAATGATGACTTTTTATAACTTGATCTTAAAGCTGAGCAAAATGTTCTGCAAAATGTAGATTTACAGACCTGAATAATTCATTTAATCTGTGAAACATGATTGAAACCATGTTTAGAAAGAGCTGCCTTGGGCCTCCAAGGCCAAAGGGAAAGTATTACATTTGAATGAGTTTGATTTTGTACTTCCTTGAAACATAAAGTGTCAGTGTGAGTGCAGAGATAATAGCAAACCCTCACAGGGGGTTTGTCAGGATAAAGCCAGTAAGATTGTGAGGTGCTTTGATAGTACAGTAATAGGGGTCAAATAAGCGCCTAAGGTAGGTAGGTACATCCAGAGCAGAATACCTTTCTAATATATTTTTTTAACTATGTAGCATGTATGGACAGGTGGTGAAATTTCAGGTGGTTGCTTGAGCAGTTGTATTCCAATCACACAAGTTGAAATTCAGTTTGGACACCAATGTCATGCTGTTTGTTCAAAGGTGTCAGGACCCCCAAGCACAATGCCCCAAAAAACATTCTGCAGCTTTCCTATCACAATGAATTAAAAAATGAAACAAAATAATCTCCTTCCTCCAAAATCCAACCAAAACATAGTGTAAGGGGGCTTTTCCAAGAAAAAAAAAACAACATATAAAAAATATATGAAAGTAATTGTGAACTATGTCCTTTCCTTCTAGCTCCTTTTTCTCTGCTGTAGTTTTAATTTCAGACCAGGTCATGTACAAATAGCTGAGCTTCTTTACGCTGCTCCAGTCCATAAGGTTCAATCATTCTCTAATTAGCAAGTTGGTGGTTGGTGACAGAAAAATATTGAAGTTTATAGAAGTGCTGAGCCTATTCCTCTTACAACACATCACATTCAATTTGCTTATTCTGGAAGGTAAGAAATTGAATGTGCAATGTAATTTGGTCAAGCTTTGGAAAGTGAATATTTAAGTTGTACTCAACTGCTGTTTTTTTCAAGACAAGTTAAAATACCAAAAAGTAGCACAAGAATACATTGTTTGTGTTCAATAAGCACATCTTAAAAAAAGGGGGGGAAAAAGGTACTTACTAGTAGAAAGTGAAGTGTGCTGAATGTGCAAGGCAATATGTATTTTCTAGGCTTGCTGACCAGTGTAAATCTAACATTAATCTAAGGAAAACTGGTGTGCTACGAAGGCTTTCCCTGGTGAGAGGTGATGATTTTTTTTTTCCTTTTTACTGAAGAAGGCAACCAGAGCAAATGTGGTTCCAAATGATCTCTTCTTGAATGGGTTTGTTTTCTTTTTCAGTAGGTTTCTTCTCCTTAGATGTATCAGATGCCTTAAAGAAAAGGAAGTGGTATTCAGATAATACCTAAATTCCTCATTACCCACAGAGTGCATTACATCATGTTGTTAAATGAGTGCTGAATGCTTCTGCGCCCTGAACATGCCAGAACAATCAATAAGGTCTGGGAGACAGTAAAAAATTAGAAAAGGAAAGCTTCACATTATCAGTAGTGCACAATATATGGAGGCACTGAAAAATAGTTTTATGGCTATTCCATCAATGTATGAAACCCTCAGAAAGAATGAAATTTGGCTCTTTGAAACAAAAGCAGTATTTATAACCATCAAATATCAGCATACTAGAAGGCTACAAAATGCATTTGAAATACGGAATTTAGGTTCATATGATGGAATTCAGCAACTCACAGTGTTTGTTATTTCTCTCCACTGGGCTCAGTACTATATTCTTGGGGGGTGGGGGGGCAAAATTAACTTTGTTCAATGATACCCTAAAGATGGGAGGTACAGTCATTTATTTTGTATTGCTGTGTGTTTTCACTTTAAGCAGTGGAAAAGGCACCCAGTGCATAGGATGTGCACCTAGGGAATATTTTAGCAATCTGAATAAATGATACAAAATAAATACTGTCATCGCTTCTCCACCTGTGAGGCAGCATGCCAGTGCCTCATATTCAACAGTGAATATTTTCTATCAATTTGATATAGAGTCAAATCCCTTTGCTAGTCAAGTGTTTCTGCAATGTTTTTGTTTAGAAGAAAAGAGATTTCGTTGTTGTTGAAATAATTTCAAGAAAAGAACTTCCAGCTCAGAAAGCCAGTCCACTCTAATACACACTGCAGCAATCTTCTACAAACAGCAGGTCCATGCACAGATTCCTTCGTGTTAATGAAGACCCCTCACAAATTCAGCTGGGTTCTTTAGCAGCTCTTTCCAACACCTCCATTTTGAACTGCAACATCTGCTGAAGAAACCTGTGAATTTTTCTGAGACTGTTTATTCCTCCCCATGTGCAAAGTCCGTAGTGTAACAGCTTTGTTCCCAAGATCAGCATGATTTTTAACCAGTATTATTGTTCTAAAAGCATAAGTGTTCTTCCTGACATATGTGGCTGCACAGAATGGTTCCAATTAGATTCTGGTGGCAGTAAATAGCACTATTTTAGTCGTACTGACATTTTTGTTGTTGTTGTTGTTGTTGCTGTTTCCTAGAAGATGACTTCCAGGCAGCCACAGACATTAAAATATAACAACACAAACAGATATTATGGATTTAATTCAGCGGTTTGAAATATATCAGCCAACGTTAATTCCCACATCCCTTTCCAGTCCATTAAATACTCTATTTTTTAATTGAAGTTATAATATTTATTTGCTCATTCTCACCTGTTTTGGTATGCTACATTTCTTCAGTAATTTCTCTAGTGATTTGTGCTTGGATTAGTTTATTCCTTCCATTATCTCGATTTAATTGTCCCCTATCATACAGAAAAGGCTGTGTGCCAATTTCAAGTTGATGTTACGTAATTTAGATTCAACTTTGTTTTGAAAGTTTCACAAGCAATGAGATTCTCATTGTTTTATAGAAAATAATAATAACCATACTATATTATCAAAGAAGCTGCCATCAATAAATGTGAGACCACAGTATTCAAAGATCAAACTTTCATTTCAGCAGGTTAGAATTTACTTCTGTCAGAAAGGAATCTATTCTTTTTCAATGAAATATATATTACCAGCATATTAGAGCAATCTTTCAGTATGTTGTAAAATATGTCATTTAATGCCTGAAATATTTGTTAGTTGAAAAGTGCATCCAACCTAACATGATTGGGCTTTGGTTGTAAATCTCTGCTTAATAACAGTCACTGAAGGGAGGAGGTCTGGGTTTATATATTTTCATTTCACTGATTCTAATTTTTGCATGAATCAGGTGAGACGACTTAAGCTTATAAGCTTTAAGTTGATGCTTTGAATTCATTGTTTGTTGCAACAGTAATTCAAGTAGGCAGGACATCTGTGTACTGATCGAAAGTCTGGGAAATGCTACAAATTGTCAGGTTTTTATTAAGCCAGTGGTGTACAGAAGCCAGTTTATGCTCCACTGCTAAAAAGCAGTGTGTGAATTACCCAGGACAAGGCTCACCTCTTGTGATGAAGAGAAAAAGTTAAGGCTGTTGTGTTGTCTCAAGTCAGCTGTGCCATGTAAGGAATGTCAATGAGATGAGAATGAATCTGCAATCTGACCACACCTGGCTGCAGTTTTAGCCCCGTGGTCCTGCTAGCAACTGGAAAATGCTAGAGAGCACTCTCAGTGTTTTTTAAAACCAGCTATACGTACAGCCATTTCATAACCAGAGTAGGGCTGAGTAAGCACTTCTTCATGAGCATTCAGAGGTTAAGGTTTTATAAAAAACGATGCTTCTAGAAAGGTCATCTTTGTTTTATGACAGTCCTAAAAATCAAACCAAAGCTCTCTTTCTGTAGTAAAGTAAAGCTAAATTATTTTCGGTACTTGGAAACCAAACAGGAATATCCTCTCCCCCTCAATGCAGTTACCAACAGTGTCTAAGAATATGGCCTGTGGGCTGACTAGATCAAATACAATTGCATGCTGCAATCTCAGTAATTCACAAGAACTTGAAGTGCTAATTCTGCCATTTGAAATTTATTGCAGAATTTAAATCTGCTGTATGTTGTTCAAATCAAGGACATTTATACAGATTTCAGTAAAGCCTGGGATGAGACTGTAGTATTCACATTAGGGGATGATGTTACAATGAATAGACTTACAAAGAGAAGGTGATTAATTTAAAAAGCAACCAGCAAAAGGCACATCATGTACATATATACACATCTACAGCAGAAAGTTAGTTTCCCGTTTTTGACACCCTTTTTAACACAGAACTGAATAAATCCCCATATTTCAATAATATGTGTAAATCCAGTAACATTGTAATTCCAAATTGACAGATCAGTAGGAGGCTAAAATAAAATAATAATAATAATTTGAAAGGGAGACATTATGGAATTGCACCAAATCCAGATAGTAGGCATCACATTAAGGTAAAGTCTCTGGGCTGGATTAATCAAAGAGATAGCAGACAGAGTTTCTGGCAGTTTTGAATTTCAGTGAAAGAACAGTATCCTTATTTGTCATGTGGAGAGGCAGATAAATGCTGAATACTTCCAGCAATAATTAACATGGGCCAGATAACCTCATTAAAAAGCATGAGGAGCTTGGAGAAGTAAACCTCAGTGAGGATCCATTTGCAGACTCCCTTCTAATCCCTCCATCAGAAGTCAATATTGGACCCTTGAGCCTGGCCATGAAATGAAAAAACCCTGCAGATGATCCATATCTTCCTGTTGGTGACTTGCCAAAACAGGCTCCCACTTCTTCAGTCAGGATGACTCCAGCACATCTCGTCTTGATTACTGATAGAGAGCTGCCAAGGTGAAAAGTCATCTTTAAAAGGCAGTATAGCCTGGAGTCATAATATCTGTTTTCACAGATTTCCATCAGTTTCATGGACTCCAAAATGCATCATTTTCCTAATGCAATTCTACTTATGGAATACAAACAACCCCAGTAAGGTGTCCTGATAATGAACAAAGATAAATATCAGGATTTTTCTGGACAAGTAAGTTCCAAAGTTTTCTCATACAGGGAATGACCTGCCAGCTGCCATTTCATCTTGAAAAAGTGGGATTGCAGCTGAGGTGTTTTACTGTAGTTACCATGGCTGTAGGTCAGCACAAGGAAAGCAGTATGTCAGACTAAAAAATCACATAGGGCCTTAAAGATCAAATCCCAACCTATTGAAGTTCTGCTTTCAAATCTTCCAATGGCCAGGATTCCTCAAGTTTTTATAGCAAATAGTTATTTATTTAGTGCTTAAAATTTTATGTCACAGAAATCAAGCCAAGAAAACAGAGAAAAAGATGGCCATGCTGTGGATAACTATGTATTCAGAAATTTATGTGGAGATATGGTGCATTCTTTTTCACTAAGTCTTAAGATTCAGACTGTATGTTTCTGAAAACTTTTTTAGTTCAACCAGAAGTGTTGAGAGAGGTCAGACTGATCTCCTAGTGGCTTCTGCAATCTTAAAAATTATGAATCTGAGAAAATCACCCTAGAATCATGGAATGGTTTGGGTTAGAAGGGACCTTAAAGATCATCTAATTCCAACCCCCTTACCATGGGCAGGGACACCTTCCACTAGACCAGGTTGCTCAAAGCCCCATCCAACCTGGCCTTGAACACTTCCAGGGAGGGGGCATCCACAACTTCTCTGGGCAACCTGTTCCAATGTCTCACCACCCTCACAGTGAAGAACTTAAAATATTTAAATATTTGTATATTAATTACTAACTATAATATTGATTATACTGAATATCTAAATATTAAAAATATGTGTGGAATTGGTATAAAATATTATTGTCCTTTGGTAACACAAGCAATCCCTTTGAAGTGACTTGTGTATAGGTAAGTATGTAATGACTAAGGTACAAAACAAGGGGAATTGGTTTTGATAAATTAGGGAGACCACAGATAAAAGGCAGGAGTGTCAAATTAACATTGAATGAATATGTCAGTGGAGGTTATGGACGACAAGTTCAGGGAAGATCAGAATTTAGCTGCTTAGACTGCTATCATACTGAGTTGTCCTCGTTTCAGCTGGGATAGAGTTAATTGTCTTCCTAGTAGCTGGTACAGCGCTGCGTTTTGAGTTCAGTATGCGAAGAATGTTGATAACACACTGATGTTTTCAGTTGTTGCTAAGTAATGTTTAGTCTAAAGTCAAGGATTTTTCAGCTTCTCATGCCCAGCCAGCGAGAGAGTTGGAGGGGCGCAAGAAGTTGGCACAGGACACAGCCAGGGCACCTGACCCAAACTGGCCAACGGGGTATTCCATACCGTGTGACGTCCCATCTAGTATAGAAACTGGGGGGAAGTGGGGGCGCGGGATTCGCCGCTCGGGGACTGGCTGGGTGTCGGTCGGCGGGTGGTGAGCAATTGCCCTGCGCATCATTTGTACATTCCAATCCTTTTATTACTACTGTTGTCATTTTATTAGTGTTATCATTATCATTATTAGTTTCTTCTTTTCTGTTCTATTAAACCATTCTTATCTCAACCCACAAGTTTTACTTCTTTTCCTGATTTTCTCCCCCATCCCACTGGGTGTGGGGGGGAGTGAGTGAGCGGCTGCGTGGTGCTTAGTTGCTGGCTGGGGTTAAACCACGACATGAGTATTTGAAACTACAATGTTGCTGCTTACTAGTGAATAGCATAATAAGAACAGGAAGACCTTTGAAAGAGAGAGAGAAAAGAAAGGATTTTTGATGGGTCCTGTAGTGTATTTTCAGTTTAAAACGTAACTTAATCTGCATTAATGTATGCCGCTTCATAATAATACAACAATATTTGGTTAATGCAATACTTTTTTCTTAGCACAGAGACAATTGTAGGTGTTTCTTGTTCTGCAAGCCAGTGCTTTCATGAGATAGATTTTGTGTGGCACTGTAGAGTGATTTATGTGTGTAAGCAAAGTCAGGAGAAAGTCACAGATTTTAGTATTCTCTAGTACTTTCTTTAACTTGAGCAGTACTTTCTGTCCTGTTTCTTTGATGTACTGGATGCTCGATATCGCTAGCAATATAAATCCTTGCTTCAATCTTATTTACATAGACAGAAGTTATGTAGTGACAAGGTCCCTTCAAGGCTTGAATGGTTTGTTAATAACATGTACTAAATAGCATCTGGTATCAATCTTGTCCTACAGACATGCCTGTAGTGATTTAAAGCTTTCATTCTTTGAATTCAAAATCTAATTTTTAATGCACTTTCTGTCAGCTGTCTTCACAGCTTTTAAATGAGATTCTGTCATCTTGACATATTCACAGATACATTGAAATTTAACTAGAAAAAAATGAAATAAAACTTGTCATGTCTAAATAAAATGCCTATTCATGCTCATATATATTTTTGATTGTTATTGGCTTTCAGTTATTTACTGATATAGAAATCAATAACATTTTATTTACTGAATGGTAAAACAAAAAGTAACTGCTTGTGTAATTTGAACATGATTGCTTAATTGTTTTCCAAGGTGTTATTATTAAGTTACAAAACAGCCATAGACCTTCATTTTTAGATTAACTGATTTGTAAAGCCCTCTATTAACAATTTTACCTGCAAAACCACACAGCAAATTGCTCCATGAATGCTACGCTTCCTTTGTTTTTTCACTCATCTGCAAAATCCACATGTTCAAAAGCAGAAACGGGTAACAATAGAATATCTATCATTGTAGGATGCCTATGGGAAATCGTGTTTCAAACTAATACCTTTCTCCTCACTGACACTTCTATCTGAGCAGCCATTTTAAAATCTATTTGATATTCAGTGAGGACCACTAGCTAGCATCAGTTTGGGAAACTCCTGAAATGGAGCATACTGGTATTAACTCTTTGGACCTATGCAACACAGATGGGTATTGAAAAGAATGCCTTTAGGCATAATTAAACCACTATGAAGACATCTTTGGCAATCGTGGTGATCAATATTTTTAGTTTTCCCATCACTAAGCCATGCACGTATTTCTGAGACTAAACTGCACCTTTGACTACACTTAAGGCCAGCTTCAAGAAAAAAAAACCCACAAACATTTACTTAGGGCCCAGCCTTTATGGAAGATAAGGAGAAAAGAATTCCCAGGTAAACTAAGTTAAATAGCAGTTGTGCAACCCAGTGTATAAGCAGAAGGAAAGACATGCCTACTTCTTACTGTCTTTACCCACCCCTAGGTACAACCTGACAAGACATAAATTAGAAGGAAAGCCCATGAACTGATTCTCTTCCCTCTTTAGTTGCCTTCTGTGTCTTTTGTCCAGCAAAGATTGATAGCTCCAGAAATGACAACATTTGACAACTGAGCTCTCTGTGACGCCACTAGAAGAAAATCTGGGAGGTTCACGCTGGTGCTTCATTTAGTAGCATAAGCAGGGTTGGCCAAAGGAGTCACAACCTTGCCAGTCCAGCTGTCACAAGTGATGAAGGGGCTGTGACAAAGGTCTCCAACATAGTGGCAGTGGTAGTGCCAAGTAGACTTTTCCCTGAGGTTAATCAAGAATTGGACACATTAAAATCCCATTGCTGAATATGACTGATGTGAATAGAGAGCTGCCTAGAGTCTTGGAATCGGTGATGATGTTTAACAGTCATTCGTCACCTTAATATGTCACCATTCATTGAAGGGTATCAAAATGCTTTACAAACTTTTATTACGCCTTGAAATATGCGAAGGAACATTATTTTCCTGTTTTACAGGTGACTCTTAAGTAGCTGCTCCACAGTCACAAGTGGATCAGTGACAGACTCAGACATTGAATGAGTAAGTCCCGAATGTCATCCATGTCTGATTACTGAAATATACATTTTCATGGTGTTGAAAAAAATGGAAGAATAAGTAAGTTTTTGTTCCTACAAGTTAGTGCTGGTCTTAACTTCACCTCACTTCATGTTACTTATTGTATCTGTTTGCTTGTTTTGTAGAACATTAAAACCTAGGCAAAAAAGAGTAAAACAGTTGGATACAAGGCTTAAACTACTAAATGCATATGATCAAAACTGACAGAGAATTTAAGAGTAAGATACAAGTAAGGCCATTGAGAAATAACAGTAAAGAACTATATCTTTATTTTTAAATGAATTGTTACAGGAAAAGCCAGAGGGGCCATGAGCCTCTTGTAATTGATATGAGGGATAGCATATGTCAAGGGATCTTGTATACTTCTTTCCCAGGATTACCTTCTGCATGTCCTTAGTCATCCATATTGGCTGCCCTTTTTAACTCCATATGTAGTCTTTTTTGGATGTCATACCTAATCTGTTATATATTTTTTCTGAGATTACATATGTACCTCTTGGGGATAAATTAAACACTTCCATGTAGTTTCTGCCTTCCTCATCTCCATCTCTCTCTATGTATCCTGTTCAATTTCTCTAACACTTCACACATTATTCTAAAGTTTGTTTTGCTTAAATTAGCATCTTTAAATCTTTAATTCTTTAGTTCTATGTTGTGTCCCTTCTTGTGCTTGTTATGATATATCTAGAAAGTGTTTGGAAGTAATTGCAACTTTGACATTCATATGGACCTCTCTCATGCCCAGATCTCCTGTCTGAGGCTCAGAACTCTACCTGAATGCATCCAAGAGATTCTGGTAGCTCTGAAGACCCCATCTTTACCTGTGATCCAGAAAAGCATGCAAACAAATGCCTGAGCCTGGCTGGGTTCCCCATTACTAAATTAATTCCCTGGAGTCACCAGTTTTTACTCTTGCTATAATTTTTCTAACACATAGTAATTTTCTAGCAATTTTTTTCCCCAAGCATAATTACTCTATCTCAGCTGGACTTCTCTGAAGTTTCCTTTCTAAATGCTCTCAAAAGATCACTCTAAACTATTCTCTGTGTTTATGGTAGACAAATAAGAAAACATTGGTATGAATTTCAGTAAAGAGTTAGACTTATGATAAGGGTGGTTAAGCACTGGAATTGGTTGACGTGGTAAAACCTGCATTACTGCAGACTATTAGAACGTTAGGCAAGTTAGGCATGGCTTCAGTCTAGCTTTACCTTGGTAGGGGGCTAAGACATGCTCTCTTATATTCTATTACTCTAAAATGGAGTATGACAAATTATTCTTCACTTATAGAAGTCTCATGCAGATTTCTCTGTAGAGCTCCATTGTACAGATCATCTAGGTATCTTTGCCCTGATAACATTCCACATATATATATATATATATATATAAATTTAACTGCACAAGGTTTTTCTCCTACACTATCCTGTCTTCTTTCTTTCATCTGACAATAAAGCTTCTACAGTAACAATGTCTTTTATTCTGTTGTGAATTTAAATTCTTTCTTTTCTAGCTTTGATTTCACACACAAACGCCTTCTTTTAACCAGGACTGGTCCATGAAGAAGGCAGGTATGAAGCATCAATGTCTTCTTATTAAAACTTTGGAAATGTAAGTAGAAAATGTGCTTTGTTTTTAAGAAAGCCATAAAAAAGTTATAATTTAGAGATTAGCTGCTCAGTAAGGAAGGAGATACTGAATATTTCTCATCTCTCATCAACTCAATATCAATTGTTATCTCTTCAATATCAGTTGTTATCTCTTCAATATCAATTGTTATCTCTTTTCCTGCACTTTCCATTTTATGTGTAATTATTATTCATCATAGTTACGAAGTGTGAATTATGAATTATTCATGAATTAATGAATAGCTTAACATTTGAAATTTAACATCCAAAATGCATTCTGTGTTGCTCATTTGCAACTAGTCCTCTCAATTCTGTACTATGGTTTGTCTCCTGATTGTCACACTAATCTCTTGCTGCTCTTGGCTCTGTCATTTGTGTGGTTCAACAAAAATAGTCCCAAGAAAGGATCTTGACGGCTTCTTCAGGAGTGCAACATGGCTTAGTTGAAGAGGGTCAGATTCGTTCTGGATACACTTTTAAAATAAATTATGAAGAAGAGTTCATGAACCTTGACTCAATAAAAAAGGGAATGATTTTCCACTTGATATTCTTTTTCATGCTTATTTCAATTGAGGATATGCTCGTGAAAGAGTAAAAACAATCAGCTTTTTACTGTATTTTATCTGGTGGGAAAAAATGGAGGATTCAGATTTGATGGAATATTCAGATTTTATTCAACTACAGGTGAAATATTTAAGTCCTGCAGTCTATATTTAAGATTCTCTCACTGTGCATATTAGAGACATTTCCCTGATTTATTTTGCTTACACAGAATTTAGAATTTAGTGATGAAGATTAATTTATCCAAGTACTTAAATGTGTTTCAGATAATGCTCATGACAAGCCAAGCATCATTAAGATCTCCAGAGTCTTATCATTAACTACTCTTCTCATGGTGCTGAGTTTACCATTATGAACTGGCAAAATTCAGTTAGGCTTAATAAAACAAATACATTTGTCCAATTTTGGATCAATAGCTCTTGTTTTGTTCTTTAGCTCAATGGGCATTAATACTTAATCATCTTTAGTCAGGAAATGGTACTATGACTCTCATTTGTCGTTAGGCATAAGAACATTCATTATTGGATGTAAAGTCCGTTAGATTTTCCTTCAACAGTATATTCCTATGGGAAGGCATGTAGCAAGAAACATTATTTCAGCAGTTTTACCATTGTGCATCCTTTGTTTTAATTGCCACAATACACCATTTACAGAATCCAAATTTATCATGCTTACAGCTGAGGAACTGTGTTTCTAAATTCTAGACATTTACATTTATAAACTTCACTTTCTAACTGTCTCTTGTGCAATAAGTACATTTATTAACTGGTTGATTTTCACTTACTTTTCTGTAAGACAGCACAAAGTTTTTACAGAGAATTTTAGTAGTGGCAATTATCACCATTTTTGATTACTATGAACTTGTATTAGCCTTTCTTCAGTATAAAAATGAAATGAAAGCCCTAAGGGATGCACATCTAATATTCAAGATTTTATCACTTTAAAGACTTACTGCAAATTGTGTAAAAGCAAACTCTGCACCTTCTCAAGGCACAGAGTTTTAATCATTTTTATATTTCTTTTATGAAGAGATTTTCTTTGCATCTAAAATAACCTAAAAGTGTCTCTAGGATCAAAATTATTTACTTTTTGCTTCCCTTTCATAACTATTTTTAATATTGTATTCTTTTTTTAATACTATATTAACTGCAGTTTTACAGGAACCAAGACTCTTAAGCTTCTTAAGCAGTAACTGCGTATTTGGCACAGGTAGACCTAGTCAAACATCTTGTTCTACCTCCCATTTTAAGGTCCACACAGGGGACTACTTTGACACAGGTGCCACAAAAGCCATTTCCTTTCTGTAGGAAAGAAGGCCCACAGAATACTGCCTGGCACTACCTTGTATTTTTTATTTGTTGGGAAATTTGCCAAAAACAGAGAGGAGTTGAAGCTACACCTTCGTCACTTCTGATCCAGCCAATCAGCTTGTAGAGTTTTTGATACCTGGTTCTTTCTTCGTCTTTGAATATCATTTAAAAGTTTAGTCCTAATTTTGCATATTATGAGACTCTACCAAGAAAACTGCTAGAATTATAACACAGGTCAACTCTCTGGCATATTCTACAACACATTTTATTGTTACTTACATAGTATTTGTTATGAGAAAAAAATCTATATTAGTGTATTGCAAGAAGTCATTCTAACTATAAATGGCCTTTTTAAAGATGTAACATCATCTTCCTTTCATTGCCTGCCATGCTAATAGGAGAACAGCAGATGCTCAGGCAAGATTCAATTCACCTTAATTCGTTCAAGCTTAATTAGCAGCTGGGATGCATCTGGCAAATAAACATGAAAATAGTGACAGCCTGAGTTAAAGGGAAAAAGTAAAAGGCTTTTGTTCATTAACCACATGTTCTCAGTTGTGAGTATTATGTGCTGAAAGCAAAATCATTTTTAGAGTCCTTTTTTTTTTTATTGTAAAGGATAGAAACCCTCATACCCATACCTTCATTCCCTGTATTCTTGCGCAGGTGAGTCATGCAAAAATGGGAGCAGTCCCTCTATGAGATGTTCCTGCACAGGTAAACATTTGTACCATCACAGCTTAAATATATGGCCCAAGCTTGTATAAACAGAAGAGAGTAGTTTCTTCAAGAATTAGGTAGGCAAAATGGACCCCTTGAGATGTAATTAGGAATTATTTACAACCCTGAATAATGATCATGCAGTATCTTGCACAAAGCAAAATAAGCAAAGCCAATTCTGAAGAGATCCCTGCTGCCATTAAATATGTGACTAACTAGCAAAATGAGGGGCATAACTATAAGAAATGTGCAATGCCTTTGCAGTAGTTTTAGTTCCAATGCTCTTGCCTATATAAATTCCATATTTGTGTATTAGCTGTTGCTGAGTAAGTGATGAAAGTAGCAGGGTTTTTTGAAAGTGAAACCATTTAAAATATAAGATTCCTTGTGTTCACTGTCAAAGTAAGATTTTTGGATAGTAATGAACGGTAGAGAAGTGACAAGATTATACAGTGATAAAGGTAAATGTGAATGAAAGCTGAGTATTAGTTCCTAATGTAGGCCAGAACAAGGCTTTGGCAGCTGACAGAGAGAAAGAGAACTGCATGATAGCTGGGGCTTTTAACTTCCTAAACTTAACTGTATTATATAAGGAGTTAAAAAAGGAAACTTCACTTCTTCTTATTTATGTAAAACCAACCCCAGCATCTTCAGTCTGTCAAACATCTTCAATCAAAATCTTAGACTTGATATTCTGTATTAAAGAATCCCATGAAACATGGTGGTTTATGGCTCACCAGGATGCAGTATATCATATAACCAGGTCAATGCAATGCTAGTGTTTTCTTGAAAGGAAATAATATGAACTTTGCAAAAACAGGTTAAAAAGTTTGAAGAGTGATGACAGTATGGTAAGTATGGGTTGGAAGACCATTGAAAGGTGACAAAACCTAATTTAAGAAAACTGCATAACTGTGGGTAATACGTCAATAAATTAGCTGTTGTCTGCTCTCAGTTTTTTCAGGTTTTGTTATCTTTTTCATAGAATACTCTTTCAAGATTGGTTTAGGCACCGAAGGTTGATAAGAGTGAGAGCTCATCACAGAGCTAACAGCTGAGGGCCTTGAACCATCTCTGGTATGTACTACCATATACACTGTTATGCAAACATGTACAGCAGTTTTGAAGATAAACTAATGTAAACATGCCTTTCTTCTGGCCTTTACATATCCAGGGTAGCTGGCCTGTCCAAAAGCAGTGCTGTTTTCTAGTGTATCACCTAATCAAATGCATTCAGGGTTTCCACTAGATTTTCCTTTTTTTTTTTTTTTTCCCCCACAACAGGCTGTAATAACCATCTGTGTTTTAGAGGATGTTTAATTTCACTTGGAGTGTAAAGACAGAATGTCTAAATTAATGTATGAGGCTGAAAAGGCATCAAAGAGATTTGAAAGAGGTAAGATTTGACATAGGATGTTTTATTAGTGTTTATTGGCTCATGGTAATTTGATAGTTGTGCTTTGCTAACTTCAGCTGCATTCCGTCAATGGCAAATGAGTTAGGGCAAAGCAGATGTATGATTAGTGTTCACCCTGGGCATGATGGCCCTCAACGAAGAGTTGAATATATGGATACCATCCCTGCCAAACACAGGGCCAACAGTACCACATAGATAACATTGTATTGCCCCCTGGGTGGCAAACACTGGGGAAGGACAGCTTGAGGTTGTAACGTGAGATCTCAAACTGAGATTAATATGAAATACTCATCAACCCATTTCCCTGATATCTATATTTATACTTATACAATTAATATACACAGCTTAAAAATACAGCTGTTAAATTGACATTTTCATTTAGGTACCAGCCAGCAAAGTGATTCCATTGGCTTGGGTCAGACTACTAATGTATGTAACTGTACATGCAGACCCAAAGTCTGTGATGGGGTTTGGTTCTATGTACTTAATTGTCTTTAGATAGAAGCTAGAAGCAAAGTTCTTGGCCACTTCAGAGGTGCAGAATCAGGGCAACAGTCAATTTTGAGATATAACTGTTGAGTGTAGCATATGCTGATTGATTAATTATTTATAATGGCACATTCTGAATTATGAATACAGATAAAAACTTAGCAAAAGCTATTGAAAATGGAGTCTAGCTTTTTTATAAAGTACCTGGGGATATTGCATTTCAAAAGTGTTCTAGAAGTAAATCTCGGTATTAAAGCCATTTCCATAAGTTTTTAATGTTAAGCCTCTTTAGCTCAACAATGAAAACACTTAACTTCACAGTTTGACAGAGAAGTGTATTAGCAAATGTCATGGAAGGACTGTGTCATGCCAGTAATTCATTCTCCTTAGAAAAATTATCCAGCAAATTCCTTATGATTTATGAGAGGAATTGAACCAAAATTAGCTATCAAATAAGTCATTGGGCATAATCACTTTTACCCCTATTTTATTTGAAATATCTGTGAGCACCCCATAGACATGCCAGTGTATTTTTCATCATATTTTGTGCTTTGCTATCTATAAATAGCTTGTTGTGAGTATCTGAAACTGGATCTATAAAGGATTGATTAATTATATACTTCTAAACTGATTTTAGTCTCAGGGATCTATATTGGAAGTAACCTATGTAAAGTCTTTTAATTTGTAACAGTGAACAAAGACATCACTGGGTTACACTGGCAAGCAAGTTTTTATGGGGCTTTAGATGGCTCATGTGATTCACTAGGTGGTCACTAAAACAGAGAAGGAACTTGAGTGGTAACAGAGCTAAAGCAACTCCATCAAAGTCATTTAAAAATGGGAGAGTTGGGGGGAAAAAAACCAAACTTTTCTAGACTTGAAGAAAAACTTTTATGAAATGACTGGACCAATATATCAGGTGGCTGTTACTAAATGGATTAGTCTTGGTCTAACTTTGGGATTTGTCTAATATTTTAGTGAGCCATCGCAGCCCACTACCCTGGCAGAAAACTGCACCGGCCTCTCTCAACAAAGAAATTTTTCTGGCAAAGCCGGTTAGTGCTGCCTTATGAGGTACTGCTGTTATTTCCTGGGTATGATATCATATTATGCAAATGTTCCACTGAAATAAATAGTCATGGTAGTTTAGAATACAATTTAATGTCAATATGATCGGACAATGTGGGTTTGATTATGTTAAGCACAGGGTTCAAGTTCTGCTTCTAGATCAGTGATTTAACAAATCATCTAGTATTGTATATACTGTGATCAGATGTGCAGCCTAGGTTTTGATTTTGGGGAATGTGAATATTTTAACTTAATATCACATTTTATTAGTACCAGCATTAAGTAAAGCTCATGCACTTGGGGTGTTCATTGAAAGTAAGTCCAAAAACCAATAAACACAGTTGAAACAAAAATGACCTCTGAAAGTCAGTCTCAGTACACCTTTTTTAAGTCTTTTCTCACTTCCTGTCACAAGCATTTCAGCAAGTGAATTCTTTGCCTGATTATTAATATACGGAAAAGATGGGTCTGTATACTTCTTTTTTTCCGTAAGCCTTGTCCACCCAAACTCCTGTTGACAACAGTGAAGCAGACACCTCTCCAGTGCTTGGACCCACCTTCAATGGAACTATGCAGGTTTATGTTGGCTAAAAATCTAATAGTCTGTGCTGCACAAAAAGGGAAGGATTAGGCTTTACCTGGGTGACAGGACTGTGCAACCTCCTGGTATAGTGAGGAGAGCTGACATTATCAGAAAAAGTCAATGCTCAAGAGAATTAAAATAGAATAGGCCATCTCCATCAATTTCTGGTCTGAGAAAAGCATGAGGCTAAAAAGCAAAGCAGTGAATGTCTTTAACAGCTGTAGATTAGAGAGTGAAAGTGGATCTAAAAATCTTACTTTTTCAAGGAGATGTTCAATACCTATCCATAGAAGAGATAGCAGACTCTTAAAAGGATTAAACCAGTGATTACACTAAAATGGCACTTCCGCTTAGAAATAGACTTCTAAATCATGGAGGTTGACGGAAGGGCAATAAGGAGCATGCATGAAGAAGGCTAGTGCTAAAGGGCAACAACACTAGGGGGGCTGGGGAGGAAGCTTGGGTTTTTTACATCAGCAACAGAGACTGCTACACATAAAAAGTTTGAAATGAGGTTGACAGCTGGTAAGACAGAGATACTGTTAGGACGATATTGGGGGGAAAAAGAGATGAAAGACCTACTTGTTCTTTGGTCATAAAGATAAACTGAAAGTATCTTGAGCCTCCTTGAAAATTGTAACAGGTAAATTTAAGTCCTTGCTTCCTAAGCTTAGTCATCAGAGAGCAAAATGTGATGTATAGGCAGTGTTTGTAGTAAACAGAATAATTAGAATAATGTATAGCCTACAGTATGTATAAATATGTGCATGAAAAACAAAGACACCACTAGTTTTTAAGCACAGTGTTAGAAGTATGTTGACTTCTATGTAATTAAATTGCTTTCTCACTATCCGTGTTTTATTTCGTTTCTGCAGAATGAAATGTTACTTTTTGGATAAACATTTCTGCATTGTCATTAAGGTTATTGAATGGTAAAGAAGAAAGGCAGGAAGATTTGTTCCTAAGGAGTTTTATTTTATTTTTTTTCATACTAATAGAGTTTAAATGCCAGAGTGGAGATAGCCTATATATTTAATTGCCAAAGCCACTATTAAAGTAAGAAAGGAATTCAGATGGGATTTGTTCAAATGCCATGTACAGTAGAAGGCAAATAGAGTCTAATCCATTGTGGTGATTCTGGCAGGAAATAAAAACACATAGGTCCATAGGATTACTCTATTTTAAGAGGGAGGCAGAAAAGAAGGAAATTACATCTAAATCCATTCATGTTGGAAATTAATTGCCTTGAAATGACAACCTCCTTGAAAAGGAATGACACTCAGAGTCTGATCCAGGTCCTACCGATGTCCATTGGAAGCTCTTCGGTGAGTCCACAGACTTTGTGGGAAGTAAGTTGTGGAAATGGCCTAAAAGATCCTACTTTTTTTTTTTTTTTTTAAACTTGGGAGACAGAGAAGTTGCTCAGTGCCCTGCTGTGCTGCATCATTTTCCAGCATATGGGCACAGAACCTGGACCTACTGTCATATATTTGAATTCAAGTCCTTTTGGGGTCTACAGCACCTTCCCTGGATGATATTTTTTGGCTGCCTCAAATGTACAAAATGTCTAATATCAGTAAGGCTAAACTCAAGTATGAGCTTGGTCCTAGTTTGTAATGGCCCTTTTTGGCTATTCCTCACAGATTACCAAAAGAGCCAGTTCAGTGTTTCCTCCTAAGGATGTTATTTCTTTGGGCATTACATACAGTGAGTGGACACCCTGAATCCACACATCTTTCTGTGCTGAAAGTTGGATGTGCTCAAGCACACAGCTTAATCATGAACATTATATAAAATTGAATACCCCATTGTTAGAAAACTAAGCTCCCTATATTGTTAGTCATGAAATTGCCCTGTATCTCACATGAAAGATACCGTTGCAGCATTTGTTACGTTATAGTAGTCTGAGATTTTTCATGTGGAAAGCTTTCCAATTGAAAGATACAGTGCTGCCAAAAAGCATTTTTAATGAAAAATGCCAGTTCCAGTAGAAAAAAATTAATCGTTTAACAACATTGGAAGGTTTTTTCTTTTGGTTCAGTTTTTAGAAAAATGAAAATTAACATGAAAATGAAGTCTTGCACAGTTATCCACATCCTTGGCACAGTGGAGAACACACTGCCTCCTAGGTAGACTTGCCCTTTTCCTGTGAAAGGGAAGACATTTTTTCTCAGGGTTGCCACTGCCACTGATGGTTTTCCCCCAGCCACCATCAGAACTGTGACTTACATCCATTTGGGGTGTAAGCAGAAACATCTACTTGCCCAAAATAAACAGATAAATAGTGTTTGGATAGGAAATGTGCCCACTCAGGTCCTCTGTAAATGTGTTCAGAGGCAGGCTGTTACTTAAAGAGCTTTCACAGATGTGTTGCCCAGGGAATTAATATTCATGAATGACTATGTTTGGCATGTGGAAAATATTTTTCCTCTTTAAACACCCTACCAAACACCAGGTGGTTTATACACAGTATACCCAGGTAGGTAAGGTAAGACTTTAAACTCCGTTATATGAATGGGGAAGCTGAGGAGCAGAAAGGTCTTCATGGCTTTTTCAGGTCCTCGCTGTGAACACCTATGGTGAACCTGTAAGGTTTTTTTACTCCCTATTCTAAACTAAAATTAGGAGACAATGCTGCTGCTTTATGCCTCAAATGCTCAATAAGCAGCAATGAACTGAGAATGCAGACACTTGCATTTTAAAGCTACTAGCTTAAAGAGAGAAGCTTAAAAAGGAATTCTAAACTTAACTGAGGGCGATAACTAATATAAGGATCTGATAGCATAGAAATTATCTCTGTTAGCTAGTCCCTCAGTTAAGCATTTCTGTATTAGTTATGTCAACGTTTGATTCAAAGGAATTACAAGGGCTGAATTGTGGTTTACAGCCTCAGCATTCTTGAATATGGAGGAAGGTTTGACACTGAGATCTTTAGACTTCCTGTAGTTTTCCACCAGTGTAAGAGAGCAGAAACTGCACCCAAAAGGCTTTTTAAACTGGCTGTGGACTGCTACCAACTAAATGCTTGGTTTAATCTGAATGCCAGTATGTGCAAAGTGTCCTGATTCCAAATGGCATGAAAGAAAACTGTGAAGGTGCTGAGAGAAGTGACTAATTAAAGATTATGAAAGAGATTAAAATCCTGTGGGCCTTTCTAAAGGGTTAAATGGCGAAATGACATATCTTCTCCTGTAATAGGGCATGGAGTTGAGATATACACCCTGCAGCTTTTGTACAAAGCCTAAAGGAAAGCAGTTTTAAGGTGCTCCTAGTTACTTGTCAATGGGGAATCTATATATCCCTTGGTTAGTACCACTATTTAACAGGGATCATGAATTTGCCCTCTTCCCCTGACCTTGGTGCCCCAACACAAACTGTCCTTGAGACAATCATAGCAATTCACCCCATGCCTTTTTTTCTTTTTTTTTCTCTTTTCTTTGTAAGTCTGATGCCAAATACATTATCTTAAACACTTTCAATTTTAAGTAATGAAAAGAGGAGAAATAGCAACTCTGTGGGAATATTTCAAGGGGATTCTCATCCAATATAAAGACAATAGCAGAAGACACTGATGTGTAAATTATGGCCAAGAGGTAAAAGGGAGAGAAAGAAAAGAAAGATAAATTGCAAAAAAAGGTTTTAATATAGCAGAAGACAAAGAACTTCTTGCTAATCTCGCACTACTTTTACTCTAGGGTAATGAAATGAGGGCTCTTGTGCAAAAGTTAAACAACACAGGAATAATGTTTGCTACTATGCAAAACAAACACTGGTCGTCTGAGAAGAAAGAGCAAAACTAAAAGAGGGCATGTAATAGCATTTCATGTTTCCAAGCTGTCAAGAATTGCCCTTTGATCAGTTTTATCAAAAGCTGCACTGATTGTCTTCAACTAGGGCTGGTTTTGAAAATATTAACCCTCCAGGGTTCTATTTTGTTTTCTAATAAATCTAAAGGCAGTGTAATAAAAGGGTCATTGGAACTGGATGTAGATAACATTTTACAGCCTGATCCTGTGAGATGCTGGATTTTCTCGAGGTAATGCAGTTCAAGGGTTCTTAGCAGTTTTCTCAAAGCTTAGGAAACATGTTTTCAAAATGTTGATCAAATCCATCCCTTTCAATTTAAATGAAATGGGCAGATTGACTTCTATTCTACCTTTACAAGTTTTCAGTTAAGAAAAAAACACCTTCTGGTTGATTAAAAGAAAAGATATGTTTCCATCTTTAATGCACTTTGTAGTACTGTTTACCCATCTCAGAAAGGATAAAATAGAACTAGAGGTACAGAGATGGGTGACAAAGCACAGAATGCTTTGTGTCCGAGGAGAGATGAAATAGGTTAATATTTTCAGCACAGAAAAACCACACTGACTCAAGAATACAATAAAGACTAAGATAAAATCCTGAATGGTATCAGGAGGGAAGAGGAAACTGATATTCACTTTCTCATGATAAAAGAATAAGGCAATATCAAATGGAATTATCCAATGGTAGGGAAAAAAAAAAAAAAAGCACTTTGCGAAGGATTGTGTGCACTAGCCCTTCCTTGCATTCTTGGCGTGGGGCAAGTACCAAATCACTCAAGTTAACCACAAGGGTACTGTCTCTGCTGCTTATGCAGCAACTGCCTGGGAAATCCATCTTTTCTAGTAATAGGACTTGTCTCATAGTCAAAACCGTGGCAGAGCAAGATCTTCCCGAGGCAAGCAGATCATACTATAAATTCAAGGCCTCTTATCCATAAAGTGGAGATTTTCAGATATACTGTGAAATCAAAGGGGTCTCTGGCATGTGTTTCATAGCTGAAGTAGTTGAGTGAAGGTTATTCATCCTATGTGGAGAGTCTGGACAAGAACAGCCCCAAAGCAAATGAACTGGGATTTGACCGCCTCTGTCCAGACTTGAAAACAGGTGTTCAACAGGATGTCAGGAGAGAAGGGATTGCTAGTTTTATAGTTAGGAAGTGTTTTGGAGAAACTCAGTATGGAGACCATGCCAACCTGCAGTCAGAAAACTCACATCCTCATTTCCATGATTTACACATACTGGGTTCAAATGAAGTCTCTGGGTCACGATGGGAAAAGGCTGTCTTATGATCAGAGCTCCAGCAACCTTCAAGAGAGATGAACTAGTCACTACATTGAGAAGCTCTTTAAAGGCATATGGGACTCTTACTGAAGCTGATAAATCAATTTTTTTTAACTTGTTATATTGTGCCTCATCTACAAAGTAACATGCTCACTGCTTGAATCAGAAAAACACTACTGTGTACAGTCTGGTATAGAAGTATGCTTGAATGAATGCTTGGGAGCTCATAGTATTAGTTTTGGTTGACTTAAGTTACACTGAAATCATTCTAACACAGTTTTCAGTTAACTTAGATAGCAGAGTGTGGAAACTGTACAAGAATGTTTTTCATGTTAGTCTGTCCTTGGATAAAACTTGCATATGGTTAGGAATAGGGGGGTTTTACCATAAAAGCTCACACTTTTTCCCTACTACTTTGCTAACAGGGAGCACCTGGCTAATGCTTTTCAGCAGAAGATACCAGTTCTATATGAAGCCCTGCGCTGCCAGCTCCCCACCTAGCCTGCACTGCTTGATGAGGGCACCTCTGGTGTTACTGTTTGAAAAAATACACGCAAAAGTTTTGTATTAGGAAGCTCATTTTGGTAAGTGTTTCATGACACCTGTTCTGAAAATTGCTACTGCCTTATGTCTGAAATGCTTTGGTTTCTTCAGGGATCCTGAAACCACTATCAGCACAAGGTAAGGTGTATATGAAGTGCTTATGTGCGAAATGTGAAAATAGTATCTATGCTGCTGTTCCCTGTGCCTGATGTTACAGTTTCTGAAGGGACCCTTACCAAGTCAGTTTTCAAATCTGTTTTCCTTGGGGTTGCTCTGAGATTCCCTTCCGATTCTAATCTAACCCACTCTGCTCCCAAGGCCTCCTTACTCCCTGAATTTCTGTGGGATTGTCCCGTATTTGTAAATGCTCATGTCCACTCTGCATGGCCAGTTATGAATCCTTACTACCCAAGCAGTAATGAAAGCTGGGTAACAGCAAGTCCAGTGCTTTCACATACTTGCCATCTGGCCAAAATGCATTTTTCTGCCAATCTGTGTATTGCTTACATCGCAGAGTGATGCTTTTCAAGATTGGGTTTAATACATGCAGATTACCGGTTATATTTGAGATGAAGAACAATGGTTAACAAATACTTTTGAGGATATGATGGGTTTGGTGGCAAACGCCCCCAGGTCTCTCATTGAAGGACACCACAGAAAATAGCTCTTTATTTTAATAATCGGAAATGTGCCTCTAATAAGCATCTTCTTTAGTAATTTGTAGAGGTTTCTGTTAGGTTGTGGACATGCATTTCCATAAACAGGGATATTTGTTTAAGTTAAGCCTAATTAAGAAAGAAATGATGCAAGAGTTATTTGGAGGGCTGTAGGGTGTCTACCCTGATTCATTTTAAAGTATTTCCACTTGGTGGAATGAGACTTGCAATCACTCCAGAGGAAAAAATCCTTAGAGAATTAGATCAGAATGATTAGGTTGATACTAATGACTTATTACCAACAGTAAATGGCTCATTAAAGTCCCATATGGAAATGGGACAAATGGACAGAACTAGAATTTTTACAAAACACAAGTATTGACAAAAAATATTAATATTTAACATCTCCTAATCTACATTATTTACTGCTCCTTTACTTATTTTTAAAAGCTTAAAGATTTTTCTTCACCTAAAACTTAACAGGTATTAGGAAATTTGGTCCTCATCTGGAGACTGCACAATTAGTACTAGTCACAGGACATAATACATAGTATTATAAATAACACTTAGGTTCAGAAATATCTTTGTTCATTTGTTATATAGTGCTATGAACTTGTAAAATAGGTTATATACTTCAGAAGAGCATCAGACTGATTTAGTGCATAATTGAAATATACAGTATGGCTGCAGAAATCCTGATTTTCATCTAGAAACTATGTAGTTGTGCACCCAGGCTATAACAGTCTATTCATGTGCACACACTAAATCTGATGCATCTCAAAAATTTCACTTGCACACACAACCTGGCTGTGCTATGCAAAGGCAATGAGTTTTTGCTTGGGCAATAAGCTTCTTCCCTTCAGTCTGATTGTGCATATCTTAATTTACTGTAATCCCAGGAACATATATGTCAGGCCTAAATTAAGCTATGACTTCTCCAGCAGAAAGGCCCATCTCCCTGTACTCTGCATTTTGTCCAGTGGTGCATAATCACCCAATCCAACCATTGAGTCAAAGGACTGGGTAAAAAAATGTAATTCTGGCATGAGTTTCTCATCCTTCAAGGCAATGAGTCTTGCTCCTCTCACTCTAGCTATGAGAGCTGGACAGCATGGGGCTCTTTCATATTCTGAATTATCACAAATAGCACTTAGTATTCACTAAAAAGCTATTGATCTCTCTCCCTCAAGTTTTAAACCTCCTTGTAAATCAGTACATCTCATTGAGTGAAGCACTGGAAAATAATAAGAAAGCCTGGATCTAACAGTTTATCTGAAAAGATACTAGACCCCTTACCAGTGATCAGTGCTGTTGACCTAATGTCCCATCAGTGCTACAGTCCACAGACAAGGTTCCTGGTTTGCTTAAAAGTGTTACCATGTGCAAGATTCAATTTCACTTCATATTTACATCCAAAGTGAGATGATATTGTTCAGCGCTTGACTCCATTTGAACTCCCATCTGGCTGGTAAATTTCAAAGAACACTGACAACTTTCACAGATTTGATCCAAAAGCGGATGTCTTACTGCTCTTGTTATGTAGGCATACTGGAGCAAAGAGGCATATTTACGCAGTTTAGCTTTGGCTTGCAGGTGCCTAGGTTAGCATCTGAGATGGCTTGATAGGTGTAGCTGAACTTCCAGGATAGCTTCTTCTGGAGCCTCCACTGGCTGCAGAAGAAGTTTGAGGTCCTATCTTCGCAACTATGTGAGATGCGTGAAGTTAGATGGTGTGGAACCTCCTTTCTCCTCATCTCATTTTCCTCCAGGAAGATTCTTCCTTTCAGACAGATTCAGATATGCTTTCAGAGGCTCTGAGAGGCTGATTCTTCAGGTTTGGGATACCTCAGCTGGCTAATCAAACTGTCCTGTTTTCAGACTATGGCCTTGTGACAGCATCTCAGGATTCTCAAGACTGCTTTGTTTGGTCTGGGAAGCTGATCTAGACATGGCTTAGCCAAGCTGGAAGTACCATGTGCTGGTTCTTAGTATTTGCCCTACCTGCAGCTGATCACTGTAATCCCACCCCAGATTAGTGCACTGGCAAAGCGGCTGTTTGATAAATGTATAATTTGGTGTTGCTTGAAATCTGTCAGTGTGGTCAGCATTATACAAGGACAGAACATGAAGTCATCATTTATGCATGAAGAGATTTCTCATAAGAAAAAAAGCACGGTTAAGTCCATCTCACCCGCTCTCTCTCTTCCCTCATCTCCTGTCTTCATGGCGTTCAGATTCTGAACCTGTTTCAGCTGGGTGGCTTGTATTAATACGTCGCTTACTGATCAGCGAGGCTGGCAGGAAAAATCAAAGAGAATGTCAGAAAACAGTAGCATAATTCTGTTCCCAGCTGGAGAACTCTTCTTCTATCTTGTCAGAGTTACAGAAACACGATATGGGTCACAGAAAACTTGCTATACTGACGGTTCTTACTTTTGGGATTAGATCGATATTTGTCTGTATCCAGGAATTAGCAGAACAACTGCCTGCAGGAATATATTTTAGAGGTGATTTCCTACCAGTGCAGGATGCTTCTGAATTTAATTCTGCTATTCAAGACACCATTTACTTTTCTAATGCTTAAAGCCATATGCACTGATCACAAGAAATCCTGCAGGTAAAGAGAAAAAAGAAGAATATGCGTTAGAGGATTAGACATAATATGGATTGTGAAGTCTTATATAGAACAGAAAATCATATTTTTTGAGATGTTTTGCAAAGAAATTTTGCACTTGGCAGGGTATTTAAGTTACCTGTCATTTACACCTTGAAGATCAGCAGAGAAAACCTAATAATGCTTACACTCTTAGGAATGATTGTCTTTGTAAAGCAGCTGTCTTTGCAGCATTATACAAGGCAAAAAATGTCAGGTTTGTCATCTCCTATAAAGTGCAACTGGCTTAATTTCAAAGGACCAAACTGAATAGCATATTTTCTTTCTATTTCTAAATCCTTTTCTGCTACACTCTTAAAAAACACACTGGCCGAATATTTTATGCTATTCCACAGTGAATGTTAGTTTAAAAAAAAAAAAAAAAAAATCTTAAAAACGCTGTAAGAGAAAAGACCAGAGTAAACGGATATCACCATTATGTCTCAGCGTATAGTGACTCCTAGTACAGGTAGACTTGTAGTAGGAGCCATTGTGCATAGGATGCAAAACTGGAAGCAAAGCTAGGCTCAGGTTGGTTTTTTTTTCCTGGATCAGTCTTCTCTAGTCTCTAATATGACCCTCCATTTTAAAGCATATTTTGTGGTGTATCCTTGAAAATTGTTATTAATGGCCTAGTTAAGCAGGGAGAGGATTACTGCTTATCTATATTATATTTATTCCAATTTCTGCTTTAAACATTGTTTTATGTAAATTTACCATGGCATTTAATTCCCTCCATTTATACACTTGACTTACTACATTTTTACAAGTACTTATTACAGTTATTTTGAATATCAGTCTTGCATATTCCCTAGCTACAGAGTCTTACTTATTATTTCTTTTTCGTTCTCATTCATCACAGAACCTAAAGTAAACCGGTGGAGGCAAGGACAGGTAGATTTGAGCATGGAATGAAGTGCTATGGTCTAAATTGTCATAGAGCCAAACCTGGAAGTATTGGAGGAATAATCAATCCAGGAAGAAAAACATGCTGAAATTTTACCTTTCTCCTTTGAATGCTCTATGTGACTGTGTATGCTATCCTTAAAGCAAACTGCCTTGGTTGTCGGAAAGTCTAGGTAGAATAACATGTTATGGGCTAATTTAGCTTACTGCTGAGCACTGCTGCCCAGCAGAGCTGAATAGATATATCTTCTGTCAGTCTACAAGTCTGAAACAAAATTGTCAAGTCACTCCCACAGTAAATAGTTATTTTCCCTGCACAGTTAATGCAGTTGTACAGAACAACTAGGAATCCAGGAACATAAAAACACAGAGGCTGAAATCTTCCAAAGTATTTAGGCAACAAAATCCCATAGATGGTGGATTCCCTAATAGGATGATCTTGGCTGTTATATTCGTATGTGTTGTAATACAAAAATACTATTTCTCACTGTGTCTGGCAGAGGTCATAGCACAGTATGGCTAGATCTTTATAGTAAAGGAATAGCTGCAGTTTCTCAACAGAATCCTTCTAGTAAAAAAATGGATCTGATCACTACATCCAAGAGACTGAGGCTTGGCTCACAGAGGGATGATAATCCCAAACCAGTGAAGCTAAGTGGAAAGATGTGTAGAATTATTTGAGCACTGAAAAGATGCTGAGAAACCCATGACAATAAATAATCTGTTCCACTTCAGTGATGGAAACTGATTTCAGACATATCTAGAGAGATAAATATGATTAACAGAATTTCAGTTTCAAGTCTATTAGGATTCAAACTTTCAGACTGACAGCCACTCTTTGATTGTTTTCAACTATTTTTTACCATCTGATTAATGTCATTTTTTTAAGCAATTTACATTTTCTTTGTTGAATAGAAACTTACAGGACACAGGTTCTCTGTCACAGAAGCAAATACCTTGGCTGAAGATAAGATGATCTATCAGAGAAGAGCCGTATCCAAAGGTAGCAGAACAGCTGTACTGGATTTTTCTAGCTTAATAGAGAATTGAATCTATTTCAGCCCAGGGACAAAATACTGCATCACTTGTGTTTGAAGAAATGAGCGCAGAACATTTGCTACAATTGATCATTTACTGCTCCCTTTTCTGACTTTAACACTCTAAAGTCCTACTTCTTGAACATTGGGTTGTGTGAACAAAATGCACTCGAGTGAATGATTGTCTCCAGACCTAGGTTTTGCACAGTGCCCCTTCAGAGTGCACTTAGCATTATGAATATAGGCTGCGGGAAAGGAAAAAAATGCTTCTTGGTACTAGTAATCAGCGTTTAAATGTAAAATTTATTTTCCAGAAGAAAACAAATGCCAAATTCTAGTGGCCAGGAATTCAAGCACCGCAGGTTGAAATTATAATCCTTCTCTCTAACGCTCCACTTAGAGACTGTGAAAAAGGAGTAGTACATTTTCCTGTCACTACTCAGCCACTTTATCTTTGAAGAGGCAGAAATTTTTGTTCTTACAAGTGATCAAGTATTTAGATTACTTGAGTGTGTTTCCCCTATTGATACTAGGTTATCACAGAGGGCAAAGGTGAGCAAATGGATTTAAAACAATACTGCACAAGTAATGTTGCATACACTAATAGTACATGCTTCATTGCATCTTTGGTTATTCATTGTTTGCACCAGTCCTCTGGGACAAAATCAATGAGACATTTATGTTATGCTTCAAAGTCATCATAATTGTTTGTTTTGAAGCAACATTTTTTTTCCCTTTTGTCAACCAAGCAATTTGCTGAAGTACCCAATTTTGCAACAACAGTCAGGAATAGAGCCAGAAGCTTTTTAAAAATAATTTCAGGAGGGGAAAACCCAACAACAACAAAACCCTATGCTGAAGTGCTGTGTTGTTTATAACATGGAATTCTCCCCAAAGGGGAATCATAATGCAAAAAAAAAAAAAAAAATCCCCATAGCACTTACTTCAAACAAACATGACCATTAAACATTATTTATAGTATCTGTGTGACAACAAGGTGTCTTTGCATAATTAAAGTACCTCAGAAGATGTGTACAGCAAGACATTCCACTGTCAATTAGCTGCTTGAGTGGTCAAGTTTCCACATACAAATTCTGCATGTTACTTCTTCAGAGAAGAGCAGCACTGTACTTGACCTTCTCTGCCTTCCCAAAGGATATTGCTGTATTATTTTTTGCACTGTATTACCTATATCTGAACCTGTGCTTTTTGTAAATGCCTGAGTCATAAGTTAAAAAGTTACTAATTAGTAAGATGTTTGTATCTGTATTAACATCCAAAAGCCCTGACAGACATTGCAAAGGCAGTGGTTCCAGACGTTGTGCAAACACTTGGTAATGAGCTCCTCTAGTGCTTTTTGTCAGATGTCAAAACACTTTACTGTCAGTACTGGTCCATCCTGTATATATGGGAACTGAGTCACGCAGCAGTGATGTGATTCCCTGTAGTCAGCCAGGAGGCTGGTATCAGGGACGAAATGGGGCTTGAAAATCAGGAAAGGCTTTGTCCATGCTGGCCCCAAAATCCTGCAGCATGAGCTTGGAAAAGACACCTCAGGTCTCTAGGTCTGCAGTCCATGAATCTAAATTCAAGGCCTCCTCACTAATTAGGAGATATGATTCGAGAATGGCTATAACTGAAGCATATTTGGGGAAAAAAAAAAGGAAGGAAAAAAAGGCAGAAGTATATTGTTAACAACCCTCTGTCGTAGTAAGACCCTCTGGGGATGCTGCTTGGCTGCTTGTAAGTGTATTTAACATAAAGCAGAGATGATTGAAAAATGTAGCTTGTAGCTCCCTGGGGCAGTTTGCCATTCACAAAATATAGGACAGTGAGCAGTACTGGAAGGAGATGTTGCAGGCAGCCCTATCCATGATGGCCCTGCAGGCGAGAAAAGGCTTGTGTGTACTCAGAATATGATTTGATGATTAGATCCTTTAGCACTTGTGAAAGCCACTTGTTTACAACTCTTTCTAAATTATTTTGTATGCTCTGATATAAAGTATTTGTTTCTTAAGATTTGATAAGGTGCATAAACCTGCAATGCATTTTAAACACTGCAAAAATGCAGACAGTGGAGCTGTAAGGCCAAATTCATTAGTGGCATTCTATCGAGTTCAGTGGGCTTATCCCATGGATGAATTTTGCATGTATTCTGTAAAATAGGTAAGTATTTGACTAAAATTAGCCAAATCCTCCAGAGCCTAATGGAGCGCTTATGGGCTCTGGCAACTTAACCCAATGTTTAATTTGCACTAATCTCGCCAAGACTGCAGAAGCATGAAATATACTCTACAGGGAGAGCGCTGCTCTTTGAAGTTAGTGGCTTAATTCCCATTGTCTCTGATGGGAGCAGGACTGAGTTTTATGTGGCATTTACTCCTGTTATTGTAGACAGAAATCTTTTTACATATGAATGAATTTGGCCTGTATTTGGGGAAATTCCAATCTTCTGAATTTACTAAAATCTTGTTAACTTCCAGGAGAGCCTACACAGCTGGACTAGTAAGTTCTGCATATTCTCCATGTAGGTATCACGGACTGTGAGAACCTGCAGATTTCACTTCTCGGTGTGTGTGCGCGTACAGATCTCTAACTAGCTAGCTAGCTAATAGCAGTGGAAAGAGAAAGGAAGAAGGGAAAATAGCTCTTTGTACAGCATCATGAAATCAACTAACACGTAATCCAGTCTTTTCTTTTTTTAGGAGGATGCTGTAAGTACCAACAAATCAAAATGGATTATTTGATTATTTGTGTTCACCTGCTTCTTTTGGATTCTCACAGCTTGGAGGTCAGCTTACCCTCTGCACTGTGATGGTCTCGGACGAGTATGCAGAGTGCCACTGCTGGCTGTGGCTGTCCCAGCTGGGCAAGGGGCTGCAGCCAGCAGTGGGCAGCTGGGAAGTGGTGATGGAGCACTCTGATGTGCAATTCCTCAGCCAGATAAGTGACTGTTTCAGTTTATGCTTTTGACAAGAGCAGAGGTTTTCTATTTTAGACAGTCACAAAAGGTGAGCATGTAGTGTTTAGGGGGAAGGCAGCTCAAGCAGTGATCTGGACACAGAGAAACAGAGAAAGGGAAGAAAAAGTGTCTTTGAAATGATCCCACTTAACCGTCAAGTAACTATTACCATGGCACAAACCCAAATTGATATACTGCCTCCACAACACTTTGATTCACTCCTGTAGCCAGCTGCTGAGAGTGACTGTAATAATACAGGGTGTTTCAACAGAGAAGAACATAGGGGAGCAGACAGGCAAGACAGTAGTCAGAAAGCAAGCTGTCTACTGTACAGGCAAGGCAGCCACTTAAAAGAGTGAGGAAACCTTTTCAAGGATGTTATTGTTGGAAGCTACACAAGAGTTCCCAGTGATGTTAATGCCCAGTTACTACTCTCTCCCACCAAAAAGAATTTTTGTCCTGGTGAGGTGACTTTCCCCATGATGGGGTGACAAGTGATCTCTGATCCTTTTGTTTTATTCCAGTTACTTGCAGATTCCCTGCTTTTCTAGCCCATGGTGACCGCTTCTTTGACTTGTAAGTTCAAAGTGGCAGAGCCACTAGCCTCATTTTACAAGTGGAGAGACACATGAAGAGTTTATTTTAGTCCTAGGAAGCACCACAGATTCCCACACTTTTATTCTTCCCCTTAATCTATTGGAAACCTCAAACATCCAGCAGGACTGTATATAAAGAAGAGGGACTGCTGTTTCCTTTCTGCATCTTAGTTTCAACACTTTCTGCCGGTGGATGCTGACAGCAACCTACTACTGAAGGCATCACTACTGGCTTTAGATGCAATTTCCCAAGCCTGTTACCTCTAGGCTACATTATGACACACTGGTATCATCTTACTCCAGCAGTTTCTAGTATTTACCATAACAGCTCTCATGTCACATCTGCCTTCCTTATACTTAAGGTGCAGCTTGAGGCAGGTGGAGCAAAATCAACACAGAGAAATCCTAAATCTCCTCTCTTTCCTCACTCTCATTGCTAACCTGGCATGAGAAGGGTTGCTTTGGAAATGGAGGAGGCAAAATCTCATTCAGGAAAATACTGGAGGCAGGTGATAGGGGGGAATGCTAATACATTAACCCCACTCTCTGACTGGCACAGCCCCCCCTTGCACTGAGAAAATTGGTTTGTATTTGATTCTGCTGATGTAGCAAACCAAAACGGCAAGTCAATTTGTGATAGAAGATGGAAAAAAAGAAGCAACCTGGTTTATTAATCCCAGAAGAGACAGGACTACATTAACCAAACCTGTAACCTCCAAGAATGAATCAATTTACTTCTTAAACCCTTATCTTGATTTTTAACTCTCACAGTCTGGATTTGCACATACTGTAAACTTTCATGGTATTCAGATTCCCTTATAGGATTTCCACATGAAAATGGACAGGATTCTGGTCTGTTCCATTAAATCTTCACAGATGATCCATGTTTGAGACAAAATTTATGGCATGTAGTCAGTGTAGCTGACTGATCATTTTGTTACAGTTGCCTATTCTGAGGCAGTTATTGTATCTCAAATCATTTTAAGATATGGAGTCATTTATCAGACTACCTTTGAGATGATTGTAACTACAGGAGAAGCACTTTAATTGGGAGATTGCGTAAGATGATATTGTATCATAAATGCAAAGGAACAAAAAGAACAGAAATAAAGGGAATAACCTGCAAAATGAAAATGTCATGAATGAAAAAGGATCATCACTAGATTATAGTTGTATTTCATCTTAACCTTACCAACATTCAATCTTTATATCACATTTTCTACACCACAGTATTAAGACTTGGGATTTCTCTGGCACCTCCTCATGCACATTTTAATTATATCTATGTAGAATTCTATACAAAATCAGGTCAGCTTGGGGTTTCTGGTGTCAGCCTCGAAGGCTACAGCCTCAGATTAACCCCATGGAAGACATTAGGGTTAACCAGTCCTTACCCCTTCCTCTTCCATTCTTATCCAAACAAACAAGTTAATTTTGAAAACGTGGAATGAACTTCAGGGGAAGAAAACACAACTTGAACCATCCTGAGTCTGACCTAATTTTAATGGAAGTGTCTTGCTACCATGTGCTTCTCAGTTTGGCAGCAGTGAAATGCCTCCTCGCTAAGGTCTATCTCTGCACACATGTGTTGCCTGCAGTTAAAAATGCTGTCCCAAAACAGAATCCAAAGAATGCATTTAAAAAAAAAACACCTTAATTCTACTTGTAAAGGACAATTTGGTGTCTAGCAAAACCAATGTCTACTGACTGCAGAAAATACAGTCACCTTCATAGTCCTAATTAATGCCCATACAGACCCACAAAATCTCATTTTTATCAGTACTATGATTCCTACCGTGTGACTGTAGCAGGATGCTTACCTGTACAATTATTCTGCATTATATGACCAGTGCTGCTGGGAAGTAGGACTAACATTGTTTTGGTATAAAATGACCCTAGTAATTCCTTGGATGTTGTTATAAACCAGCAAGTACTGAAGAGGGTGGCTGTGCTTGGCTGGCTGACTGACTTTGGACATCAGTGGCAAAAGGTTGGGAATCTGAGAAAAGCTGAAGACCTCATAGTAAATACAAATTACAATCTCTGATGATTTTTGCAGTGCAATATTTATTGTGACACAGAGGCTCAGCTATGCAGATTATTTCTAGGCACCTGTAGACTTTCCTCACCTAAAATCATTTAGTGCTGCAGATAAAATAGACAGTTCTAGAGTGTTTATTGGTTTAAAATTTTAACATCAGGGAAGTATCATTTTTTTCCCTCAGGAGGAGTCAGGTATTATGTCTTATTTTGAGTGGGAGAGAGATTCCACCTGAAGAAGGGTAAAGTGGAGGATCTGACAGCAGCAGGGACGACTCAGACACTATAAAGGAGAAAAAGATGCAGTAAGGTCTGCAGCTGAGATAAGCTGATTTATTGTCATGAAGCCACATCACCTGCCAGGTGTACTGATTAGGTGGCTGCAACATGCATGTAACAGGGAAACTAATTACTCCACTGATTTTAAAAAGCACTCCAAAATAAAATGAGTCATATTCCTCCTATATTTTGTATTGTTGCTAAAGACAATACAATTATAATCCCCTGGTTTAGCCTCGATGACACAGTGACTTCCTGGTCACTTTAGGGAGCTGATTTCTAGTACTGTAAGGACAGAGTGGGACAGTAAAAATTACTGGTGATTAATTTTTTTACTATTTATGTTGCTTTCACATGTACAAAATAAATAGTCTATATATGTTTATTGCACTGGCTGTACCAAATATTCTGACTGCTTTGTTGTTTTTTTGTTGTTTTGTTTTTTTTTTTTCTCCAAAACCCAGGTATTCCTTAAATACCCATGCACCCCTTTGTCCATCACATAAGAGCAGGGAAGGACTATTCTTAACAGAAATGGTATTTTACACTTGCCCAACTTACATC
Source organism: Haliaeetus albicilla (assembly GCF_947461875.1). Lineage (NCBI taxonomy): Eukaryota > Metazoa > Chordata > Aves > Accipitriformes > Accipitridae > Haliaeetus > Haliaeetus albicilla. The sequence continues at coordinate 7,972,431 of NC_091492.1, forward strand.
CAGTCAAATGGTAAATATCTCACAAAAGCTTGTGGTATGTAAGACCGAACAGAGCCACAAATCTCTGCCATTAAGTCTGTACTGGTAGTGTGGCCCTAAGATTGTTCAGAAATTTTCCAGCAGGCCCATCCATTTGCAACTAATACAAGTTTGATAAATGCCCTTTAGCTCTAATTTGCTTTTATTATCATCATCACTCTTGACAGGCACTGAGTGACACAGCAGAGAGAATGAATTTCCAAATCCCTAGGTTCTGTGTCATCTCCATGGCACAGCTCTAGGTTTCAGTCATACAAATGCACCTGCAAATCACATTTTAAATCAGTACATGAAAGTTTTCACTCGCTTTGCATTAAGTCAAAGTTTCAAAAAACCACCCTGTGGCTTGTATTATCAATCTCAACTCACACATAGTATCAGATGGTCACAGTGAATTGTTCATAACAGTCAAGGAAGTTTATTAAAAATCATCCTCATGTAATTTTTTTTAAATTAATTCAAATAATCAATTTGAAAATCACAATACATGTAATACTTAACCAGGAAACAGATTATATCATTCACAAAAATTAACAACTAATGCGTATGAACAGCATGACTGTTCTCAGTCAATGTGAACAGTCACATTCAGAAATACATGCTGTAGAAATTTTAGTTCTGAAATACACTTAGCTGCTGTAGCTCTTCTTATAATGATGCCACAACAACACACTAGAACGTGTAATGTTGTTCTAGAAGTTTACCTTAATTGGATTATTTGAGAATGTCAGTGATTGTCACCAATATTGTCCCTGCTTTTGTGTCACTGAGAGTCACAAGAAACAAAGTTATAGAGACACAGGCAAAAACTGAAATCACTCCTTTGTCAATCTTGGCTACATTGTGTTTCAACCTGGAAAATAAGTTACACATCAATTAGACCTTTTCAAGATTTGGAAAACACTCTCCACCCATGTTGTTTTCCTTCATACTTAGTAAGGGTGACAGTGGTTTGCTTTGAGTGAGTTTGTAGGCAGAGGAAAAAAAAAATCTTGTTCTGTATTTTGGTAGTGAAATTACAGGGTTTTGTAATCAATGTTCAAAAACTGGAAAGGAAAAGGATGCTTTGACTTATTGAAACTTTTGATGGAATTATACACATTATTTAGGTGTACGTGTAGAAGTGGCACTTAGCTATTTGATGTTTTACATTTATTAAATAAGTGGCACTTAGCTATTTAACGTTTTTATTTAACATACTGGACTCTTGCTTCTTCTAAGTCCAGATTTATTTAGTTCCTATTTATCCTACTGGAGCCATTAAAAGCATATCTTTTAGGAATGTTTTCGTCATTCCTCAGGTTCTACAGGAAGAGAATTACATGTCATAAACATCATGCAAAACACATTGACATTTAATGTGAAACTTTTCCTAAAACTTTTAATTAAATCCTTTTTTTTAATCTGAAATTTTATACCAAACTGATTCTGTTTGTTGCTTAAATGAGTAAGAGAATTCAAAGATGTATCACTAGTAGTCTGAGGTGTACTGTTTAGGAGCCTGTTGGAGGGCTTTAATTCAAATAAAGGTTTTCTGAATTTTCTGTGGCATAGAAATTCTCAGAAGGCAGCTATTGGAGCTGGAGTAAAAGATGAATTCTGTACTCTTGAAACTGAACAAGATAGGATACTTGAGCTGGTCAGTATGTAGAGCAAAAAGACAGGAAAGCTGGAGGAGGATGTGACATTTCTTAAATTATTGTATCAAATGTACATGTTCTGGAAAGATAAATACCGAGATGATGTTATTCGTCCCTTTGCCTGCCACCTGTTTCCTTAGCTCTCTTTTAAAAAAAAAAAAAAAATTAATAAAGCTTTTCCATTATTAATTATAATCATGACTCTGCAAACCAAAATGTTCTGATTAGTGAACTTTTTCACAAAACTTCTGGGAAATCTCAGTGTCCTCCACCAGATATTCCTAATGCCCAGTACTTTGCAGATTTAGTATTAAGTGATAAAATACCAGCCCAGAGCCATTCCAGGTAATTGAATCCCATGTTTTGGGACCAGGTGTAGAAAGATGTTCAAACTAATTATTTAATAATTGAAAACAATAACCAGTGTAGTTAAATCTCTTGCTGATTTTCTAATGTTTATTAATTTAGGCACCTGTGTCTTCTGCACCACTTTCTTTCAAAATGCTTACAAGGATATGCATAGCATATAAATTTAAAATGAATGTGATTACCTCGATACACACTCTAGGCGCTTAAGTGATTAGAAGAGCATTATTATTTTAATTGTTATATAGATTTCATTCTTATGAGTCTGCTTATTAAATAGTTGTTTAAATTCTTAGATAGACATCAAGGTGCAGAGTTTTCATTAAATACTCACTCTGCCATTTTCCACTACCTCTTTAAATGGCCTGATTTAGGAAGAATCACAGAAAATGTTTCTATAAAAAATAGGCAAATACAACATTCATAAATAGTTAAGATAAATAAATGAAAAACAACATCGACACCAGCACCCTTATCAGCAGAAAAATCATTGCACTTTCACTGGTGTAATTTTACTTCATTCTATTGTTTATGCAAACTGCATTGAAGAACCGTCTGAAAGAAAGGGGGTTTATAATTATTATGAAAAATCAGCAACATCATCTATTCTAAATCAGTTTGTGCCTTCTTTCCAAGGGCTTTATATGGTAGAGCAGATCTTAGACCTCCTACATTAATTTCACCCACCCTTGCTTCATTTAGCTATGTATATTATTTTAATTACCTTCTATACCTTCAAGGCAATTCCCATTATATTTTTTTTATTTTGCTAATGCACCCAGTTAAAGAAAAAAACCTGTAAGTGGGGCAATCAGGAAAGGCTAAAATGGCAGTAAGATTAGACTTCTTGGTGTCTTTTCTTTTTCCTTTTTTCCACTCCCTTTACCGTGACTAAATAATAACTACTGGAAGGAATAATTTTACAAGAGGGAGTTATCTGTTATTTTTATTTGGTCCCAGTACTGCTAATTAACAGCAGATATGAAAGGTCCTGTAAAGGTTTTAAAAATCTAACAAAATCTGGTTTTACCTTCTATTCTTTTTCTACAAACAGAATTCTTATACTACTATGAAATGGGCTGCTTTAGCCTTCAAGTCATAGAAAAGAAGTATGAATATAGCAGAATAACAACACGATTTATCAGCATGAACAAAATAAATGGACAGTATTAACTGTATCATTCCAGCAGTCTACACAGCAGTCCTAATGCCTTAACAGAATGTGTGAAAGTAAATGAAATGGCAGCATGATTACACTGATTACAGTGGTTACAAATACGTTAGGCTACATTCATGCTTCAGCGGGGCTGTAATTATACTTCAAAGAAATGCTGCTCCATTCTTACGGCATCCCTGCTGTTTGTTTCCTCTTATTTTGTTCTTAGCATCATAGGCCCTGGTCCTGCAGACACTTACTCGTAGGTGTAACTCTTTGTTTCAGTGGTGGGAAAAAATCACCTTTTGTGCATATCAGTAGTATTGGCTATAAACTCTTCCAACTCTTGTATGCTGCTACAGAAGTGCCATCAAATAATAGGGTTTGGTATGATTTAATACCATTCCTAATTTCTTACAGAATAAACCTTTTGAGCTTTCATTAAATTGGTTGGTAAAGAGTGTAGGGAGTATGGCTGCTCAATATCAAACACTTCTCTTCTCCACCTTGCCCCTAGGTATTAGTACTGAACAGAAGAAATCCAAACCTTTGTGATTTGTCTTTGATTAGTGCTGCCTCATGCTGCAAGCAGTACTTCAGGAAGAAAGATGAATTTGTTGCTGTTGTTTCTCACTTCCCATTGGCAATGCATGGCAGCACCTAGCCTAAAGCTGACCGTTATATTTCATTTAAGAAAAGGTACAGAAAAGGAAAATACATTTTGATGTGTCTGCATTTTGTCTATACTTCAAAGGCACTGACATTTTACAGCAGCTTTTTTTCTTTCTTTCCCCTCAGATAATGATGTGACACCATCAAGGCAGAATACAGAAGCAGAATGTGGTAGAGTCTGGGGGTGACTGTCAAGTTGTCTGATTTCTCTTAAGTGCCCCTTGCTTTCCTTCAGATACCTGCTGGCAATGCTAAGGCAGTGCTCCCCTCACTGTCTGGACTTTTTTGTGTGGTTTCTTACTGTGCTGACCTGTGATTTGCAGAACTTTCTGTGGATCCCACAGCTGAGCACAGGTCTGAACGCTCCAGGTATGGTCCTCAAACAAGTCTAGCTCAGCCACAGGCTCAAAATGTACTGTAGAGCAAACCACAAAGTTGGAATCAAACCCAAAGGACCTACTTGTTAAAAAAAAATTATTTATTTGTTCCTTACCAAGCCAAATCAAACCTTAGGCTCTGCTCTCCTTGAGGCTGAAGTGCTACTAGAAAAAACCCCGAAGTACTACTGTTGTCATAGAGAAAAGGAGGTTGGGAACACTGAAACCAGAAAAGGGATGCAGAATCAAATCAAGGAAAACCCAGGATATTGTTGTGACTTTTTATCTTTGGAGAGACTCAGGAACCAGTGGTTGAGAAACAAGCAATCTGTTTCAAGGGGAAAATGGGGCAACTGCTACACTGGAGGCACTTTGGCCTCTACAATCCATACCCAGTTCCAGTAACTTCGCTGGGGCTTTCATAGAGACTTTGGCCCGTTTGTGTGCATGGAGGCGCACTCACATTTTTCACAGAACTGCGGCTCAGACAGCAGTAAGGATTTTCAGTATCTTCAGGCAGCGGTCAAACCAGGTGAGCCAAACCCAAATCTCCACCTTCCTGAGTGGAGCTAAGCATGTCATAACTGAAAGTTGCTCTCTGCTTGTCAGACACAGTGATGTATGAAGGTAATTGCTTCCGTGTGCATTTAATTACAGTACTGTAATTAGCAGGTTGGAAGAGCAGATGCAGAGGGTCTTTTCATAGAGTAGACTCTGATAGGCCATGAAAACATCTCAAAAAGAAAAGGGCAGAGCAATGTCACATTGTAATGCAGCTCTTTGTGCCTGGAAAAGAGGGTTAATTAGCTGATTGCTCTACTCTTCGTCTTCATTTCTTAAGGTGGAGGGAACATGGTGGGAAAGAGACTAATTTATCTTCATGAATTTTTAGAATTAGCAATAAGCACCAAACCTTTGTGCCGCCCAGCGTCGTGGCTTGGGCTTGATGCTGGGGCAGGGACCAATGAAAAAGGGAACAAAAACTCCACGAAGATCCTCATCCTCTTCGGGGAAAAGGAGAGCGAGAGATACAATCTTTGAGTAGAGTTCACCATGGCAACTAGAGCAGTCCTTCCTATCATTTCTCGTCGTGAGAGAGCAGTGATGATTCTGGGTTAATGCTGCATGCAGGGACTTGTAACTCACCTGTACTTCCTCAGCACCTATTAACCAAGTTCATTTTTCAAAGTATCCCTTAGTGCTTTGTGGCAGCAAATGGCAGTGAGGTTACCCAGATGAGCTCTGTTTCAGCTGTGGGTAACTCTGCGAAGGTTTTGAGGGTCAGTCAAGTTCAGAGCTGTTTGACAGGGAAATTGTGTCACTGCGTAATGACAAGCAAGGTGAGGATTTTACACTCGATGAGATGTGGTTTCAAGTCCTTTAAGAAAGCTGTGGTCTTGGTAGCTGTGGGAAAGGGAATATAGCAGTGCTCATGTTGCAAGGCACATCAAACTTAAATTTAATAGTTCAGGAATTGTAATAAACAGAGAGATCTAAACTAACCTTTTTTCCTATTAGGAAACTTCACATCTTGTGTGTTCTTTAACTCGCATTATTATCCAACTTAAGTATTAGGTCCTGGTATTCATATTTATTGAAGTTACCTACTAAAGGGATTAACGAGCGTAGTCTTTTTAATTGTGCTTGCAGAAGTCAGTACAAATTGCACATTTAATTATTGTGTACTTAAAATCTGATAATCATAGAAAATCAAATACACAGCTTGGTTGATTCAGAAAGTATTTTTAATAGGGCACTATTAAATTATAGAGTTAAACGTTATTAGATATATTTATTCATGAGAGATAATTTGATATGTAACAAAATAAGCCAATACATGGTGTAACCTCTTGCAGTCTAATTTTCATGGATGAGCTCTTGCATATTTAATATCCTTTGAGGATATATTTTAACCTAGACTAATTACTGCTTTCCTCTTATTTCTGTTCAGTTTGACATCAACGTTTGGCTAAAATAATGTAATATTGTTATTACTGAGTAAATTAAGTAAATCTAGCTTATTTAATTTAGAGCCATTGTAGATACTGTAAATGGCCTGATGTAGGTTATGACAGCAAGCATTGTACACAAACAAAAAATAGCTATGGGTGAAAGAAGACTAATACATTAAAATAATCTCTATAAAGAAATCTTATTCATATTGCATGGTGAACACCATCAGGAATATTTTCTAATCTATGAGGCTGTTTTATAGTATCTGTTTCTCATATCATCATGGTAAACTGATAAAAAGGAGTAAAGTAAGAAATTAATGGTGATATAAGTTATTCTTACATTATTAAGACAATTCAGCTTAAAAGACTATCAGGATAGCTGGGGACCTTGTCAGAAACTTTCAATAGACAGAATACCTGAGCACAGAGATTTTGTACTTTAAAGTAGGTTAATTAATTAATTGAGAACCTGTGTCATGGCTGTGATATATACATTAATTTTGTGTCTGAGAAAATTTTTAATGAAATGTTTTAATTTTGTTCTCAGTGACATCTTAATAAAATCCACTGATAGGTCAGGTTATATATTTGTACTTTTTGGTATAATGCCAGCAGTGTCAGCTGGCTTAAGCAGATCAGCTTTGCTTTGTTTGGTTCATCAGCCAAACATCTTGCTACATTTTGCTTTCTTTGGTTCATCAATTTTTTAACATACTAAAGTTTTAATAGGTCTTTCTTGTATGAAAATAATTTACAAAATAATAAATATGAAAAATAAAGAGAAAACTTACACTGATGTAACTTTAAATTGCATGTGATTTTACAGTTATGTTAAGTGCTATAGACTGAAAGTTTTCTAGGTGAGTAGTGAGATAAAATAGTTCATCTTTTTCCTAAATCAAGCTTGATTAGTAAAAGCTGAAATTCTCAGTGCTTTTTGTGAGGCTAAGATCCTTTCTTTACATGTTGCATTGACTAAAATAAGTAGTGATTTTGACTACATGCAGATCTTTTATGTGTTTCAACCATTTTAATTTTATCAAATTTTTTCAACCGTAGATCAACTAAACGTCAAAACAGGAAAACCACTCTTCACTGAAAAGTAAAAACTTAATTTTTAAAAAGGCATGTTTTGGATACTTAAAGAAATTTAGGAACGAGGTCTTGAAACTTCAGGAATCATCTAAACTGACCCTTTCTCAGAGATGGTTTCAGGTTTGAAGACCATTTTGAGATTCAAGGCATCTTTTGGAGAATTTCTGACCCAGCTGGTTAGATGGTTGAGGTTAGTAAGTCACAGTCTGGGAAACATTCATTGTTTTAAGCAGAAACTTAGAACGATACACAAAATGAAGGGACTAGTGGTAACTACACAACCACATATGCAAGGATTTGACTTTGTGCCTCTATGTATTGCTTGACTAACTCCATTTACACTGATGGGTACTAAATTAGTCAAGTGTGATTAGAAATCAGCCCTCTGAGCTCTATAGAACTTCAGTGATGATCTCATCATGAACCATGATTTAGGGAAAGTTAACAAAATGACTGGTATTACAGATAGTAGTTTAAATAATTGTGCTTGATGCTAAAAAAAAATCATATGAAAGCAGATAGCTTCCTGCTGAAATGAAGTTGGATGAATTTTGGCAGCTCTTAAGGACATACACTTTATCTTTGGAGCTTTCAGAGCAAAGCTCATGAAGAGTTGAGCCATATACTAATATGAAGGATATAAAATATATTTCAATAAAGTCATAATCCTTCTATTAAAAGTTTTGGGGTTTTTTTTTTTTCATTTTTAACTGCTTTCAGAATTCCTATTGCATTGCTGTTGCAAGTATTACATATGTTAGATCTGATAGAAAGGTTAGTGCAATCAGTTGGAATCTTGGTCAGCCTTTTATAAATGCTTGTGACAGTCAAGGTCCCATAACAAGACACAGACAATGAACATTGTACTCAATCTTTACCAGAATGAGGCATGGAAGTGCTTTCTGCAGAAGAGTTCTATACGGAAATGTGTTTTATGGGCTCATTCAGACTGAAATGCAGTAAGATCTGTGGATTAAGAGAGGAAACGTGTTTGCCCTCAGATTTCCTCTCAAAATTTTGATGTTGCTACTCCAGCAGGTTATGCTAGAGAATATGTCCTAAAGAACTAGAATACAAGTAAATTCGGTTCTCGGATCAGCTCATTCTGAATTTTGCTGTTGTGCTGGCCTATGGCAAGTAAGAACCTTGTAGGTGTCTCAATCAAATAGAGATCTTTTTGATGATGAATGCTGACAAAGTAATTCTCACACCACGGATTTTGTGTATTTTGAAATGTTCTCTACTGCCAAGAAAGTTTCGGATTTTTAGAGCCAGGAATACATGAAAACTTCTGTTATTCCCCACACTGTACAGAAATTTCTTCTAATAAATAAATAAATCTGATGACTTCATCATCATGCCGCTCTCATGGAGCTTGATAGGAAAATCACCCATGATCCTGTTTTTTCCCCCTTGAATTTGTTGGATTGCTGGTGCTCTCAGGTTTCTCTGATTTGGCCATAACAGTGAAAAACAGAAGATACTACATTAATCAGCTGCCCAGAGCTCAGGATTGACTATGTTGGGGGCTGAGGCCAGTGTATTAATAGAAATGTCACTGCCACAGGTAGGAGTAACCAAACCAGCTTTATGCTGTTTTCACAGATCTAGTCATTAACATCAGCAATTGTGTAAACCTGCTTCTTGTGTGAAAGTGAAGAATCCTTCCCCAATATCTAGAATGTATGTAATGAAATATCCCATAATCTTCTGGCTGAGAAAGAGACTTATCTGACCTTATCTGACTCCATGCATCTGTAGAGGTCGCCTGGCAGAAGAGGGGTCTGTGCTTTCAGTGCCTCTGATCCAGAAACACATGCTGAGTTTCATGTAAACTCAGCTGGCTCAGAGCTATGAACTGATACAAATACCAAATATTTTTTCCCCTCTATCAGCTACCGAGAAAGTAAAATTGCTTCTAATCAAAAGGACGGCCCTCCCTTGGCAATTGTTTGCTCAACTATTTTTCTGACTGGTCTGCTTGACGGGCAAATGTGCAAGGAGATGGAAAACTTAATCTTTCAACATGAAAGAATACCAATGCACTGTGAAGAACTGTTTCCAGCTTGTTTCTCTGGTGTGGATTCACGTTGCTGCTTATTTCCTAAAACTGGCTACCAGGTTAGCTTCTAATGTGTTTGATGATGCATGTCATGGTATCTGGGAACGCCCAGCAACATGCCAGGGGCATTATAGGATTTACTAAAGCAAAGACTATGCTGCAACTAAATTAAATCACATATTAACAACACACCAAAGTTTTAGAAACTTTGTACTGCTCTGTTTTCATTACCTGTATGCCTTGTTCAAAGTGCGCACACTATTTCTTTCCAAAGCAACTGAGCTAGTAAAATACACATTATTCAGTGTGCATCTTTTGGGACTATGTAATCAGCAATTAAAGACAGAGAACCAAAGCATATTATACTTCATTTTGCTGACATCTTGCACAAAGCAACGTCAAAATATGGGGATATTTGGTAACCTTTTCTTGTGGGTATTTGGCACCTGGTTTCATGAATTAGTATACTTAGCATGTCGTTTTTTCTCATATCTACTAAAAATAACAACATGAACTCTAAGAGGTTGTCAACGTATTACTTCCCAAGGGAGAATTTTGCTCTTCTCTCTCATTTATCTAGGCATGTGTAGAGGCTTTTGACCCATTTAGCATAGATAAATGACCCATGATGTGAAATTTCCCAACAGTTTAATAATGCATTTAACTCAAAGTGACACTTGCTTGCAGCTGCCTTAAAGCAGTTTCCAGGCTATATATGTCTCTTTGAAATGATGTATGACAAGTAGGAAAGCTTCCTTGATAGAACCCCAGATCCCATGGGTGAGTAACAAGAAAATCCTTTTTAGATTGCCAGCAGCAAATTTATACTGCGCAAGTCTTTATTTAATTTTATCTGTTTTTCAATATCATTTACGGTTATGACCATTAGTCTAAAGCTCACAGTAACTTCTATACAAATTATTTTTTCTTCACAGTAATGAATGGTAAAGGCTTTTATTGATCCCCCCCCTTTTTTTTCCACAAAATACCAGAAATAAACCCCCTGTCTTACCACTGAAAATGTTTTTGTAATCCTTGTACTAACTTAGCTGTATCAAAATTCTATTACTTCTGAAACCCAGGTAGTGAAACAGAGAACTACATTCTGTGTATGTTTAACATCAGGAAACTTCCTTAAGAAAACTCCCTTACGTATCTGAAGACACAAGTCTGAATGATAGCTCTTAATTTTTGCATGCATAGTTTTAAAGCAGTTGTTGATGTGTAGATGAGTGAAAAATTTTTATTAAATCTGCTTCTGGTATAGTGAGCAATTTCCCATGATACATGTCATATTATTAGTGAGAAAGATTTAAGAAAGCAAGAAATAAACATTCGACTTGAGGAGACAAACACTTCTAAGTAGACAATCAAATTTATTATTTAATAACATTTATTTCTAGTATTAAAATAGAAGTCAAATAACCAAAGTTGGATCCTGTAGTGTCCTGAATCATTTAGCACAAATAAATGGTATAGGGTCCCCAAAGTCTACAAACAGAAAACCCAGTTTCAAATAATAATTAAAAAACCCAAACCAAACCAAAACCAGAAAAATAAACCAGAAAAAGAGTCCTGTCCACAAGGAAAAATTAATGTGGGCAGAGGGAGAAGAGGAAAAAAAAAACCCCAAGACAGCCACAAGCCAGATGATTAGAACAGAAACAGAGAGTTCACAGGATGTTTGTTACCTAGGACTGTGATAATTTTTCAGCTCTGTTGCTTCCTTTTGCCTCCAACTTCCTTCTGTCTTATGTGTGTTTCTCGGCCACAGTGACATTCCCCTTGCTTAGTTTCCCTTGCAGGATCCCTGGACTCATCAAGGTCCAGGCTGTTTAGTGATACTTTTTGTTGGGTATTTGTACAGCATGCAGGAGAATTCGACCTTGACCCACAATTTGTAATACAGGTATGAAATAATTGGATTTGGGTAGTTTACTCCAGCTGCCCTAACTAAGCCTGGAAAATGATAGCAGAACAATATCCTGGAGAAGAGCTAGCTCCTGTGTGCAGCACAAAGGCTATTCTGCTGCTTGCTGCTCTCCTATTCATAGCAGTTTAAGCCTGTCTCCTCTGCTCCATTTCAGTGTAAAGTCAAAGAAGCTAGCTTAAATCACAGAGTGCTTTTGATCTAGATCTAAACATGGCTCATATTTGAGCTTTGCTGGCTACCATGCTGAGAGGCACGTGAAGCAGCCTACCTGAAGTTTATTCAGAGAGGATGGTACGCTCAGAAGCGTGTGAGCATGGCTATGTTAGGCCTCTCACAATACCGGCAAAATAATTGGGTACAAATTGCCTGAGCTAACTTTACCTATCTAACCAAAGTTAGACATCTGTGCTCTTCAGTCCGGGGAAAGGGAATGGCATTCCAGAGAGGCATTCACTCACCCTAACGTTGCCCATCTGTGTTTGAATGAGAATAACCAGAATTTGGATGGTCCTCTCTTTTATTCCTGACTACAAAAGAATCCTTCTGTTAGAGCTGTAACTGTTAGCCGGCGTGACCAACACAATCTAGCAAAACCGGGAATTCCTCCTTAAAGCAAATGAACTCTAAAGGGCAAAGAAACCCCATCCCACTGATGATGCAGCTTATTTTATTCAGGGAACAAGATAGCGTTAGAAGTCTTATTGCCAAAAACCCCTTCATTTGTTGACACGAAATACGTGTTGACTGGAACAGACTTGCAGAGACTAATTCTTTCCAGCCTAGACGAGGTCAACGTCACCATTAAAAGCACTAGTTGCCAGCTCCCTGTGCTTGACTGGCCAGTGGAAGTTGACTGCATCGTGCCTCACCTTTGATACAGAGCGATTCTTCCTAGTTGGGGATGAGAACAGCTTTTACAGTGTAAGCTTGGATAAGCCTCCTAAAAGGGTGAAGCTGCGACTACCCTGTAAAAGATAAGCACAAGAAACAGCAGAAGTGAGGCAGGGAGCCTATATCAAAGTTAATGAAGAAGGCACAAGGTCTAAGGAAAGGAGGAAATTCTTCTAGGAGTTTGGGTTAGTATGAACTTGGAAAGATCAATTTGCTGCTGAACCATTTGAACTGAGCGACAGAGTTCATTTTGAGAAAGACATACAAACCAAAGCTTGCACAGCTAGTGCCTCAGATCAGAGTGACCTGATGAGCTGTACTCTGCGAGAGTGTAGCTCTGAAGCTCCAATACACTTAGAGCTTCAGTGGCAGGAAGCAATCTCATTTTGTAACATGTCTGCTTTTGGGAATGCTTGTTTAGAAATTTCCTTCACAGATGAATTAATTAGAAATAGCTTATTTACTAGGAAAGGAGACAGATGCCAATTCATCTTCTTTTTTGAAATATAAAGAAAATCAATGATATATACACTTTAGCTTCCTCTTCATAACTCCAGATACTAGGTTTATAAATACGAATGCATTTGAAAGACATTATTACAACATTTCTCACTAATAATATCTGGCTTTAAATATTTGTGCCTACGCACTTCCCCAAAATAAATAAAATCAACCCTCCCAAAGAATATTCTTTGCAAGCTGCTTCTCTAAAGTGCAAGTTTATTTGATTTAAGCTTCTTCACCAGTCATTGTTAATGAATAATTATTCAGTATTTCAAACTGAAACAGATAGCTTCAATTAGTATGATTAATGCTGATATACAACCTCATTTGCATAATTACAAAATATAATAAAATAAATTCCAAATACGAACCTTTGTTATTTGTGTTACCAAAGGCCTGAAAAAAGACATTATGTTTCCAAATCATCACAAGACACGGTTATAATACTCTGTGACTAAAATTGAAAGGTAGAATTATTTTTCATCACCATGCATTAGAAGCTTTGGCAAAATAAAAATTCTATCTCTGAGACAGATAGAATTAATCTACTAAAAGTATATATCTGCTGAAACAGATATTCTTTCCCTACTTTTAAATATTTGGAGCTGGTTTACATGAAAATTAACTAAGATTCTTCATGGAAACAGCATTTGGCCTTTTAGAATGTATGGAGTATTTTTTACTTCTTAAAAGCTTTAAAGAGCCTTGTTTCCTTTGCAAGTTTTTGAGTGCTTTTTACTGCTCTGAGGAGAAGGCTCACTTTCCATTCTGCATGCCACTTATTTCAATGCCCTAATGAAGGCACAGTAGGTTCAAGAATGCAGTCCTTGGTACGGTTTACATTTAATAGCCAGTTTCCTTTTTCTGAATTTATTGTTTTGATTTCAGCTAAACTGATGTGACATCAGAGTGATTACTACTGGAAGTAGCTTCCTGCATCTTGAATTGTAGGAGCTGCATTGAAAACAGGTGGTAATACTCATACCTCCAAATAAATGAGAGGTAACAGTTAGGTTTCATCAAGACTGTCAGAAGAAAAAGGCTGAGGAAATACTGTCTGGAGAATCAGAGCATCAAGGAAATTCCATGTTCCTGAGGCTGCTTATTTAGCTTTTACTCAGGCAGTTCCTAAAATCAATACAGTCATTTAGCCAGTAATTAGCCAATAATTTTTCTAAGGAAGTAGGAGAAGGAACCTCAAATGGGAGGGGGAACATAAGTGAGCAGATGAAGTAATGGCCATAGCAAGAGAGAGCAAAAGCAAGCACAGTTCTGAGAAGGCTTGAAAACGTGTAGCTAGATAATAAATGCAAGAAGAATGCAGCTGATTTGTTCCTACCTTGGAAAATTATTAATGTCCTTTTACTCTTGTGTGGTGGTTTGACCCTGGCTGGACACCAGGTCCCCACCAAAGCCGCTCTATCACTCCCCTCCTTAACTGAACAGGGGAGAGAAAATATAATGACAGGCTTGTGGGTCAAGGTAGGGACAGGGAGACATCACTCACCAGTTACCATCATGGGCAAAACAGACTTGACTTGGGGAAATTAGTTTCATTCATTACCAATCAAATCAGAGTAGGATAATGAGAAATAAATCCAAATCATAAAACATCTTCCCCCCACCCTTCCCTTCTTCCCAGGCTTAACTTTACTCCTAATTTCTCTACCTCCTCCCCCACAGCGGCACAGGGGGTTGGGGAATGGGGGTTGGGGTCAGTTCATCACACATCGTCTCTGCTGCTTCATCCTCCTCAGGGAGAGGACTCCTTGCTCTTCCCCTGCTCCAGCGTGGGGTCCCTCCCATGGGAGACAGTCCTCCACGAGCTTCTCCAATGTGGGTCCTCCCCACAGGCTGCAATTCTTCACAAACTGCTCCAGTGTGGGTCCCTTCCCCGGGCTGCAGTCCTTCAGGCACACACTGCTCCAGCGTGGGTCCCCTGCGGGGTCTCAAGTCCTGCCAGAAAACCTGCTCCAGCGTGGGCTCCTCTCTCTCTCTCTCTCTCTATGGGGCCACAGGTCCTGCCAGGAGCCTGCTTCAGCGCAGGCTTCGCATGGGGTCACAGCCTTCTTCAGGCATCCCCCTGCTCCTGCTCCGGCATGGGGTCCTCCCTGGGCTGCAGGTGGAGATCTGCTCCACCGTGGACCTCCATGGGCTGCAGGGGGACAGCCTGCCTCACCATGGTCTTCTTCACAGGCTGCAGGGGAATCTGCTCTGGCACCTGGAGCACCTCCTCCCCCTCCTTCCTCACTGATCTGGGCATCTGCAGGGTTGTTTCTCTCACATCTTCTCACTCCTCTGTCTGGCTGCAGTTTCTGTTGCGCAGCAACTTTTTCTTCCTTTCTTAAATACGTTATCCCAGAGGCACTACCACCATCACCGGTGGGCTCAGCCTTGGCCAGCAGCGGGTCCGTCTTAAAGCCGGCTGGCATTGGCTCTGTCGGACATAAGGGAAGCTTCTGTCAGCTTCTCACAGAAGCCACCCCTCTAGCCCCCCAGCTACCAAAACCTTGCCACACAAACCCAATACTCCTTGCTCTGGTGTAAATCAGATAATAGGGTATCTGTTGTATCTCTTTCTGTAGATGAAGTGACATCTCCAGGCTGTCAATTTGCACTTTCCAGTAGCATTTAAAGATATAGTATTATTTTGATTTGCCAACATCTGTAGCTCCATAGAGCAATAAGGAATGTTTGATTCTTCCAAGCTATTATGTCTGAATTAATTAGCTTAAATGTTTCAGTAGTTAACATATTGAAGAATTCACAGAGGCAAATTGTGTCAGTCCCTGCATGTACATATGTGACCTTGCATAGGGAGAGAGGGACTCTGCCTTTGTATTACACTGTTTGGCAGGGCTTATACACAGTCCAAATCATTGCACCTAGAGAGTAAGGGATTATTCAAGGCTAGTTTAAACTGAAGCACATGACAAACAAAGTAGGATCATACACAGGCGGGTGGATATGGTTCCATATGCTATTTAGAAAAGAAGATATGCAAGGATAGGTAAGATACAGCTAACAATTGCAGTGGGAGGGGAGAGAGTGAAAGTAAGTTGAAAAGTGTTTAAATCTGCCTTGCAGTTGGAATACTTTCTCTTCCAAAAAGTGAAATAGCGTAGTGGATGCCCACAAGTGCTCAGGACAGTGGATTTATATCCTGGCAGAGTGCGTGCTTCCTGATACCTGTCTTTCATGAAGATAAATTATTAAGCAGGGACTCGGTATGAATCCTCAATCTCCAGCAATTTTTCCCCCTTTGAAGTAGATACAACCAGCACCCAATATTCTAATGAGTCTTATTTGTAACATCTGATTAGCACTTTTATGGGTGGCTGATTGTGACAGGGTAGGTGCAAGCACTGTGAAGCGATTTGTATCAAGGCTTTCATTAAAAAGGTGAAACTTGCACAGACTTTTTGGTGGTGAGACAGATGAACGCATATGAGATGGGGTCCTACAAATGCCATATTGGCTCAGAGCAGGTTAACAAGGGCCAATTAACCCTGTCTTGCTACAGGCATCAAGTCTAGTGAGAGTTTAGCTCAGCTGCCTGCTGAAAAGGAGGACAAAGAAAAAAATCTCCACAGTAGCTGGGGACTGGAAACAGCTGGATGGTTCTGTGAGCCTCCCATCAGATGGCTGAGCTCAGGGGAGATGATAGGCTAAATAACTATTAAATAGAAAATAGGCCTTGGGACTAGTCCTTCAAAACTATTTGCTGGATGACTGTATTTTTAATTCTTTTGTTTGTTTGTTTGTTTAATTCTTATTTTTGAACTCTGTTTGCTCAGAAGAAGTGGAACGAAAGAGTGTCTGAGGAGGAAGGCTAGGATACCCCTGTGCTAGACGGTGAGATCTGTGGTCACTGGAGCCTCTGAGGGAGGGGACTGGAGTGGGCTCCACTGGGAAGAAAACACAAAAGCAGATTGTGTCACATAGCTCCTTTCATGTCAATCTTCCCATAAACATCTGGAGTAGAATAATATTCATGGTACTACTGATTTTCAAATTACAATGCCTTTTTAAGAAAAAGTACTGTTTAAGAAAAACCCAACCTCCCCAAAACAGGAATCAGAAAATTATGTTCTTTGAATGGCTTAAAAGCTGACTAAGCTGAGCTTTGAAATTTCAGTTTTCAGCTCTTAAATAAATCTATAACTGTTCAGTATGGGGGATGTAAGAGATCTTGAACTGATTTAAAAAGTAACAGCAACAAAAAGCTCCAAAGTAAAAGAACAGTATCTTTCTCTATATGGAGATATTTCATCCAAGTCTGTTGACATAAAGCTTGCAGATTGTTCACCAGTGATTATGAGATTAAAAACCATTACTAAACACAGGCTGAAAAATAGTAGCTACCTATATACCTCATCTTTGGTGGAAAAATGAGTGCGATTGTGATGAATGTGTATGGGTTTCTAAAACAAAATAACTTGTATATAATGATAATGCTAGGATGAAGCTAAGTGATGAGGCACATGCCCTTTTTTTCTCTCTACTGAATGCTGCTAATAAGTTGAATTCAGTACTGACAGAAGGAGGGATGGGAAGAGATTATAATGTGAAAAAATGTGAATGAAAACAGGGAAAACAATTTTAAAAGCATTTTGGATCCATATTGGTTTATTGTCAGATCTGACCAGTCCTTCAGATCACCTACAAAAGGCAGTATGTGCTGTGAGAGCTACAGCACAGCCCTTTCTGTGTTCTGGTAATGGAGTCCTAAGGACTTTGCTAGCAGACTCAGCAATTCTGTAATTGAGCTATGGGTCACACTGCATTGCTCACTGGATTGATACACCAGCTTCTGACCTGCACTTACTGGCAACGGTCACATCCTGAATCCTAGTTCAGTGGCTACCTCTCTATGGAGAGAAAGCGTGGAGATTACTTGCATCAAGGCCATGAGGCAGGAGGTAAGCATTATTTCACCTTTCGTTTGGTACTTGTTGTGTTTGGGATTCCATTAAGTTTCCACTGATTGTCTTCCATGAAAAGTAAGCACTTCTGTTGAAGCGGAGAGCCTGTCTATGTAAAATCCTCTTTTGTATTGTATACTTGATAAGTATTATATTTTCTTGAAAAAAAACCCAGAAGATATAAAAAAGTCACTTATTTTCTCTTGTGCTTGTAAAGCTTAATCATATGAATGCCAGTGACCTGATATTTAAACTACAATATTTTAAAGAAAACTGTACAGCATAAGCAATTCGACGGAGAGAAACTCAGTTCATTATAGTTGAGATGATATTCTAAATCTTCCAAGTTCAAAGTGATCTGCAGACCTCACTGCACTATTTACTGTCATCCCAAAACTGTGAATGCAAGCACAGGTAACTGTTCCAGTGAAATCTATAATATAAATGCCAGAATATCACCTTTTAGAGGCAGAATGTCAAACGCCATTAAAGCAGGCCAGTCTCTAGTCCTTTTTTTTTTTTTTTAAAGTATGTTTATTTAGCACAGGTATTTTGAGCCTGAGCAGGTCCAAAAGGTATGGAGAGTTCCTAACTGGGCATTTGCCTACAAAAGAGATTAACTAAACTAAATGTAGATTGAGCCTTTGAGATTAAATTGCAAATATGGAGATCAAATCTCCACAGGCAATTTAAAATCTACCAATTATTTAAAGGGTTTAATTAAGTGCAGATCTTTCTGTAGGCTGATTTAGAAGGACATAACCTAACATTTGTAGCCAATAAAATGTAAGAAATAAAAGACTACTTTTTTCATTTATTTCTACCGTAAAATGTATGCTGTAAACTATGAGGAACATCTGAAGATATTTCACAAGTAGCACCATCTGTCTTCTTGGCAGACTATGCAGGCAGTGTGGGTGGCTTAGTTACTTGCTTATGAATCTATAGCATCACTTGCTTAGTCTGCTGGATGGGGCTGCCCCTTCCTTGTTTGGCATGATTTCAACATCTCAGTTTTGGTTCCAGAAAACAATTCTCTTTTTTTATGTGGCTGCTCTGTGCACCTGTATAAACTAGCTGGCAATTTGCTTAGAGTATGCTTACCTATAAAAGTAAGTCTCTTGGGCCTCATAAAGAGAATACTTCTTGCATGTGTATATTTTTCTATGTAAATCTCTGCAAGTTTTGAAAGTTTATTCACTTATGCCACTTTCTAAGTATATCAGGATTATAACAGGCACCAGTACAGTTAAGTGTTTCTTTTCCTTTCGTCCTGTGGAGAAAGTTCTCCCTGAAAATGTCCGCATGTTTGATATTAAGCTCTAATCCAGAACAGTTTCTTCATTATTAAGTTACCAAATATTTAATCAGTCCAAAAATTCAAGACAGGCTCAACACCGCTGACTGCAGTAATGTATGTATATAGCAGAAAGATTTGTGCCTGAGACATCCATCATTCAGTAACCGTTTGAGGAAAAGAATTAAAGCAAAGAAATACTGTATGTCTTAGCAAGAAATGAATGCTGTAAGAGATGTATTCTTACTAAATAAGTTCAGTTATTAGTCAAACTACACAATTCTCAGTGTATCTTCTTGCTCTTGCGTGTTGTTTCTGTATAGTATTGTAGTCGCTTGGTAACAAAGTTTTAAGGTATTTATCTTGGCTTTAAAAAACAGCCCAAAACAGGTGAGACAGCATTATCTGTATATTGATCTGCATATTGAGAAGAGTATAAAAGATCTGATAGCACCATTTTACAGACAAAGTACAAATAAGTATTTTCAGGCTGGCTGCCTTTTTCTACTGAATATCAGAAAACAGTAAACAAGGTAGAGCAGAATTACAGTGTTTCATAAAAAGAGCTCCATTTCAGCTGCCTTCCATGTTAGGTGGTAGCACATGCTATACTCTGAAGAGTACAGAAAACCTAGCAGTTCCTCCACTGCAAGGATTAGAGATACCGAGTTAAAGAAAATACATGAATTTACTATTTCTTGAAAGGACACCAATTGCAGTTAGTAACAAGTAAACTGACAGGGGTGTGTAACCTTCAATGTTACACAAATATGTGCCAGTAGGAGCTAGTTACTACCCCAAAGTCTCATACTACCTAACAATAGAGAACTTAAGCATATATTAGGAAATCTCTATTTTATTTCTTGCTCATAATGTGAGGTCACTTTCCTGCCTCTTTTTAAAGGAGGGGCAGCTTTTTGATAACTAGGTGACATTTTTCATGTGACCTAGTGAACTTGTGTACCATGTACATGTGCAAGAGTCTCAGATGCTATTGTGGTAAGGCCAGTTAATGTTACTTAGTTTTTATGTCCTAATGTTTAGGGCATTTGTTTTTCTCTACACACACATTATTAGTCTCTCACCTTGTGTCTTCTAATGTGAAAGAAAATACTTCTGTTGGCTGCAGTGAGTTTTAAAATGTATTTAGAGTACCTTTGTGTGCACTTTTGCATATTGGAGTACAATCTCTGTCATGACTGATGAGATACCAAAGTTGAAAGTTTATGTGTATTACTTCTAGTTTCAGGACAAAACATTCCTGAAGCTTCAGCGCTTACCTGCAGAACAAAAGAGGGAAAACAGCTATTTGCTTCTATATGTGTCAATATATTCAGCTAGATAGAAATAGAGCTAAAAGTTACATGCTACTGTAGCAGAAACTTGCTTTATGGCACATGCTGTCTTTCTCTATGTTAAACTAACAAAGCAGACCAAAGAAGTTTTATTCCTTGCCCACTTATTGTTGCTGAGGTTTTTTGTATTTTTTTTTTTAAATAGAAAAGAAGTTGAGTTTTGCAACAATGGCTGGTTGCCTTTACAAATAAATTACTCCTAAGGTAAGAACGGAATTTATTCTTTTCTCAGGAGTGCTTTTCAGTCCTAGTAAATACTCATCAAGAATCTTCTCAATGAGAAGAATGTTGTAATGATAGCTCTCTGTCAAATACAACCAGATTCAAGTTCCCAGCTGCACCCTAAGGGAAGGCAGATTGAATAAAATCCTCCTCAGATGCCTGGATTACCCACATTGATAATAAGATGATCACCTTGGTAGATAAATTATAATATTCTCCTAGTCATCCAAGCGCTATCATGTTATTGTCACTTCACTGAGATATGTAACTCTATCGGGATATAAATGGCAATTCAGATGGCAATGACATGTCCTCTACTATCAGCTACTCCAGATATTATTCCTTTATTCAGTCAAGCAGAGTTTCTCCTCCACTGGCTAATGCCTGCCCAATCTTGGATTCAGCAGTAGTGTAACATTCAGACTCTGCTTTCCAGATACTTCCCCCTGTGAAGGAATTGGCAGAGAATGGGCATAGAATTGGCTCCACACCACTGCTTACTAATGATCAGAATAGCTGGCCAGGCATGAAGAGGAATGTCAGCTGCAATCATTTATTTCCTTCCCTGGAGCGGGAGAGGAGCAGTGCAGGCCTGGAGGAGTGTGGCTTGGAGATGCAATGTCTCCCTAGGCTTCTTGAGGAACAGGGCAGCTTCCTGAGCACCCCTTGCTTGGGGCTGTGCCTGAAGGCACAATCTAGCATTATCTGAATTGCAGACACTTTGAGTTGCTACTTTATATGCAACATTGACATTCCTTTCATTGCACATACAGCGTTCATCAGGCATTTGAATCTGGGTAATGAGAAGAATGCATAATCCAATTGCAGCTCTTCATTTTATTTCCTCTCATGGCTGACACATTGTTCCAGTTATTCCCAAAGATTATTTGGTTAGCACCACAGCTCTGTTTTTCAGGGGAGGAACCTAGCAGGAAGAGGCAGTTGAAAGAATACCACCTTTTTTTTTTTTTAATCCTGCCTTTAACAGAAATGACTAAATATTTGTCATTTCAGAATGGTTGGAAACTGGTATGCCACTTACCTCACTAACCATTTCACTTGAAATTAAAATGATAATTAAAAAAAGGAGAGGGTATGTCCTAAACCAAGTTCCTGCTACTCTAAGGATTGGTTTTATTTTACTAGAAACTTATCCTGACACCAGCATCTGCTGGGTTTTTTAAGTTTGTCCCGACAAGAGTTAAAACACCAGCTTTCATTTCAACTTAACTTTATGCTTTCAGTGTAATTAAAAAAGGTGAATTATTCCATCTTGATGTTGCACAGTCTTACTACCCCTCACTGAGGATATTTACATAGTAAGGGGCCTTTTGGTGTAAAGTATCAAAAACTGGCCAAGTGCTACATTCACACCAAGGCAGGTATTTATTGGCTACTGTAAATGGCTTGTAAAACATATGGAATGAATTGGGAGTCATTTAGGGAAAGCTCACATCCCTCCTACTTAAGACTTTGTGAAAACATAAGCGGTACTTTCTCAATTCCTTCAATCACAGCACATACTAAGATACACCTTTGATGAAAAGATACATGATTAACCACACAGGCCATGTCAAGCTCAGTCAAACAAAATACTTCCTGCAACTGTAGAAGAGTGAGTTCGAATTAAAAAATAAATCAAAAGAATATTTATTAGAACACATTCTAGTAGATACTCATTCTTCCTGCTGCTCTTTTGCCAATTGGTTAACAATAATACAAAACCTGACCCAATCTGGATTTCCCACCCTCCAGCCTACTTTTTTTTCTTTCTTGACTGTCCATTGAATAGTCACTATCTCTTTTTCTAGTGCCTCTAAATTCTCTAGCTAGTGAAAAATATATTCTGTGAACTGTACTTCTTCAGAGTCCCAATTCTTTCTGAACACAGTGGAAAGCGTTAGGAGAGGGAATTTATCTTGAATACTTTAAACTCCCGGGCCTCCCCAAGGAATCCTTGAATTAGTACTGGTTTGGGAAAAGACAGGGCTGATGCAAAGAAGCTGGATCTGACTGGTTTGGTTTTAATTATCTTTTTTTAATTAGCTTTTACTTTATATTTGCTTTCTTGTGTGCGGAACCAAGGCCATTATAACTCATGGTTATTACAAATACCCATTATCAATATGGTGTCTTCTGCGTGTACTCTGTTTTCTTTAACAGAGCTGTTTAAATTTATCATGCTTGTTCAGTGGTCTTGCTTATCCCTGAGCCTCTGTTGTCATACGTTTCCTCAGCAAACCCTTATCCACAGTGAGATGACTTCTGGGCACTGAACAAAGTCACTTGTCTTTCAACTTTGGGGAAAAGTGATAGTTCTTAAACTTGTCAACAGGCATAAAAAGAAAGATGAATAGGAAGGGAGTTTTTAATTGTTTGAAAATTGGAGAACACTAAGAAATAGCAGTCCACAGCTCTTCCACCTCAAAGTGGTGAAGCACTTTATTTAAAATGAAGAATGGAACCCTGGACTAAAGACTGAAGTGTCTGTAGACCACCTCAATCCTTCAGTAGTTCCCTAAAACTTCCTATGAGGACTTCACTGTCCTGCACAGATTAAAAAGATGCTGTTAGCTCTCAGAGTATAGGAAAAACTGCCTAATCCATTACAACAGGAAAGTTAATGACCTTTGACAACATATGTTTATGGCTGAAATGAAGCATTCACTGCTTAGAAGTGTTTGACACTTCAGTTTTACACTGCTACTAACACTTATTTGAATGCATGTCCAGACAGTGAGACATCTATTAAATTTTCAAAAATTCATCAGATTCAGCAGAAACTTCAAATGCACTTAACATGCGGTGAGTTTAGGATGTTTTTGACAGAACCAAATGACATCTTTAGAAGCCATGAATTAAAAACCCTGTGGAAGATGAATGAGCTCATATAGCATAGAAGTCAGCTGTTCTCTCAAGACCAACTGGAGTAGATTGATACTGTTTTCCAAAAACTTATTAACTAGGTATCTAGTTAGAGCAGATCAATTAGCTGAGGTAAGGGGTTTTTTTCTGCTGATCTTCGTGCAATCAGAGCTTAAACCCAGAATTTGCAAGACCTAGACCTTTGTTTGGTACAAGGATCTAAGAGCTACTGGGATGGATGATGGCTGCTCTGGTTCTCACCTCTTCAGCTGAGGCTTAGCCTTAACTAGAAATTTAGTGGGGATTTCTGTACTTCTAAAGAAATACTCTAAAAGTTATGATACACAGTCAAATACTCATTTTCTGTGTCCTTAAGCTGCTGCTGCATTTTGAAGTATTTCCTGTTCAGATACATATTTTTGACAGGATGTCACTACCCTGAATAGCCTGAGTTGGTACCTAGGGCACTCTCCTAAGAGCAAGAGCTTTGAACAACCTCTCTCAGGTAAGCAGTATGTTTATCTTGCAGCTTCTGCAATTAAGGAAGTGTGTGGGAAGGTTCCTCCTGCTATTAGCTCTCTGTGGAGGGAGGAGGTATACAGGGAAGGAAAGAGATACAGGTACCTTTATTCAGGAGCAGTTTCTGGGCTCTGGATCCTAGACAGATTAAGGCAACTCCCTAAAGCCTTTAATAAACTCCCTATGCTCAGGGTTATCCTGTAGGTTTCTCAAGGTATCTGAAGTTTGTCCTGGCTGTCTTGGATAGTACACTAAATTTTCTGTCATCCTGTGTCCTGTGTGAGGATATGCCTGTGAACTGAGGCAATTAAATCTCTACTCCAGTCCAGGGATTGGTAACTAAAATGTGGATACTGCAAAGGCCTCACTTTAAGGACCTTCAGTCCTCATTCAGATCTCAGTATATGTGGGCACTAATTCAGGACACCTGATGTTGTAAAATCAGTTGGTGATTTCTACTGTGGTGGTTTTCAGTGTAATATTCTTTTTTTCGTTTTTTTAAGGTTTGTGCTTAAGGGTTAGGAAGAAGCGTTGGAAAGAGAATTGTGAAGGTGACTATTAAGCTCAGAAGGTAGCTTTTCCTATGATGAAACCATCCTCCAGTACCATCCTCCAGTAGCTTTTATTCATGAGATGTTTAAAACACATATTAAAAAATGAAAGGTGGAATAGAATATTAACCAAAAAAAAAATCAAACAGTGGAATTGTATACAGCTAGGATGGAAAACAAGATAAATGAGATGGAAATAGTTCAACAAAGGGGAAGAAGTATTGGTATTCTTAAAATCTCCTAAAAACGTTGACTGAGGTATACTGGAAATGCTACCATTGCTGATTTGATTTCTGCTCTAACATAAGACTATTAGTATATGGGTCTACCACAAAGTGAGTGAGTAATACTTGACTTAGGATTAAGTAATACATCAGGTCTGATTGATTAAAAATGTGAAAGGAAAACTGAGAACCAGTAAATATATTTTTATTAGGTCAAATGTGAAGACAGGAATGAAAATTAAAGGTAGAAATCTAAGAACATCAATCTTGAGAGAGTCAGACCCTACCATATATGAGTCTAGTCAAACTGGGATGAAATAGTGCAGGCAGCTAACTCAAAAGGAAATGAAAGGTGCTTGGGGTGAAATATCCCAAGCCAACAGGCCAAGACAAGGCCTGAACCAACACTGCTTGTTTGGAATGTGGACGTTTAGATGATAAACAGAACCTGCTTTCCCTTCGGTCCATCTTTGAGACAAACACATTATTGCTCTTCATAAGCATCCAAAGACTGTGATGCTTATTGAACCCAATTAAACCTTTCTCTGGTTCAGCAACCACTAGATAGTGGGATTTACATTCCCTTGTCAAAACACCAAGGTATTGGCAAAACACAGCAGCAGAACTTTCGCTGAGCAGCTTCAGGGAGGGAATGGAAAGTGAATGACACAGATGATTAATGAGCCTATTAAAGCTGAAAGTCTGACACTGTAAAGATAAGCTGGCAGTGAAAATGACTCCTACCATATATGTATCAAGGGCATCAGAAAGAATACCCTCCATATAATAGCTACCCACCATCATTAGTGGCAGGACATACATATCTAGCATGTGTTGCCTCGTTGCTATTTAGTCTGCTTCAGTATTTTGAGGTGAAGGGCCTTGAGCAATAGTGTGAAGTCTCAGCCAAGTTGCATGAGGCTTTGTAAGGTCTGATTAGAGAAGGCACCCACACATCATTCAGGAGGGACCAGATCAAACAAAGCATGGCAGATGACAAAGAAAAAGAAACAAATAAAGAAATATGATCTGGTAACTATGCAGTGGCAGAGCATGAGAATGATGAGGGAAAGGTCTGATATAAGGGAGAAAAAGATTAAATCTATGCTGACCTTGGGAATCATACTGCAATTGCGTTAGAAATTGTGTGTTTGTGTGGTGACTGTGGTGGACTGAGACTTGGACTTCATTTCTCTGCCTCTGACTTCCAGTAAAACTCATTACCTCACTTAGATACTCAAAACATCTTTCTGTACAGGATTTTCCTAACACAAATACGCCCTTGTGCTATACACGTGTATGCATATTGAGTTCAATGTTCCTGGAAAGTGTCAGATGTACTACTGTTGCACCGCACAGATGGCCTGTGCATGCGCACTCCAGTCTGATGCATTCAGAATCTATCAGATTTAGCAGAAACATGCAGACCATCTGTGCAGCATGTATACAAAAATACGATGCTTGCTTTCAGAAGTTTCAGACTTGCTACATAAATGCTGTAGAGTTGTGCTGTACAGAGTCACTGGAAATATGTCTGGGATTTCTGGACTGTTAGCAGCTAGGCCAGGTGCTCTGAAATCTTAGAAAATTGTGTGCACAAACTTCAAACTCCACCCAGACAAAATTTCTGGATACAAACCCCAGGTATTCTAGAATAAAACAAGGTTTATTTTAGCTATGGTCTGTGGCAGTTATTTTGTGCCAGCTTCCCTTAAAATGTTAACTTCATTTAGCCATCTCTAAATTACACATACTAATATCATGCCTTCTACCTCTGTTGTGCCTATTTAGACAATCAATTATTTACAAAAGTGGATCTGGAAGTTTCATACTAGAGATGTGTAGAAGCAGTTCAATACAAGCAATAAATACTATATTTTGGTCTTGTACAGGCAGGTGGAACAAAAGGATTCTTAGCCTGCAAATTTGGCACTGCATATTGTCATATGAAAGCACAGTCTTCTAGTGCAGTATTGCTAGAGTGTGTATTTGCCAGACTTGCTTGAATGCTTGATTGGTTCCTGCTACAGTGTTAACTTTTATTGTCACAGTTTACAAATATATCCATCCTCTTCCAGCCTGTCACTGTCATTATTTCCTTTCACCCTCAGAAGAGAAAAACACCTATTTTTTGAGTAGATCCCTATGGTAATCTTCAGTTGGCAGTGCTGTTATGTGCTTCTGCTCCTGGGGACTAAAACACATAAAGCGCTAAGTCCCCCAAAAATACCTGATAAGTCTAGCAGATGCAGGCCAAATGGAGAGGAATTATTTTATCATAAACAGGTCCATTAGACTGATGCTAACGAGCATACAATTTTAAGAGGTATAACCTGAAGGTTGAATTTGGCTTCTTTTCTACAGTAATGCCACGCCACTGTCAATGGGGTGATGATAAATCACCAATAATATCCATGGTCCTTTGACATACCTAGCACAATGAAAAGATAGTATAATTAGTGCAGATAAGAGCAGAAATGTTTTTCAGTTTCAATATTGCTTTTTTTTAACCTTGCTTGTCAGAGATGCACAATAAAAGACATGTCCAACAAAGGAAACAACTCCAAAATGCTGCATTCTGTTTGGTACTTTTTGTTTTTCTCCCATGCCAATCAATCTTGTGGGCTAAAGCCCACATGAAATATCCATATGAATGTTTTTTAACTTTACATTTCAGCTACATAATCATAAAAGTTAATACTTGAAAAATTAAAGACACTGGGTGGATGACACTCCTATTTGATTTAGGCCTTCTAAAAAGCTCATATTTCACACAAATTTTAATTTAAGGACAAAATGAATCTTGCAATCTGAAATGACTGTTGAAATGTATACTGACAGACATCAGCTGATTTATTTATTTCTTTTTCTTGATGGAACCATGCTAACTATTTTATAGCTTAACTGCCTATATAAGAAGCGAAGAGCAACTACAGTTCTCTTTAACTGGTGAGACTAAAGGCTGAGAAGAAACATTCTGACTTCACACATAAACATTCTGGTGTTTCATCCCTGTAGTATCCTTGGGAAGGAAATGTGGAGCTCCAGACCAAAATAAAATCAGAGAGATTCAAGCAGATTGAATTGATTGATTGCCTGCAATAGATGATCAGAAGTCAAGAAAACTCAGCATGCACTTGTCATGCAGTTGAGACAGTGCTTACGAGATTGCTCTGTCCTGGAAGCTGAAAGAAAATTGATCTGATGATGTGGAATCTGGAGCCAGCAAAGGATAAACTGACAATACAATAACAAGAATTTTTATTAGATGATATAGTAAAATCTCCATCACTTCATGCAGGTTTTCTGTTGGTTTCTGTTCTCTTTATAAAGCTACATCATTACACAATGGAGTGAGTACAGAATTGCCTAAACCACCACTGACCTTAGTTAGCAAGTCAACATAGTGAGGAGCCATACAAGCATTACTTTGGATCTAGAAACAGTATAGGTAATCAGAACAAGTTCCACCCTCTCTGCTAGTTCTGAAAGTGCATGTCTTCCCATCTGCCCTGGATTTATTACATATAAGCTAAAAATAGAAATATAAGTAGACTAGAGCCTTGGACTTTTTTTCTTTCTTTTGAAGCAGTTTTCAGCCAAAACCATTTCAGTTTTCAGAAGCCCATAGATTAAGAACTGGTGCTTCCAAAAGCCAAGTCAGTTTTCAGGGGTTTTGTTGCAATGGACTTTTCTGGAGAAAAGGGGGGGAAAAAAAAAAACCACCCACACAATTTTTAACTAGATCTCAGTACTGCAGTATTCTTGAATAATAGTATGATTGTATTTGCAGAATGAAAGTCTTATTAGACCAGATCCTCAACTAGTAGAATTTTACATAGCTATACTGTATTAATGGAATTTAGATCAGTTTATGCTGTTCAACAGTTAAATCCAGCTAAGATACCATTAACTTGGGTATTGCTATAAACAAGGGAGTGCCACGCAGGCCATTTCATGAAATTTTGGGTTCAACTATGGGCTTGGTTCTGTCTTACTAGCTCATTTCAGGTAAAGAAAAGTTGGAAAGAACCTAAGGCCTCTACATAACAAGTTGGAAGAAGTATCCCAAATCGATACTTCGCTTATCTTCCACCACAACATATGCATTAAGGAAAGCAATGTGTCTTCACCATATCTCACTCATGAGTTTTCTCCAGGGAGTGACACTTGCCTGGTGCTATTCAGCAATACTGAAAGCACAGCACCAGTAAATTGGACATCCTTGCTTAGCAAGAATAAAATTAATAGATACATTATAATGGATTCTTTGTTTATTTCATGCCTTCAGATCAGGACACTGAAAATCTGTGTTGCTGTGATAATAGTTTTCTGAAAGCAATAAAAAAGTATTTTAATTGTTTTAATTTAATATGCGAGACTACAAAATGTTCAACCTCACACTGCGTCCATAAAAAAAGACACTGAATTTATATTAATTGGATCTAATCTAGGATTCTTGACTATATAAAGACATATAAAACAAGTCATCCAGTATACAAATGTTCTAAACCACATGATTAATAAAAATATTTTTACTTTTAAAATACTTTGGTTTCTGTGCAAATGCATAGTCTCAATAATACATATATAAAAGAAATCTTGTTACAGAAAGTAGTAGCTATTTCACAGCAGTACTACAATATAACAATTCAGACTTAATGAAACATTTAAAATATGCTATTACTGATATTGTTCATTTAAATATGCTATTACTGATATTGTTTCATTATACATTTTCTTGTACACTGTTTTCATGCTTAAGTGACCTCTAAATTGGACTATTGCAAATCACTACTAAAGGGTTTGCAATGAAATACTTGGTGTGGGTTTCTATTGGGACAAAATGTGGCTGAGAAGGTACCCTTGTCTCTATTACACTTTACAAAGCCTTTTGGCAATCAGTGGTATATGCAGAGTTTCTTAAATTAGGGACCCAGCTCCATTTCTGAGTAGCAAACTAAGAATGGTGACAAAGGAGGGAAAGGGGAATGGGTATATTAATTTTATGAAGAAATTCAACTCAGCTTGCTGCTGATGGATAAATGATGAAACACGTTAGAGGGGAGAGAGCTGTTTCCACGGCAAATATTGTAGCTATTCTTAAAAGTTTAATGAGGACTGTAATATGTATTACTAGCAGATTATATTTATAGTACTGAAGGTATCCCATGATTTGCTATAAACATCATACTGTAATACTGGCGAGAAAAATTCCATTGTTTTCCACAAAGAAAAATACCACTTGCTAGTTACTGCAATTTAAACATTCAGTCACTGACAACTTGGAGGTAGAATATAATGTTTTATTGTAATTTATTAGCCTCCCTCTTTGGAATTGTAGTGAAACTCTGACTTGAATGCACTCTGGCAAGGCACAGAAATGTCTTGGCATGAGCACTGAATTTCTGATAAATAGTATAAAACAAATAGCATATACAGCCATTAAAACTGTACAGCAGGATAGCTCTTCAGCTTTTCGTTCCCAGAGAACAATTGGCCTTTCTGCATTTTCTTAAAGAAAATGATGCCTTAGAAGAAGTTGTAGTTGCTTCCATGCAGCTCCTTTGCGATGGAGCTGGAGATGGAAGGCAAAAGCTAGCTTTGCCTTTCTTAACATCTGACAGAAATTATTTTTCAAGTACAATGAAAAAAAAGAAACAGCATGTTTAATAATCATGCAGAGACAGTAGCCTCCTCTCTTTCCTCTTGTCTACTTCCCCCACCACCACTATCAGAGCAGCAAGCCAGCGTACCCTGTATCAGCTGCATCAGTGCCACTGAGAGACATATTTAGGTCAGGAGGAACTTTGGTGAATTAATGCAAGTAAGAGTCACACCACTTCTGATGATCACAATAGCAAATTTTAATTATCAGGATAGTCTAGTGCCCTGATAAACCTGAATTCAGTAGCCCACAGGAATGTGTGCTGCCCAGAATAAGTAAGCAGTACTTCCCTGATCTGAGTGGAAATATACCATGAATTATCACTGCTGTCACTGTAAGTTTATGAAGCATTTTACAAAGACATAGCAAGACATATTCCCTTACTCAAAGCTCTTATAATCTGATATGAGACAAAAACAAGACAAGACAAGAAGCAACAGTTCAGGAGAGATCACTGATTATAAATAAAGGGTAGAAATAATTGTCTGAAGAAATGTTTCAGCAAGGAATTCAAAGGAACAGAGAGAGGGTGCCTGCATACGAGATCAGAAGGATAGTTCCAGGGACATGCGGCTGAAAATCAAGGGAACGTGATTACAGGATTGGAAAGAGCAGACGGACAAGAGGCAGGAGGGAACATGATAGTGCTGAGCTACTAGAGGCAAAATTACACACAGCTCTGCAGTCACTCGTAAGTGTAGCTCTACTGGATGTTAGCAAAATATCCACAACAACAATTCCTAAGAGCAGGAATGAGGACAGTTTAATTTAGAAGAGTTTCCATGATGAGGTAAGTGATAGATGATTCAAACATAGAGAAGAGGGCATAAGTGATTTTTTTTTAATATATATTTTGCAGAAATAGATATATGAAAGATGTAATTTCATGAACAGCTCTGGTCAGCCCACACATGCAGTTTCCTAGAAATAAAAACTCTGACATAAACATTTTGCCAGTTCCACTCGCTGATCTGGAAAAAAAAAATACACTGAAAAGGGAAAAAAACCTTTCTCTGCTCTGTCAGATCCATCTATCTATTGGAACAAATGAGAAGAAACCCTTCCAGTGATTAGAAGCTGCAAGTCCACCACCAAGCCGATGATAGTAATCATCATGTTGTGAGGGACCTTTATTCTCTCCTCCAAGGCAACTAAATAAATACGAAGGTGAACAGAAACCAGTATCTGCTGGTGCCAGACTAGCTTCAGAAATTTGACCAAATAATTAACTGGTCTTTTACCATAGAAGCTACATAGGATAATATACAGTTAGTATCCTACTGGAAATCTTATATAAATGGAGCTGCTGCTATTCACCTTGATCAACTAATACAAAGAGAAAGGTCAGGACTGGTTTCTCATATGCCTGGAATGTCACAGGCTTTTTTCATGCAGGCATTTTCTGTCAGATATTTCTAATGGTTTTGTGAGAATTTTTTAAAATTAATTTAAGATCTGCTTGTTGTGTGTGAATGTAACCATGTAAGTATAGAGTAGCACTTGTGGTAGGGTTGTATAGATACACGCAGAAAAATCTTACTACGAACTCATATGTGAGCGAAGATGGTTACTGAGTATATCTTTGGCTTATTAACACTGAACAAATTCTGACTGCAGTAGACAGACTTAATGCTCTTCTCGAAATGGCTGAAGAGAAATCCTCTTTTCTGCTAACATGTAGTCATTCTTCAGTGATTATTTCAATTGTCTACCTCACTCCCCACCAAAAATTAAAAGGCAAACACGAACTCTGCCTGTGACTAGTAAATTTATTCTGTCAAGAGCTACTATCTACCTGAGGCAAGATTCACATTTCTATTTTTTTCACATTAAGTGTAAACATTAAATATTTTTCTTACATACTATCTGGCCATAAATAATTTACAGCATTTAAAATCCTGTTCTCCTGAAGGAGAATGCAAAGTCCTCTCTCCCTGTGGATGTTTTACAAGGTTGAAGATTTGCATTCTTTAATATACTTACTGAATTGTTGTAGGGTCATGTACAATTTCTGAATTCTCATCAGTGCAGAAAGCAAAGTTTATCTCAAAGTGTCAAAATAACATGTTCCTTTATTTTTGATCATCAGAGTTCCCTTACTTTTGATCATTGCAAAAAATGAACATGGCATACACATAGAAAGGATTCTTGGAACTATTAGCAGCTAAGCTTTTTTGGAGTAACAGATTTCAAAAAATTACCTCCTTATCTTTTGATCAGAAATGAAGAGTTGTTGAAAGGTAACAACTGTTACACTCACTCCTATTTGGCAAAGGAGTTGTCTTGTTTTGTGGCAAAGCAGCATGTTATAAAACAACTCGTCAAAACTGTTACATTGATTCAGGGGCTGACAGTATTTCTGTTCATTTCTCATCAATGACCTTGTCTGAAGGAAAAACATGGTATATTCCTGATAATGTTTACCCAAGAGGTAAGAAACATTTTCAGCAATTGAATGTAAATTGCATAAAATCTCAGCCTACACAGGCATTTATTCCATACTCTCTGGCATTAACAAAAAGCAGATCCTGAAAGGAGCACATCTTTATTAGTGCTTACAATGCATGAAGAATAATTTTGATAATTTCTTACTGCACTGACTCTATGACAGTAAAAATCTGAAATGAGAGTGGGTGTGTATGTGTATGAATGAGAAATATGGCACAGGAAGGCTTTTACTGAAAGCACAAGTTGGCACAAAGGGTTTGCAAAGGCAGCTGGAAATCATCAGCTAAAAATTACTCCTGTAAGTCACAGGAGAGTAAGAACAGGCTGACAAACCTGCAGTTGTGGCACAGAAGCCCTGATATGACTTCCAGTTACATGGGAAATTTTAGCTAGACTGAGATTAGTGCTTAGCTCTCTCAAGTTTCAAACCAGTTCTTTAATTTCTAGGACATCCTTTTTCCCCTCTCAGTTGCCTTCATGAGGAAAAAACAAGACCCCCATTAAGTGTGAAAAATCATGCTTGTGCAGACAGAACAATCAGACATGTTTACAGAGGAGTATCTGTCTCAGTCTTTATATCCAATTTAACACAAGGGTACACTTTGAGAAGCTTTTTAGGAGACAGCAAAACCAAATATGCAAGAGAAACCCAAGTTTAGAGGAAGAGATTTATTTACTCAGTCCAGACTCTTGTCTCTCCCATATCTAGACTGAAATGGTTACAATTAACTCTCAAAAATAAGGAGAAGTGACAAAGAATGACTGCTGAGACAGAGCAATGGAACAGTCTCTTCAAATATTCTTCCTTCAGGGCAGGTTTGTATAAATAACCTAATTTTTATCCTGACTTTTCAGAGTGAGTACAAAGAACAAACAGTATGATATAAATAAGATTCAAAGGATGTGCAGCTATCTCCTGCTTCACTGTTCAAACTGCCCACACTAATTATTGGCTAAGCTGTCATACCAAAACTCAAAACCAAATGGAATTTTTCTCATGGAAATTTGTTGCAAACAGAAAATTCAGTGACAGGCTGGTGAAGGGATATGAACTGCGCAGATGCACTCTAGCATGACTGGGCTTGGTTTGTGTACTGAGCAAGGGATGACTGTGACCCAGGGCGGATTTCTGGCTAGAGCTACAAAGGAGAGGGAGCACTTCCAACTGAGTTGCCTCTTGAGCTTTATGCATCCATCTGCATCTAGAACTCAGACTGATAGGAGAATATGAAACCATTCTGGTTAAAATAATAGCCTCACCAAATGAAAACATCTACACTTTCCTAATTTCTACTAAGAAAGAAGGTTTGTTTCCATCAGAGCATCTCTGAAATACCAAATACTGTTTTACAAAATCAGGCAAGTGGCTATATCCAAAAAAATGCTAATCCTGGCAAAAAAAAAGAAAAATTACTATATTAATTGCTTACAGCATGGGTTTGTTCTGTCCCATTATACAGAAAACATACAATAACTTTTCAAGTTACACTCACAGTTACAGAAGATGGACATTGGAGGACAGTATAATAGAGAGGAACTGGCTGATTTATCAAGTACTGTAAAATCTTTAATCCCATCTCCCTATAAAACACAAGATAAGTCTCTGGTTTAAAACTTTAAGCTTCTTCAAGTGTTTTCCAACTCTTTATTCATTCATTCTGTTTATTTATTTCATGGTCCAGATATGCCATGAAACACTGCTGACATCTTTCAATGTTACTCACCTTTTCTGAAAACTACTATAGCCCATAAATATGCCTACAATCCAGTTATATAGTGCTCCTAATCAATGAATTCATCTTGACAATCCCCCAGTTGGGAAAGTACAGTAGGTAAGAATAGTTAAGCAACTTGTCCAAGATCATATAAAATCAAATCTACATTGCCTAGGCTGAAATTGTTACTAGGATAACCAAAGCAATGTCATTTAAAAAAAAGGAGTAAATAGTTATTTAGGAAACTCACTCTGCCCGATAGCATCTGGAATTACTGTTGTATTTCATATTTATGATTTTGCAGTAATTATAGAAGCTTAAAAGTATATCAACATTAAAATTTCCCAAGCTGGATACTAGATGCCAAATGAGCACTATAGACTTTTGACTTAAGTCATCTGTGTCTCAGTAACGGCACTCTTATTAATGTTTCCTAAGCAGGTAGAGATCATTGCCTAGAGGTCTACTGCTCCTTATATTTCTTATTAATTACATTCTTAACTGAGTATAAATAAACAAATACTATGGTGATGCTATGTAGTCCCGCTGACTTACACATCTTTTCTGTTTTACTAGTGTAACTATAAATGTAGAAAATTAGTTTCTTTTGATTGACACAGTCTCCATGAAAACTGGGCTAAAACTTTGGCTTAAAAAAATTAAGCAACTTGTTCTGGAATCCAACAGGACAAAAAAACTAAGAATGCCTGGTTTAATGTAGGTTGCCTTCTAGAATGGATTTTTTTTCTTTCCAAAGAGATTTTCCCAGTTTACTGTCATTGTTGTTCTTTGGTTTTCATTTTGGGTTTCTTTCCCCTCTCCTGAATTACCTATATTTATTTTGCATGGATTATTTCCCAAGGAATTTTTTTGTCATTTCTTCTCTATAAATTGAACTTCAAGGTCTTCTGATGAAAAATCAAATCACAGTAAAAATGTTCCTGTACAATACATCCATAATAAATAAGCATTGATATTGTAAGCTTAAGAGAGAATTCATTAAGAATCAAATAACAAAAGAGAAACTCAGAAAATAAAGTATGAAAAATTAATGGGCTTATTGTACAGGAAAGGAGAGCAAAGAGAATAAAACAAGAGAGCTTACTGTAGGCAAGTATGTTTAATGTTTATTTAAGTAAAAACAAAATGTAAAGAAAGTTAGATTAGTGGGTAGATGAAAAAGATATCCAATGAAGCTAAGAAATAGTAAAATAATAATGCCTATTGAATTTTCACAAAATTTCAGATTTATCTCATTTCCCTTTGTCATTTGTTTTCTCATATAGAAAAAAAATAGAATTAACAGTGATCAGAGGATCCATGTTAGAGTCCACTGTAAGAAAAGGAAAAAAAAATAGTTTGATGACTTTAAAGAATTCAAATATATTTTACATGAAAAATTAAGAGACTGTAGGAGTAAAGATCAGAATAATAGTATTCTTTCTGTTACTATTTTCAGGATTTTCACAAAGTCAAAAATATGCTTTTACTGCCAAAATATATCAATTGCTGAGCATTACATCACGATATTTCAGGTCTGCTAAATAACTGCCTTCTGAAACTCTACCCACTCAGCTTTTCGGGCACAAAAATAAACACTGCTGTTTCATTTTGATATGTATAAATGTATAAATCAAAGCAGTGCTATTTTCCTGGGAGTTTTCTTGGACAAGAAAAGACTGTATTTGAAAATGCACTCCTAACTTTCACACCTATACACTTCATTAAACTATATGGGACACTACAGGGTTGGTAGCATATGTCATGGATTGGGCTAATGTGTCACATAACAGATTTTTTTTTTTAAATGCTGATATTTATTACAACCTAAGTTTCTGGATCTGTGTAAAGAAAACTACTTGCAGGTTATTTATTTGTACAATTAACATATCTCCACATGCAATCATGCTAAATAAAGCTAATAACGGGAGGTTCGATATGGCTGTCTCTTCAAAAATATATCCAAAAGGTGGGAGTACAGGCTGTGGTTTAGTAAAGGGCCTCATTTACCCTCCGCAGGCTAAGCAGTGCCTCTCAGCCCTAGTACTTCTTTTAGTTTTACTCTTAGGGTATCAAGAGAGGAGAAGGGTGATCTTCAGGCTGTAATAGACCTAAAGGCAAGGTCCACAAATTGCATAGGTGTTTCACAGACACCTGGGAGTTAAAAGACAATCTGCAAAAGGCATGCCGAAGCCTTTGATTTTATAGCAGTCTTCGACAAAAATGCTTACCCCTCATGAGGGGACCTGGTAGTGGTCCCCTTGTCCTGTTGGCGTAAGTGGGGAGGAAGTGGGTCTCTATGGTATATGGTTACAGATCTCCACTAAGATTCACAGCTTATTTAAATGTCCAGGCTATCTCTACCAGACACTTTGCTGGGGAACCCAACAAAACCTTTAGGTTATGAGTCTATATAAAAAATAAGTACTC
The DNA here is from genome assembly GCF_947461875.1 of Haliaeetus albicilla. Lineage (NCBI taxonomy): Eukaryota > Metazoa > Chordata > Aves > Accipitriformes > Accipitridae > Haliaeetus > Haliaeetus albicilla. Next base: position 8,009,340 of record NC_091492.1, read on the forward strand.
TGAGTTCAGAGTGTCTAATATAAAATATGCTGCTTTAGGAAAAGATTGCAATTAATACTGCTAACTTTGGGTTGCTGCAGTCTGAGGATGATGTTAATTGGTGCTATGAAAAGGGTAAAACCCAAGCAAATTTCAGCATTTCTATTGCATCCGGGTTCTTTTAGGAGTCCACGTCAGCTGGAATATCAGTCAGGTATTGTATCGACTTAAGAGCAGCAGTTGTTCCCTAGGATGCACACAGAACACTAGCTAATTTAAATATAAATCAAATAAATATCCCTGCTAAACACACCCGAAGCACTAACTTTTCTTTGATAATTGAAGTGTTTTGACTTTTTTGTAAAAACTAACTTCTTTTTTTTTTAATCTCCTGGATGAGGATATTTATTGCTCATTTGTTTATAGACTAAATTGTTCACATCACTGTAAATAACTTCTGAAATGTTGTTCTCTCAACTGTACTAAGCTTTAATATAGCATAGTAATGAGTGGGATGTGCAACTTCTGCTTATCTACTCTACTTTGGACAATGCCAGTGGCTCATGTTTATTAAGAAAGTTGGCAGTGAAACTGAATCTCTGGTTTCCCCCTGGTAGATAAACTGTGTCTGAGCTAACATTCATGAGGATCTTGGAAGACTCATTTAAATACTATGCCTAAGGCTACACATTTTTTCCTGGATTCCAGAACAGCACATAAAGCTTTTACTTTTCTGATGTTCTTTTGGAACTGATGCTTATATATTACAAAGTCTGGCCGGGATTTTGTAGAAAGTACCAAGAGTCTATGTCTGAACTGAGTGCTCAGGTATTTTTGCATGTTGTTATCCCCATTGCAAGGAAGACACTTTTTTTTTTGAAGACTTAAAGCAAAAGATAAGTTCCATCTGGCCAGTGTATTTGTATTTGTATTGTAAGATTCTAGGGAAACTGAGCAAGTGTTTTTCCTCCTTTGTCTGGGACCATGGATCTCAGCCATTCACAAATGCATAGTGTCTCCTTCATGCCATACTAACCTATAAGTTTCTTCACTTAATCCAAACATTTATTTTAAATGTCATCTCTGCATGATTCTCCAGATAAGATCTTTTTCAGTCTAACAGCATAATCTGAACCTTTCCTGCAGTTAAAAGAAGTATCACATTTGTCAGCTCTTTAGGCAGTAGCCTTTATTTCATATTATCTCTATGCTCTATTTCACATATGCTGAGAACATCTGAATATGTTTGGATACCTTAGAATAGAAAAAAGGTGAAAAAATCAATGAGTAAGTTAGGTATTTGCCTATTTATGTCATCAGTAGTTAATACTGTACATGTTGCTATGCTTCTCTGTCATCTAAGCATCACATAAACCAGAACAAAATAGCCCATGGAAAAGTGGCATTTTTCATCACTACAGGAAATTTTGAAAGGGTCAAAACTTCCTGGAATATTCATGAGGTGGAGGTGCTTTTCAGTAAACATACCATGTCAGATTTTCTAAGAATAACTGTTGGTTCTGTCTCATTGGTACCTATACCATTTTCTATATCTCTGGACATACTGAGGGTTTTTTTATACAAAATTTTTGCAGGTCTCGTATATGCTGAACTACAGCAGATGAACACATCTGCTCTTTTGAAAACCTGGATCATATTATTTTAGGGAAAAAAAAGAAATTTACGATTATATTACAAGGACTTTAAAAAAAAAAAATAAAAGCAAACAAAAAGTGCAAAAAGTCCCAACTCTGAAACATACTGCCATGAATATGAGAAGTGACAGTCTGGATGCCATGTGGGGTTGGAGGGCTCAGTGCTGTGGTGGCTGTCCTTCAAGGTCCTGGTCTGCTGAGTGGAATCCAGAATCTTATCTTATGGAAGAGGGCTCCTATCTCCTTTGTCGAGTACTGTATGCAGCCTAAGGGAGGGTTAACTCTTGCACACTGGGAGTGAAGTAGCCAACAGGCTGAACAGGGACCTTCTTTTAGTCAATCTACAGGTACCCAAGAGCAAGTTAAACCACTAAATATTAATCTACTCTGGGTCTTAGGCCTCTCCAAGAACTTCAGATCTTTAGCAAGCACCCCTTGCTGAAAGCAGGGACCTAGTCCCTTTGAACAGTATTCGTATTTTTCTTTTAAAACACAGCTGAAGAAGGAGATACAGAGTCTTTCTTTTCTGTACAATAGCCAAGTGGTAAGAATGCTTGCCCTGTAAAAGGCAAGCACAGATTGAATTCCCTCTTGTCTGAACTTCAAACCTAATCTTTTATCTTCCAGATGAGTGCCCAAAACACAAGGCTTGCAAGACACAAGGCTACTCAGGAGGTGGGGAATGCTGTTGTTCTTTTAAAGCAGTACCTTTGTGCAGAAAAAAAGCTCAAAATTCACAAGGTCAGAAAGGATGGATAACTTGGCAGTTCAGTGTTTAAGGTGCTCGTTAAATTTGGTCCCTGCTCCAAGGCCTGTTTCTCCTTTCTGTTTTTTTAATGCAATTTCTGTAGAATGCAAAATTCAGTTATATTTTCTATAGAGGAGGAAGCTAAGTACAGACCTACTTCCAAATGAGTACTTTAATTCCTAGGTGAAAGAACTCCCCAGCCCTCCACCCAGGGCTCATACCTATCTAAGCAGCCTAGTAATTAAACTAATGTATACTAAGAAAAGAAGCTAGTGGGTTAAACAATAGCAGCCAGGTTTTCAAGGGAAGTGGAGATAGCCATTGGGTAGAAGCAGCTTCCTGTTTGATAGTCAGAGGCAAGTTAAAAAAAAAAATCTTCTCCTGGGGAAGGAAGATATATGGAGTAGCATCTAGACTATGGAGTTCAACTGAGCTGAGCTATTAGCCTTGTGAAGAGTAATTTGGGGGCTTATTCAGGGATGGCTATAAAGCTTCAAGGTCAAACAGTAAGATCCCCCTGAAGTTTAGGGTTCTGTAGTTTAAGTGACAGCCCAGTGGAGATTTCTGGACAGCAATTTTAGACCCAACTATTGTTTTGTATTTTATATTTAATGTTCTTCCTAGGAAAATCACAACTGATATGCAAGAAAGAACCTTAACCATAAGCCTGTTCAAACCCCTAAGTTTGAGTGCTAGCAAGGTCTGAACTGAATTACTAATACAGCGCTCATACACAGCTTGACTAAACCTTAGTCCAAGCAGTATAACCTTTATTTTTAAAGCTATGAAAAAATCTCATGGACAATTTATGACCAGTTGCCTGATTGCCTGCTGGTTTTAGATGCTGCAGCTCTTCTGAAGTCTGTGGAATTATGCCAGCTTGTATCCACAGCCAGTGTCACTCAGAATTCAGTTGCATCTTTTTTAAGTGCAAAATGTCATTAGTTGTACCAGAAGTTGACATGAAGTAGCATTTCCACCTAATTGTCCTATCCTTTTACTGACAGCTTGCTGTTGCCCTTCTGAAACCTTGTCAGTTGGAATTTTACTGAAAAAGTGCATTTGGTACCATTTTGAACCAGCATTTTCCTTGAAAAGTATTGTTTGGAGAGTGAAGGAGGAAGGGCAGGTAGACCAGCTATTCTGTCCTACAAATAAAAGTGAAAGACTTTGCCATAAAATCATCTTGATTCTTTGTCTCCCTCCATTGTGTTTTCTTCCCCCAAAATATTAATATGCTTCCTTCCTAGAATCCGTAAAGTTTTTGAGTATGGTAAACTCTCATACTGCCCATTCAGCTGCTATCAATTTCTCTCAAATGGAAAGCTGGCAGTGTAAAATATTTCACTCTATTTTTGTTCAATGAAAATGTTGTTTAAATAACCTTTATTCACAAACCCTGGTAAGTGTATTACTGTTAGTATATGCAGTATTGTACACCAAGATAACTATTAAAATAAATCAAGGAATACTTCCAGATAACTTCAAATAATTAGAGAAATAAACTTGTGCTGGCAGCATCAGCCAAGATTATAATCATGATATTAATATTCGGTTTCCAAAAAGCTGATGGAGGCTATAAAATTACTTCATACACAATGAATAGGTATCATGTGATGCCTTACCAGCCTGGAAGTGAAAAAAATGAAGATCATAAATGCAAGCCCGTAAAATTACCTGATATGAATAATTAAGGATGATCTTTTCACATCTTTGGATATGGATTTTCTTCTGGACCTACTAAAATCCTACCCTCTCAAAGTCTTGCCTCCCCAAACCCATGAGGACTAAGATCTTATACCAGGTCATTTTTACAGCTACCAATTTCATGTTCAAGTACAACCCAAAACTATTTTTCTGGCGCAAATTGCATAGCTATCTGGCTACTATAGCACAGATGCCTTTTCCATTGCAATTTCTGCCAATAAGAGCAAGGGCTTTCCATAGGAGCAGTCTGAGGAATCAACTGATTTCTTTTCATATGGGTCAGGTAATTAAACACTTCAAATTTGCTGCTCACCTGAGCCCTGTATCTGACTGAAGGGTCTTTCTTTTTTAATTCCTTTCCAAGCTTCTGAGTTGAGCTGAACAGATGGCTTAAACCAAAGTGGGGAAAAGGCAATAATTTATTCTTACATGCTCCAGTTTCCGAAACACTTCTCAGCTATGCCTCGCTCACTTCCCATTCAAACTGTGTGTAATGGAGATAAGCCAATCGACATTGGTGAGTTTTGACAATAGGATACTCACCCCAGGATTGTGAAGACCTCAGATAGTAGTCGTGTATCCTAAAGCTATAACTTTTACATTACCAACATGAGGAGTCTAGCTTATGTTGAGACATAGGTTTAGCATTCAACATAAAGTATCTAGCCACAACTGGTCGTAAATAGTTTTTCCTTAAAAAGGGACAGATGTCTTACCTTACTGAGAAATAGCAGTGCTATTTGAAAATCTCACATCTAACATTTGCAGGACACCCCCTTTGAAAGTAAATAACTGCTATATTTAAAACCAGCAAAACTTTGAGCGGTTCCAAAAGATTACGAAAGATAGGCTCCAAGTTGTAGCTGATGATTTTAAATATGCTCAAATCCAGACCCATTTGAAGTAGAAGAAAATATGTCTGTTTTGCATGGTAAAGGCCAAAGGTATAAGGTCTGAAATTCTGAGAAGCAAGTCTTGAAAGCCTGAATGTTGGGTACAATTTAATGAGATTGTAGCAGCCTATAAAGGAAATTATTATTGTTAAATGTCCATATCACCAGTCCAATACACAGAGTATAGAGAAAAATTTTGAAGAATTCTTTTTCAAAGTTTTGAAAAAGGGGGGAGAAAACTTTAGTAGAAATACAAAAACTCAGAAGATGGCCAAAAGAAAATTAGAAGGTAATTATCACTATATTGGAAAAGGAACAATCTAATTAGAGCATCAATAACAAGGACATGTGATCAACCAACAGATAGTGTAAAAGGGATGGATAAAGAGAGCAGGGCAACATTTTTTGTAGATCAAGAACATTTGTTATGGCGTAGGATACTGACAGAAGCTAGCAGACTGGAAAGAGATGCTGAAAATGCTAAAAGTAATAAACACAGACAAGAAAAAATGTGAAAATGTTACTATTTAATATATCAATACCTCTGTTAAATTAGGGGAGGGGAGAGGAGAACAAATAAAAGACTTGATAGGGAAGGGAACTCCTAGATTTAATCCTGAAGGTATAGGGCCCTGAAAATGACACAGAAAACAAAGGCTCAGTCATTAGAGATACTGAAAGATTGCAAAACAGGAGACTGAGACTTTACTGCATTGCAGTACAGGATACACAACTGTGAAAAGAATAAAGGGATAGCTGGAGAAAAGTGACTTGATTCAGTGTCACAGCACTTAAGAGAACATGAATTTAAACTGAAGAAAGGCTATACCCTAAAGGAATTAACAGAGAATTCTTTAAAAGAAAAAGGAAGAGAGAGTGAGGAAAAAGAAGGTAACAGTCCCCAATAAATAAAACAACATTAGCTAATTTACACTGGCCTTCTCCCATCCTGATGTCCTATGTCCTTATGACTGATGCAACACTGCACCTTTAGATGAATGCATTATTCGCATATAGCTGCTTTTAAAATTTTCACGGTAGCATTTTTCACCTGCTGATATGCTTTACCTCATGACTTCTATTAATAGTACATCAGACTGCTGAGAGAGGATTTCTACCTGTACCTTCTTACATCAGCCTTGCAAATATTGCTTTTCTCAGCCCTTGAGTTTGAGCCCCTGTTGCAAACATGGGTGCCTAAAATTCTGTGTGAATTTTAGTGAAGTCTCTTCCTAGGTGGATGTTGACTGGAGAGAGCAATACACAGCTGAGGTGAAACACTTGAGATTCTCCATACTCCTGTATGCAAACTGGCAGTTGTGGGGTCATATTATTATTATGGCAGAGTGTTTTCCTTCATATTATAATAATACTCAGTTATTTTAATGCCATGAAGAGTTTACATCAGTATTTTTCTCTGCATATCTTTATTCTTAATTATATTTATGGTTTTAAAGCCTTGATAGCTTTATAATTGCGTATTCTCCTCTGTCAGATAAAGACTGAATCTCAGCTCCTCTAGGAGTCTGTTGTTATTGTTTTTATAGCTTTGCTCCAGTTAGGAGAATGATTTAATATTAAACATTAAAGTATTCCCTTTTTGTCTCTCAGAGATAGGCATTTTAATCCTCTGTAAGAGGCATCATATGCCTGTCTGGTGAAGCAGTGTCTTGCTCCTGCATTAGCAGAGGGGGTGGTGACAAGTTAGAATTTGGGACCAAAGGTGGCATTAGTCAAATATGTATGTAAAGAAAATGCTGTTTCTTCTCCCCGTGTTTGTTTGCACCAGAAAGCAAATCCTGCAGACAACAAAGAAATTAATAGAAAAAATGTACAGTTATCACAGACACCATAAATCTGAACTCCAGTTTTTAAAAGCCCAGGTTGAAAAGGCATAGTTTGAGTCAGTTTACCCTAACCAGTAGTTCACAGGTGACATACCACCTGCCAGCCCCTCGATACTTCTTGTCAATACAGGAAATTGTAAAGTTATGCCAAATGATGCTGGTAGCGATAGCAAAGGATGATACTGTCCATAGAGCACCACTTCTTTATACTCACACCCAAGGAATAGCAAAGCTTGGAAAGTATTGTGTTGTGGACCTCATTCTCCCCTACTGGATGATGTCTCTTAAGGGAGTTAGACTGCTGCCTTCTGAGAGAATGGTGGCTATAAATGAGTGGAAAAAAAGAACAAGTTTCTGAAGCTGTCCTGATGCTTAAAGTTCATAGCCCTTTGACTAATGCCACTCTTGAACATTTGAAGATCTGAGTGCTAGGGCACAATTTCCTATGATGCAATACATATATTTAAAGTTATGTGTATATACACACCTTTCCTCCAAAAAATCCCAAGGCATCAAAGAAAAAAATTAAGAATATTCTCCTTGTCACACTAATGTTGACAGCTCAATTTTAGGAAGTGCCCTTCTGAAGTTCTTCATAAGAAATGTCACATCTGGAAAACAGACTCTACAGTACAGAAGCACTGGGCCTGATTGTGTCCTAATTTATGCAGGTTTGGCACTCACTGTATCTAGTGAATGATTAAGTCCGTTTCTTTGATACTTATATCAAAGGAGAAGTACTTACAGAAAGTCAGATACTAGAAATCCTATTAAATCATTCAGTCCATATCTTTTCCAATGGTAAATGTCTACATAATATTATTACATGATTTGTTTACAACAAGTTTGTACTTCTGTGATCATTTTGAACAAGAAAGATTCTTCTGTAATGTATGTAGCTATATACTTACGTAATTCAATTTTTATTTCTTTAAGTAGCTTTGTCTGATTTGGCTATACTTTCTCCCAGAATCATCCTAAAGAACCAGGTTTAACAGTGATGTGATTCAAACTTTTGTAAAGTCACCTTTAAGATAAGCCATACATATTTATTTATTTAAGTCTTTTCTCATTGATCAGCCTTTCCAAGGCCTCAGTCCTGAATGCCCTTTCAGTTTGTCAATATCTTTTTTTTTAACTGAGACACCATAATAGGGCTTTTCACACACTGAATAATTCCAGTGATTCTGTAAAAGAAGTATTACCTTCTTTCTCTGCACTCTCAGAGTAAGATACATGCAGTTGAAAGCCCTAAAAATAAATCTTCAGAAAATTCTGTAAGATACCATACCTAAAACTTTACTATATTTTAATCTAATTTGCATCTTTAATAGATCTTACCTATTTCACCCAAGTACAATCTTAATATCTATGTTATATCTATAACTATAACACCTTCCAAATAGCTACAGAAGTAAAAATGAACTCTAAGGACAATAAAGATTTTTGTTTTGTGATAGCACTTTGCTAAAGAATGGCAAGAATATTTTTTTCCCCCTTCTCCAAACAGTATCCATTCTTCTGCCGACATAGCGTGTGCTTCCCTCTCTCCCTCTGCTTTAATTCTGATCCCATCAAAAATCAGAATCCTGTGACTGATGTTCAAAATGAGCTGAGGTGATATTGAGGTTTTGAACTTTGTCTGAGCATGTCACTCACTTGAAGGCATTCCAGACCTCAAATGGCTCAGTGCCATTCTTCAGAAATGAGACAGGAACAAGTATTGATTTTTTTTTTTCTTTTAAACTGAGTACCTAATGAGCAAATGAAGATATGGTTGGTCCTGGATTTATTAGGTGATCTAAGAGAGGCTTTTCAGGGTTTAAACATATGGAGAACAGTTTATTGCAATTCTACTTTATTTTTCTTTTTTTCTGAGGGAGATTGTTTCTATAATGTTACTGAGATTTGGAGCATAGATTAGATCAGTTATACCATATTGCATTTCCATAGCAAACTGAAGCTCTTGCTTGGTAAAAATATATTCTTTGGATCTGACGAGAGACTGTTACAATACTACAGCATATTCTTGTTGGTACTTGAGAAAGTAAACAAAATTAAAAGCCACTGGGAAAAGAGAATACATTGCTCCCTGAAGGTACAAGTGTTTCTTCAAGCTGAAAATTACAGATTGATAAGAAAAGCCAAGTACTTTCTCAAAAAAGAGTGAGGTGCCTTAAATCTGCTGAATTTCAGTGAGAAAAATATGTTGAACAGACAACTTAATCCACTGAACAGGTATGACGTAAATGTATCCTATCTTAACAAAAAATTATTAGTGTACAGATGAATGGAAAAAATCTTCGGATCAACTAGAATGGGAATCATCTAAAAACTTTAACAAATAAAATGGGAAGTCCTACAGCCACGTGTGTATAGTTATTTAGGCATAAAAAGATGCAGACTAGCTACAACAGGAAGGTTTTAAAAGCTTTCAGCAGTTTATGATGCTACCCCAGATGAAGGGATGGGGCCTGACAAGGTCTAGGTCCCACCTGCCACAGAAAGGAGAGGAGGTTACAGGAATCATGCAAGCGACAGAGAAGCAGAGACAGAAGTTCAGACCACCAGGCTTGCTGTTCCTGCTGTGACCAGCACAGACAGATAACAGAAAAGTGCTTTCACTGGGGGGGATCACATCTCCTTCTTCTCCTCTTACTAGTTACCAACTGGTGCAGCCCCAAGAATGCTGTAACAAGCAAAGTATAGGTAAAGTAGGCAGAAAGACAACGACTGCTTTGTTGTCTGGGAAGTCTGTCATCACAGTCAACTGCTTATTCTGTCTGTCTGCCCACAGAACTGGTCCGGACCAGTTTCGATTCAGGAAAACATGAATTAGACATTTTAAGTCCATAGATTTTCAAAATGAAAATTTATCTGCAGATTTAACATGGAATTGTGTTAATAGTCATATATTTTTCTGAGTTCAGTGAGAACTGAACCTACCTACATTTTCTGATGCCTAATTACTCTTCTAAATGTACTCTGGAATGTTATATAGGATTAAATCCTTAAACAGTAATGCATAAATAAATAACTTCATTGTGCTTTGAGAACATAAATGGTCTTGGGGCATCATTCTTTGAATTGGTCATTGTGTTTTCCTTCCTCTTCTGATCTACAAAGATTACCAATTTATTTTAAACATGTACAAAAATGTTCACCAGCTGTACGTTTCGAGAGTTAATGTAACAGAACTCAGATTGCCTCTCTCAAACTTGTGGTACTAACGATAATTGATATTATTGATTCAGCTCATTAAATATGCTCATTCTTTAAAAGAAAGACATGCATCACATAGGATGTTTTAATGTATTATTGCTGGAATGAGGTAATATAGCTCTTGATTTGAGAAGGAGAGAGAGATGGAGAATATATTTCCATCTCAACATGTTTCCTTGTGTTTCTCTCAGTTCCTGTGTCCTGTGTTCCTTCTCAGACATAACTTCATTACAGTACAGAAGAAACCCACCCCTCTTAGTAGGTGAAATTTACTCTGGAATGAAGAACTCCTATAAGAAGCACAGCACTATGTAAGTGAGCAGAGCTCAGGGCTAAGTTTTTATTAAAGAAAACCCCCACAAATACTGTGTATGTTACTGGAAGGTTTCCCTGTGGGCTGCATGAGGATTTAGTTACAAGTGATGCAGTACAGTGTTGAGGGAAAAGGTCTCGCTTAGTGACTCTGCTGCCAGTGGTCCGTACTAATTAATATAGAAGTAGTATACCCTATCTGCCATTCCCATAATCCCAGTTCCTCCAGACACCCCTTGTCATGAAGCCAGACTAATTTTAGCAGCCTAAACTTTGTTAAATTGCTTGGAAAACCAAAGTAGTTTTACTATCAAAGTATGAAGTGAGAGCTTGCAATTCACTACAGCATTTGGGCATGTGAAGACATAAAACAAGAAGTAGGAAAAAGCAAGCCATGTATGTGAGTGGGGTTTTTTTGTAATTTCAGGGGAAGGGCTTTTTCATACTTTGAATTTTGAAAATGACTGAAATGCTGTAAAAGTACAGTGGCACCAGGTTATTTATCATAATTGAAAGAACCAAAGAATAATTTCCATTCATATTCAGGATGCAAAGTTATGTCAGGCTCTGATACGATGATGTAACAAATGATATATTGTACTGCAGCAGCATGGAAAGAAAACACTATATTTGTATAGCATACAGTGTAACAACACTGAAAGACCTATCTTTGAGAAAAATAAAATGGATATTAGCATGAATAATCCACAGCTGTATTGCAGTTTCAGTGATCTGTTTATGTCTGCCTACCTGCAGCATTAATGATTAAACGTAGTAACTCAATGTATAACAATTAACTTGGGATTACAGAATCCATCTGAATGCAAAGCAATAAGTCTTTATGTTAAGATGGAAATTCTACTACCATCCATTTATTACAGAAGTCTGAGAATCTGATCTAATGTAATATGTTGTCCAGAGTATGTATAATAATCTAAATAGCATTGCTGAAATTAGATATGGTAGTGTTGATAAGTGCATTTCCAGCAACATATTTTTTTATGAAGATTGTTTATTACTAACATTGGCTTATATTCAGCTCTAAGTACTTGATGAAAATTCCTGGTGTAAAAAGATGTGTAATCACTCATTCATCAGTAATTCTTTATTATCTCATTTTCTCTTGCGAAAGAAAATATGTTGTATGTATCAATCAATTGATCAAATAATAACGTGAAAATCTTAATCATAGTAAATGCATTCGGACAATATCAATTTAGAACCAGACCTATCATTTTTTACTGATGTGAGCTGGCCTTTCAAAGCCAGTGTGACAATTTACATAAGTGAAGACTGTCCCTCTCAGCAAGGGCTATGATGGCCCGATTCTTCAAATGAGCACAGGGTGATTTTTTGATGCACCTGTCTAGTTAGCCTAATATTGTTTGACTAGAGTTAATTAAAGTCAAATCATAATGAAAATTCAGCTTTTGTGCTGGATTTTTTTGGGTTTTTGTGGGTTTTTTTCCTAATTTTCTCTTGGGCCTTTCTAGCAGCATAAACCAGATATCTTGTCTGACTCTGAATACAGCAAGATCCACTCTGCCAGTGAAAAAGAAAACACAAACAAATTTAGCTGAAGCAGGGAAACAAACATAGATCAGGAAAGCATTAACTAACTGTCCTCCTACTAAGCCCCAGTTTCACACTGTGTTTGCCCCATAGTCTGTCGGATCATGGCTTAGCAAAGCAATGCTGGGAGTTAATGCTCTTGTAAAGCACATGTATCTCTAGCAGAATCTTTTCCTTGCTGGCCTGATTTAAGTGTAGATGGCAGTACTAGTAAGTTGTAGAGAATGTTTGCTGCAAAGCCCCTGCAATGCCATCTTGAAAGGCAGACAATGAATGTAGTCTTGGACACAGCACGATATGACTGGATCCTTTCAAACCATGGAGTACAGATATGCAGACCTTTCCAATTTTTATAGCTTTTACCCTTCCAGAGGAAACATTATACTTGTGAAACCTTTACAGTATTTTTAGGCCCTCCTTTCCCAGTAAAGTTTCCACAGTAGGGTAGAAAAAGGCTATCAGTGCTCCAAATGCGTGTTTCTGGGCACACAAATCTGTTATTTCTCCTGGACTAACTATGCCTACTGAATTCTGCACGGATAATCCAAATGTAAAAATATACAAATGTTGGCAGCCAATAGGGGGCTTTTCATCTCAAGCAAGAAAACAGAAGTAATTCTGATAGCTTTTCCAAGAGATGCCTGGTGGGGCTTATTTGCCAAAGTTTGAATCTGTAATAAACAGCCTACTGCTGTTTCTATTTTGAAGTCTTCATATTTAACATTCGTTGATAGATTGCCACATACAGAATGTGTATAAACAAAGTGGAGAAGAGGCTTACACAAGAATGCCATGATGGCAGACTGTTCATAAGTAGTCATCTTGTTCAGAAATCTTCCTTTAGTTCTATGGTTTGTGAAATAACTCGGCCAATGAAATGCAATTTATCATTGGATGCTGTATGTGGACAGCACACCAGTGGGGAAGACAAAAACTGTTAAAACACCATCTGCTTTGTATAAAGCAATAGATATTTGGAATATCCCAGTGTTTTCAGTGAAATTCAAGGCAGAACCTTTCATTCTAATTTTCTTCTCCTTGGAATTGTCCTGTGTAGCTCTGCAAGCACAAGTCCTTCCATTTTTTTTTTCAGGTAGGAAGAGCTTCAACACAATACTGTAACATTTAGTTAAATATCACAGCTTTAGATTTTGGTTACAGCAGAGTTCTAGTCAAACCTTATTTAAGGTATCGTAGATTTTCTTATATGTACAGATACAGACATGGTATATATGCAATGTATTGCTATATGGTAAACTGCGACAGCATGAGAAACAAAAGATTTCATTGTATAAATCTAGGTCTAGCTGTGGGTAAATTGGCACAAATATTCACGGGTTTTCTGGGAGGAAAGAACATTGGCAGTAGATTGGATTCAGATAATAATGTTGAAGGTAATAAGGGGAAGAATTTGAAAGTATGTGAAGAAAAATGTTCAACACTTTAAAAATTAATTTTAATGTTGAAAAATTTCTGCTTTGAAAAAATCTTTAGAAGTTTGTAAATGGATTGAATAATTTTTAAATGAGTTTGACACAAACCAAACCCATACATATTGGTTTCTGAATTAAAAAAAAAAAAAAAAAAAAAGCTTATCCATTTTAGTTTATGTTTGACCTCTATGTAGAAAGTCTACTCTTTTCATATTTTTCATCTATGGTATGTTTTGGTATTTCCAAAAGAGCACCAGAACAACCATACACACAATCGGGTAGTCAGCATACGCAGTATGACATACTACATGTATTATTGGTTGATTTTCAAAACAGAGCTATCCTGAAAATATTGTAAAGCAGCAGTTCTTAAGCAGAGTCCTTGCTAAGTTTTGGGAACATTATGGTACCTGCAACTTTCTCTTAATTTTTATTACACCCGCTAAACTATAATAAAAGCTAAAATATGTTAAATGGCTTTTTAATAATTTTTCTTGTGTGAGCAGAATGCACAACAGAGAATGACAGTTTGAACACATGCCAGTATAAGCATATGGGGTGTTAGTGGTGGGAACTTAAAATGCTTTAGGCAGCTTCATTTCTCCAAGAATGATGCACAGAAAATCAGTTTTCTCCTTGAGGATGAACTTTGAAAAGTAATAGATAGGCAGACATTTTCCAACACAATATTTATCTAACACTGTAGCTCCCCAAATTAATATTTGAGTCAGAGTAATGGAACTCAATAAAATTAGCTCATACAACCTATACTTTCTTACCTCTGGGTAAAAATGATTGTTTCTTATTTGTGTCTTCTTTCTAGTCCCTACTGCTAATACACCGATTTTTCTCCTGCAATCCTGTAATATACCAAACACACTCTTCTGGTAACTTATTTAACAGAATAGGATCTTGTAGCTCTCTCAGCTTTCCAATGATTTTTCTTTTTGTTAACACATTAGTCCCTAAACCTTTTTCGACTTCTCAATTATACCAGCAATTTAATGAAGGCTTTCCTCTTAAAGTGTAGTATGTGCCTGTGTTCTAATATAACCTGCTGTGTGTGTGAGGAGGTAGATGGGAGGGATATTGATTCATGGGGATTTGTGAATCAGGTATCTTAAGCAAAGCAGTTCAAGAGAAGACACTCATCTCCTCTGCCATTTCAAAGTTGACGATCCCCATGCCTGTTCCCAGTGAGTTCAACAGCAAAATTGTCACTGTCTTCAACTACTGCAAAGGTAGTGTACTCTCGCAAAAGCAATTATAACCTTGCTGAGAAATGCCCATCTTTCTCTTCACTCTACTGTTGTACATGAGAAAGGTAATGAACAAATAAACTCTGGCCTTCCTGAAGTCACTGGCAAAATACATTGGTGTTGGTTGGTCTGGGATTTATTTTTTTTTTGTCAGCTCTTCATAGTGTATAAAGGCTAGTACATTAACTTCTATAGAAAATCACACCATCTGCCTTAGCCATATTAGTTACAGAATGCAGTATAGCTGATTGAGAGTATGTTTTTTCTTTTTCTAAATAGTTTTTATCTAGTTACTTTCAAATACCACATATATGTTGGCAATCTATGCACTACTCTTTGTGTTTCAGTGTCCATAAATAAGTTTTGACATGGTCTTGATCTTTTAGAAGTTGACTGCAACTGGTATCAGCCAGTTCTTGGAAGGAAATCAGCCATAATTTACCTTTGCTAATCACTTTACATACTGTTTAAACTACAGCGGGTTAATGCAGTGGATATACACGTTATTAATTATAAAACTGGAGAACATCCTCCAGCTGAAAGTAATTAATTATGTTCTTTTGGGTGGGAGAACTCTAGTGTGGCAGTTCAGATGTAGGGTCATGATTCCCTGCATTGGTTTTATAGTTGATTGTATTAGATGTGACAAGCTTTGCACTGAAGCTAGTTTTGTTCATACAATAATGATACTGCTCTTCTCCTCTTTGTGGTGCAACTTACCAAAAATTAGTCTTTTCAACCATTTTTCTCATTATTTGTTGGTATGTCTGGACTTCCGTTTTGTAATTATAGTGTACTGCTGAATCCTTTTTTTTTTCCACAGCAATTCTGCAACAAAATGCCCTATTAATGTTTTTTACTTTACTTGGAAATATTAACAGTTCAAACATTAAGTCAAATGTGTATTCCCAGATTAATTACTGGGTTTTTTTCATAGTTTCCAATGCATGCTGATCCTTTTTGCCAAATACTTGTACCTGTATTTGAGTTCTTTCACATCCCAGGATCCTGTGTGATTGTAAATAGCCAACAATGTAATACATTACTCAAAGTGATGAAGCTCTGTTAAGCAGTAAGTAATGCTTAGCAGAATGGTCTAAAGCTTTAGGACTACAGGGTTGCGAACAGCCAGAAAGCAGAAGAAAATTAAGAGTAGGAAAAGCTGCTTCTCCCAAATATCGCTTTAAAATAAAGCAATCAAAACATGAAGATATAAAAGCATGGACTTTTTTCATGATTGAAACAAATTGAGAAAAAGTATCAGTTTGCTCACTTACTTTAAACAATTAAACGCAGCATCTTAGGGCTTTTCTCCCTAGGTTTTGCTTTTCTCTAATCCTGCTGATTTAGAAGCCAACAAATCTAAAATACAGTAGGAAAAGAACTATAATTAGGATTTAAGAACGTAATGGTACAAAACCAAAAATAGTGCATTCTACTAAATTTAAAGGAATGAGCTATACTTGTATAACACCTTTACACAGGAGCTATATGAGAGGTTGTTCCAGCGTAATTATCCTAGTATAAAATTGCACTCTAATCAAAAAGTTAGGGCAAAAAGCAGTGTGCAGACAAGGCTGGTATTTCAATGAGCTGGGCTATTTTTCTTTCAGCCAGTATACCCAAACATCAAACAAACCCTAAGCAATTATATACACTAATCCTTCCCAATGTGAAGTTGCAGCCCAATGTGAATTCAAAAGCACCAAGTTGCAAATCCTTCAAAAAGAGCATTTACAACTTATAATGGAAACTCCAACAGAGCTCTAACTGTAATAGTGTGACTACTGCAGCGATTATTCTTTATTGCCATGGCATTTACTGCTGAAATAGTGGTGGGCAGATCCTAACATTCTCAAAATTAATGTGCAGTAACATCCTCATGTGAGGCATTGCCCAAGGTATGGTGTTTTGAAATGTAATATATCAAAATGATGATACTTCTCCATTTAAGTTGTTCTGGTCACTCACTTCATACAATTCCCGCTTCAAAGGTACTTTTCATAATTTCCGAATAAATATATATGAAATAGGAGAATCTGAAAAGCCTTTGGATTCTGACTAGTATTAATGAGGACTTGGAAAATGCCAACCTATCTCCAGTAGAGCAGCTTTATAGCTGAGGGAACATTATGGTAGAGTGTTCTCTTGTAAGGATTAATTTCCCCTTGTGAGCAATACACTTATGGCCCAGATCAGCTACTCCATGTATAGAACTCATATTGTTTTCTGTCAAAATTCTGCCTGAAAAACAAAAATGTCGAGTCCGTCAGTAATGGCGTGATGGAAAGTAAACACTGGAGTATGAACAACAATGAAAAGGAGGCATTGTATCTAAGAGAGAGTTAATAAACTCCATCCTGCTAGATTTCCTCCTTTTTAATACAAGAGAAATCATACAGCTGTTAGTTCAATTTCTCTTATGTGTTTATGCATAGTTGGGCCGGTAGTGATCCATAGCCTATAATTAAAAAAATTTGTTTCTGTGTTTCAAAGTTCATTCAGATCATGATGCTGAAAATGCTGTAAAAATGCAGTGTTACTGCCAGAAATGCAGAAACACTGCATTATTTAAATATTAAAAGTATTTCATATCTAACCTATATGCTTGTACTGTAATATATATTGGGGGTGATAAGAATCCTGTTATTTTGTATCTTTTATTTGTGATATTTCCCCTAGTAGCAGACTAAAAAAATCTGTCAAAAAAAAAGAAATCAGAAATTCTAAGAGATGATAGGGTTAGCTGCAAAAGGGTTGCTCATCCATCTTCAGACTGAAACTCAGAAAGGAGGGACAAAGAGCAAACTAGCAAGTGGCAACAGCAAAAGGAAGCCCCCTAGCAGAGAAATGAGGAAGGGAAAGATACTTCCCCTAATATATGTGGAAGCAGTGTAAAATAGCAGTCACTATTTTACAATAAAGATGCAAAGTAAAAAGAAATTCTAAAAATTTTTTAAAGCCTTTATGCAGGTCCCAGTGAGAATTCTTTCAGTGTTGCTACTTAACATGGTATTTATGTTGCAATCTTGTTCTAACAGGAACTGCACTTCCTTTTTCACAAGGGCAATATATAAAATATAAATGCAATATATATTGCATTTTCTTTTGTAACATGAAGATTAAGGCAAGCTTTAACAGTAGATCTTCTGGTTAGAACTGGGTACCTGATGTTCACTTACGAATAAGAAACAAAAGGAGCATAGATTTTCTGAAGTTAATTGTAGGTTGGGCTGATAATTCTGACCTCTCTGATTTTTCATTTCAGTCTTCTAACTTCCGTTATCCAGACTGGTGTTTCCCTTCAGTCATAAACACAGTTGGGGCTCACACCATCTAGCTTCAAGCTCTACCAATCTCAGTGCCAGGCACAGGAGGGCCAGATGCCTCTCTGTTGCTAGCAGACCTTCTAAGAGCTAATTGCTAGGTGACTTGAGGTGTCCTTCAGAAGAATCCATCTTCCTCCTCCACTGACTTTGTACAGAACCCCTCCTGACCTACATGCCTGGAGTTCATTTGTGGTTTTGCTTTTTTATTTTCCTCAGAGGTGATTTTTAGCCTAAAATCTAAAATAAACAAACAAGTATATTACTACCACCACCTTCAGGACTTTCAATGACCCTTTCAGTACACATTATTATATGCCCATATACTATAGGAATCACTAAACCAAGATCTTGATCAAATGAATTTCTAATGGCTTTACTGAGAAAAGCCTTTTACCCTGTGGGTTTGCTATATATTTTTTATTTTGAAAATTTCTTTTTTCAACCAGATGGTTTATTTTAATTAATTCTTATCACAGAGACATCTTTGTCATAAAGTACTTCTAGAACAGATGAGCACAATTATATAAATGCTTTTGTTTGCGGGATTACTGAAAGAATTACTGTTTCACAGGGGAAGTGCTGTTGTAATTTTATCTTTAATTTTTCCAACATCCTTGACATTTAAAGACGGTTTTAATATTATTATTATTGAATTGCAAAAAGGGTGTTGAATTTGTATTGATTTTACATGTGTGCTTACACTCAGAAAGATGGCATTTCAAAACCTTTTCTAAATATAAGTTTTCTCTTTTATAGTAAACAATACAGAATACATTCTATCAATGCCAGTGTTTGACTATAGAAGGAAAAATGTTACCTTGCATCACAAAGTACTAAAGAATTTAAGAATGTATTTGCCTTCCATTTGTCTCTATGGACTACAAACCGTGATGCCATGTAGTAAGTTCAGAGAATTTGACTATACAAGCACCGAGTCTTTAACAACAAACAACCTTCGTACTGAAGGTTATCATTTTCTTTTGCAATGCAAGGCATAAAAACATTGAAAAGATAACTCGAATTTCTAAGTGTTTGTCACACAAGGTCAAAATCATGCCAACTTTTGATAGGCTTTGTACTTCTGAGGTTTCTTACTAAGCAGAAACAATAATTCAAGGTGATCACTGGGAAAAAAAAACAACAGAACGAGAATGTGCAAAAGAGTCTGGACATATATTTTGTAGGTTTCATTACAAAACAGTTATTTTTACTTCAGATGCAGTCCTGCCCTGACGTACAGGTAGTTCAGACTTTCTTGATCTAAAGATCAAAATGAAGATCTAAAATTCATTGATGCTTCATTATTTGGGTAGGATTTTTATTGATAAACAAATTATTCATTAGGACTAGACTAAAGCCATCAAAGGAATGTCTAGCACTGTATTTATTATGAGATGCAGTACAACTTCGGTATTGCTTTTTTTTTACTTAATGGCGTGAATATATATTGTGAGTGCACAATTTTGCAAGCAAAATAAGCCAGTATCCTCCAGAAGGAAAAGTGCTAATGTACAGTACTTCATGCTCTCTGTGCACCAGCATGGATCAGCTTTACAAGAACATTTCCTGAAGCATCCGAATCAATTCACCTTATCCAAGAGAATGCAGCAACAACTGCTTACCACTCCACCAAATAACCAGAAGGTATTAGTTTATTTTGACATGTCAAATGTAAAAATAGATACAGCTTACGTGATCTCACTTGGGATATGTAGTGTACCTTATTGTAAATTGCTACCAGACTTAACTGGTGAGAACAGGAAAAAAAAAAACAAACCTGCCTTACATTAGACGGCAACTGTGTTTCAAAACAGAACGAGAGGACAGTTTATCGTAAAGAAAAAAAAAAACCAACCAACCACACGGCAACTGCATTCCCCTTCCCGTCAGCTCATCCTGAATGAAGCTGAGGCCTACCTGCCCGCCGCCACCCGGGGGAAGGTTTTGTCGAGGACAGGGCAGAGCTCGGACCCGCCGACGGGGCCCGAGGCCGCGGGGTCCGTTTCACTGACAGAAAAGGGCGGGAAGCGGCCGGCGGAGGGGTGGGGGCCGTTCCCGGAGAGAAACGGGCAGGACGCTGAGGGCCGGGCGCGTGCGGGGCTGTGAGGAACGGCGGGGCGGGCGCCTGAGGCGGGCTCGGCGGCTTGCGGGGGCTCGGCGGCGCGGACGAGGACGCAGCGGAGACGGGGGTCGGGCCGGCTGTCGGCCCCAGGTAAGGCACAGCGAGGGCCGCCGGTCGTGAGGCGAAAGGCGGCTCTCCTCGGGGGCTGGGGCGGGCCGCGAGGCGGGCCCGGCTTGGCGGCACCCCCGGGCTGCTTGGTGGCTGTGGTAGCGAGCTGCGAGGGGAGCAGCTCCTGGGGTGCTACTGCTCTGATTTTGTTCTCCAGAAAGTTTTGTTTTGTTGTTTTTCTTAAAAAGGTATAACTAATAAAAGCTACAACCGGGTGGGGGTTTGAGGAACGAAGAGGTAGGTGGCTGTGCAGGTTTGTCCTGGTTTCGGCTGGGATAGAGTTCATTTTCTTTCTAGTAGCTGGTGTAGTATTATGTTTTGTATTCAGTATGAGAATGTTGATAACTCACTGATGTTTTCAGTTGTTGCTAAGGCTAAGTAATGTTTATACTAACTCAAGGATTTTTCAGTTTCTCATGCCCAGCCAGCAAGAAGGCTGGAGGGGCACAAGAAGTTGGGAGGGGACACAGCCAGGGCAGCTGACCCCCACTGGCCAAAGGGGTATTCCATACCATGTGACGTCATGCCCAGTATATAAACTGGGGGGACTGGGGCTGGGGGGAGTTGCTGCTCGGGAACTAATGGGGCGTTGGTCAGCGGGTGCAATTGCATTGTGCATCATTTGTATATTCCAATCCTTTTATTATTATTATTGTCATTTTATTAGT
Source organism: Haliaeetus albicilla (assembly GCF_947461875.1). Lineage (NCBI taxonomy): Eukaryota > Metazoa > Chordata > Aves > Accipitriformes > Accipitridae > Haliaeetus > Haliaeetus albicilla. The sequence goes on from NC_091492.1 coordinate 8,030,194, forward strand.
ATTATCATTATTAGTTTCTTCTTTTCTGTTCTATTAAAATGTTCTTATCTCAACCCACGAGTTTTACTTTTTTTTTCTGATTCTCTCCCCCATCCCACTGGGGGGGGGGGGAAATGAGTGAGTGGCTGTGTGGTGCTTAGTTGTTGGCTGGGGTTAAACCATGACAAGGTTTTATTTGCAAAGTGATTTCATCTTTTGAAAAAGATTGAGACAATGCTATTGAGCAAAATACTGATTCTGTTATTAGGATAATTTATTTCATTATTTGGCCCAATGTTATTCGCGTGGCATTGTGCATTACTTACTGGTATTGGTGTCAAAGGGGTGATTGTGTGTCCTGGCATCACACCGAGCCTGCTGGCAATGTCTTGTCACTGTGATGTGTCATGTCAGCACCAAAACCATTCCTAGAGGGTGTGGCCTTGTCTCTCCTGCTTTCAACAGTGTTGTTCCACTGAGTTGAGGGCTGGTGTTTAGGGGAAGAGAAGCTTTTTTTTGTAGCCCAGTTGGATGGAGGGCTACAAGAAGTTGAAGTTACCAGTCTTCACCTTGAACTGTCCCTACGGTGAATGTAAAAACACAACCTACCTACTGGTGTGAACTGACAGTGAAGTAGGAGCTTTAACCAGTTAGAAGATGAAAATGTTTCTGGCCTTCTAGATGGCAGTGATGCCTAAGGGCTTAGGTCTGCTGTATAAATCCTCTGTTAACGTGACAGCCTGTTAAAGACTTTTTTTCCTTGTTTTGGTCCAATTACTACATATTTATGTGGAATAAGGATAACAATCTGATTCAGTATGCATTGTTGGCAAGCTCTAAAAACGCAGCTTGTACACCTACTTTTTTTTAATGTTCCTCTGACTTTAAAGCTCTCAAGAGTCATGTAGAAGGAAAGAACCAGTGGGACATTTTTTAGACATGAGGAGAGTATTCTGATTCAGATGGGCCTGCTTCTAAAGGGAGATTTTACAAAATTTTCTAAGTTGGGAATCAAAAACAATTGCTTGAAGGGCTGCTGACTAACAGGCTTCAAGTACATTGCTCTAATCAGTAAGACTGCAAGCGGTGATTAAAGCTTAGTGTTTCTGAGAGTTATACTGCCATACTTTCTCAGGCAGACCAACATGCCTGAACTGTGACCAGAGGAGCACGTTCACAGCCAATATCGATAGTTGCATAACATAGCAGACACTGTCTGATCAAAATTTTAAAAGATACATAGTCAAGAGCAGATCTGCTCTCATTTCTGAAGCCCTAATGAGCAATTGTAACGTAAAATATTAGGCCCTTTCAGTGAAGCTAAAGTCAAAACTGAATATTTAATAATGTATTTACTTTTTGCATAGCTTAAAGAAAGGTATTGGTGTATATAAATCTACAGAGATGAAAGTGCCAATAGTTAGTGTTTTTCAGACAATAACAGCTAGGTATTACAGACCTGTCCTATTTTTTGTTCTCCTTACAAATATAGCTGGTATAACTTGCACAAAATGGAGATCAGGTATCCATAGCTTGATCCAGTTCCTTTTGAAGTCCTTTGCTTGCTAAGTGGCGATAGGACTTCAAAATCACTTACCAGCTAGGTAAGTCCTCTTTGGAGCATTGATTTCCCCACAATCAGTTATTATTTTTTAATTTTTTTTTAAGTACCTGAGGACTCTTTTTCTTTTTTCTTTTTTATCACCAAAGTGGGTATGTAATGAAAGTGAAAATGGGGATGAGGAAGCAAGCTTTAAAAGGAAGCAATTAGAAATGGCTTGTATGAAGGGTTTTCAAAGTATAATAATTATTTTGAAGCAATAAGCAACATAATTCTCAAGTGTGACTGCACTGCAAAAAAGCTAAGAGATTAGTTAATCTTTAATCATTCCCATGTCAATTTAGCATTGGTCCCTGTACGCTGAGGAGACTTCTAAAATAGGACATCTGCTACAAATTCTTATTGGAGAACTAGTTCATGCACTAATCAATTTCTTCCTTCAGCACACGTGTCCCTCTGAAAAATTTAGCCACATTATCAGTCAGATTCACGTAGTCAAAGTAACGGGACTTTCTTTTGTGATTAATAATATAGATGACGATTCACTGAATAAATAGAAGAGTCCTGGAAATCAACGTAAATAGAAAAGAAAAGCCCTATTGTTCTATCAAATAAAGCTAAAGAAATTAGAGTCAAAAGAAGCGGGCACCTCACTAATGAAAAAATGTAAAAAGAAATATACAGCTTGACAGTCTCCTGTACAATATGTTTTTAATTCATTTCTTGTTGCTTGGACAAGGTGATAACAGTGTTCCAGTTTAATCCAGTAACCTATCTCCAAAATGATTGGTGTTCTTATTTCAAGCCTTGGTTCCTTTCTGCTTTGATTCAGCTCATATGGTTCCTACCCTTTGATTCTGTGCTCACCTCTTCTCCATGCAACTTGACCTTTTGCAGCTTTTTTCCCCCCTCCCGTTTGCCACACTCCCTTTCTCCTCTCTCTTTCATCTTTCCATACATATTAACTCAGCAGGATTTTTGCTCTAACCTTAATTTTCCCGCATCCCAAAGCTTCACAGCTAAAAGGTTGCTGCTAATCCTCTTTCTATTTCTCTTTCTTTATAGTGTATTTTATTCATCCACTTTCATTTCCAGAAATACTTTGTATACATAGACATTTACTCAGACTTGTGTATTCTCCAGAAGAAACCATTTTTCTAAGCCATTTTTAATGTATTTTGAGGATCACCACAGGTGACAAATGTAGAACCATATCTATCCGAGGAAAATTCTTATTTTTAGTACATCATTAAAATTGTACGATATTGAGAAAAAATAGCATCCCATCAATCAGGTAGAGGAAATCACTTCTGTTTACCGTAGATGAGAAAGGGAGATCCTACTGTCCTTCTAGATCAGTCACAAAATTAAGTGGACAGTATATGGATGGAAGTGTCAGGTTTTCAGTAAGCTAAACTCTATTAGGTTAATACTGCAGATCAGCTTGCCTGAATCTGGAGGTTGGTTAGAGGGCAAAGGTGCTTAAAACTATTCTAATGTGACACAGTTCTAGGGCCAAGAAACACTACCCCTTCACGACAACTTTAAGGTAAAAGACTTGCAGAAGTCTCCTTTGAATCTGCAGGCACTGTAGTTTCATTCACAGTTACAGATGGGCTAGGCAGAGTAGTCCTTGAGGAAGAACTCTAGGAAAAAGGAAAGCTAGAGCAGAAGTTAGAGCTTTTTGCACAGATGGCCACCTCCATAGTAAAGAGAACAATCCATGGGAGAGGATCAGTTTTGACCTTTTTCAGCATGAAGGGTAATGCTTGGAGAAGGCTAGGAAGGGTGTTTCCACGGTACCAAATAGTCTGAACATTTGCATTTCTTTATATGCTATTAGTGAAGAAAATATTGCAGAAAATGTTTTCTCTTCTATGGAAACTCGGTCTCCTGGAATTAAAAGAATATTTATTGGCACTAACACTTCCTTTTTAGTTACGGGTTGTTTTCTGGGTTTTTTAGTTGAATTTATTAACCATTTTGAAAATGACAGACGTTAATGGTCTGCGTAAAATTCATATGCTTACTTGCATTAAAAGAAACCATTCCATTAGGATATGGCTGTGTAAATTCTCTGAGATCATAAAATTTAATGCAATAAAATAAATGTAATATAAATAGTTTTTTAAAAAGTGTTAGAACATGTTGTAAAGAAATGAGTTGTGTGGAATCCTCAACCTACTGAAGTGAAAAAGCAAAATTCCCATCGTTATCAATGACACAACGATTCCATCCTATTCAAAACAGGGATTTTATCATCTTCTTCAAGTGGGCTTTCTTACTAAGTGTTTTGACGTGATGGAAGACAAAAAATGACTGTCTCGTCCTTTATTAGGAGCTGTTTACCAGCTGGTGAAGGATTGGGTTCTTAGCTAATGAAATTCATTCACTCCCTGACAGGACACTAAGATGGTCAGTGCATGCATGGTGTGCTTTCCCAGGGGCAGGGTTAAAAAAGGGAAAAAAAAGAAAAAAGAGATATTTTGTGAAGGACATTCTGTCAGTCCCATTTGATTGTAAGTGGGACAGACAGGGCATTGCTCTGTGAAGTCTGATGGAAAACACCTGCACAGTACTTTGTCACAGAAGTCAATTTGCCTGCCAGTTTTCAAAGAAAAGCAATTTGAATTAATGCTATCGGGTTTTGTATCTCTTCTGATCTTTCCACTTTGCTTTTGCATTTAAGCGTGTGCTTGTAGAACAAAAAGATATCACATAGCAAATTTTAATGTTATCTTAGGAAATAATTCCCCTTTGCATTATTTGCTGTCTATTCTTTTTGCCAAGACTCATATCTAATACCTTTTTCAAAGGCTTTACTTCAGAGGAAATGCTAAATGTCTAATCCCCCATGCCCCTCAAAAGTAGTGGTCCTACTATTAAAAAAAAAAAAAAAAAAAAAAGTTCCTTCTAATAAGCTCCCATTTGGTAAATGCATACTACTGTCTGTACTTCTAGAATAAAAATAATACTGGCAGAAATAATAAAGATAATCCCAGATGATAGATGCCCCTGCACAGGAGTACAAGGAATAACCACAAGAAAAAGCATTTGTTCTTTAGCTTTGTTTTATTACATAAGGATGGTTATAGTCTCTGCTTTAGGTTGGATAAATGCAAAGGCTGTTGAAATGTTGTGTTCAGGCTCTTCCTCAACCTTTTTCTTTCTAACATCTGGTGAAGGTGGTCTAATGATGGAAATCCATCATGAGAGGATTGAGGAAGGCCTTTTGGGGGAGGGGAGAGGAAACCTTTTAGAGTTTTTATTGAAAGTTTTCCTACATCATCTTTCTGTAAGAAAGGAGAGAAAATTCTAGTACCTAAAATTTCAGTATCTTATGGCCAGAAAAATTTTGATTGTCCAATAGATTTTTGTCAGGAGCTCTTCAAGAATATATCTAAAGGCTTTCACATATCTATGTGTTTTTAATGTTCTGAGACTAGTGTATATAATGCATATAAATTTTTTTCAGTAACCAAATGTTAAGCAAATGTTTGCCACATTTTTCCTATAGAATTTTTACAGGGTTTAAAACACTGGGGCACTGAAAGAAATGTGTGTCTGATATGGCATGAAAATAGCTTTATTAAAACCAGGCAGCAGATCTGCATGAGCAGAGAGGAAGGAATCACGGATGTGTAATGCATTGTGAACACTGCCCTTTTATATAATACTTAATATTAGTGTAGCACTTAGTCAAAGGTAATGTCTAGAAGTATTCTAATATAAATAGAAATGAATTTAAACTGGAATATGTGACTAGAAACACTCTGAGATATAGAAGGCTAGAATTTGGATCAGTACAGTGACGGCTGGGTTTATATCCGGAGATATGAGCCAGGGTAGACAATTAAACATGAATGTTAGGGAGCTTGGGAGCTGATGGCCAGATATTTTCCTACTTTTTAGATTATCTTTTTTTTCCCTTCAGGATACTTTGGCCTGCTAAATATAGTAACTTCTTCAGTATATCTGAAATAGAATACCTACAAAGTTAGTATTACTTTCTTAATGAGATTTAAGAGATTTTTTTTCTTTTTCTTAGGCTCTGGGAAGCAATTCAGCACCCTTGTTTGATAATGTCGTCATTAATTTTTAGTTTCTCTTTTTCTAATAAGCTATTATATACTCAGTCTTAATATATAATAGAATAAAACCCCTCTCTTTTCTTACTATAAGCTTGGAAATGAAAAATAAGACTAATGGTGTTCCATCCAGGGTATGAAATGTTAGTCTATGCTGGGTTAGAGGTCATTAGATAATCTGGTATGCAGCAAAAACGTGTTAGATTAGCATAGTATTTTCCTCCCCTTCCCAAAGGATTTAATTTCTTAAAGCTGTTGCTTTACCTGTTAAGTCTAGGTCATTTAAATGTTACTGCTTCCAGCAGCAGCGAGTGGAAAAATGCTCATACTGTTTTGCTGATACCTTCTGAACCTGTTGAGGCAAATTAAGGATGGCACTGATGATCTGTAGTGGTGTTGAAAACCTGCAGAAATTTTTTTTCTTGTTTGTCCAGGTGTCTGTTTTGCATGAGTCTTTGTAAGGTCTGCACAAAATTACACAGTAACCTAAGTATGTTTAGGAATCAAACTAACAGTGCTTGTGGGAGGGCAATATTATTCTGTGTGTTGTTTTGGTATTTGAAAAGGCAATCCAGTACACACTGGGCTAGATCCTGATTTCCTGTCTGCTATACCAAAGGCTGCAAGGAAGTCAGTTTTCCCCCTCACAAGAGTATGTGGGTACTATTGTGTGCTATTGATCTAAGGTAGTAAAGAGAGTCTAAATGCTGGTGCTCAAGAAGCAGCATAAGATCATGGTGTTTCAATGGCCTAAAAATTGCTGCTTATTAGAAGAACTCTTAGAGCATCTAAGAGCACTGAGCATCTGTGAGACTGCTGAAATTGGAACTGTCCCAGATGGCCCTGATAGCAGTGGTGGATGAATGAAGTGTATCAATGCCACCTCAAACACATTGATCCAATTACACAGAAGCAAGTGAAGTTCAGATCCAGCATAGGTTCTGTATCTGTTGTCACTTACAAACATTTGAAGGGTTATTTTGCCCTCTTCCTTTTTGAGTCTACTTTTTGGGGGGGTGGGACAGGGAGAGGGTGCTGGGGATTGAACATAAACATAGAAGCCAGATAGCCAGGCAGAGCAGTGGAAGAAATCTGTATTTGACTACTCTAGTATGGACTCCCTCCCTTTCAAGGGGTTTGTTTGAATCAACATACATCTGCCTGGAAAAAAAACAGGATTATGCTGTTATATCAACACTACTGAATGCACCACAACACCTGAGGATATTTCTATCAAGTTGGACAGAGACAATGTAAGTGCCTGGATCTATTGGGCGGTCTTGCTATGCCACCCAAGCCTTCAGGGCATTTCACAGCAGTTTTACAAAAAGAATATTTCCATACCTAGCATACTGACAATTATTTTAATTTGTTTAAATTGGCATAGCCCTGTGGACAGCTTATTTAAAAGCTACACACACTATTATGTGTTCATTCCCTAAAGGTATTTTTACTTCAGGCACATTTGGCATTGAATTAATTATCATTCTAAAATGTACTTTTGGAGTCAGCCTAGTTTAGCTTGATGAAAAAGCTTTGTGTGGAAGAAATGGTGATTAGAATTTGGGGTCCATGATGGTTTACAAATGTCAGCTCAATTAGTCACATACAGAAAGTGGGCCCGTTCTCCTGAAATCAACAGAACTGAATCTTTAAATGCTATTAATTGAAACTGCTTATAGTTGTCTTTAGCATCAGTGGAAGCTCACAAGCTCCTCAAATACATCTACATGTTCTTCCTGTTCATTGCAGAAAGGTTTTGGGTTTTTTTTTGTTGTTTGTTTTCTAAATTAATTATTCTTTGTTTTTTTTAATTGATCTTTACTTTTTTAAAATTTAGCTGTTATCTTTTTCTTACTGAAATCTATCCTTTCCGAAGTTCCTGTTGAAGTACGTGATGTCTCACAACCTTAAACAAAGGCAATAACACCAAATATCTGTCATGTTGGAGAGGATTCAGTGTAATTCAGTGATTCAGAGAGAGACATTTCCTAATCTTATGGCCAGGTAGTCACATCATTGTTGCAGCTGAGCTCAGATTCAGAAGGGAGTCACAGCCTGGGCAGCATGCCTCCAGAAAGCAGTATGAATTAGGAAGCACTCTGTATAGTTTATTTAGAACACACTGGCTGAGGGCTGAAACAGTTCTAAGCACTACATGCTTTTTGTTCCTGTGTAGAGAAGTGTCTGTCTGTTGTTTCAGTACATGGACCTGGAATCGTCAGACCTGAATTGGAGAAGGGGACCACAAGGCATTGAGTTGTATTGGCTTTAACTGCCATGGAGTTGCACATTCATAGGAAATCCATGCTAAATAGTTTTTCTGTTTTAGTTGAGGATTCCTGGTTTATGAGTTTGTAATCTCTGAGTAATCATCTTAAAAATTTCTTTCACATGGAGCTTCTAAATGTAATGCTGCATTTGTTCAGTTCTCCAGAGTGCAGTTTTGTAGTTGAAAATTTGACTTCGATTCTCCTGATCAGCTTCAGAATTTGCGAAGTGAAACAAGGTTAACGTTTAAAACTGAACATAAACACATTGTAAAAAAGCAGCCAAAGAAAGCTCTGTCTTTGGAAAATCTTGAGTTGGATTCCCATCATGGTCTAGTCATCTCTATCCTGTCCCACCATGGAAATGTCAGAGCTGCTGAGCTCCACAGTGTATCTTTTCAGAGTTGCTTAGCACAGGTGTTTCTGTAATTACGATACATTTGGAATAAATGTTTTGTTTAATGGTCCTCAAATGCATACTTCCATCTGTGACAATGGTACTGATACCAGGGTGGTGAGCTGTGATGAAATGCCCTTAGAAATGAGTGGTGCCAAAAGTAAGCGTAGAATTTCTTGCTTTCATTTATGTCCCTTCTTACTTTATTTGTACAAGAAAGTACAGCTGGTTTTCATTTCAAGGACAAGATGAATCAATGGAACTTGTGAAAAGAAAGCTAGAAGGGAGCAAAACAGTGAAAAATACAGTTTTCCACATGGCAAGTTCCTAAATTCTTAACTGTTAAAACGAATCCGATGAAATAAACAAAATTCTCATGACAAATTGAGGTTATGCTAAATAGTACAATGAAAACATCAGCCTAGTGTTTGGCAGCAGTCAAAAAAGTGAAGCAAATGTTAGGGACTTCTTAAAGCTTGCTCTGAGTCTAAGAACGAAACAGGACAGATCATGATTGGATAAATGCATGGGTCATCCATGTCTTGATTGACTGTGCAGCTATGGTTCCTCTCTTCAAAAAGGATTTATTAAAACTGAAAGGGTTTCAGAGAAGGGAGTGATCAAAGGTATGGAATGGCTTCCATACGTGGTACTGTGGAGCAAGCTGAGACACTTCAACCTGAAGAAAAAAATCCATGACTCAAGGGGCATGAAGGCCTACAAACTCATGACTGAAACGGAGAACATGAAAAAAGACCCACATTTGCTTTCTTTTCTAATATGAGAACAAGCAGCTATCAAAGAAAGTTAACAGAAGCCAGATTCAAGACAGACAAAATAAAATAGTTCTTCACCCCACAGCTAGTAGATGTGTGGAAATACTTATTGAATGTTGTGGATGTTCATGTGGACAAAATGATCATGTGGGCTCAAGAGACTAGACAGAAATCGAAAGAGATTTGTTGTGGGTTACTGAATGAGCAAACCACAACAGGCCCAGAAGACTTCCTGAGTCAAAGAAGGGTCGGAGGCTGGAAGGAGGAGGAATATTAAGGAAGATGTCATATGATTGTTTTTACTTTGTCCTAGATATCCGCTGTGGTCCCTGTTGAAGAAAGAATACTGAGCCAGATGGATGCTTGGTCTGAATCAATACAGTCATTCTTATTTTCACAATCTATTTATTGTTTGAGGTTGTTTAGGGAGACTAATAGTGGTGAAGATCCATAGCAGTGGCCGAATGTTTTCAGTCATGCCTGGAATACTTCAAATCAACACAGTATCTATGAGGTTTTTTCAGTAGTCTAAATGGAAGAAGAGAAATATAAGAGTTTCTCCAAACTAAGTAAATGAAGAATAGATTTTCTGGGTGGGCTGTTAGAATAATGGAAATACTCTTTGCTGTTTGTGACACTGCATTTCAAATGTTTTTAAGCACACCAGTATTTCTGAATTAGTAGTGGTCAGAGCTGGTTTGTATTAGCTGTCAAATCAGATAACCTATTATGGGAAATAAGGTGTTTAATTGTATGTATAGTTTGAAAATATGCATTAAATTGTAGACAAATTTTAAACCCCAAGGACATTACCAAAGAGATCTGAAATACAAACTCCTAAAAATATTTTCTTGTAAATGTTAAAAATTGCAAGTCACAAGGAACTGTTGTGAAAAAACCTTGCTAGCTCAGTACAGCAGCATTAATTTGAATCACCTATACCTCTGTCTGCATTATGATTTTCTAAAGTTTAAAAAAAAAAAAAACCCACAAACAAAAAACCTGAAAACTAACTGTATGTTTCATTTCTCCCTTAGTGTGAGACTTTACATTTATCATAAAAAATAAAAATTCCAGGCAAGCAATTGATCACATAGTATGCAACAATGAACATTGCTCTGGAATTATTTGCTGTCTTAAAAGTTTAATTGCAGGCAACATACTGGAGACAAAGAATTCTAGGATTTAGCAGCAAAACTGGGGAAAAGATATATTCTAGAAAAGGTTATCAAACCCACCTTTTTTCTAAATAAAAAAACTTCCAGCTTCTTCAAATAATGGTATTCATTACAATACATTGTGCTCAGTAATTTTTTTAATAAATGAGATTATGTCTTCAAACCAAAAAGGTGTGTGCTGCCATGCAGCTCCACTCTTCTTGCATTATTGGGGTGGTTGAGAACGTTAACTAACCTTGCAACAGCAAACACATACTGCTTGGGGAATTTTCAAAAGGCCTCTACCTTCATTGTGAAATACTACATTATCAAACATTTTATTAAATATATATATATATGCACACACACGTATATTTCTATATGCATGTCCCCATCTGTCAGTTTTGTCTGAGAGGGTATATTCAGTGAAAACCAGAAAGACCTTGGTGCACAGTAAGTAGCCATAGTCTGTATGTTGGATCAGCAAAAGGAAGATGGAGCCCGGCATCAGCTTCCCACTGTATGTAAGACTGGGTTTTACATGTTCTCAGACAGTGATATCTAGGCAACTCTATATTACTCACCTAAGCAAGAGTAGGCACAGCCAAGGCAGATTAGAATTTATTTAATGATTTCTTATCCTCCCTTGTTGGAAATTTTACCCTGCAAACTGTCTTTCTATGAAAATACAGAAATGATCCATGCTACTATGTTGTGCATGAATCTGTAAAATGCAGTGTACCCACCTGCAGCTAGAATGTGACCAGAATTTGGTATAGTAATTCTGTGTCTGAGTTGAGCAGTATACATGTACTTTCATTATAAATTCTTCAGCAAACATTTCTGCCATACTTCCTTGTCCCCAGTAGTTGTCAGTTGTGCATGTAAATATACAGTCTATTAACTTTCCACTCGCTAACTCCAGAGATATGTACTTGATTCTCTGAGAAGGTGGGGGATGCAATACAAAGATCTAAATTTCTAAGGCTGTGAGTGAGGTATGATTCCAGGAGTGCTCTTCCAGTCCCTTGAAATCAGAATACTTTTGTGATCAAGAATTGCCTTTATTCTCTTGATAGTCTGTAAGTTGCAACTCTTTAAGATCTGGATTTATTGAAGAACTTGAACCTGGCTATAAAATAGGAATCCAGAACCCTTTATAAGTATCTGTTTCCTTTCTCTGGAGTCAGCTGCATCGGAACTAAATTCTAATTAACAGGAAATGGGACTAATTTGAGTATGTGAGCGGTAAATCCTGTGAACTCCAGTGTATCTCTTAACCCAGCCATTTCTAACATTTTCATGCCATGATCAGGACTGGAGGTACTTGTACTACAGATTTGCAGCCTATTGCATCTATCTGCAAAAGCATGTCTAGAAACATCCTCTTAGAAAGCTGCTCAAATACAGGTGGTTGCACTGATGAGCACATGCATCCAGGCAATGGGATCCTGAGCTCAGTGCTTTCCACTTGAGGAAAATAGAGTTTGTAGACCTCAAGACAGTAGCCAATCAACACTTTGCTGGTTAGGGGCTCTCAGTCCCTCTACAGAAGCTGCATGATTGTGAAGAGAAAAAATATAGTTGCAGGTATGTTGAGATAGAAGGAGAGTCAGAACATGGAGGATACCGTAGTTCAAAAGCCATCAACCACAGACTTCATTTCTATTGCCTACTCCTCTATATACAGTAGCAAGGGATATAATGGGTTAGATGTAAACAGTGTCAAGTGCATAAACATGAATCCCAAGTTGTTTATCAGAAATCTCAAGATTATTGTTGTCAACTGTATTTGTGGTCCCAGGAACCCTGCATTTACCTTAAAAATCAGCCTTTCTGTTAATGTGCTAATAGTATCAAGGTTCTTAAGATCAACAGGCAGAAATTCTGACCTACATAGAAAGAGGGAAGGGTCTCAACTGGGATAATATAGCCTAATGTTTCAAAGTCTAAGTATTAGTTTCAGACTTGTGAGTAATTCCATCTATTTGCTTTCTATGTCAAAACACTCAATTTTCTATGCTTGTTGCAGGTCATTAATTTTTCAGGGCGTCTTCTGTGCTTCTCAACTGGCTGCACTGTTAGTAATAAACTTCCCTCTTTACAGCTTGAGTTCTGTTTTGACCTACCAGTAGACGCAGGGTTCGTGGATTTTTTTTTTCTTTTTTTTTTTTACCCTTATTGGTTTTGCTTTTGTTGTATTTTGTTTTGTTAGCAGCCTCTGTCAGCTTTCCACAGTCTCAAGTGAGGAGAGCTAAAGTTACACTGTGTGTGCATGTACTGTTACTAAACTGCCACGTTACATTCTATTTCTGCTCCAGGATCAGTATATGAAGTGATTGAGACATTCTCAAGTGAAATCTGGAATAACCTATTTTGTGGTTTTGGCAAAATTTCAACAATGTGTCCTACCACAACATTACATTGATATATAGACAGTCTAATAATTTATGACTAGGTTAAATGTAAAAAGACCCAACACCCAACAAAACCAAAAAAACCCCCCCAAACCTCAGAAACCTTCTCAACCAGTCGAATTTTGAAGCTGAGTATGTTGGCATTTTAGCAAAGAAGCCACTGGCAGATCACTTGGGTCTTTTTGTTTCATGGAGAGTTTATGGTCAGCTGAGTTTGTCAGTATACAAAATGTATTCAAACACTACAGTCAGATGGTTTTGCTCATGTTTGAATGAGAATGATTTCTTCTCTTTAGCCGTTTTGTGGCTTTTCACTATTATGACTAGAAATGAAAATAGAACTCTGTTTTCTTATCTGATGGCACAGACTTTTTCATCATACCTTAATTTGTCTCCTGAGTCCAAGCTTCATTCACAGCTAGCATGTTCAATTTAGCTGTGGGCTGAACCATCTACTTTTTTTTTTTTTTTTTTAATAACTGCAATCAATTCTACCTAAAATGCCCTCATATGTATCATTATGTTGTGACTTGGCTTTTCCCTTTCACTTGCTCTTGAAAGTTATCTTTTAGCTGAGGCTTGGGACCTCTGCCTGTCATTGGCCTCCTGAAAAGATCATCTTTGGTTCACTAGCAGGTGATGCCTTATCATGATAATTCAGTCATTTTCACATCAGGTTTAAAAAAAGCCAAACAATAAAAACCCAATTAAAAAAACCCAAAGAATTTTCTCTTTCCTCTGATTTTCTCATTGGAATAATACAGATAATTACAGACACTCTAGGTGATGTTAATGCAGACAGCTACTTGGCTTTATTTTCTCCTTTTATTCAAAAATATTACACATTATCATTAAGGCAGAAAAAAAATACCTGAAGTAAAACAATTAAAATGTAATTTAAATGGAGCAATACTTTGAGAGTTAGGAATTATACTGAGCAGCTCACTGTGCTGTAACTAGCCAAACTGAATTCAGTGACAAAACTTTAATGTGGTCTACAGTTTTAAGTAGCCTTATTGTAGCACAGCACTTTCAGAACAAACATTGGAAAATAAAGGTTTAAGGTGAAGCTTCCTATAAATGTAATACTTCGCCTCTCCTTAGCCATATCAACAGTGGACAGCAGAAATGCAGCTGCAATTGTGAGCTTCACTTGCAGCTTTAAGTGTAAGAACACTTCCCTTTAAAGGATTTAATCACCATAGATCTGGCTCTTCAGTAAAATGAATTGGCTTTACAAGAAGGGCTTTCACATAGCCAAGACTACACTATGCAGAGGCAGTGAGCTGAGGCAGCCCTGTCCTGGACTGATGTCCATGCAACACAGTGCAGCATCCACTCATTGTAGGAAAGCAGACTGAGATGAGAAGAGTGTGAAATACACACACAGCAAACAGATTCCCTATGTAAAGACTGGAGTTTTGCATTTTGACCTATGTGGTGTACTAGTTTCTGTTCCATGAGAGTCAAATGCTAGATCAGTCTTCAGACTGAAGCATCTCAGGAAAGACAAAGGAAAAGAAAGTCTGGGCTCTCACAGCTTGCTTCAGGAAAAGATTGAAATTCTGGTTTGTCCCTTAGCTAAGGGGACCCAAATACCCATGACAATCTGTGAAAAGGATAGTTCAACCACCAGGGCTTAGAGTCTTAGAACTGAAGTTTCGCTCCGTCCATCTTTTGGAGGTGTTCCATTGTGAATATTTTCATTTGAATTAACATTGCAAGTGTGGTCTAGTTTAGATACTCACCTAGGTTGTTGTAGTGAATATGTGAGATGAATGTTGACTCCTGTTAAGGAAGAGTTTGAAAGCTCTTCCTATGCCCTGCCTCAAACCACTGTAAAATACAACTCTTCTGCGATGCATGGGGCTATTTGTCCCCTTGGTTACCATTGCTGCAAAAGGCAACACTATGCTGCACCTGGGTGGATCTCATTTCCCCCAAAGCTGTGTCTAAGGAGGCAGTGGGGAAGCAACAGCTCTCCCAGATGCTGTCACAGGCTCATTTTTAACAGTGCTAACAGGATAGGGGGAGAGGTTTGCAGCGAGCATTAATTGTGCTAAGTAGAGTTTCCTCAAACAGGCTTCTGGAGCTTTGCACAAATGTGTTGATGAAAGATATCCCTTGAAAAATGAAGGAGATGAATCCAGGGCTCCTATTTTCATTCTCAAGTGTCTTTTCCAATGAACCAAAACTATGTAGCAAACTCAGACTTCTATTGAGTAGAGATGACCAAAAAGATGAGTTTCGGTGTGTTTATTAAATGACACCCCCCCCCCCCGAACATTACAAGCAGACATATGTTGCTATCTTTTCAGCCTTGATTTGATGATTCTCTAAGTCCTTGTACTTACTGACTTAAAACTGAATTACTCTGTGGAGAGTCTTGTATGCCTTCATGTCAGCTGTCCTCAGTCTTCCTCTGTCAGCTGAATGCTTGTGGGAACAAAAACCAGAGGGATAAAATAGCAGCAGAGACAAATTTGCTGAGGTATTAAAATGTGAGTGCATGCAGAATCCTTCTCTATTTCCCTTGCATGCTGCTCAATGTCATCTTTAAATGCTGAAAGTCTCTCCTTAAGTATAGCACTTCTGAATCACCACAGGTGGATTGTGACTGTCGTCTTTCTTGATAAGCACAGTGATGGAAATATAGTGTATGTACTGGGAGTACATACACTGCACTGTATGTACAGGGAGTTAGGGTACTTGTGATGCACTGTGAAAAACAATAGTTTTGTGGCATCTTGATAGAAGATGATAACAAACCAATTTCATATTTGCTGAGAATTATAGGCTTGGCCAGGAGTAATATAACTATCAACTTCTAATTTGCTGTGTTTTCAGATTTTCTTTTTTCTTTTTGTCTCCCAAAGAAAGAGACTTCTAGGCAAACACTTGAGGACATGTAAGAGAATTACAGTTTTAATATTATAGTGCTCATTATTTTAATTAATAGCTGCAAGAAGTTGCTCTGAGACAATTTTTTAAACTTCCTGAAATGATCGTTAATATTTGATGAGAGGAAGAACACTATCTCCTCAAGTAATGAATTGGTGTGTTATGAAACTATGCATCTGGCATGCTTCTTGGGCAAAATGTGTTCACTTCTTTGACTCACACTGCTCCAAAATGATGATAACCTCCATTTAAAGCTATGTTTTCTACCCACACAGCACTGCACTATTGCCTACCATTTTTTACCACTGCCACACCTTTTTGAAGTGGAAGCTGGCTGGTTTAAAACATCCCCTGATTTTGAAAAGTTGATGTTGTTAGACATGTAGTTGAAGAGATTTGTGTGTTCTAGAATAACCTGGGGAATGAGCTGGAGAGATTGAGCCAGATACCTGAGGCACCGGCATATTGTAGCAGGCAGCTGTCTTCTGTGGATCAGCTAGAGGCAGGCCAAAGATCTGCTCAGCTGACTTAGTACCTAAGCACAAATGCCTTTGAAAATATTAGTCCTGTAGCTGTGCATGTTGAGTCCTTGGAGTAGGTGCTAGCTATTGCATTTGTAACCAAATAAGTCTACATAAAATTATATGGGCTCATTAAGAATCTCAACTGCAAGTCATATAGGTTTGTTTGCTTTTTTGTGTTGGACTGGTTTGAGTGTGCTGTGCAAAAAAAAAGATTCTGCTGCCTCTTTTCACTGTTCAGGTGAGTTTTCTTTAGTTTTCTGTCTTTTTTTTTAACTTTTCATATTGCTCAGATGGTAGTGTAGGGAGGTCTTCAGTCTCTCAGTCCTCCAGTATCTGCTTCAGTGTTTCACCTTTGTCAGATATTCCATTGTCTGCCTTATTGTCTATTCCCTTCTCTGTATTCTTTGTTACCTGTTGAACCAGCCTTCTTAGCATTCTTTCTCTGGTTTTCTTCCCTTTTTCTATAATGCATAATTCATTTTCTGTTTTAAAAAAAAAAAAAGACAGAAGAAATCCATGAAATAAACAAGTATTTTGTTGGTGGATTAGGCAGTATACCTGTCTTGCACAAAACCTAGAAAGAGAATAGCTGATTTCAGTGATCATATGTGGTGGGAAATGCAGGCATGGGCCCAGGTCACAAAGTCTTCCTTCAACATTGGCAGCTGAATTTTGCCTTTAAGGGATGGTGAAAAAGAAAAAACATGAAGTATACATACTCTTAATATGTTATTAGTTGACCAAGAGAAATATCCATGCCCCAAATTATCAGCTGAGAAAAGCAGTCAGGTGCTTTTCAGATTCAAGGTGGTATCTGGGTACCCAATGTAGGGAACCTTGAAAAGGTATCCAGTTCAGAAGATTAATCAGTCCAGTTAAGTTGGGCATCCAAATTCTGTGCTACCCAGAATCTGTAACTGTTTTCAAAAGAAATCCGGGTACACTTTGTTATTTTCAGTATTTCGTATTCATTCAGGTCTTTCAAAATAAACCTTCATTTTAGGTTAATTCAATTAAGGTTCACAAGGTAAAAATAAAGAAAAATATTAATTTATTGTTGTTCTGGTTTAATAACAAGGTTTCTTTGTTGTATAAAACACACAAGTAATGACTGTAACAGATAAAAGCCATGAATTTCAGAATACCTGAAAACTACTGTAAGAATGATCTTAAATAATTCTACAAGTTATTTTGAACTAATAAGTTATGGTTGGTTTTTTGTTACTGCATTGGTCTCAGTGGACATAATTAATAGTGAAGTTGTTTTTCATTTTTAACAAGAATATTTTCTAGTGCCCCTGAAAGTGAGGGCATTTTTTCTAATTAATAATTCTCTCTGTTAAAAAAAAATCAAATATAATAATGGCCGCATTCTTTGCATGACTGGAAGGCAGTTGCTAAGCATACTGTGAAGTCGTATCTCAAAACTACAATCCTGAATGAAACTCTAAGCTGGTATAAACAGGCATAACTTCATAAGAATTATGTTTGCCTGTTGTAGTCTTGAAATGGCCTTTATTATCATTCAAGATATTAAGCATAGCAGTAAGTCACTGACTTTCTTGCTTTCGAAAAGCTTTTATAGCTTTTGAATGTACTGTAAACAAGAGTGGGGTAGATTGTCAATTTAAAATGATCTAATGGCACCATTTCAACAGAGGTGTTATTAAGCAACACAAAGAATCTTTGAGGCTATGCAACTAACTCTGGAGTCATGTGTGTCTTTTGTTGTTTGGCATGATGCAACCAATATAGCGATTCATTTTGCTAATTATGTGAATAAAGTGTGGTGGGGGAGACAAAAGAATATTTCATTTAAATCTATCGCTAACAAACATTCTTTTAGGACTGTAGTTCTCTCAGCACTTTAGAAAGCACTGTTTGTTCTCATTGGTGATTTGAAAAGTAAGGTAAGACAAAACCAATAGCTTACCCATTGAGGAAGGTATCTTCTCCCACCCCATCCCGGTCTAAGGGTGTAGATTTATGCTGTCTGTGTGCAAATCAGTAATTGGTTACCAAGTCATCCTTGCTTGATGTGGCTTTACTTATCTTCTGAAATCCGTTCTTTTTGAGGGAGGGGTGGTTTAAGGCAGTTGGAACATATCAGGGAGTAGAAATAAAATCTTTGTCTTGCTCTGTTCCAATACCTATTTAGAATGAAACTCATAACTGATCTTTTTTCTCAAATTTCTTGGTGTTGAATGTTTTCTGTTCTACATGCCTGAGGTGTTACAGGTGTTGTTACCTGGTCTAATGACTGTCTTAAGTAAGGCACCATCCTGAGCTAGGAGAAATGGAAGACTTGGACAGATTCCCTCTCTGTTCTCTTGAGGCTGTATATTCACCATGCTACGATCACAGATGGAAAAGTACTAAGTGTTCTGGAAAGCTTCTCTCTGTGATAGTGTCAGCTAAGTCTAGAAATGGCAGCCTCAGTAGCCCTGAAAGAGGCTGTAATTGAGCGGTTTCCAGACTAATGTGACAGGCTTAAGAGGTATGAAAAGCCTGATGCCTTTTGAACAAATCTTCCTGAGAACTATCAGACTGGCTGGTTACTTGAACCTAACTTCATTCAAACCCCTGGCAGTTCTCCCAGCATCAGTATCCCACATACTATACAGGCAGTCTTCCCTCTTCTCTTTGTACCATTGCAGTACGACATGATAAAGTTCATGTAGCTGTCATTGTAAATAGATGTGAATTATATGTAATTGTCCATGTTACCAGTTTATAACATAAGAGCCTGATACGTAGCCCATTGATGTGGATCTCTCCATTGACTGTAATGGATTTTTGATCAGACCCAACAAAATAAAGATGATAGACATATGAGAGGAAAGAACAAAACATGAAAAGCCAGTGAGTCTAAAGGTAGCAGAAGAGTCTCTGCTGAGGTCTGAGTGTTGAACTATACAAAAACCCTCACTGAGTATCCTGCATGGGTTCACAACTGAAAAATATTTACTGAGTACGTTTAACTAAATGGATTTAAGTATACATAATCCATTTACAAAACATTTACAACTATTGGGTAAATTGAGCTCATTGTTTGTATGGTTGTCTCTGCAATCAAACTGTAATCGTGTAAACTGTGAGCAACCATGTGCAGTTCATATGCAATTATTTACAAACTGGTTTTGTGAAATCCAGTTGTATTACCAGTGATAATGAACTTCAGCGTGTAATAGTTTTTTTTAACATCTTAAAATGCTTCAGTGCCTTTCTTCCTATTTTAAGCCCTTCTGATTTTAAAAATATATTAATGTGTACTACACATTTCAGGATTACCTTTCACTTCCTGATGAAGTTCATGCTGTAAAATGCAGTGCCTTGCCATAACTTGCTTTTTCCATGCATGCTTGATCACTTCAACTCCAGCTCAAATCTGGAGTTTGTATTGTAATTCAGAGTAGCAACTCTGTGGGCTGACAATACAGCATGAGAAGCTTTAAGCTATACTACTGTCTTTTCAAGGTTGCTAAAAAGTGTTTATTGTTTGCCTCCCTACCAATCCATAAGCTTTTGAACCTTGAACAGTAAGTCAGCATAGCTTTGCAGGTGGTGAGAAATGAAAAGTAGCATTAATACTATTTCTTTTAAAATCCTTCTTTCTAGTTTCTCTGGGAAGCAAGTCACAAAAAACTTGATGAAGTTGTGAAGCCATATGAAAGTTTCATTAGTATATTTTTGAGAGGACCTCATTAGTCTCCACTTTACTGCTTGCACGTAACTGCTTAAAACTTTTATGCCCAATCACCACAGTAACGTGTCTTCAGCCCATAAACATATAACAGTGCTCTGTGATGGGGCTTCTTTACCATAGTTTCCCCATGCCTCATAAAAAAGAGCAAAATTCACAGCCTTAGCTTTATGTCACAATATCATAGTTTTCACTGACATTTTGTGTACTGTAGATCAGAATGTGGTAGGCAGGTGTTGAAGTCATAATTTCAGAAAGGATGCTTCTACAGGCATAAATCCTGAGGTTCCTTGAGACTCTGTCTTCTGTAAGCTGTAGAAGCTAGGTTAACGAGCTAGCTTTTTCCTTCCTTCACAACCACCTCTGCTGTAGCAAACAATCCAAAGAAGATGTAAGAGAATAAGCAGCTTTTTTTCCCCACAAGAATCAACCAGCTGTAGAGTTCTACAAAGAACTGTTTTCCCAGTCCTAGGAATAATCATCTCCACTAAGAGAGAACTAGCAGATGAGATCCTGGGGACCAGCAGAGGAAGAGGGGAAAAAAATGTGCTAAAGCAGGTTCTGAGAAAATACTGGTAAATGTTATGTGAGAAAAAGGAGCCAAACCCATCCTGTTATTAAAGTACTTAGAAGATAAAGCTGTTCCAAGTCTGAACTTCCTCATTTAAATAGTAGTTGTTTCTTTCCTTTCATGGGTGCGTAAGTTCATTCAGAGTCTTCCTGAAAAAATTTCGTATGATCTGTCTTCAAAGAAAAATGTCACAGGACAATAGTCTGCTGCTAGGGGAAAAATGTCAAGGTGAATTCTGGCCATATATCATCTCTAAACGCTGAGGCACAAGGATTTCAAGGGGGAAGGTATTTATCATGTGATATTGTTCTATTACAATGACTCTATATTTCTGTTCTGCCAAGTGATTGATACATGCTGTGTGTAATCATTCTTTCAGTGCACTAGTGTGTCAATTGTTCAATGTAGTGTTGTTAAACAGCTGCATTCAGATTGACTGCAACAAAAAGCTTGTGTTGGTTTCAGCCAATCTGAAAACAGTACATCATGAAAATGCCAGTACATAGGTTCAGTATTTATTCATTAACAGACAGTACAAAAATGCTAGAATATCCATCACACTACTAAGCAGCTTTCCTAAAAGCTTGTAATAAAGATTATTTGACAACATGGATGGGCAGCTTGTGTGAAACATAGAAAACAATGTACACAAAGTAACTGCAATATATGTGTATCTTGAGCTTCATTTGACAAAGTCTGTGGAGTGTTTTAGAGTGCATTATCTGCCCAGGCCCTTGTCAATAGTTGTATTCCAGCCCTGCCTCTCCTCTGAGCAGACTACAGGACAATTCTGGTCCCAAAGTCACATTAGTAGAGTAGTATGACACATATGAAGCAGCATTTGTTGTCACAGTCATGTGCTAACGTGTTTCAACTGGTGGTTTGGGTTTTCTTTTTTTCGAGGGGAACAGGCTTACATCCTGATGATTAGAAGTGAAGGTGGAGCTAGCATGGAACTATCTACACCTCACAGATGCACCTGATAGCTAGAGGGCATTAGGGTGAACTCCTAGTCAGTCTATGTAAATTCTCAGTGATGTCAATAATGATCATGTAAATAGTCCAAGAAGCTACTTACATAAATAAGCTTTCCTTCATTATGAAGTAGAAAAAAATATAGCAAAAGAAAAGAACTTGTATAAACCTATTTTTTTTAAAGGATAGGCTATTTTTTTCATGAACAAACATGATGAAGTGATCCTGATTTTTGTGTCTAAGTACATTTATTCATGTCTTTGAGTGTTTGTGGAAATACTTACTTGTCAAAGATTTATTTGCAAACTAGAGTTTGTACCAAACTGTTGTCATGTTTTTGCTAGTACCCGTAACTTCAGAAACAAAAGATACTTATTTCAAGTACTCGTTGATATTAATAATTTAACATTAATGTTAAATGCCAACATTTTCTAAAATAAACAGGTATTTTCATGAATATATGAGAGACTATGTAAATATGATTAAGATCCTTCTGGTTAGATTGGAATCAACTACATACAGTTGTAGAAATACCTACACTTTGTTGGTTTTATTCACTAAGCTATAACTGTACCTAATAATGTGGAACAGGTTTTTTGACAGCTTTGGGTACATTGCTGTGGAAAGTCTTGATTCGTGTTTTTTACCTTCCCAAGGTATGGTTGGTTGAGATTTGGGACTTTAGATAAAAATGCTGTCAGCACAGTTTTGGGGGATGGTAGAAGACTCACTGAACAAAAATTGTTTATGTAATAGAGAGTACAGCTGAAAATTAAAGAAAAGTGAAGCAGTTTTATTCCTTCCTTCTTGCGTCAGCTTCACTGAGTTTTTACTTTTAGCCATATTGTAATTGTTAATTGTTACCCCATAGCGCAGACTTCACTGCTCCACTGAGCACACGAGACATTGCTCTGAAGGCATTGCCTGAACAAACAATCTGGCATGCAATGGGAATACATCCATTGCATCCTTCTTTAAGAAAAGGAAGAATGCCTTCCTTCCTATAAGTTAGTGACTTTTTTGGGCTTGTCCTGCATATTAGTAGAGTAGTTTAGCTACCACATACTTTTATCCTAGCAAACAATCACCAAAAAAAGAGGCTACAGGGAGAAGCTTTTCAGGGAACTACCCTGTGGTTCCCAAAACCCACTTAGCAGGGAGTAAAAGCTAGGGTGAAATGTTTCTTTGCCTTTATTGCCTCTACTGTTGTTCAAGTAAGGACCAGCTACATTTTTGTCTTCTGTAAAAATCGTGCACTGACTACCAGAAAACTGAAATGGGTGTATTTCATTTCATTTAGAAGTGACCTTGCTAGAGAGGGCTTGAAATCTATCAAAATATGCATTTCTATTATCCTTAAGAGATACTGCTCTTAAGTAATTTGATTGTAATGGAGATAATAATAGGAAAATGATTTGAATCTTTGCTTTTGCAGAGGTATGTTTGACTATTATTCTGCCTTTCTACATCAAGAACTCATTCAAAAGTAATATGTAGAATGGATTGTTCGGGAAACAAGGTCAGTTTGTTTTATTTCAACAACATATTCAAACAGCTAAGCTGATACGACTTCTGTAATACTGCTCCTTCTGTCCCATTACAAGGAAGGAGATAGTGAATTTAGGTTAGGGTTTTTTGTAGGTAGTGGCTTTTTTTGAAATGTTGTGCACTTTATTCCTTTATAAAGTTTGGGAAATATTGAAAACACTTAATCTACTTTCTAATTACATAAACTAATTAGATATAGTGATTAAGATACAGCAAAAATGTGTTTTGGAGTTTCAGGCTGGATTGAAAATGCCATGACTTGAAAACTCAAAATGAGAATCCTATATATACTCACTTGGACCTCAGATTTGTTCCAAAAATTTTGATATGTTCTCGTTTTACAAGTTAACTTTCTTCACAGTAAAGAATCATCTGTCTATAAGACTCTTGCTTTATGAGGGATCAAGCACCTTCTCTCCTGCTGTCACTGTAAAGCATAAACTCTAGATTACATGCAGCTTTGCATTACTGACCTAACTGCAAGGTGCCACCAAAAGGGTGGTTGTCTATTCTTTGGCCTTATCTTTAAACCACATTGTTGTAATCATGTGAATTAGTGGTCTGTGGAATCAGGTAAAAATGTGTGCAACTGAAAAGTTTTGGTTTAGGACTAGTTGTCAGTTAGATGTGTGAATCATAGTTCTGGAAACTGGGACTGTCCTTTTGGCAGCAGGCCAAATTTTTAGAAGATTAAGAAATATGTCACTTTATTTTGCCAGAACGTTTCAGAGCAGCTTTGAGTGCAAATTCACATCCTTCTTGTTTATTTCTCCTTTGTTAGTGGAAGATTTAAAGTGTCATAAAGTAAATGAGACTCTAGTCTTTGGGTCAAGCTGAAGATTTCAGTTAGATACATTACGTAGCTTTGTATTTTTCATCTTGCTTTTTCATTGTCTCATGCAGAGATGTTGAGCTTCTAACTTTCTGAAAGAAGGGTATTCTTGTACTATTGTTCGCTTCCCTATATCTTTGCAGAACACATTTTCAGTCCCACTGGGCTGGCACCAATTGCAAGAATATGTTACTTACATTTATTTTTTGTTTTACCACATGCTCTCTCAGGAATTTTCAAGCTTGCAAGACTATGAAACTATAAAAATGAAAAAGATTGGGAGTTTTAGGCTGCATCAAGTGTACTTTTCATGGCTCATGCTCTCTGAAAGTCATGCACAATCAGGTTTCAGACAGTGCTCAAATATATCTAGAGTTGGTATTATACCGTTGACTCCATTATCAGCTGTTACAGTCCCAGAGCTGGGGGAAGGAGGCCACATCTTTTTGCTCATGCAGACATCTAAAAATGTTGGCTACTGTGGGATTTCATTTTATATTGCACCATGGAAGAACAGGCAGCCTAGAAAAATAGATTTGTTTTGTCCGTTGGTGAATTACAGTTTTGTCAATTTCTCTGGGAACTTTTCACCCAGTGTTACTGTTGCTCTTGCAAAAAGAGGATGAGTACTCTCGCACTGGCATTTTCTAGATCATTACATCAGAAGTCAAGAGAAATGTGAGGAGGAGTAAATCTTGCTTTCCCAGTGGAATAGAATTGATGATTGAGACCGGATTTTTCAAACTCAAGAGTTCTTTGTAAGGGGCAGGATAGCATTCATATTTTTGCAGTGATAGGAGTGAGAACCTGCTTACTTTTAGAGGAATGTTTGCCAGAGTGAGATCTAACTCTCAGCATCTGAATTGGCTACTTGGACAGCATATTTAGATGCTCAAAGTTGAGCACTGGTTTTCTCCTGAGTCCCTGTTTCCACTAGACTATGTCATATGTTTGGAAAGTAAATAAAACACATTTTGTATATATTAAAGAACACATCGGGGATGGGCTGTTCTAGAGACTGTGAAAGATGTATGTCACATGGCAGTGCATGCTACTGAGATGAATCACCTGGGTGAAGCTCACCTCTGCCCTGAGGACAAACCTGTGTCCAGTGCTTAGGCTCTCTGTATTTATACAGAGAAGCATAGAGAGAGGGCCTATCTGGATTGGCTGCAGTATTTGAAGGAGAGCATTTTAGAAACAAGACCTTGGATCACAGAATCATTGAATGATTGAGGTAAGAAGGGACCTCTGGAGGTCATCTTGTCCACCCTCCCCGCTCAAACAGGGTCACCTAGAGCAGGTTGCTCAGGACCAGACGGCTTTTGAATATCTCCAAGGATGGAGACTCCACAGCCTCCCTAGGCAACCTGTGCCAGTGGTCGGTCACCCTCACAGTGAAAAAGCAGTTCCTGATGTTCAGGTAGAACATCCTGTTTCAATTTGTGCCCATTGCCTCTTTTCCTGTCACTGAGCACCACTGGGAAGAGCCTGGCTCCATCTTCTTTTTACCCTCCCTTTAGATATTTACATACATTGAAGAGATCACCCCCAAGCCTTCTCTTAAATAGGCTGAACAGTCCCAGCGTTCTCGGCCTTTCCTCATGTGAGAGATGCTCCAGTCTCTTTAATCACCTTAGTGGCTCTCTGCTGGATTCTATCCAGTAGCTCTGTATCTCTCTTCTACTAGGGAGCCCAGCAGTGGATACTGAATTCGCATGTTTAATTCCCATCTTTAAACCTGTTGTTTTCATATATGTTATGAACACATTTATTTTTCCCAGACACACTCACATGTGCATATTATTTTCAGGAAAAAATCTAAACATTCCCATGGAAAATGGTCAGTGAGCCCACAGTTTCCAAGAAAAACACAGTTTTTGTTATGGTAGTTTGGAAACAAAAGCCCAGACTAATTCTAGCTTGAGCACTGGATCCTCATAAGTGAGAACCAGTTTATATAATGGCAAACATCCTGATTTTTACAAAACCTGTACCCCCGCTAGAATGGAGTTCTGGACAATTTAATAAGCATTTGATGTTATAACAGATCAGTTTGAATCAATGAAAAAAGTTTTAGCATTTTTCTAGGTGTACAGATTGAGCAGAACCATTTATCTCTGGCTTTTTGGTCTGAGTACAGTAATGCCTTTTCCATCTGATAGGAACTCTTTGAACAGTTGTTCTAACTTTGGGGAAAAAATCCTCTTCAGACTCTCCAATGGTATTTTCAACAGCCAATAATTAATTTTTTGGAGTGAAAAATCATTGTAATGGAATTGACCTTCCCCCGTAGCAATAGGTTCAATCACTTCCATCTGTCAAAAATCTCTTTGCAGGATTTTAATTAATGGTGAAAAATGTTTGCTCCCCATGTCAATGAGTTATTGAGAATCCCAAATACCTGAGCGCTTCATAACTTTCTGGCAGTACAAAAAAAAATCCCTCCAAGATGAGGACAAATTTCCTGGGGCAAAATCTGGAAAGCAGTAGAACCTATATCTTCTCCCACTTGATCCTGAAGCCAGAAAATAATGAAAAATCATCAGTCTTCTTCAGCAGGCTGGGAACTGATGAATCCAGCTTTCCAAAGAGAAGTTTTGCAGCAACACAGCCACATTCTTTCAGAGAGCTGTGTGAATTATATATATATATGAAAATGGCTTATTCTTTTTCTGCCACCCACATCCTAAAACTGCTGGTGTTAGCAGGAGTAGTAACTGGACTGCTGCCACAGAGTTGTAGTCAGATCTGCCTTCAATAGTCGGTTGCGCAGATCCTCCCTGTATCTTGTTGTCTTTTAAGCAATGTATGTTTTCTCTGGAGGGAAGGCACAAATTCAAGCATAACTCGCATCTTCCTCTTGAGCAGCCGACCAGCTGAGCATTAGCTCAGATATATCTTGGCCACAGAGAGTGAGCATTAAAATAATTTCTTACATACCACACCTACAGGGCTAGATGGGTACCACAAAGCAGGAAGAATTTCCAGTGTACTGAGAACTGCATGTTTTCACTATCTCCTCGAAAACTGCAAGCAAGAAAATTTTTTCCTGAGTGCTTTGAATATGGCATGTCACTTCCATGGATGGTGGGTTCTAAGTTCCACAGAGCTGCCTTCAGTGTTTTGCTTTTGCGTATCAACACTAAATGGTAAATGCAGTCTCTCCCTTGCTTACATTTCTGTTCCTGCAGAGCATATCACATGACTTATGGCTATTTTAATATCAGGTGCTGCTACCCAGCTTTCTTGTATTTCATTATCCTTGTATTTAAGCTAAGACTAGCTAGACTTTCACAGCTGCTTACAAACATTAATCAGAGTTCTTATAGATGCCATCTACAGAAGTAGAAATATATTTCCAGATTCTAGCACTGGAATGAGTCTGAATCCCCACAGTGGCTCAGCAATACTCAGAGGCAGCTATCACCATATGTACTGAACATTCTCACCATGTGAAAGCACAGCAGTTATAATGCACTCTGCTTTCAGGTGTGGTTGGTAGTTTCACTTCTTTCTCATTATCCCTGCTAATACCCTCTGTTCTCAACTTCAGACACATTACAGCAGGCTCAGCCATTGCTGCTAAAAGGTGGCTGTGCACTGCATTTGTATCTCAGTTCACAAAAGTCAAGCTGATAGTGTAACAAGACAGTGAGGAGGGTTTAGTTCAGACCCAATTTTAGTTATTGAACAAATAGCAGCAATGCTGCCAGCCTTCATTACATCGCAGAGACAGATGGTCTGGACTGAGAGACCAGCAATTAATGTACAATGTGTTCTTTGTTGGCACTTAGCACAAAGGGATTTTTTGTGTGTATAAACTGTCTTATTCTTAAAGCTTATTTTGTTTTGTGACTCTAGGGTCTATATGGAACTGGAGAGAAATAATTCCATGTAGGCATTAAGTGGAGGAGTTGTTCTCTTTCAGCTTCCATTCAACATTGTAATGACTGAACAGAATTTTTAAATACTCTTTGTTATCTTAGTCAAATCTCCCTAACATATCTTCTGCATTAAAATGAGTTCTTTGCCCTCTAGTATTCCTGTTAAATTGGGAATTTTATAATTCCCATCAGGAAAAAAGTAGTTTTTCTTCCTGCGTGATAAGTAGAAATTTAAGACATCAGAGTGGATGTATGCATTTGGTCCAGATGCTTGCCTGGGTGAGAATCACTGAAGTTTTGTACTCCACTGACCAGCTGAGAACTTGGTTCATTTTTTTTTTCACATTATTTCTATTCTCCAGTTCTATTACTGAAACCCTGATTGATTCACTAAATAGAATCTAACATGAAATGGGTCAGATGTATGACTCAAAGCCATGCCTGGTTGCTTGACTATTCCTCAACTATTTTATATCCTGAATGCAAGTTCTTTTGGTTAGAGCTGTATAATTCCAGGTCTCATTCCCAAGCCTGCAAATCAAAGGACACCAAGTTTTCAGGATTCCTATTAAAGCCAAAATGCCTGTGGACACAAGTCAATACATGCCTGTCTGTTGCTTTTTGCCAGATTTGGGCTATAATTTGAAGCAGAGGTGATGATTTGCGAAACCCTTTTCATATTAATACTCCTGCCTCATTTACTTGATAGTATGAATTCTTTCAATGAAGTTGGAAGGTTTTTTTGCTCTGCCTTTGAGGTATTTGGGAACTTACTTGATCAGGATGGCGAGCCTCAGATGCTGAGGACATAAATATGTGATCATGTAATCAGAGTCTTCATCATGAGCAAGAGGTGAGATAATGTTCTAGGACTAATTTTCTGAGATATCTCCCTTTTCCTCCAACCTTATTTTTTTTTTCTTTTAAAATTGAATTTTATATATGCAGTAGAGAAGGACAGGCAGATAAAAGATCGGTCTGTAATTAAAGCTATTATACATAAAAGTCCAGTTTTCCATTCAGTAAGGCCTATTTCCTTGGGCAAATTCTTCAACAACACAGATAGATGCCTCTTCTTTTATGCCACACTTATTTGCACTGGCTTTTCCATGAAAAACACTGTTAATACAAGAAGGAATGACTCTTTTGTAAACATTTGTTGTGGAGTCCTCAGATTACATTATAAGGTATTGCACTGGGAATGTTCTTCCTAGTATGAAGTATTTTGCAGCCACAGTTCCTCACTATCAGTCTATGACTATCTTTCTAATCTACAATGATTGTTGTGTAATAAACAGAGAAATATATTTAAGTACTCATTGTCATTGTTGGCAGATGCTGCTGAATATGGTGGCTTTTTCTGAGGTTGCTTGTATGTTCTAAGATTTTTGTGTGGTGGGGTTTTTTTGTTTTGTTTTAGTTTTCAGGGGTGTTTGTTTTTTCTTAATTAACAGCTTAATAAATTCTCAGCTTTTCTTCTTTTGTATTCTGTGGAGAAAGAAATGTGCCTGAGTGCCAGATATATGTTACTATACTGGTGTTCTTCCGCTCATGTCACATTGTTCATTGTTTCATGGAAGAAATGCATTTTGTGTCTAGGAGCTGTTTCTTGTTGGGTTTTGTTTTTGTTTTTGTTGTTGTTTTGTTTGCTTTGGGTTTTTTCCCCCCTGTAGCCCCTTCTCCAGAATTGCTTCATACAGAACTCCAACTCTTAATCTTCTAAGAAAGCATTTAAATTTTAATACAATTTTCCACTTACTTCCTCACTTGCTGTCCTGTTTTGTAGTAGCCTGAAATAAGAAATAGGAGTAACAGCATAAGAATTACCTGGATCGAGATGCTCTATTTCAACCAGCAGCATATTCCCTTCATCCTTCCCCCATACACACAATGAACAATAACTGTAGAGCAATAGCTAGTTCTTGGGATACTTCCGATGCTCAGAATACAGTTCTCTGTGAACACTAGTGAACTAATCAGTCCTGCAACAATCTTATGTATTGGACAAAATACATCTTCCACATTTTATACATGGAGAAGAAGGAGGCAAAAGAGGCATTGACTCATAAATCAATCTAGCTATGCTATCCTCACAGATACCTCATTGAAAGTAAATATTTGTCTTCTCTTCTACATTATGGAAGTATTTGTGGTTCTGTGCAGCCTTTGGCTTAAAACATAACTTCAGGACTGCAGTAATTTATGGTTGTCTGCAGTGAAGCCCTCTGGGGCTGAGATTATCTACAGGGTCTCAAAGACATCTATTGTGTTTCCTGCATATGGAATAGAAAATACTTGTCCTGGCACTGAACTACTTTTGGGGAAATATCCACATTTATGAGCAGTAGCTCTGTTTTATTTCCCTTCACTCCAGAATCCAAAGCCCATGAAAATATTAATTAATTAATTACACTGTACAATCTTCTTAAAACATTTGGTAAATGAAAAGTTTTCTTTTTTATGCAGAATGAGCCCTTAACTACCTTTATTGGGGCTAAATCCCTTGCACTTGAATGTTCAACAGAGCACAAGGCAGTAAGAAATCAAATAGTAAGTGCCCTTTCCTCTCTAATGACACTTCAGGCATTAGTCTGTCTTTAACCTTTTGATCTTCAGCCCACACTACTCAGTGATTTTGATACTGAATCACAGATTGATTTCAATGTTTAAAACATATGAATTTACTTTGTATAAAAGAGTTAGAAATTCTCATTGAAGTGGTTTATTCATAAAAAAGGAAAGCAAGATGCCTAATGTAAAGTTTCCACTTCATTCTCTTGGTGGAATAGGGCTATTCCCCACATCCCGGTACTCTTCTTAGATCAGCAGAAACATGCTAAGCCTGATTTGGGTGGATATGATGGGAGAAGCCAAACTGGGAATGTTAGTAAGCACCTAGTGGTCTGTATATAATGTCAAACCACCTGGTTAATGTGAAATGAAGACAATAGGGACTTGCAGTTAAATTGCCTTTTTCCCCAGGTTTAGTGAGCTTTCTGTCTGCTTTCAATGAACAACAAAATAAACTTTAAATGTGTGGATTCTGCTCAGTGGTACATGCGTGACCTTTTCCCATCCTTTGTAGGTTATTTGCAGTTACTATTTGTTATTACGCATATTAATTACTGATCATCTCTAGTTACCTGTTGTGTTCTCCCAGCGCTATCTGACAAAAATCAAACCCAGAGTCGAATAATGATTTCATACTAAGATTCAAACCTTCTTTTTATGCCTAGGGCAGTCAGCAAAGAACAAGATCTCTCTGGATTATCTGGATGACTGAGAATCACTTTCTCATTACAGACTAATTTACTATGCTGAAATCTCAATATACTCTGTTTTACTACCACTGCTTTATGTAGTAGTTGGCAGGAGCATTAACTCGGCTGTTGCCACTTGCAGTGTTTGCCTCATTGATAAAGGCAGTAATTCAGTGCTAGGAGCAGAGCTCAACTTTGTGCCCCGAGCAGCCCAAGCATTAGGAGTAAGCTGTGAGGAATCTTCTGTGTGCTTGTACGTAATACAGAAGACGTCTGCTGAAGGCCCTGCATGGAAGAGAAGGAGGGCAAACAGCTGGATACAGAACCAACAGTTTCTTGTGGCACTCATGAACCATCCCTGAAAAAAACTTATTTTAAAATTCCCAATATTTAGCATTAAATTTCTATTTAGTTCAGAGGTAACTAGCATTTTTTATAATGTCAGGAATTTCAACTGACTTTTAACATACAGTCTATTGTTGAAATAGCATTCCATCTTTTTAGAAGAAAAAGGTTGTTGTGTAGCATGTTTAGTTTTATTCAGGTAAAAGTTTCAAGGCCACTGTTTCCTACTCTGTACTTTCACTATCCACAGTCTTAATGTGAGACCCAAACATGGACATCTGTGAGTTTGGAAAGAAAATAATGAATGAAAACAATATTGAGTCTTCCTTCAAACAAGGAAGGACAACTTTAACATTGATTTACATCCCACTTCATAAATAAATAAAATTGGCTTTTTAGAACATTTTAGACCATCATAGGAACATCAGACAAGGGTTTGCAACTGACATAGGAAATGGCTTTTTCTTCAGCTTGGAAGCTATTACCAACAGTGATGTAATGACCTTTAGGTTACCGTATCTCTGCTTATTTGAAAAAGACCTATATTCCTAACAAATGTAGTGTAAAGCAAAGCTAATTCTTCCAAACCATGTCATAGCTCCATTTTATTTTGCATCAAAAATGTGGTGAGGATGCCTTAGCCTACAGGGAAGTGAGTAAGTGCAAACATGCTTTCAAGCTCCTGCTTGACTGTAGCTTTGTTTTCCCAGTGTGGGCAATGAGGAAAGCTTCCCGCCATCTCCTAGGTATGATGCTAACATACCTAGTAAGAAGTGAAATTCCGTAATTCAGTAATAAAGTAGTTGCTTTGGTCTAAGCTGGTTTAGGTGTATGAGGAGTACAGATAAAGATTACCATATTTGTCCCTCACTTGTTCGGCTAAAATATAGAAATTCTGTAATATGATCTATTTTATTTTAAGCTAATTCCAACCTGAATCTGTCTGAGAAAGGCAAGCTTTCAAAGGCTTTTTTTCTATGTCTCTTTTGCAGTTTAGCTTCACTAGGTTCCCTTTTCCAAAAGCAAAGCTGTGGTAGGATGAAGGGGCCTTGCATGGGATGGGACAAGATAGCCACAAGGATGACAGCAACCCTCAGAGTCTTCACGTGAGGGAGAGGATTTGTTTGGCCAGCTATGGTACCTACTTCTCTAAAAAAAGTAGGTGCTGAGGAGGAAACTTGGAGTGTAACTCCTGATTGTCTAATGTCTAGCAGTGTGACACAGTGTCTGTACAGTATTTTCAGATACCTTTCTGAATTCTCACTACGTGCAATACTTGTTTACCTGTTTTGGAAAGGTGCTAGGTGTTATGGCAGCAGCAAAAGCCATCTCATACAATTGTCCGTAGTAATCTCTACTGATTTGACCGCCAATTACTTCAAATGACAGCTTGGATGTGGGGTTTTTTTGTTGTTCTATTTCTATGTATTCTAAGAAGAAAAGAAAAAAAAGTAACATAATGGCCATGAGCAAAAATAATTTTTTTTGAGAGAGAAGTAATTCGCATTTTTAGTAACAGTATACTGGTGAATTCTGTAGGATTATTAAGGTTAGTGAATATCCTCAAACCTGAAAGATTTTTACAAGCTTGGCCACTTAAAAGTGGCTGAAATTTTTAATAATGTCTTAAAATGCATGGTCATCAACAAGATAGAGGATGTATCAGATGTGATTTAGTACTTTTGAAATGTCAGATAACGCTGATGCCTTACAACAATACGAGTGTTTTAATTTCTGTGGCATTTTAAAGAAGTTAACTTTGCAATTTTATTGCAGGATGTAATGTGCAATTGTTAAAACATCATCAAACTGATTGCTTTATTTGATTTAAAATGTCATATTCAGTACGGTGATTTTCACTCATTAACATTAAACTCAGGGAACCATATGTTAAAACAATCTCGTCTATTGAATGAGTACACTCAGTTAAATAATATGACCAGAAAAAATGTGAGACTTTCTGCTAAGCGTTTTTATCTCCATTTTTTAAATCCTCTAAAATTCATTAGGACAAACCTAATCCTGCAAATGGTAAATCATTCTATTTATAGATTGCATGGCATTTTGATATTAAAATGCATAAAATCTGCCAATAGTTTAGAAATGAGGCATCAGCAAAGAGGATTATTGGTCTACCTAAGTAATAATACAACCATTAAGAGGATAACATTTTCCAATTGCAATTACATGCCTTAATTTTAAAGAAGCTATCATTTACAATAATTTGGCAGATTCAGTCCATATTTCTTTCACAAATTTATTTCTTCATTATGCCTCAAAACAAATTTATGGTGCATTTATGTTTGTGAAGATAATTTGCTTAGTTTATTGTGAATGGAAATCAGTAATTACATACAATCTCATTTTCTACAGACATAAAGTTAATTCATGGTAGTAATTTTACACAGAATATTAGCCTGTGTTAGTTATGATGAAAATGTTACTGTGGCAAATGCTCTATTGCAGTATAATTTCCTTGGACTTCGTGAAAAGGAAATACTGACTTAGTAAATAACACCTAAGTCATTGATTTTGTGATAATTTGGGGTGATTCTAAAGATTTATTAATGATTATGGGAAAAGTCCTTATCTGGCCCTAAAATCAGAACCTCTTTTGTGAGTGGACAATGGAAGCTTGTTAAAGGAAAAATAAACACTTCAAGAAGACTAGCAGCATATATGCCCAACCAGATGCTGGAAGTAAGTCTTTGATGCTGGCGATGAAAGCAATAGATCCAGTTCTCCAAGGAATTTGAATGGTATCCCTTGCTTTAGAGATCTAAAATGGACAAAGCTAAATAAGATATCTGGAGGCAGCGATTCTATATTAACATTCAAGACAATTTTTTGTTATAACCAGTCTTTTCAATCACATGATAGGTCTGAGGCTAAACCTTTTGTGGCAGATATTAAAGGAACATATATTAAAAAAAAAAAAAGAAAAGAAAAAGAGATGTCTTATTTTGCTCATATCCTGCTGATGGATATTTGCTCAGAAGCATGTGTAGTAGTTCAACATACACCTAAATGTTTTACTCTGGACATTTGGGTTTACAGTGCATTCCTGTAGTTCTTTGATGGATATTCCACTTGAGAAGTGTGAGAGAAAAGCAAATTACTCATTTTCTCCCCCACCTATCCCACCCCAATAAAAATTGTTGAAAACAAAATATTTCTCAGGGGAGGGGGAAACAACAAAGGAATATTTGACATTTTATTTGATTGCATTGTAGAGCTATATGCGCTGGTGGTCTGGCCTTTGAATGTCATGGTATCCAATGGCGAAACTTTATTGTCCTGTCGAGTGATAGAGCTAAGCTGTCATCTACCCGCTTTGTCCTGCCATACAATGAAGCAAATATTTCATTAAGCTGCTATGGGAATTACTAATTTCCTTGGTTTTGTGAAAGAGTTAAATAAGGATAATTTGCCATTTTGGAACTAACTTCCTTGGGGATTAGGTAATACTAAATAATGTTAGTGTTCCAAATATGATGCTAGAAGAAAGCTTGTGTACTCCCAGCTGAACAGAAGGAACACAAATCTGTAATTAGTCTTTATATAACAAAATGTATAAAAATGTTATACACTGTAAACTATCTGTCATCTCATTAAAAGTAAATGAGGTTTGGCAAACTCTGGATGTTTAGAATAAGACCATTACCAAAGTGTTTATGGCATTAAGAATGAATTAGTTGTGGAATTATTAAAGGAATCTTTGATCTCAAGAACTATTATAAGTATTGCTTTATGTAATCCATAAATTGCTATCACACAGGTTTTATGGAAGTACTTGAACATTTAGACTGAACTTGCTTTTAAAATGAAAGGATGTGGAGCTCTAGTGGCTTTTGAAGAAGTTGATTTTCAGGTACAGATACAGTTGATGTCATAAAGTATTTCTGACCCAAAGTAATGCTATCAAAAATGAAAAATTCCAAGGTCAGTAGTTTCCAAAGCGAGGACTTTTTTTTTCTTTTTATCTGCACTAGTTTTTAAATATTCAGGTTAAGACTTGCACCTGATTTCAGTATGCCATGCTCCCCTCGCAAAAGTTGAGTGGGAACCTAATGAAAGAAGCAGTCAGAATAGCATCATTGGAGATGCGTGGCTGAAGGCACTGAATTTCATAAATTTAAAATGAGAAGGTGGTAAGCTACCTTACTCTGCATTGTCTCAGTTAATCATTAAGACTTGTTTTTTCCCTTACCCTTTCTTTTACCAAAAATGGGGAGGGTGGAAGGGTATTTAGATGAAGTATGTGTTTATAACTGTTGAACAGCAGTTGAATTCCAGAGCAAATTCCAGACATATACAACTGTGAGTTCACTACTGACATAAATTACTACCAGGCTGCAGCTGTACAGATCATTGTGTGGGAAGTCCATACATATGTCAAACATACATAAAAAACATTCATATTCTGGAAGAGGATACGCACAAAATAATTCTTGTAGCTTCACATTTGGGCAGGTGTTAAAAGGAAAAATGCTTCTATTAAGGCTTGGCAAAACCCTTGAAACATCACAAAATATTGCTCCCTTTAAAGGAAGTTTAAAAAATTGTATGCTTTGTTTTTTGGATCAATATGCAATGAATTCAGTTTTGGAATACCTAAGTTCTATTTTTAGCTTAAACCTGATCATTTTCACTTTGAATTGAGATAATGGGTTTTCTTTTTTTTTTTTTTTTTTCTCTTTCCTTTCCTGGTCTTGCATTTTTTGTGTATTGTGTGTAAGACTGTTTTATGGCAGAGACAGTTCTGTAATAGGTTTGTGTTGTTGCTATTTGACTGACTCATTGATTTTGTTTGGAACTTTTAAGTGCCCTGAAATACAAGTTATTAAGAACAATCGTTATATTCTGTATCTGTGCATTCTCTTCCAGTAAATTCTTAAAACCTTTAAATCATGTACAAATATGCATATCACCTAGCACAAAGAGCCTAATATTGGTTAAATTCTGCTTTAGCAGCAGAAATAAATAGTACCAGTAACTAGCTGCTTTATAACCTTGCATTTGTCCACAGCATAAAACTGAATAAGAAATTATACCCTTGGATCAATTGTTGACTTATTTTATAAAATAATGAATTATCATCAGCGGCAAGTTTTCAGTGTGGTGTATTGCCTGTCATCTTCTGAGTCTTCCGTTTGTGCTTAGAATTTGAGACTTTATATGGGAGTCTTGAATGATTAAAGGGAAATGTCTTTAAATGAATTGTGCCCTGGACCAGCTGCTGTGGAAGTGTTAAACCTGACAATTAAAGCAGTGAATATCTAGCTTGATGGAATCAAATGGAAGTCTTAAAAACAAACAAACAAAAAAACCCAAAACAAAAACCACCAAAACAAAAAGCCCAACAATAACCTTACGTTAGAAAATTTGTCTTGTAAGAGTTTGTGTGTGTACGTATGAAAAAGTATACTGAGATATTTTTCAGTTTCAGAATCCTGATGAGTTCAGTATTTTGCTAGTAAGAATGAATTCCACAGTGTACAATATTCTGCTTCATTTCTAGGGGAAATACTGAGGTGGCAGATGTCAGTCTGTTTCTTAAATCTTCACAGTCAGTGGCCTTTTTTTCATGCAGACTCCTACATTGCTGCATATTCAGAGCTCTTAAGATGTAAGGTTGTCTTTTGAAAGGAATTTTATGTATATAAGTATATATACATTTAGTGAAAAGATAGTTAAAACATTATGTAAATCATAATATCTCAAGGGGAAGATGAAAGCAACTGGAGACAGCAACGTGTCATTCCAGAATAACTTTTTGTTTGAATAAATACTTTTATTATTAGTTCAAAATTAACTCAGAAGTGAATATTACTTTGAAGAAAGGCTATATGGACTTTGAAATGATATAGTAGAGCATCAAAACAGTTACAGTAATGGGTTGTGATTATATGGAATTTAACAGATCTAGCTCCTGCTAATAAAGTAGATCTTTCAAATACAGTGATAATTTTTTTAACAATTACAGAATAGACTTCTTATAACTGAAAAGTAGTTCAGGAGAAACAAAATGAGACTTATTCCACCTCTGCAGTGATCAAAAGGTTTAACATTCTGAAGTATTCATTTCACCTGCTGAAAAAAGTGAGGAAAAAGTCTGTAGAATGATTGAAATTAAATTTTCAGGCTATTAACAACCTTAAAAATGGAATCATGACGTAAAACTCATTTCCTCTTGCTTCTCATTTTCAAATAAAGTACTGTAATTTCTGTTAAGGTAGGAGTTTTTTTTAGGGAACAGTTTGGAATGAGCAAACTACCATTTAGCTGGGAATCTACATGAATGCAACTTCTTACATCCCTGTTTCTACTGTTGCTGTAAAAACAGCTGTTACCTTCTGATGCCACCCTAACTTCTCTAAACTAGAAGGAACTGGAAATACTCCACTGAGCCATTACTGGGTTGATTCCAAAGTTATTGAACTTGCTGGAGTTTTCTCATCTATTTCATTTCCGTGTTGTCTGTTGAGGTTAGTCTCATTTGTTAGCAAGCTGTGCTGTAATGCTGTAGTACCTAGTAACCTTAGTCATGGATCAATGTGCTAAACAATGAGCAATCAGGAACAAATGGATGGGCTGTGCCTAGAGAGTTTCAAATCCAAGTGCTTAAAATGCATAATGTAGCTGGTGTTAAATGTATCCTACAGAAAATAGTACAAGGCAAAGCTGGACAGATTAGTGACAGAGAAACTCCTGTTGCACATGACTAAGTACACAGAAGCCACATCTGTGTCCAGGAGTCTCATGAACTGCACAAATGTTTGCAGACTAAGAGAAAGTCTGGGGAAAGCACCACATATACTTGCCCTCTTCTTATCCTGTTTTGAGAGCCTCCAGCCTAACTGG
Organism: Haliaeetus albicilla; assembly: GCF_947461875.1. NCBI lineage: Eukaryota > Metazoa > Chordata > Aves > Accipitriformes > Accipitridae > Haliaeetus > Haliaeetus albicilla. Next base: position 8,068,249 of record NC_091492.1, read on the forward strand.
ATCTTTCGTTTGACCCGATATAGTTGTTGTGTTCTTATGTTGCTCTCCTTGAAAGTTATTCTGTAATGAAGTCATTCACAAAGGCAGTGTTTTTTGATGTAGTGAATCACAGAACTGCAGAAAAAGACTAAATCATTCCTGTTAGTTCAAAGAGTAGTTGTGTGCCAAAAGAACAGCTTCAGCTCCAGGTACACAGAAGTCTTGCTGCCTCACAGCCACTTCAACTTTCATTAGTTTATTGATTGCTTCCAACTGTTGCAGAAACAGTTCTGGACTGGAGAGTCAGGCACTGTGAGATAGTTATTTGATTACTAACAATTTAGGAATTCTGGTGGCTAGCAAAATGAGCAACCCTAACAATGGGACTTTTTGTTGTATTATTCAGGGAGGAAGGGGATCTAACATGAATATGTACAGACTTTGGCCACAAACACATTTAGCAGGGAGCCAGTGTACCGAAACAGCGCAACTCTTGTTACTAGAGCCACTTATCTGGCTCTGATATGTAATTATTTAAAGCAAAGTAGAAAACTGGCACCAGAGGAGAACCTGATTCCCACATACTTCATTAAGACCTAGCATATTTTTATGGGAGGTTGCAAACCAACAGTTCTGCCATTCAGAAGATGGACGTACACTTCGATCTTCTGCAGCTAACAGTTTAGCTACTGTACCGCTGCATTTATTAAGCTTTATTAGCCCTCTTCAGTGAGGGGTTAGGTATACACTTAGCTTACCAACTGATTGAAACCCATGGATGACAAGACTGAGTACGTGTAGTGTTGGAAGGTCCTAGCAGCTGTGCAATGCCAGAACGTAGCTTGTTATGCCTTTGCCCATCAGTAAAAGCATTTAACTATTCACCAGCAGAAGCTTAAAATTTGTTTCTATGGCACAGTGTGCTGTTGTGTAGATTCCCATGCTAGCTGTAAAGGAGCTGAGGCACAAGAGCCAGGATATCTGCCCTAGTAAAGTGCTTTGACCAAGCAGAAATGGAGCAAACAAAAGAACAAACTCAGGTGTTTCTTCAAAGCAAGGCATTATACTGTGTCAACAAACTCTAGGGGACTTTATTACTGTCAGCATTAGAAAGGGAATTTGCAAATGATAGAGTGATATAAGTGTTGAAATTTGGAACTTAGGCACCCAAATCCTGCCTTCTCAATCTGGTCTGTTACTGAGAATGCGAGCCTATCTGACTGGCAGCTTCAGAACTACTGTTACGAACCTGTAATTGGTTTTCCTTCTCTTATGATCCTGCAGATGTTCCCTGAACATGGACAGGCTTCCTGCAGGTCACAGGCAGATTTTAAAATTAGTAAAATGGAAAATATTTTTTCTTTTTCTGTTGCTTGTTTAGGTTTTGGGGGTTGGGTTTTGGTGGGGTTTTTTTCCTGTTTAAAGCTATTATATAGGCCAAAGTTTTGCTAAAGGTGGTAAACTCTCCAACTTTAAATTTCAGGCTAGACATTAGTTGAGAGTAAACTCTTACAGCCCATATTACAAGTGGGTAGGAGATACTGTCCGGCTCTGTGCCAGGATTCACCTCAGGAGTTTGTGAAATAGCTGGAACAATAACGCTAGTCTGATTTGGGAGGGCTTCTAAATGCTGTTATAACAAAAATACTCATCAACCGATGAGGGTTACTAGTTTCTAAAATTAGTAGGGTTATAATCCATACTTTACTATTTTCCTGCCCCCTGTTGTTAATAGTTTACTTATGTTAGTTAAGTGTTGTTCACAGTTGTCTTCCAATCCACATGCTTCCCTTTCCCTTATGCGTACATTTGCAGGAGCTCATATTGTAGGTTAGGGATATTCCCTTCCCACATCATGCAAATGACGTGTAATATCTTTGTGCCAGCCTGAGAATTAAAGGCAGCCTTGTCATAAATACTTTAAACTTTGCTACACCAGTTAGGTGTTTCAGTGAGACTAAAGTGAGTCTCTAATGGCTGATGCAACCCTTATTATGTGATTCTGATTTCTCCACAGAATATAAACATGTTTCCTAATTAGGACTAAGACTGTGAATAGGCCATTATCCTTCAGGTTTCCAAGAGTCTATTCTGCTGGAGAATAATAAAGGGGCACTGGAAAACAGGTATCAACAAATTAATATAGAACGGTATATTAAATAGCCCACAGCAAAGTGCTAAGTAAATATGAGCAGATAAATCCTAGCTTATGCTGAAAACTAGCGTTTGGTGTTGATGACAATGCACCAAGACAGTTTTGGGAGCTGCTAAGCTGGCAAGTGGATCCTGGTGGAAGGACCAAGCTTTGAGTCAGCCTGTCATACAGTCAGCATTCTTGCAGACTGATGCTGTGATCCCAGGCAAATCCTCTCTGATCCTCCGTGTTTGGGTTGTAAATTCTTGAAAGTGGGGATTGTCTCCCAGGATGTACTTAGACATTGTACAAGCTTAGTCTCTGCTGGATAAATCCTGTCTGCAATGCGTGTGATAATTTAGTGGTGGTCGTGGCTACATGTGACTTCTGCCCTAGAGAAACTGTCCATCGTACTCCCAGGGCAGAATTAACATGTACCCTTACATTTCATAATGCGTTTTTCTTTCAAGTCCATGTGCTATTTACATAGCAGAAGTGTGTTCTTGTTTGAGTGGACCATTATGCTATTCCTCATGTGTGGGAGTGTCCTTGTTTATTGTTCTCAGCTGAGATGGAGGATGAGTTCTTTAGAGCAATAATCTGTGCACCAGCCTGGGTCTCTTGATTTAGTGTGATGCATCAAAGGAGTCCAGAAGACCTGAAGAGCTACATTCTAACAGTATCAGTATGTGAAATGTGAAGTTCTACCCATGTTTTTCTTTTTAGTTCTCTCAGTACTTATATATTGGGGGAAAAAATAAAGAAAATCAAGGCAACAGCATTTAGCTCATTACAACTTGCCCTTTTCACTGGATATAAAGAAACAGTAGAAGGATACTAGGTATTTAAATTTATGTAGTGCAAAGTGTGAATACTCATCTGATCTTTATTTGTGCTGCTGGAAACTTTTTGAAGACTATCCATTGCTGCTTCACATGTAGAGAGACAGATCTTTGACTGGGAGCCTCAGTCTTGGCACAGAGTTTATAAACCTTCTGCCTGAGTATTGGGAGCCTTCAATCTCCAGCATGCTGCACTAATGTTGCTATTTACTGTAATGCACAGGGAGCCAAAAGACTCCTGTCTCATAATAGTAACATGTACTGTCTCTGTCTGATAGAGTATTGATACAAAATACACAATAAATATCTTCATCCTCTCCTCTGTTTTGAAGAAGTCTCTGGCAAAGAATAAGACAAGGTTTTCAATACTTTCTTGTTTTGGAATCACATCATTGATGCAAAGGTTTTTCTGCAGTATCAGAGATTCATTTGTGTTTAGTGGGGATGGAATAAGTTCAAATGTTCAGAGGAATTCACACTAAAGTTTCATCACTAAAGCACTTGCACCTCTCAGGTCTTTTGATAGTTTGGCACACATACATACTGGCAACAATAATCTTTATAAAGCTCTGAAAAGATTTTTTAAATATATTTATTTTAGCCAACTTTATTATTTCATATAGCAGAAGTATGTCTTTATAAGGGAATATCCTGTTTGACTATCTTTCAGAAGCTGTAACTATTCTCTTGGAAAAAGCAGAAGAATAACACAGTGTTGAGATTTTGGCATGTAAATTTGATGCCACCTACTTAAAGACAAATCAAGATAAACAAAGATAAATCATTCAGGCAAAAGCTACCCTTTCTGTCTCTGGCATTAGTAGAAGAGCAGAGGCTCAGCTCATACTCTGAGACCAGACAAACTTGTATTGTCATTGTGGTTAATATTGGTGGCACTTTGTTAGTCCCTGGTCTGCATTAAAAGCTAAGTGAGATCGCATCTAAGCTGGCATTACTAAGTGGAAGGAAAACCAAGCTAGACTGGAAAAAGAAGAAAGAATCAAGGAAAAGGACATAAAGGAGAGGCTGACAGGAATTAATATCTCACTTTTCAAATTTGAGGCATAACCAAATCTGGCAACATCAGGTGAGCTCAAAATACACTGAGGATTGGAAACAAGACTACAGTGTTAGGGCTTCATGCTACAATGCTTGCCCAAGTTCACTTTTTGTATTTCTTTCTGTTGTATATTGTGCTTTTTGGGTAAACAAAGCCTCCCAAAAGCTGGAAATTTTTCCACAGTTGGCCAATCAGAATTTATTTTGGTGCTTTTATTATAAGCCTCTCTCCCAATTTAGAAAATCTTTCATCCCTTTTGCATTGCAACCTCTGATTTTACAAAGTGTCTTTCATTTATCCTACTTTTCCAAATATACAACTGTATTTGGCTCAGTCTGAATGTGTTTAATTAGTGTTAACTCTCATAACAATTTATGCAATAGTGCAAATCGGATAATAGGACTATTTTGAAGTGTAGGCATCTACTCAATAGCTTTGAATGCTGGGCTGCACCCTACCCACCTGAGTTCAGTGAGGTTGTGTATGACTTACAGTACTTCCTGGCTATTTCTGAAACAGAGAGCATGATGCCACTTGGAGGTATCAAACTGCATTATATATGAAGCTCCCTACGTGAGCAGGATACTTTGCTGAATGGGGAGGTATTAACAGTACAGAGAATAGTAACAGACCCGAAATTCCTGGTGAAATTACTGAGATGAAACTGTTAATGAACTTTGTAGAAGATCTGATTTGTTTGGTCTGAGGCTTATTTGCGAATTGAAATCTTGAATGCCTGTGCACAGAAAACCATTACAACTCAGAAAGCAATGGATTATTGTGTGTGGAAAGCAGCTTCCTATAAAAAAAGAAACTAACGGAGTTTCTTTAACTTCTTTCACATAGAAATAATGTAAATTCCCAAACCATTTTCCTTTTGTCCAAGAGATTTCTAATAAAAGCTTAAATTTTGAACTGACTTTACAAGAAGAAATGAGAAATTGGGAGGGAGGATGACTTCATAATGCATGAATTCAAAATTCATGATTTTCATTTCGTTATCATCCTTCACCAGCATAAGAAGTAGATGTATATCAAATATTTTTCTCCCAAGTGCAAGCAGAAATCTAGCTTATATGATGGTACTTTATTTACTGACAACCTTTACAGGTATGTGAATGAAAAGCCATTGTTTCTTTTCCTCCAGGGGAGAAATTTCAGTGCCATCTTATCCCCTAATTGAAGTGAATTTTGCTGGTCTCAGCTCACTTCCTAGTAACTCTATTCCATATTAGATATTATTATTTAAAAAAAGGGACAAATTGACAGCATCTGATAGTGAGAGTCCTTGGAATTGAATTAGCTCCTCAGTCAGGATTGAGGTCATTGCTGGGACAATGTAGCAAAATCATTTTATTCAGTGGCCTTTCACAGTAGCTGTATGTGAAAGCCAAAAAGTCTCTGTGCTTCTTATTCAGCGATGTCAGAGAATGTCAGAGCAGAGATGCAGAATACATTGGAGTGAAGAAGTTATATGTAATGAGTTTGTTTTTAGAATGGTAGAGGTTTGACTTAATCTGGAGGAAGATGATTTTTGTGTTTTGTAATTTTATGATTGGAAATGAGACACTGATGACATCAGAATTCCTCTGATTTATTCTTCGCTCACATGAATTATCCTGGGGCTTTAGTTCTGTCATTCTGCCTTCTGTTTTCTATTGGGTTTAGAATCGGAATTAAATAAGAAGATACTCTTAGGGTAATGTATCTTACAAGACAAGGCAGATACTTTCTTTGCTTTAAGAATTAGAAGTTGAAGTGGACAAGCACACTTAAATATGTTCACCAGCCAGCTCCGATTCTCACAGAAGGTCCACATTCACCTTTCTTCATGTTGGGGTTCTTTGTTGTCTTTTGGGAGGGCTTTAAACCTAATCACATTTGGTAACAGCAGAATAGACTATTTTGTACAGGACTTGACAAGTTACTTTACCTAAATAGCTCCCAGTGATTTGTAGCTGAAGGAGATTTTTTATCTTCCATCAGTCTTGATTTAAGCCTTCCTGCTCTCATTTACTCATCCATAGTCTGAAGAATATGATTCAGGATTTTAAAATACTAGCTGTTAACATTTCTTCTTATTTTTCTTCCTTCATGATCTAACTTGCAAAACAAAAAACCAAACAACACCGCCCCCCCCAACCTGCAAATATAGGACTAAGCTACTGTGCTTAGGTACTGTAGACACGTTATGTACAGTTACTAAACTATTCTTTTCCTAGCTAGTAATTTACTACTCATATGTATAACTATTCTATCATCTATTTGATATACTTGGAATAAAATTTTTATGTTATAGTATCCATATGGCAGAAATAGACATGGTTTTGTGTACTATCTAAAATGAAACAGAGCCAGTTAAAAGTGTACCAAATAACAAAATTGGCAAGTAACCTGTTGAAATTTTAAAATCAGGTTTTTCTTTGAGTCTGATAAGAAACAGTTATTAGTGTGAAGTTCATAACATAAAATTGAATATTTTTCTGATCTGTGGTATGCTATCAAAATGGAAGTGTCAAAATGAGAGATCTTGTGAAATATTTTCCTCACAAAGAAAATACTCTCTGGGAGATACTTAATTTAGAAAAATCTTACTGTTGGTGAAACACAAACCAGGCAATACTGATCTAGCATTTCAGTCACTCAGATGCTATAGTGAAACTGCTCTTGTATAATTACCTGCTCAGTTAATTTCAGGCAAGTATTTTTGATACAAACCTAAAAATTCTTATTGGTCTCAAAACATGCAAAATCCCGGTCTCCAGTGATACTTGAATTCCCTTCTGTCCATTTATACCTTGTATCAAGGCAATAATGCAGCCTTGGATTTAGTTCCAAGCCTTGTTCTTTAATCTCCTTTCCAAGTGTATTTAGAAAAAAGCAATAGCCAGTGTTTAATTATCTTCTGCACCAGTAGTTCTGCCCTTGGCGAGTAGAGGATTATTTGCCTCACGTCAGCAATCCAGTGGATTCTCTGTGCGCTCTCTGACCCAGTTGCTGAGAATCTGCAATGGCAATACAAGCAGAGGACCAGGAAAGTACTCTACAAAAGAAGGGTGACAGCATCGCTAGCACTAGCATGAAAAGAGGGAGGGCTATTTTCTCCCTTTTTTGTCTGTTTGTTTGTTATGCTTTGGAGGCCTGCACAATTAGAAGAACTAGGGGAGAAACCTCGGTAGCATTCACTCAGTTTAACTGAAAGTCTGTGACCTGGAGGGCTTTTCTGCTGTGTCTGACCTTTGTTAAACTGTTTTCAGCTAATCTCTTTGGGATACTGTCAAGCGAAGTGTTCATGCTGCACTTTGTATTTTTAATACTTAAAAGTAAGTACTTTTGCACTGAGAAACACTAGTCCCCTGGCTGTTACTGTGCTAGTTGTGATATTAATTTAGTTCAAGACAAAATGTGTGCTGTTAATTTGTTCAATGTTAGCCTTCTTCCAGTTTAGTTACTGGTGAAAGCAGGCTTTCTCTCAACTCGTGTATGTTACAAAAAGGTGAAAGAAAGCTATTTGTGGGAGTGGGAAAAATTCCAGATAATTTAAATCATCTTAATGAAAGAGGAAAGGGAGCTGAGATTCTCATTTTGGCTTTAAAGCTATAAGGCAGAGGTTGAAGTGCTAAGAACAAGTTTCAGATGAGAAGAATAGTTATGAACTTGATGAATTAATTAGGGTCAAAAATTAAAATATGACTCTGATGCTGTACCTCTGAGTCATTTGAATATACTTGGAATGGCAGTGAATAAAAATGCTTAGGCTTACCCAAGCTAAAAATGCCATCATTTTTTGGCTGACATAGGGAATATAGCTTAAAATGTGTATGTCATTTAAATGCCAGAAATGTCTGATAATTCACAGGAAAATTAAGGCACTTATAATGACAGAGCTCGTTTTAGCAGTGTGATGATGAGAATTGAACCCAAGCCCAGGCATCAAAGCAATTCAGCAGGCTCACAGCTTCATTTGTACTTGTTGTTCCAGTTTTCCTAATCATAGTTGCTCAGGGACTCCAGTATGGGACACAGCATTGTCACTTTTACAGTAAATCCAGACATTCTTTAGCAGCTTCTCTGTAGGTAAGAGTTGCACTGTGTTGTTTCGTTTTTTTCCTACCTTGTCAGATACATGTGACAGGTTAGCACCGATTTTTGACTACATGCTCCATTTTCACTACATGCCGAGGCAATTTGCTATCAGTGTGCTTTGTTATTTCCTCTGCTTTGTCTTTCTGACCTGCAAGGTGCTTCTCGGCAGTAACTGCTCTTTGAATACAAACATTCTGAAAGCTCTCCAGGCTGCATGCTGTCGCTGTGAGTTTGTATAAGAGTTTTAATGTGTAAGAACTAGGTTTCTGTTTAAGTACCCTTTTTTGGCTGCAGGCCAAGTTATTGTTTAACAGTCAACTTCCACTGAGTAGGTAATATCACTGTTTAGCCTCCAAATGATTAGGGCTGGATGAGCTCAAGAGATGCTGGGTGTTTCTGCGCCTCACTCTTCCTCCTGCAGCCTTGTGGACTCTGAAATGCTTGCACACCTAGAGAACACCCCAGTGTTTCCTCACCTGTTGGCCTCCCAACCTTTAAAAATGGAGAGGAGAGCCTCATTTGAAAACACACGGTATTTTCAGTTGCTAAAGGTTTTCTGTTCGTTTTGGGGTTTTACAGAAGTCACTTATTTAGGAGCATTAATGTACTGTTAAGGTAACAGGAGAGAAAGCAACTATAATGATTACTCTGTTTCCTACAAGAACTCAAGGAAAACAATCAAAATGAAGATAAAGCTCTGCTAATGTTACTAATAATACACTTGAAAATGTTTTCCTTCAGTCTATCTTCTTTTCTTCTATTGACTATAAAGCCGAGTTAATAGGTTTGTTCACTTAAGACATATATCTATAGGCTTTTTACACATTCTGGTTGCTTCTTCCATCATTTTGTCCATGATATACCAATCTGTTCTCAGGGCTGTGCTTGCATTTTTTTTTTCCTTGGTGGTGGTTTCTCTTTTCTCAAGCTGCTCTTTCAAAATACCCGAGTGGTCAGGATTGGCTCCTGGTAGACTCTCTAGGGGACTCAGTGATGTGTCAGGGATAGATTTATATGGGGAGATTCTAAGCAGCCTGTTGGCTTTATAAATGGAGACTCATATAAAAATGAAAAATAGTTAACCATGATTCTGTACATCTAGAAATTGAAGTTAGCTGATTTTAATCCCCTGTGTAGTACACACCTCCCCTCTATACAATTTAAGTGGCATGTAGCACATTTAAATACAATTAATGAGTAGCTAGTACCTTAGAATGGTGGTATTCCTAATAAAACTTGGCTCATCTGTGGAATCTAGAGCCTTTACACTGTAGTTCTATATTAAATTGTCATTTATTGATTATTGTCATTTATTAAGTTAACAAAGTTCTTATACTCAGTCAGTAGCAGGGCTGGATACTAAACTATGCATCCTGATTTCATAACCCCTATTCTAGCCAGTAGATCTCATTGCTTTCTTTTGCTTTTACTAGTTAATAATTCATTGCTCTAAAATATGTATGTATTTCAATAAATGCATGTATATTACAAAAGGAGTGTATAGGCATCTACAGACACACACAGTGAAATACAGACTAAGTAATGCAAATCTGCAGTCTAATAAAGTAAAGCCATTTAACACTATTCTGATTTGCTAAGCAATGCCTAAGCTGAACAATATTATCAGATTCAGCAGCTGCTCTTTTGTTCTGCCACAGGCTGAAATACGGGAGGTAAACAAAAATGGAGCTAAAACCCCACAGCAACAAGGGCTTGAAAAGCTTGATGAGGGCTTTATTTTACCTCTAAACCTACATATATTCTACCTGTCAAGCCTTTATTGCTTCAGTGTCCATTAAGGCAGTACCACATGCTTTTGTTGGGGAGTCAGTATATACCTACTTTTTAACCAGAGGATGAGTCATGTGCTCAGTGAATATTTTCAGAAGATTTTGCTCGCTGCATTTCTGTTCATCAGATACACAGGCTTTAAGGGGGGCAAGGATCAAACCAATTGCGTAGTCCTGGACTGCATTAGACCTGCTTCTTTGACTTTGTCCATGTGGCACAATTCAGTGTGCAGTAAGGAAAGCCAAGTTAGCTCAGAGCGAATTAGCTTTCAGGACCTGGGCTATGTAGCTGTGTAAGTGCCCAGGGATCACCCTGCCTGTCCAGTACAGGGAGAAGGATGTAGAGCAAATGCATCAGTACTGCTTGTTACACTCAAGCTGGCTTGAGCAGAGCATTGCATTGCATTGCACTGTGTTCTGTAGAACAGATAGAGCCTTACTTCTTTTGGCATATTTATTCAACTGTTTCCCTCTTGATTTTAGCTTTTTTTGTACAGTAACGGTGATTATCAATATTATTCATACTTTGTGATAGCTGGCAGTTACCTGTCCTGTGGAAAGACAAGACAGCATTTTCAGCTTTATTTGGAGTAAAAGATCCTGTTAACCCACTACTTAATGAAGAAAACTCTCGGAATGGGAGTAAGACGGTGTCAGGACCCAGACTGACAGACCAGGGAGTCCTGTTTAATTCGAAATTCCCTTGGGCTAAATTAAGGTGAAAGGACACCAAACGATCCGTTAAAGATTTTATTCATGACAAAAGCAAACTGAACTGGGGAGGCGTGGTAGTAGGTGACAGGGTTTCTCACAACAGGAATTGGCATCAGACTACTTCTGTAAACCATGTAACCATATACATCAATTCAGGGAATAAGGAGATCCATCCTGCTGAGTCACGAGGTTCAGAGCAGACCCCCTTGCTTTCCAGACTTCTCCTCAGAGAAGGGTCTAGGGGCGGCTGGATCCACTCTTAGTCTCAGACTTGGTGAACGGTTTATATCTTTAAAAGGATGTGTAGGGATTGTGGAAAAGGAAAGAGAGAAGAAGACAGAGAGAGAAAAAGGAAGAGAGAAAGATTTCACCGGTCCTGGGTCCAGCAATGGTCCAGTCAGCTGAGGGGTCCAGTCCCGGTGGGTTTGCGCAGCTGGGGCTTCAGTTGGTGTCCTTTTATCATCCTTGTCCCTCCTTCAGGCGGGCACCCGAACTCCTCAGGTTAATGAGCAGGCTGTGAGCCTTTGGGCTTGGGGGTCCTTTGGGGAGTAACTTCTCCTTCCCTGCAGATGTGGCCGTTGTTTGATCTTTGTATCAGAACAGCTGATCAGAACAGGGAGCTGTGCACCCTCCAGCACGCCCTCCCCCTCCTGTTGCTGGTGCCTGAGCTGATGGGCTTTTCACCTTGGTTCCTTGCTGTGCAGGGTTTGTCTTTAAGCAGAACTTGCCCCACCACAATGTTTGAGACATTAACTCTTTCAGTCTCTCACATACGGTGTCTATTTTAAACCATATCCATAATATAATTGTTTACTTTCTTTGTGTATAAAAGGTATATTCTGTCCAGGACTTAAATACTATGTAGATAGCTGTGCATTCAGGTACAAATAACTGATTTTTTTCAATAAATTATGTTATTTAAATAAAATCTCAGTAATAATGAAGGAGTTTCCTGGCTAAAACATTTTTGGGGATCCATTAACTGAACCAATTCAATAATTTGCTGGAGGGCTCATGTTTGTAATGTAACGCTTATGGCCCGATAGATTTATTATTGACTTAGTTTTTATTAAAAACAACACAGAAGGTATCAGTAGCTTGCTTGCTGTTAGACAGTTATCTGAGGAAGGCATCCAGCCCTTATATCAAGAAGGGCATCAATTCTGAACATGAAAATTGATTGATTCTTAAATGAAATACTTTCAATATTTCATGGGAAGAATTTTTTATGGCAAAGTAATACATACCACAATAACTGTCTCCTAGGCAGAAAACAAACTTGTTTGCTAAAACTTGGGTTTTTTTCTTGAATTCAGGCTTTTTCTACTATGGCTCTGATTTGTAGCAAATATTTTTTTCATCTGCAGCCAACATCACCATAGCAGAAAGTGGTACTGCACTAGAGAAACACTGTTTGTATCTGCTTTTGCTATTGGTTTCCAAGAATAGCTACCTGTGCAGCTGTTGAAGGTCTCTTGTAAAGGTCTGAAGTAACCCACGTGTTAATTTAGAATAATAAAACTGAAAATTGGAAAAAGCAACAAGCATGTGATGTCATTACATTAACCTGAAAGCTAGGTGGGAAATGCTAAGTTGGACGGTGTGTATTACAGGAATTAAGTTGCTGTTGCAAGTGAAATTCTTTTAGTCCACACAGCTACTAGCTTCTTTTTAACTTTTTCCTTGTTTCCAGTATTGACTGTAAACTTCTATTACAAGTATATATTGCCAGTCTTCCTCACACTTTTGTAGTTTCAGTGGTGGGAAGGGTGATGCGTAGGAATATCATAGGCTTAACAGGAATGTAAGCATATAAAAAAAGACCTTGAATAGGAAAAAATCTTTTTGCACAGAGTAGATAATACAGTGACAGCAAATATGATTGCAGTAGACTTTTTTTACAGTCCATTACAGACCCATGAGAGTCTCATGGCTGTTTTCATTCTGATTTAAGAAGCTACAATTTCCTCAATTCCTCCCCCCCAGCCCCCCCTCAATTCATAAAACTTCTCCAGAGAGTGGGAGTATATCCTGATAGAAACTAATTGCTATGGATTAAAGGAACAAGCTTGCAGCCTCCACATATTATATCAGCACTCAGAACAGACACCCAAGTTTTTTATGAGAAGGAAATTACATTTGAAGTACTCTCAATATTCATAAACTCTTAGGCTCTCTTAAAACCTGGGTGCAGTGTTATTTTAATGGTGCACAGTGATTGGTTGTGTGGAGGAGGTAAAATTGGTTTGTCACAGATCCAGAAGTGATAAAGCTGATTTTGAAATGGAGATTAAGGCCTTGTGGGGGGGAATGACAGTTTTCTTTAATAGAAGAAATATTTAATGCAGTAATGCTCATTAATTTTCATTTTTATGTGCGTGTTCTGTTCCAGCCAGGTACATCAGAGGTCAAATTCTCTGAGACATAGTTTCTGAAGGATTTTTTTTCATGCTTAAGTTATCTCAGAACAGAAAGTCCCTCTGTAAGTATGAACAAAATTCACAGATTCATGGATCTTTATAGTCAGCTTCAAACCTCCAATAGCCTATTATCTTGAACTGCTTACGAAGTGTGAATGATTAGCCTCAAACCTAGGGAAGGAACAGGAACAGATGTGAACTTCACAAATGGTGTCTGTAAATAAAGGCCTAAAACACAGAGTTGGACCTGTGCACGTAAATATATTATTCCTTTTTGGTTTGTTTTTATCTCACTTACTCCCAAAGAAAACATACCTGTGCAGAGGACATTTGGATATTTCTGACCATTACAATCTGTATGAAAATTCTCAATGCAGCTAAAAGGAGGGGTCTGTTGGCTGTTAATTAAAAGAAATTCATCCACTAATTTCATACTGTTTTTAAGATTAAACATTAAAATTCACTAGGTTTAGGAGAAAAATAGACAATTATTTTCCCAATGGAGTGAGGCCACAAAAAAGTCATCTGATCAGTTACTAGAACTTTTTTTTTTTTTTTTTGCCATTCCATCAGGCAAAGTGATATGAGGTGATTGAAAAAAATCTAGAATAAACAAAGACAATCCCACAGTATGAAAAGGAAACCTCCTCTAAAGGCATACACATGCAAAGGCAGAGGAAAACAGAACTTTATCAGCCACATCAATATTTTACTGCAGTTACAAATTCACACAGATGCCAAGATATTTTATGTTGCCAAATGGCGCTTTTATTTTGCAGCACATGTTGAGCATTCTTTTTTAGAAGTGAACACATCTGCTATGACTTCTTCCAATATCCATTTTTCCTTCTCTGCAATTTTGGCTATGAAGATTACAAAGCCATAAATCAGAACCACAGCAAATGCAAGGGATCTGATTTACAAATGCAGTTAATCTTTGCGTTTGCAAATGCTACAAGCAATGCATGGAAGCTAGGGATCCCTTGGCTTTGTAGGGTGGCATTTCTTAACCTTTGCAAGAGGGGCTTCTGTGGAGAGAAATGGGAAAAAGATAAGTCTGTTTTCCCAAATGTTTTTCGTGATTAGATGAGGACAGAGTTGAAGGGCTAGTGCTGAACTCCAAATTCTGCTTATGAGAGAGATGAGCCGGTGATCCGATGGGTGTGGGTTTTATTGGTATCCAGCTAGTCTCCATCTTTGTTTTTCACAGAGACTAATTCCTAACTTGTCACTAGTAGAATGTGAACAGAATAACTTTATATAGAACCCTCTAGATTGCAAAATACCCAAGCACTTGCTTGATTCAAAATACCTTATTTTGTTATTGCTTTCCTGTACCTTCAGCCAAAGTTTATTTCATACTGTTGAATCTTTGCTAGAGTCACACTTTTGAGGGACACAGAGAGAAGATCCTTCTTGAAGGGGAGTGAGCATCCTGGTGAAAAGGCTTTTAAGAGTTTGCAGATAACTATTAGATAAGTTAACAGCATTTATTTTTTCACTAAGTTAACGTGTAAGATGAATATGGGTACTTGGTAACCTCAGAATGTTTTTGGAAGATCTACATTTAGTTCTAAGACAACTAATTCAGAATTAAATGCTACAGTGACACACAAAAGATTATTTAATTTGTTTAACATCATTTGTATAATGATATCTCCATCTTAATCATAGGTCCACCTCTTTTGTGAGTTTAAGTTGAGATTCTCATCCTTATGTATTTCCCGGTTCTGGTCCATAAAAAAAAGATATCCCGTGTCACTCTGTGGTACATGATAGAGACTGGCTTGAATTGTAACATTTAGACTTGGGTTTTTAAAGACCCATTCTTCTTCCTTCTAGCACCTCATTAGCCTGTCTACATATTCTCCTGACTTCCAGGAGGGGGGAGTTGTCGCTTTCAGGGCTTTGAGTAAATAGGAGGGACAAGTCTTTTTAGCTTTTTCTTGTCATTGTCTGCCCACCCCTCCGCCTCCCTCGCACAATAATTGTATTCTTACAAAAAAATATTTTCTTCTCTTGTGGTATAGAAAGCTATTTAAGCTGCATTGCTTCCTTTTGCTCTGTCTCCTGTCTTGTGAAGTTTCAATAAAAGGGGCGTGGTATTGGCTTAGCTAGTCCGAAAGTGGAGGTAAAGCAGCTAATAAAACTAAAATACTAACATCAAGTCTTTACATTTTCAGAAAGAATAACATCTATATAAAGGGCTAGAGCAGCTACTCACTGCTAAATACCAATGACCAGTAGCCACTGGCTATTTTTATTTTAGCCGGTTGTTTACATTTGGCTCTTTACTGGTGAAATGCATTGGGAACCAGAGGTTTTTTTCCCCGTAGTGCCTCAAGTTAGAATTAAAGTTGCAACAGTATGAGCAGGAGTTAATTCATTCTGCTATTAAGCCTTCAGTTACACTGAGGCTTTATCATTCACTGCTAATAAATGGTATTTATAGTTGGCATATACCTCCTGTAGCAACAATAACAAATGTGTTGCCTGAGATAACCTACTTTATATAGCTGTTAAAAGGCACTTTTCATTCAAGTTTCACAATTTAAAAAATTCATTATAAACCTCTTGAATCCTCCAAGGACTGAAACAATGCATGAAGCGGGATGTTTAAAGTGCAGACCAGATTTTGAAAAGGGCTCAGAAGAGCCCACAATAGAGATCTGATACTTAAGTATGCTAAGCACACGGCAGCTCCTAATGCGATACTTAGATCTAGATTCTCAAAAGAGTTCAGAAGAACCTTGTGTGCTGGGAGCTTTTGAAACACTGGCCATGTCACAACAAGCACTGCTGGGGACTTTACACTCCTCAAAATCTGCTAAGTTGGGCTTTGATTTCTCTGGATCTTAAGCACTTTCGAATGTCTGGACCTAAACAAAGATCTATGCTTTATGTGGGATTATTTCCTTTTATCTAACAATATCATTATTCCATCCTTTCCTATAATTAAATAAAAAAAAATACATGGCATGATGTAAGATGCCTATAAGCTTATGAGAACTGGGTAATATTCTTCTGACCGCTGTGTATCCTCACTTGTCTTGGAAGCGAGCCAGAACAGGGTTGTCAATTTTGCCATATAAGCACAACTGAGAATCCTGTTTGAGCAAAATAAAAGTTGATAACTCCTGCCTCACCTCTGGAAGTTTCAATCTCTGTAGGACTCAGTGCATCTGAGGGTAAAAATAACTGTGTGCTGTGACTTGGCAATAAGGTGGGGGAAATTTCTATTCCAAAGGTGTCCGACACTTTAAGTAGTTCTCACACCCTTCCATGTTGCCAGGTCTTGAGTCAGCTGTTTGTGTGGGTGTTACCCAACAGAGAAGACACAGACCTTTTGGGCCAATTGGAGAAGTGAGCAAATGGGATGGAAACTTCTGAAAACACACAAAAAATGCAGAAGAGCCACCAAAAAGTTAAATCCCTGACTATTCTCTGTGGAACCAAAACTTGATCAGTTGGCTACTGTTACTAACTAATCAAGTAACTAGTAGTAACTACTGTTAGTTACTACAGCTCTAGGCCAGAAGAGCAACAAGTGTAGGTAGCTGGGCCTTGCACATTGTGTGTCATTGTTGGAATGTCAGATAGATAAAAAGCAAAGACAGAAGTGTGGTAAAGAGAAAGAGCTTGAGTCCTTGTCTTTGCTCTCCCTGATAGTGAGGATTTCATTTGGATGATTCAGTTTACCACTTCCTACATTTGCTGTGAATCAGTATTGAAGTGTCATGTTGTAGGAGCTGCCTCTTGATGGAAACTTAAATTAGCATTAAGGAGCAGCCACAGACTTCGCAAGATAATCTGGCTTTATTTGTGCCTTCCCTTCCTGGCCTCTGTGTGTATATATATCATTACTAGGGAAAATTACTTTTCTTTGTGCTGCCCTTTAGAATTGTGAACAAATTACACCAGTCCATTGAATGAACAGTAGCACAGAGATTAAACACGGGGGGTGTCAAACTGCTAAAAGTGTGCTAAACAACCATAAAAAGCTTTGAAAGGGATGGCAAGGAAGAAGATACTGAATTAATCTTAGTATTGCATGTGACAGTGCAAGGACTTTAATGTGGGGGAGATGCATTCTGTAAGACCAGGGAAAGGAAAGTTTTGTACCCTTTGGAAGTGGTGCTGGGGAGTCACTTGCTGGTGTGCAGAAGGAGACACCTCTGAGTGGTGGTACTGATTTCACATTCAAAGAAGCAGAACAAGTATTGTGGAAGGAGTGATGAAGTGTGTATGTGGGAGTATGGATAACCAAGCTCTAAAAATCCTATTTGATTAAATGCAACATATAGTGGTGCCAAGGATTTAGTCTATACTTGTCGCTGAAGGATTGTGGTTTGCTTGTTATCTTTTTGTTTTTCAAATCCCTTAAATAATCATAGAATCATAGAATTGTTTAGGTAGGAAAAGACCTTTAAGATCATCAAGTCCCACTGCCAACCCAATACCACCATGCCCACTAAACTATGTCCTGAAATATCTAGGGGCAGATTATCCTGTGGTGTAAACTGGGAAATTTCATCTAAGTTGAGAGCTACCTTGAGGTGAGGCGAGATAAGGGTCTGCTCTCAGAGTCATTTTCAGCTGGAACAGTAAGATGGCTAATGTTTTTTTATTTTTGCCTGGCCTTCACTGGCAGTTTCGAAAATTAAATGTATTGTTCCTGCATGCGTCTGGACCCATAGGGATTTGGGAGTGAAGTGCTAATAGTATGCAGTACCCTTTATACAACAGTCTGTTTTTTCACAGGGGCTGAGGCTGATGCTTTTTGACTGCTGTGCTTGTAATTAGCAAACCACCACAGACGTTTTATACCAGTGTCCTGTAAACAGATGCATAGTCATAAGTGGTATGCATTTGCAGCTGGCTCAACACAGTGACCAGTATTTGGCTTCAAACTCCAGATTTCAAGCCTTGATGTATGAGACAAAGCTTTAGGGAAGTTTGATTGACTTGCTAGTTATTACTGGGATCAAAGGGTTGGTTGGTTGGTTTGTTTGATTTTTGCATCAGACTTCTTTATCCTACCACCTGGGCTGGGTTATTTATTGAAAGAACTGCATGCAGAGATGTTAAATTTCAGGGAAAACTCAGTGATCCAACATCATTCTCTATTAGGTAACAGTTGAATGCACTGCCATTATAGGAACTTAAGCACAAGTTTCTCTATTTTTCCTGGGGAAAAGATTTAGCTTTCTGGGTCATTCCTGTATGCAGGCAAATTGTGTTTTATTCCTTTTGCAGTGGAACACTAGAACTTTCTGAAGTGTGGGTGGGAAATCCTAGCAGTTTTAATAACATTGCTGCAATCCTGATTTGGAGTGAATAGACAGTACCTTAATACTAGAATAGTTGTCAGTAGTTAGGGTGCTGATGAGTCCTTTGGGGTCCTGATGAGTATGTATGTATTTTTAATGCCAAAAAAAAAAGAAAAATCTCGTATTTTCAGAGGCTTACCTCTCAGCTATTCAGTTAAGATGGAATAGATTTTTTGTTTTCAAAATTATTTTGAATTGATAAAGCAAAAGACAATCTGTTAATTTATATTTGCTGAATATATTCTGTGTGTGAAGTCAGTGCCTCTCCAAAATACATAACTGCTTATGGAGCTTCTAATATGTTGTGGTAATGGTAATAATAACTCATATTTAACTAGGCAGTATCTGTCAGATGGCTTCTTTTCTGAAACTGTGAGGATACTTGAGCTTTGCAGCATACTGCGAAAAGGTCTGGGATCCAGGGTAATTAGCAGATCTCAGAGTATGAGAACTCCAACACTTGCATTTGGCTGTGCTAATAATAATTGTTCCCTAGTATTATGTTTCCATACCATAAAACCCCAGTAATTCATACTCTACATATAGATATTTCCAACATTACCTGAAATCAGTAATAGATTAGTAATGCAGAGTGTTTGTGTTAGTATTGGAGCTGGGAAACCATTTACAGTTTTTTAAAGGAAACGTGGTCCTTTGGAAAAGCAAAAATCCTATTTACTGATGTTGCATATTGTTTCAATTGGTCTGTAAGTTCTTCTTTAAAAAAAAAAATATTTCTGAACTAAATTTAGCTGAACTTATATTGCTAGTGTGCAACCTAACCTGAATTAGCTAAATTTCAATCAACTGAAATTTATTTCAAGTAAAATACTGTGTCCAAAAGCTATTTCTGCATTTTTTCTTAAGAAAAGTTGTAGGATTTTATGTGAATTGGCTTCTGGCCAAATATTTGCATTTTCTTAGCTATCCAAAATAAACTATAATGAGATAGCTGAGAGATTATCACTGTATCTTCAAATAGAAACTAATTGAAGATGCCCATTCAGAACATTTGCATGCATTTAGAAACCTTCGGATGAGGTTTCACTACTGAGTATGTCACATTTCCTAGCATTTAGCCATTGTTAAGTGACTTTCAAACTGTTGTTTGAAATGTAGACTTTCACAATAAAATGTCCCAAATCTTTTAGCTGATGAATAAGCAATAGTGAACTCCAGTATTTGTTTTCTCTGTGCTGTTCCTCCACAGTGTACCAGTAATGCACTTTCTTTAGCTGAAAGATTGCATCTTTGTTCTGAGAGAGGTAGAAGGCAACTCAGACCTCAGTTTCAGGTTTCTAAACTGCTTAAGTGAAGGGTCCCTTTGAAGAAGGGTCTACCAGAATGCTTGGAAGCTGTATTTAATCTACCTTTGTATTGAGTGTATACATCTTTGCCTTTTTGGTTTATGCTTCTCGTCCTTACTATGTGGAGGTTGTTTGTCCCTGTTTACTTCAGGCACATGCATTTGATTTTCAGATGATCATTCTGTTGAAAAACATGAATCTGTGCCATTATAAGAGGATAAAAAGAATAACTTCTATGGCAATTTGTTAGCAGGGTGTAATCTACCTTTTAATCTCACTACAGGTTTATTTCCTTCAAAGTGTTTGCTTTTCCTTTTCCCTGATTTTATGGTGTGTTCCCAAGACCTTTAATATCACCATAATTAATTCTTGTTGCACAGTTGAAGAAAGACCCAGAAGCAAAACAAAAGAAATTTTTATCCAGAATCCAAATCTATTACTTTTACAATTATGAGGATTTCTGTATCTTAAGTAGACCAAAAATAATGCAGTTTTATTCTTCGGATCACAAAATACAGGCTATCAGAGGTAAAGAGACAAAACCTGAGGAAAGCTATTAAGGACAAAATTATGCCTAACACTACGTGATCATAGGTAGACAGATGTTAGCAGCAAGGTAGCAGATGTCCTACTAGACAGCAATAAACACTGGAGGCAAGTACACGTTTCATAACATGGGATTAGAAAATAAGTTGAAGATGCAAAAGATATTCCTCCTCTTTGGTTTAGCAAAAAAAATTACCTTTATCCTTTTTTGTGAGGATCACGTATGGTGCAGGTTTTCCAGTGCTATTCAGAAAATTAATGAGATTGAAGCATTTTCTTCAGATGTAAATTTTGTTACTTTTATAATTTTATTTTATGCTTTATGATTATGATTAAGTTTTAATGGTGCCCCTCTTGCAGATCAGATTCTACCTTGCTATAGGGCTGACAAACAAAGTGAATAGGGCTACAAGACCAGCAACCCCAATAAGGTTTTCATAGTAGATGATCATTACACTAAGCCTCCTTTCATTACCCTAGAGATATTTCACCTTAATCGGTGCTGTTCCTTCCCCTGGGAGAAAGGAGCAAGGAGAGTTACCAATTTCAGTAGGTTTGGGATTTGACCTGGTGAAATTAAGAAAATTGAAATATTAAGGAAAGGGAAATACAGAAGAGAGATTTTGAAAGAATGTGAAGTGATTATTTGATAGCTACAATATAATCAGTATCCAAGAAAAGGAAACCTTTTTTTGGTAACATACTGCTAACCAACAATTTTGAACAAAGAAGTAAAAACATTCTTTAAGTTTCAAGTGATTAATTGTTGGGTTTTTTTAGGCTAACCTAGTAGATCTAAATAAAAAACTGATCAGCTTGCTTCCTGAGCAAAATTGTAACAGAATTCTGGTACTGCAGATCAGCACAGCTGAAATCCAGTTCTGTTACAGCCTGGAGTAGGCAAACAGACTGTCCAAAATCTGTCTGAGTAACGTGTATGTCTCACAGGCACTGTTACATCAAACAAACATCAGTTGTCACTTGTTAGGACCATTAACTAGACAAGTCCAAAATAAAACACAGACCAGAAAAGATACATCTTACATTCTATAAATTGTGTGGTCTGAGAATCTATTAAAGCTGACAGAGAAGAGGGCTCTGAATTGGTGAGCAGGCTGATTACACCTCGTTCTTTATTCCCTATTGACTTTGGGTATGCCATACCTTTCCATTTCCTAGAGAAATAAATTAAAAGTCAGAAGTAATTTGCCTGATGGAGGGTGCAGGTGGAATTTTGTTCAGGCGAGCATTTGCACATTGTGAAATCCAATTTAACCCCTTGATGGGGTATAGCTTATTTTCTTTTGTTGACAGCTTTGTGGCAGCTAAAATAGGAAGCTGATTAAATAGAGACAGTGAGAGATTGAGGTCTTGTTCTAACAGCAGGAGGATCAAGGCCTCTAATCTTATCTTGCCGAACACTGAGATGAGCTGAGGATGCTGGCAGCGAGATAAGCTTGGCTATTTTGAGCTATAAAAAGACCCCAAGAAAAGAGAAGAGGTGTGAGGTGGGGGAAGAGATTTTTCACACACAGAAATAATACTGTGTTGTTTAAATACATTTGGGTCAAGTGCTTGGAATGTATAGGGTATTATAAAAGCAGTGATTTCATTTTACTGTATGGGTGTACATCAAAGTACAAATAGTAGGAGCTTACTCCCTCTTTCAAAGAAAATACACATCTGCAAATTTCTAAATACAATTCATAATTTATAATCTACCAGGAGCATAGTAATAACAGTAGAGGCCAAGTGGGAGGAGACCACTTCTAGCAGAAGTGGAATTGCTTCTTCTTGCAGTCGAACTTTAAAAATATTTTGAATGGAGCAATAACATCAAATCACTGAGGAAAGCCTTTTGTCATGTTTAATATAGAGCTGTCTGTACAGGACTGTATTTTTTGCTGATTTGTTTGGAAGTAACCAAAGAAATGACAGAAGCTCTTTGTCCTTCTTGTTCTACATATGGTGTGGGGTTTTTACATTTCCTTGTAACACTTTGTCCCATATCAAATTTCAGGACATTATATAAAAATGGGAAAGAATGAAGAAAGGAAAGGAATGAGACAGCACTGAGCTTATAATTAGTTCTCCTTGGTTTACTTGAAGAATAAAATGGAAGGGAAAGGCTAGAAACAAACATATAAAATACATAAGGAAGATATCACACTGAAGTTACTTTTTAAAAAAGTAAGTCAAAAGTTTCCACTTTTGCAATTGTCTTTAATTGGTAAAAGTTTAAAATAACAGTTAAGTAGATTTAATTCAGCCATGGTCCTGTTTGCTCATCTGTGGAGCTATGCAGATTCATGCTAGCTTAAGATCTGCCAAGTACATAATATCTACAGTTTGATCATATACTTTCTGAGCACATTTTTGAAACTCCATTGCTCTGAGTGGTTAAGGATTAGTCTCCAGCGTTAGCTTTCTAAATGGGCTCCTGTTGTCACAAAAGCAAGTACAGCCAACACATTATGTTCTACCCAGTAGGACCATTCTTCTCTGATCAAAATACCACTGATTCAGTTCCACTCTCAACCAGAATAGATTTTGAACTTCAATTTTTCTTTTTTTTTGTGTGTGTGTCTAATACACTTTTTTACCATAATACATATTCAAAGCTCTCCATCACAATGTGCACTTTTCTTCCTAGCATGTATTGCATAGGAGCTTGGTGTATTCAGAGAGATCTGTAATAAATACTTTTTTTAAGGGTTTTAAACCCTTGGTTATTGCCAAGCTGTGCTCTCAGATCCTTGTGATGATTATTAGCATTGATTTATGTTTTTAATATGCTTTGGTTCTGGTCATCCAAAGTCAGGGAGTACATCATTGCACAGTTAAACTGGACCAGTTGCAATGGTGCACCAATATCCAAAACTTATAATTTTCTTATGGGGATTGTTGCAACAACAGAACAGAAGATCCTACACAAGAACCACTATGTGCACGTGAGATCAGAATTTTTCCTGGGTTCCTATCTTTCTTCTTAAGTGTCTTGAAAAAAGCATTGTCAAAAAATACTTGCAAACTATCTGTTTTCCTACAAGGCTTTTTGAAAAAAGGAGAAAAATTGTTTAGCAGTAACAGCATCATATTTCATAAGAAACTTAAGCTTTTGTTTCTTCTTCTGCTAACTTGGGTGTAGTGCAGTAACAAAGTACTAGTAGTGGCTTGACTAGATAGGTACTAGTAGATAAGTGCTTACCATGTATTAAAATTCAGCTTGTCACTTAACTCTGTATTACTGCACTCATATTTGAAGTTTGATACTTAAAGTTAGATGAGTTTTAATAGGGAAATATGGAGATTGAGAGATATCTACTGATTTCTTAAAAAAAAAAAAAGTAAAAACATGTTGTCAGAAAAAAGGGAAGATTTGGAAGCAGAAACTGGTATCATTCCCGGAATGGCATACAGCAGGGAGGAGTTCATTAAAAAATGCTGTAAAGATCTATTAGCTACAGCAGAATCACTCTTTGGACAGTGACATTTTCCCACGCCACTCCAAATGCCTCACTTCAGAGGAATTTCAATCAAAAGAGCAACATATTTTAAAAACTGCAGCATATGTAATATAACCAGGCTGAAATGCATGTACCCTGCTTTGCTATGGATTATCACGGGTGATTCAGAGTCTTGGTTTATGCTACGTACTAGAACTCAGATCCAGTGGGTATGCTGAAGCCCAGGCTGAGCTGAAAGGTAAATGGAAGGCAGGAGTGACTCTACCTAAGCTGTGCTTTGCAGAGTCGATATATCAAGATACCACACTATAGAAAAGTTTGCACATGCCTGCTGGTTAGCAATTTAGCTATAAGAGCAGATGCAGAAAAAGAAGAGTATCAGGAACTTCCATTTTCACTAAATCAATTTTCTTGAGGCTAGAGGTTATTCTGGTTCTCACCCTGATGATACATTGTGCTTAAGGGAATTGAAGGGCTTTGGCTGACTTTTTATAAGGATAAATAGACAGAAAACACCTTTTCTCACCCTTTTAAGTATTTTTCACATACACTGACATTAATTTGACCCTTTGTTTGAAAGGCCAGGTATTAAGTAACGTAGAAGGTAATACATGACTTGATAAGTGCCATTTAGTTTTAATTACTAATGGAATTGCTACACAGTAATCATATGACAGTTAAATATTATTAGGAGTTTACTCATTATTATTGGAGTTTTGCCACAATTTTTAATGGAAAAAAGACTAAATCTATTAATTTCATAAGAAAATGTATGCATCAGGCCCTTGTTATTAATTCTGTGCTAGGTCCGAAAAGAGATTGCACTATTTGAGTGATAGTTATGGGGTATGTGGATTAGTAAATCAGATTGAAGTTGCAATATTGTAGTATTTTTGACAAAGAACCCGTTTTAATATGCACTGAGAGTGTACCTGAAGCAAAGACTGGGCTTTATTTTGTTTCTGTTGAAACAAAAGTCAGAAGCAACAAACATGCTTGATCATTTTTGTTCAAGAAGGTTTTAATCTACTCTTTAAAGGATGTTACTGGTAATTTGTCTTAAATTATGGACATTGATGCCATAATTCTTTTGGGGTTTTTCCTTTATTTTAGATTGTGTAAATGGCAGTCATTCTTAACAGGCTTCAGATAGAATGCTCAAGTACTACGCAAAGTAGCTAGAGTGGCTATAATGCCCTGTAGACAATCATCCTTGTACCTGAATTGCAGCAAGTGACTAGCATTTTCTTTACACAACCACCACTGACTACAGTAAGGTTGTTTGGGGGGTTTTGTTATTAAATTGTACCTTGAAACACAAGCTGCTTTTTTACAGAGCACAGAAGTTCCACTCTTATCACAATCAGTAGTGTATTATTACCTACAAGGGTCAACACTTTTCTCACAGACTTTGCTCTTCATTCACATGGAAGTGGCATTATGGAAATGGCAGCCGTAATCGAAGATGATAACATCTATGCAATATCCATTCAAATCATAATTACTTATACAATGCAAACCTGCTTACAGGTGCTGTGAGAAACTGCACTGCTCTATTTCATGCTTTATTCTGAAAGGTCTGCCTTGCTCTGTGAAGTTAATAATTTCCCCTAGAATGGAAGAGAGTGCTTAAAACAGGTGTGATTATGCCAGCTGATTAGCATTCATTTCTCATTGTCACATCCAGAGAGAGAGGAATTTTTTATACTCCCTTTTTTCCCCAACTTTTGATTGCTTGATGTAGCAATGCTAGCAACAACCTTTCAGTATCATCTCTGTCTTTCAATTTTGAATGAATATATGTCCATAATATATATTTAAACATATCCCATCAGATTTTTTGTGTTGTTATATTTATTTAGCTGTGTATATGCCTACAGCGAAATACTCGCATGCATGTACACATGTGTATAAGTATGGAGATAAGCAAAAAGTATGATTGCCCTTATAAGTATTGTAAGGAGACTCTGAAGTGGTACCTAACCCATTTGAAATACCCAATGACTGTTGACAGTTCTGGGTAAAGGCTGATGCAGAACATTCAAAGAAGTTTATCAAAAGAAAAAGGAGAAACGAGCTAGTTAGAGGTGTCATCTCTAACTGTGTGATACATGCACGAGATCTGTGGAAGAGGATCCTTACTGGCCGTACTGCATCTCATTGCACTTTATGTCGTCTTCTGTGAGTGTGGAGGACACACTGATGGTTGCTAGCATTTCTATATTCATTCATCAATAAGTGTTTAAATAATTATCCCTTAATTATGAAACCGCAGATCACTGTATTCCTAATGATACTTTGGAAAGAGTGCCATTTTTATTCTGATTAAATTTTAATCTATGCAGTACATACAGAAGGACCTTTTCCCCTTACAAGTAAACAAATATGTTACTTTAGAGAGATCCTAAACCTCAGTGCATGAGTCAGATTTGGAAGCAGATTTATAGCATAATAACAGATTGCCATTGTTTGTTTGCATTATAGCATCTTTTACCCATAGTGTCCTACAAAATAAAGTGTTCACTTGATAACAATAAAACTTCCAACAAATTAATTGCTAGAAGCCTTTGAAAGATAAAGAACATACAAATGATGGCAGATGACTCTTTATCCCTCTCTTTAATTTGTTTTGGGCATTGATTGTCGTGTTCGTAATCAGTGGAAGCACTGTTGAGAGTTGAATGGGCTGTGGGCAGGCACTGTGGAAGAGTGATTTAACTGAATTCTATTGTGCAGGAGCCCAAATAGCCTGGTGTGGAGCTTTTATGAGAATAATTGAAAGCTTGCAACAGATCACTTCATAGTGTGGTTTTGAAATTAATTCACCTCAATGTTGGGTTGACCCGGAGCCCCACTCCCTCTTCTCTGGATGTAGGTCATGCTACGTTTAAACTTGGATCTCTCCAAGTAAAATTGCTGTGCTGCAGTAAACGTCTCTATAAACTATGCAATTTTCTATATCGAACAATTGGTGGAGTGTATGTAATAGTTTGACAATTGAATAGGAATTCTCAAGTTTATGACTAGCTAACAAGATTGAAGAAAATGATCAAGGCTCTAGAGCTTGAATGTATTTGCACACCACAGACATTTATTTTGAAATTGTTTTGATTTGCTCTGAGTGTTCATTGTTCATGAATGGAGAATGCTCTTTACATACTCCTCATCAAAATAATGAAACCACTGGAGTCGAGGATGACAAATGCAATAGGAGGTGTACGAGTGAAGCTTTAGGAGTGCGATGGCCAGCCTCTGTATGATACGAACCTTTTGCATGATTCACAGCACCACTTGGCACATGAGCTGGCCTGTTGCTTCTCCTATTGACTTCACGATAGGGCATGAACTTGTTCACTGACTGTAGCTTCCAAGCTTATTTGCAAACAATCGTGTGAAGTTATAGAAAAAAATTCTCTTTTTCTAACAGCCTGGACCCTGTGGCTCTTTGTAAATGTGATAATTATGATCAGAGGGAGCACACTGAAATATTAGACCTGTACTAGGATTTAATTACCTGCAGTTTCAAATCAAAGGACAGTTAAAAATATTCCAAGTGTGTTTTGGCTATACAGGAAAAAATAATTATACGCTCACTCATTTAGTTCTAGTGATGGGTGTTAAAGCTGTAATACATGCAAGATATGTGTGTACCTTGCTGTGTGCCACAGCACTCTAAGTGTAACCACTGGGGTGGCTTCAGGCAGCTCCCCTGGCCTTCTAACTGATCCATTGCACCAGCTGGCTTACCTTTATGTATGTGCACCAGTGTTTGCTCTATCCTGTTCCTGTCATGTGTCCCTGAAATGCCTATATCAATACATAAGCTTCCCAGGTAAAAAACAGTCACAGACTTGATTTAAAATAAGTGTGAACAGCTACAGTTTGAATGGGAGCTGTCTCTGGAGATAAGACTCTTGAGGCTACAGAGTTAACATGGAACTTTCCAAATGGATTTAAATTGTGTAGTAAGGCCATTACAGCTGGGGAATTGCTGCTAAGTTGAATCTTCCTGGAGCCTTGAAAGTACAGATTCTGACCTCTACTTTAGGGTAGTGTTTTTTAACTTATCAATTTGGAAATGCATAAAATCTGTAGTGAAAAAGTTTGGACGTGTTGAAAAAGATGAACGAATAAGATGGACATGTTTCCAAAACAACCCAGGTCACTTGGCAAAGTAGGTGAAAACAGTTTGTTTTTCACTTCTGACCAGAAGCACTTCAATATGCTTTCAGTATGAGAGACTTCCGACTTAGAAAAAGGGGTTCTGAAAGTCTTGAAGATCGTGCTACAAAATCAGTGCAGCATGTGCTCCCACTATGATGCTGTGCGCAACAGGGAGATAAAATGATCACGGGATTCTTGATCAGGATAAATGATGTTGTAATGATGTTAGGTCTGTCAGACAACACTGAAATGCAAAACATGATATAATCTAACTTCTTAGCACCTGATTTTCTAGTAGAATCTTTTGTTCTAAGCTTGATGCTTGTTTCCCCCAGTGTGCAGGTGGGTTGCTCTTTCAGAAAGATTCACAGTATCCAAGCACTAAGTGGAGAGCTGTCTAATCTGTGTCCAGATCAGGCTTATGAGTTAGCTAGGAATCAAACTGTTTAATTCTAGAAATACACAGAGATACACTCTGGTTTCAGAGAAAGTCAATAGTTAAGGTTTCTGTGGAGTAAGGGATTTCTGTATTACCAGTAAGATGTTTCCAGTATTTAGGTGCCTAAATTTTATTTCATTCTCACTTTAGCAGCTAAATCCTTTCAAATTTCGACCCTCTATTATTTCTGTCGTTGTACATTACTGGAATCCTGAGATCTTAATTCTTTTAATTAATTAAATCAAGATATTAAGGGACTTGGTTAGAGTCTCTAAGTATCTAGAAGGGGTAGTTGCCTCCTAGTCTAGAAGATAAAGATGCAACAAGATACAATGGCTGTATGGTGAAGCTCAGTAAATTTAGTTGAGAAACAAGGTGATTTTTTGTTTTTTCAATGAAGGTAGCTAACAGTTGGAACAATTTGCCAATGGTTTATTGTATTCTCTGTCAGTTGGGGGTTTTGTTGTTGTTTTTTTTTTTAGCTAAGATTGAACTGTTTTAAGAATTTTGAAAATCCAAATTTAAACAGGGATTAATTGAAGGAATCCTATGGTCTGTCACTACATCATGTCTGGGCTTTGTCATTCCTGAATTTGTAAGTGCCATTCATTTTAATGGCTGAAGAACTGAGTTTTGAGGTTCCAGCCTTTTAGAGTATGTAGGTACATGAATTGAGAGGGACCTAAAAGCCTGGGATTAAGTTGCTTAGCTGTATGTATTTGTAACATTTAATACTGTTGAGATGAAACTTGGTGTGTGTTAAGAGAGTGTCAGTATCAAGTTGGTGTAAATTAACTTGTAGCTCTTTATTAAAATGTTCTCCCTGAAGCATTGTGTTGATTGCTGTTGGAGGTGGAAGTCTGGACCAGATGGACTTTGGTCTGAGTATGACAGTACAGCATTCAGTTCAGCTTTGCAGCATTCTGTCCAACACATCTGTCAGGCAACAGTGTCAAAAGAGGGCTTGCATTATATGATTTATTTTTTGGTTTTATATCTATCCATTTTGCTTTGGTAGTAGCCCTTTTCCTTGTTAGGAAAAAGGTCTTACTTGTTTGAGAAATTGTTGGGTTAAAATAGTATTTATAAAACAGCAATACAGTAGTCTGTTGCATGTTCTTGGAAATGACTGGAATATTAGAAATCTTAATTTTGGTTTAGGGCATGACTGGGCAAATACTGTTCCTGTAAGCTACGTCACAGGAGTAGTTGAATAGATACTGGTGCATTTTGGAAGTAACTTTGACTCTCAAATGCGAACTGACCAGCCTTTCTGGAGAAGGGATATTGAACATTCTGTACCAGTGCTGTCTTCTAATATTGAAACCTGTTTTTTCTTAATTTCATTTCTAGTAAACCCATTTTATGAGACTCAAAAAACAGCATTTGAACCAAACAATTTCCAGTGAATGCAGATATCTTTTTAAGTGTTATCTCCCCCACTATCCAGAAATGTTGGCAATAATAATACTGGATCTCTTCTACAATCACTTACCTGTAATTAGCCTTAACAGTGTGTGAAAAGTATAGGGTCAGTTTTGGTTTTTAGGTATAAAACAATCAGTTTTGTCTTTGTAACATTTTAGAATTTGTAAACCAGTTTACAAGTTAGCTCCTACCTAGCTGAACTGCATTACTGGGCATTCCCCTTTACCCTACCCTGTCATGTCATCTTCCAGGAGAGCAGCCACCACGGGAAAACCAGCACCACAAGCTTCATATTAATGCTGCCACCACAATTCCCAAGTGACCATTCAGCTGAATGGAGGTTGATAACTAAGCTGGCAACAAGCTCAGTGGTTGGAATAAAAACAGCATCAGCTTTTCAGATCGTACCCTTCTCTAATGTAATTAAATTCTGAGTCACAGACCTGGAGTGAGGCATGCTTCCAACTGATGCTGCATTTCCTGAAGGTCAGCTGGAGAGCAGTATATTTCATCAAGTGCAATCTATAGAGTTGCAAGTTTCCTGATTAGGTTTGCATTTGAAGAGCTTTCCAAGGCCTAACTTAGTTGGGAAATTGCCCATTTAGGGAATAAAACATAATAACATATGACACTGCTGTTTAATGTTATCACATATGGGAGAGTGCCTGTGAAATAGAAAGACAAACTGATTCAGATTCTCCTTTTGCCAGATTTTGTTAAGTAGTAGCATCAGTTCTCTGGATTGTCCTATTGCTCTTTTAAGATAATGAGTTTGATGAATAGCATTCAAAATATGTTTGATTCATCTCCCCATACTTATAGTTGTGGATTTACTATTAGATATCACCTGCTTTTTTTTTTTTTTTAAGACTTCCTGAACATCATATTCCTGCCTTTGTTATGTTTTATCCCTTATTCTTGTCTCATGCAGATGAGGTAATTCCCATCTCCCCCACTGCATGAGAAAATCCAACTGTTCATCAGAAGATGAAGACAAGAAAAGTCTGCTAGTCATTCAAAGGAAATGCTGTCTCACATCCCCATTTGCTGTCCAGTGATTATACATTGTATGACATGCTAGTTCGGAAAAAGGCTGACAGGAAAGGAAATGAAAATTACATAAATTTGTAGTTAACTTATCTGATCTTCCTGACTAATGAGTTCAAATTGCTTCCCTTTACTGAATGTTTCAGGCATTTCCCTTCTAAAACGTAATTCTATGATGAAATGCAGGAATGTCAACCTTGTCATCCTTATTTATGCTTGAGTACCAGAGTAAAGACCATAGTAAAACTTGCCTGATATCTCCATAATTATCACAGAAACAGTCTGCTGTCTCTGATAGGAGGTCAGGGAAGAGTAATGCTGTCTCCAGATGAAGAATTGAGATGTTCTGAATTCTGAAATGTGCACCTCTTCTCTTTGTGGTCCTGTGAAAAAAAACCCCACCTCAATAGAAGCTCCTTCTAAGTAACACTTAAAATTGACTACTGACCACATCTTTCATTTTATCTCTTTCTTTCTTTTTTTTTGGTGAAACTCACTGACTCAGTCTTTAATTTCTCTTCCTGAAAAAGAGTGACATTTTCTTTCTCCATTTTAGAGAGAAAACTCTCTAAAATTCTCCATCCAGCTGGATGGAGAATTTTGTCATAATCATTATGAAGACAGAATCCCTGAAGCATAGTGGATTGTCAGTGGGAAAACTCTTGTATCAGTCATGATCCATCATATCTTCATACAATATCTTATTCTTTTCCATAAATATCAGGTCCTTCAAAATAGGCCTATCCCTGCAAGCTATTTCCCATCTTTGACATGTGCTCAAAATAATGAGAGTACAGCCTGCATCAAAATATGTTTGTATTCACTTAGTGTCCCTAGGAAAAAAGATCTGGAGTCTTCTGGAGGTATTTAACCATGTGTAGAAAAGATTTAAGACTGACAGTTCTCCATGCCGAGAGAAACAGTTGTTTAACAATAAGGGTTACTTTTTGAATATATATATACATATATATATATATGGAGGAGGGGGAGAAGCTTATCAGTTGCAACAACAGCTTCATTCTGGATAGTGAGTAGTTAAAAAAAATATATAGCTCGATGTATAATGAAGAAAGGTATCAGTTTGTTGTTTGGACATAAGTATTCCATGCAGTTAGTAATTTTCTTTTCCTGTAATAAAGGATGGAAACACTTCTGCTAATATTATTATAGACACAGCTCAGAACTGTCATTTTGGACCCCTTAATACAGGTTCCCTAAAACCTAACAGTTATGAATTAGATCTTAGTGAAATTTGGAAGTTATCAACATTTGGTTTTGTCTTGAAATAGAAAGAGAAATTTATATTTTCTTAGGTAGAAATATTCTGAAAGACACAGTAATAAATGTTATTTTGACACTTTTATTTAAAATCAAACTTCTGTGGTTCATTGAAGTAGAAATCATTTCCTTCTACTGAAATAGCATGGATTTTTTAAAATCAGTTCAATATTATACTGATGTCCTGAAGTGGAAAAAAATTGAGTTCATTTAAACAGCTGATTTCAATGAGTCTTAATCTCTTCTGGAGTTCCTGGTGAGTGAAAAGTTCCTGGATCTAAAAACCCTTTACACAGTGTATTCCCAGGAGAAGAAAAGTATTTCTTAGAATTCTGGAGTGCTGTTGAAGTTGAGAGGACATTGAAAAACATTGAGAAGAGTTGGGTACAGAGAGACATATACCCTATACTTAGACAGAAAATACTTACGAAAAAATAGGCAAAATGGTTTGAGTCTTCAGTGCTAGAATCAACATATAGTGGCATATCCTGAAAATTAGTAGATATTTTGGAAGCCTGACCTTAAATCTACTTAAAACTCAGCTGACAGAATTTTTATTTTCAAGACAGTAAATGCTCTGAAACACCTTCGAGAGTGTCAAGTGGCTACTCATCAATACCCATGGGCACATGGGTTTGGTCTGCTTGGGAAGTTCAAATGGAGGTAAACCTCAGATTAAGATAAGTGTTAATAAAGAGTTCCTTTTTTATAATTTAAGTACATTATCACTTTGAAGCAGGAGATTTTTTTTGAAGTAGTGCTCTAACTTGGGAGAACAGCATGCATTGGTCAGAAAAAGAAAACTAAATTTGCTGAAGTCCTATATGTGTGTTCCTCCCACACCTCCACTCCATCCCTTTGAAAAGAATGAAAACAACTAGGAAATCGTAGTAGGAATTCACAGTCAGATTGGAGGAGACATTTCAAAGGACACACTTTTTTAGATATGTATCTAATCTAACCCAAGAATAATCATGTACAAAATCCACATAGGCTAAAACTAAGCAGATTATTTTCCAGTGGAGGAGTAGTTTTCTTTTGCCCCAACTACAGAAATGTTTACTGTCTTACTATATTTTAAAAACCAACGTGATTATCTTAACAGCCCATATGAGGAATTTTAGAAGTTTCATTCAACTTCACAGACACCTTTATTTTAGTCAAGGGAAGAATCACTAGATTGGGGGGAAGAGAGTATTTTTTAGTAATAGGCAGTGAATCTGCCGCTAATTTTATTGTGGGAAATATGGTGGATAGAAGATACTTCCTTAGTGATATTAAGCACTTTCAAGACTCAGCATGTAAAGGACAATCTCCATCACTTTAAGGAGATGAGTAGTTAACCTAATGTTTTTTAAAATACTTAGCTTGATACCTACAAAATATTTAAATAATGAAGAGATACAGACTTAGACACTTGCTTAAAGTACAAGGCACTTAGATGTATCTGTTTGGGAGTTAATATACAAAGCCAATTAAAAAAAAAAAGATGTTAAATTTACACTCTCTGTAACACTTGTGAGGAAGACTTGATGTGGCAGGAAAGCTGGGAAGGCTGTGAACTCTGCTGGCTTCCACCATCATTCAGTGATCACCATGTGGAGTAGCTCTCCTCCCTTGAAGGTTACCAATAAAAGTGCAAGTGGTTTAAAAAAAGTCCGAGGCTAAGGATGTCAAAGACACATATTTTCAACAGTATTATTGAACATATTGTAGGTGTCCAGGCTTTATTGAACTTTAATGATATTTAGGAATCATTTGATATTTATGAAAACCTTATTTGGTTTCTAAATAAATGCGTCGATTTTTTCATAAGTGTTGAGTAATTGATAGCTCTTTGGGTAAGTCCTTAACAATGTGTATCATAAAGCAGCTATCATAAAAGTAGTAACTTCAGTATATGGATCATGGGGATTTCTGTAAAGTTCGGTGGTCTGAGGGAACGTTCATGAACAACCTTAACAAAAATATCTTGGGTGTGACTGTCTCTGAGTAACAGATAAGAATGATACTTGTGTGTCTTTCAGGATGTGATTTATAGGTTAAAGCGAAAAAATTTGTAACAACATCTGAGGAAGTTGTAGTCAGTCATTAATACCTATTTAGAAACCTGATGGTGGAGACTTAATATAATTTTTCAGAACTGCCTAACTCCCATAAAATAATCTGTTTGCTTCTGACAATTGTCTGTTGTATCCTCAGATATTTTAAATTAAATCAGACCTAGATCCTCATACAGTTATCAATTTTGCAAAGTTCACCCCAGCTTCCATGGATGTTGGGCCTTTATAGATGTAGTGGGCCATGAAAATACAATTTCTCATGCATAGCTCCAGTGTGAACCTTTGAAAATCTCTGCCAGAAGTTCCAATGTGCTTACAGTCATTCTATAGTACCTTCGTTCATGATGATGTGGTGGGTTTTTTTCCCAATTAACATCTCTAAGGAAGAGTTCACCAAATAACTTGTTCAGCATAGACTAACCAGCATGGTAGAAGTCTGCTGAGTACTTTAATTGATGTCCATTAAAAGTGCAAAGCTGTTCTGCTATGATCAGACACCCTGAGATACGCCTACAAAGGATCTTGATTCCATTAATTCAGTGGGTGCCGCTTCATAGGTCATGAAAAATTAAGCAAGCTTTGACCAAACCTTGAGAACAAAACTCAGCAGTTAGCAATGGAAACCCAATTAAAATACTTTTCATGTACTTGTTTTTAAATATTCATGCTATTGAACCATTCCTACTTAATGCATAAATGACAACATAATATCCAACTGTAACAGTTGGTGGAAGCCATTTTAAGTAGCAGTTTAACAAACAGAGATGGATTTTAATTTGCAATGCCAGTTGAGCTGTAATAAAAACTAGTATTCCAGCTGTGAAAAAAAAAACCACCAACAAAACAACACAGCTTGGTTTAGAGTTATTTACAGATGTGTAGGGATTTTTTTTTCCAAAGCCATACAGTAGAACCATTTGGTCATTATGCCTTCCCAGAAACATTTGTATCAGATGCCCTTCCTACCTCTAATTTCTGGAATCAAACTCCTAAGAAAACACACATTAAAATATTATGGCAATTCTAAAGTGTTCATTGATTACAGAATTCAATTTCCTGTTGCAAATGTTACTGTTCAGTGTTAATATAACTGTTCACTTGTTTTTATGGACTGTGATGAGCTTCTGTTGACCTTGAGATAAATCCTATACTGCTGTCTTTGAATGATTTCCACATGTTGGCATTGTTGCTGTTTCCTGGAGTGTTATTAGGGTTCTTTCAACTTTGATTTCTGTTTTGTTTATCCTTCTCAAAATATCAGCTGCTGGAATCACAGTGTTTTGTGAAAGTTTTAGCGCTTTTTCTTTAATAATGAAATTCCCAGTTGCATGAGGGAAAAGTCTGCAAATAAGGGCCAAGCACACCCTTGAAATCTCTTCAGAAAACCCAAAACAAAAAAATCCAAGCTTTTCTTTTCTTAACATTAGATTAGGGCAAGGAGAAGATAGGATCATGTATTCTAAAGCAAGCCTGGAGGAACAGTTCTTGGTACATTCCACTGAGCAGATGTTGTCACTAACTAGCACAGTGACCTTTCTGCCCTACTTTAGGGCTTTATTTAATACATACAACATTATGATCCCTGAAGATTTCATCTGTAGCTAAACATAAGCTCCCATGAACAAAATGTTTGTTGCCCTGGGAAGGGTTAGATAAAATACTTTTATTATTTGGATTAAGGAATTTGGCCACTCGAAGTTTTCTTGCTTTTTCAGGTTCCCCCCCCCCCCTTCTTTCATTGTATCAGCATAGTCTTATTAGAGACCAAACAATGGTAAAATGGACTGTATTGTAAGCTAAGCACTCAGGGACCTGAAAGTCTGCAAGCAATAAGCAAAGCAGCAAAGTTCCCAGAGAGGACAATTTGTAGAATTCATAAGCCTGAAGTGCTTTAACTAAAGCAGTAAAGTTCAGAAAAGAAATGGGGACAACGTCAAAAACACTAGGAAGTTGTCATTAGAATTTTGCAATACACAGGAAAACAATGCGGGGGGGGAAACCAGGTATGGTGCACTCACACAGCAGGGCTGGAAATAAGGCTTTATTAGAGGATAGGAGAATGATGCGCATTAAGAAGAGGAAATAACTCTTCTGACCTGGTGTAGGAAATCATGTTAATTGTGTCTACCTGAGATTCAAGCTTTCTTATTTTAACTACAGTTTTTAGAATGGTCACAGGTTTCACTCTAAATAGCTCAAGTAACATGCAGGACTGTGGAAGGTATTTCGGTGACAAATGGAGAAGCTGCAAGTAAATGTCTGAATTATAGCCTCCTTAATTGGTAATGACATCAGGAGAGTTTAACATGAGCTACTGTCATCTGAACTGCGTGTGCGTTAAACAGATGAAGAGCACAACAGTAACTTGGCGTACTCATGAATTGTTTGGGAGGAATGAGGAATATGGGGAAAGGTTGAATCACAGTACAGTATATGTAGAAACCAGAAATATTCTTGAACACTTCAGCCTACTGCAGTCAGCCTACTGCAGTAAAATTGATAGTGTCTCTTGTGGTGGAGAAAAAGGTTAAAAAAATCCCCTGAGAAAACAGTTTCGAAGAATGCAACTTTTATAAAGTGTGAAGGATTTCAGTTCCACCCCACAAGCAACTGTAAAAAGTTGTTTGTTTTCTCAAGGG
The DNA here is from genome assembly GCF_947461875.1 of Haliaeetus albicilla. Taxonomy (NCBI): domain Eukaryota; kingdom Metazoa; phylum Chordata; class Aves; order Accipitriformes; family Accipitridae; genus Haliaeetus; species Haliaeetus albicilla. The sequence goes on from NC_091492.1 coordinate 8,104,982, forward strand.
CTTTTTCTTGTATTTCAACTTAATTGCCTTTCAAAAAATTGGGTAACAAAGCATTTTGCGTTAGTGCACGTCAGGAAAGCAGACCTGCAAGTACTGTGCAAGCCTGAAGCCCAATGTGACTTTATCTGACAAGCAGGAAGCAGGATTAACTGGTCCTTTCAGTTGCCTGGCCCTGAACTGGTGGGAGAGATGTGGGCTGGCACTGTATCTGAGGACTGATCAGAAGGTAGGTCACTGTTCCTTATGAGTAAGCTGAAAGGTCTGCTCTCCTGACACTCTCTATTTGAAGTCCACCTAAAGAACGCTTCAACAGAAAGGCTAAAGAGTAATGGCTACTGTCTGCAACCAGGATGAGAACTTCTTTGCCTCAGTTTCCTTCTCCTTTGATGCAATAGATGTCAGTGACGAGTGACCCTTTTGGGAAGAGACTGAGAGCAACACTCGAACACTAGGAAGAACAAATATGAGAGTATAACACGAAATCTTGACTTGCATGCCAAGAGAGAGATAGGAAGGAGGAAGAAAACATGAGGCCTAATTCCCTTCCATCTTTCTGCAAGACTACAACAATAAATAGCCATCTTCTGGGAAAGTACTTGCTCGTGTACATTCACTGAAAATACTAACTTACACCATCCACCACTATCACCTCTCTCGATTCTGGCTTACACCTTTTATGATTCCAGGAGAAACTTTTTAGAATTTAAGCTGTTCACTTTGCTGCCTGCAGGGCTGGATTTCTGTCATTCTTCGTTAAAAGCTGGTGGCATGGCATTTTTGCAGAGGGCAACAGCATTACTGCTATGCAGATCACTTAATTATTCCAAGTGTTATGAGTGCAAATCTCTGAAGATGACAATGTAATATAGGGAAAGCTGAAATGAGAGGTAATGAAAGGTAATGAAAAAGTCAGAGGTAGACAAGATGATCCTGTGATGCAAGGTCAAACAAAACAAAACACTTAATAAAGGACTGTGGAGCTGGAATTAGCCAGTATTGCTGAATGGGCCACCAGTGTCACAAAAGCAATATCCTCACTGGGAATGGGGGAATGTAGAATGTCAATGCAGTATAGAGCTAACTCCTCGCACTCCCTGGAGGCTGCTTAAAAGCTAACATTGCACCTACTGAAAAAGATTTATCCTGTATTCATCTGCTATGTGTAAAAGAAAAGATGAAGCTTCTTGAGGGAAGTGGCAAAGTAAGCAAACACAAAGTGACTGTCACCCCCAAAAAGAGCTGTCTCAAAATTATAGGCTTTCCTGAATTAAGGCTGCAACCAGAGGCATGGACATCTCCATGACATCTTTTGCCCCGAATTAGAATTTAGGAAAAAAACTTTTACGGAAAATAAGTAAAATTTACCTGGTCATTCAGAGCCAGGACCAAACTATTCATTATCAAAATTTCACTTAATGCCTGGAACCAGAATATTGAGTTCACAGGGAAGAGACTACAGGAAACCCTACCACACTGCCTTCATTCTGCACCTCTCTGCCAGGGAACTTGTTGGTGTAGGTTATTGTATTTATCATTTGAATTGAGAAGAAACTGCAGTATCTTTCTGGCTTGGACCATGACCCTCCTGTGCTAGGTATTTTACAAACAAAAATTAGAAGGACGCTCCCTGTCCTAAATCACTTTTAATCTTAAAACAGATAACAGATGGATACAGGCAGATGGCAGAGAAAAAAATGTGACTAGGTCTGATCAAGAATGTTTTCTCATCAAAATCATGGTGACTGATAAGCTCTCCTTTAAAAAAATTGGTTTTGACAGTCTTGACAAAACTTTTGATGAAAAGTAAAGGACAGAATTTCCAGTCAAGGTAAGGGGACCAGCAGACAATAATAATGAGGTTGTCACTTAAGTGGGCTGTAACAGATCAAAGTTCAAGTGTTTTGTCTGAATTAGGTATGATTTAAATCAGGCTTTCATGCTTTCTGTGTGAATACTACCCCTTAACTTCACCTGGAAGAAGGTCCTGCTTATTTTAAATGGACATACACATATATATGCATATGTGTATATACATGGACACACACACACACACGTAAGCTAATGAAAAAGTCTTAGATTTGTTTCAGTGTAGAACAAGACTCAAGTTTTCTTGAGGAAACCATTTCCATTTTATATGTAACCAAAGCTAGTACACGGAGAAGAAAGATGCAGACAGGGAAAGTATAGAAATAAATTACCTGAAAGGCAAATATTTATCTTTCAATCACTAATGTGGCTTCAGCACTAGTCTCAAACTGGTATAAATTGTTGTAGCTTGTCCAGCTACTATGGAGATGTTCCAATTTAAATTCTCAGGTATATGGTCTTGGGGGTGGGTCCACACTTAAATTTATTTTAAAACATTGGAGAAGAAGGTAGACCTGTAGTGAACCCTTACAGAGAAATGAACTGTGGACTGTGTAAGGGACTTTCTTATGGATTGCTGTTGTCAGAAGGGCAGAACACTTCATTCTGAGTTCTCTTCCTTGAGTTGTTCATCTCAAAAGAACATTACATTTTCTCTTCTGTAAAGGGGTCTTCAGCAGTGCCTCCTGAGTGTCCTCCATTCACACCATTACAGTGGAAATACACCAAGGAGTTTAAACCGAGATGGTGAGAGGATGGCTTAGAAATGGGAAAAATGTTGTGTGCCATAGGATAAATTATCATTCTATTTAAAATTTTGTGTAAGAAAGCTGTTTCTGAAATCTCTGATGAACCAATATCAGACACCCAGTTAAAATGTATAGCTTAATATATAATAACCTTAATAACAATATCAACAACAACAACAATAATAATAATATTTTTAGGATGTGTGCCATACACTGCTAAGCATGGGAAAAACAAACAGGGATCTGCCTGTCTCATCCCTTACAATTACCCCAAAGTAAAGTTATTTTAAGGCAAATTTTAAGAAGAAAATTTCATTTACATATAAATGTACATCTTATTCAGCACTAAACTGGCAATATCAAAGCTAGTTGAGGGTAAGTACTAATTGGAAGTCTGATTTGCATAGTTTAACAGTGGAATAGTGTAAATATATGTTGAGATGCAAAATCTAACATGAATCTTAATTCAGTACTAGTATCCTTTTCATTGGTGTATGGATACAATCAATGAATATATGACTGTCCCTTCTGTTTTGACATATTGCAGTATTTTGTGTAAAATTAATTTTAATACATTGAAGCTCCCATAAAATAGTTTGATTCCTACTCATTGTAGTGGGTTTTTTTGAATTAAAACAAACATTTCAGGGCTTAAATTACCTATATTTCTTACATATTTACCATGTTCAACATTTTATTGACTTAAAAATGTTGCTTGGTTTTCCTTTGTGACCCAATGGGTCATTTCACCATAAACAAACATGCACAAGCTTGTAGAAGTTTAATCCAAGCTTTGAATGACATTGTTTTGAACAAGACTGTTTTCTTGCAAACCAGACCTACTTCTGTAAGGTAGAAGAGAAATAGAAATAGAAACAAGATTGAATCTTTTAATTTGTTTTATTTTGGTTTTGTCTTAACCACAATGGAACAATCAGTAGTAGTTCTCCCCTAGCAGAGTACAAATTATTCATTAAGATGTCATAGTCAGGGTTTTTTTTGAGAAATCCATTGTTTATGTTTTTCAGGCTAAAAATAGGTCAGAAAATGGGAATTGCCTCATTGTACCTATGGTTTTGTTCAGTGTTTAAAGGGTTGTCGTTTGTTAAGAAACTTTTTTTAGTTCTTAAAGATTTATGGTTCTGTTTTAAAGATTATAAAAAAATATTTTTGTTGCAATTAAAAAAAAAAACCACTTTCAGTCTTTATCTGAATTTAATTATCCCAGTAAGAAAAGCTTTAATTTTAACATTTCCTTTTAAGGATGAAAGTCTGTTTCTGTAATTTAGAAGTATGTCTTATGAAGTAAATTAAAAACACCGTCAGTGTACAGAAAGAGGCATGTAATGGGGAATTTAGACATTTTTTCTATAAATTTATTCTCTGAATTTTGAATTGCTGCTAATTTCCTCCTTATAAGATTAGAAATGGGAATAATATAATACCATCTTTTCTCCAGTGCAGCCATTTAGATGTTGTTAGCAGGCTAAGTCATGTCTAAATACTTCAGAGAAAGTAGAAGGAAAATATTGTGCTGACTGGAAGTAAAGATATTTAGTGATAGCATGAGAAAACACTTTAAAATAAAAGTTTAACTCCTGCAGAAGAGAGGCTTTGGATTTTTGGAACAAGCTAATCATGGGAACTTAACTAAAAAGTGACCTGGGTTTATAAAGGAAGTTTTGATTGACCTGCGCCCTCTCTGCATTGTGGAGTCTGTCTTGCTTTCCCTCTTTGTCCATTCAGTTTCCTTCTGGCCCTAAAGCATGCCTCTCCGTGTATCCTGCCTACAGGTTTTTTGAAACTTGAGATACCTGTAAGCTATCCCAGGTAACATTTAACTTACAGATAATGGTCAAAATCAGACAATATTAATAAAATTAATTCTTACTAAATAATATTTATTCTGCCTCTGGAGAAACTTCTTCATAAGCTCTTCTTGGACTGGACTGGTTTCCTTAGTGTTTAGCCATTTTTTTTCCCCTGATATCATCATCACTACATGAGAGCCATGAAGCTTAATGACCCTCCATTGTCTTTGGTCTGGGACTTGTATATACCCAGTCCTACATATGGTGGCACATTTTGTGATACAGCAATTTATGACTTGTACATACGAAAATTACCCCAACTGTCACAGAAGCAATCCCTTTTCTATCACACTTAAAAAGAAAAATAATAAAAATGCATTTCTATTAAAGCTGAAGTCTTAGCTAGTATACTTGGAATAAAAACAAAATTACTATGATAGTTTTCCTTTGACTTTATGGCAGTATAAGAAGGATTAATACACTGTATGAGCATAGTGGATGATAATAAAATAGAGGAATTAAAATCATTTCAGCACATTGTAGATAAACCTTTGAAAATAAGTAAAAATTCAGTCTTAAGTATCAGAATAATTGGAATGTATGAGTAACTTTTCCTAAGAAAAGCTACTTTTTATAATGCTCATTATCAGGGTGTAACAGGAGCAAGCGTTGCATTGCTAGAGATAACATGTACAGAGGGACAAGAAATTGAAAAGGTGGAGAAAGTCTACAGAAGGTTAAGGGGGAGGGGAGGGAGAGGATAATCCATCTATCATTTCTGCCACAATAAATCTTCCCTTTTTTGAGAGACTAGTGTGACCCCAGAACAATGAGAACAAAATTGCTCTGCTATACTATTTCCAGTGTCTTAGTATCACTATGGAAGTCTTACTGATCATGAACAGATCATGTTTTGTAAGTGTTTATTGTCACAGGAAGCATGATTCCTGTGTTTTAGCACAGCGTGCTGAACATTTCTATTTCTGGCAAGTAGCAAACATCAAAATCAAAAAATGATTGTATTTAGTACAAGATTAAATAACAAAATTTAAAAAATAAAATGAAATATGGAGGATCATCTCTTTAGCTGGTAGGTTTCTATTATTCATCAAATCAGAAGCTAAGTCCTCTGTGTCATTTTTTTCAAATAGCAACAACAGAAACTAACAACGAAGAAACACCCAGGCACTTCAGTTGATGTAGCCATGAAGATGGCAGTGCACTTTGAAAAATAGTATGCCACCTCAGTCTGGAAGTGACAGACTCTGAATGTGGAATGTATGAAAGAAAATGTGTTATGGTGATAGTACAGATGTGGATAAACGGCATGTATGGTTTGTGTTTCTCTGAAGAACAGTATAGAAATTAAAGCACAATTTCTTTTAAAAAATATTTTTATAGAAAATCTAAGAAACTGAGCAGCATCTTGTTTTGATAGGGATAATATGTATACATGGCACATAGTATATTAAAAGTCATAAATACCATCACTGCGAATCATAATCAAAAGACACAAACAGATCTAAGAACTTGCATTAATCTTTTCTAAATGCTCGAAGTTGCTCTGTGCTTAATTAAGGGGTAGGATAATCTTGTCTTTATGGCTAGGCTGGAGTTGAGTAGGTATTCGAGTCCTGATTCTGCCACGTGCTTCCTTTATGATGTTAGCCATAATGCTTTTATCTGTATTTTTTAATTTGAAAATTGGACATAGCAGTTCCTTTCTTCACAAGAGCAAATATTATATCTTACGCTAATTTTGTAGTGAACATTAATAGGGTAAAGCAATTTTATTTCTCCTTTATGTGGAATTGGGAAGACAATGATTTTTTAATACTGGCCAATCTTAAAAAAAAAAAAGAAAAAAAGAAGATTGCAAAGATGAAATAAAAAGGTGTAAAGCTCAGCAAACACTTGAAAGAGAAGCCTGTTCAGAAAACTGATAAAAAAGATCATAGCAGGAAAGGCAAGAAAAGGCCAAATTGTTTAACTTCTGAAAAAAGGAGACTTAGCTTTACCTTGTTTAAGATATTTCTGATTGCTCTTTAATTTTTAAAAAAGGGATAAGCAGATACAGTGAGTGAAAGCCAAAAATGGACCAATTCAGAGTGGAAATAAAGGAAACATTTTTAAAAGGCCAGAAAGGTAATCATTACAGACAGATTAGGATTTCCTTCAACTGTAATCTTTTAATGAAGGCTAAACAATTTTCTGAAAGATATTTTATAGCTCAGCAGAAGTGACAGACTTGATGCAAAAATTATTGGTCTGCATCATGAAGGTCAGTCTAGACTGTCCCAGTAGTTCATTCTGGCTTTACAATCCATAAATCTATTAATTAATGTTTGTGAGTCATGCTGATACCATAATGATGGAGGCCATAGAAGCATGTAAGTTATGCTAACTTACTACAGGTCTTGGAAACAGAAAGGAAGAGAGACTGCTTCCAGAAAGCCATCTATGAACAGATCATTGCAATATTTTTCACAAGTTAATTCTGTGAAGGACATCTTACGTTCTGTAATGACAAGTTCTTGTGCATGACTGTGAATCCATCTGCTTTGTTCTGTGGGTTAGCTGATGAAAGAAAATTGGATTTGTTGGTACAGGTTCTTAGATGAGTGGTACAAAAACAGGTCACAAAACTGAGAACTAAGCTTGCTTGCTTGCTTTTTTTTTTTTTTTTTTAAACACCACACCACCACCACCACCGCCACCGATTATTTATTTGCAAAGAAAGAACTACGTAGGTTGCTTCCTCATAGATTTGGTCATGTTTACTAAATAATTTTAAAGGAAAGGAAAAATTGTTGTCAGCTCTAGATGTCCTGGATGGAGATGTGGGAGAATGGCCTTCTTCCTAGTGTCCAGGAGCTCAGCTGTTACAGAATTCACCTGGAATATGGCAAGTCTGAGATCCTCCTGCCTGGAAGAATTTCAGTTCAAGTTTCTAACCTTCCAGGGAAATGACCTAACCAGCAGGTACCAGGATATTCTGGTAGTGCAGAGATGAAATCAGCTCCAGGTGAGCTTTCTGACTACCTGGTTCTCACTGTCATGTTTTTGGTATTAATGGATATTTAGGAAGAACTGAAAGTCTTTGCTTAAGTATAGCTTTTGTGTTGGGGGCATTAGGAGGTAGGAGAAATTAATACCATTTTCTTCTAGCAGTAGAGATAGCTATGGGTTTCCTGTGCTTCTGTGTGCTTTAGCCATACCTGATTGTATATATAATTGAATAAGTAGCTTCCCTGAAAATACTGTGAATCTTAGCCTCCTTTTTCTTTTTTTTTAAGCTTTTCTTAAGCTATTACTCCAACACTTTGTTTTAGGAACAGAATGTTGCATGTAGGGCGAAAATGATTTGTTGAATTATTTTGCTATCTCAGTGAGATAAAAGCAAATTATTTAAAATCCGTTTGATCCAAAAGAATATATTGTTTCTTTTTTTCAGGTCAGCAAATGAAGAAAAAATGAAATTATTTTAATAGTTCTGTGGGTTTCTGAGCATGGTGAGGATGGAAATAGTCAGATAGTTGCTGTTAAAATTCAAGAATGTGAATAGCCCTTGTGTCTATACAGACACTGACCTTACTGGGATTATTTGCATGCTTAAGTATCTCACTAAATCAGAACAGAATAGGCTGGAGTTGATTTTGGTATTGTATTATGCTGAGATAACCACTGATTTGAGTGAAAATAGTATATCAGTGAAATGAATCATATCCACAATATTTTTAAGTCGATTTTTTATTTTATATGGCAGAGTTGGACATTTATTCAGGAAAATGGCTCTTCATCATTCCCCTATGAGAAGCAACAGTTCAACATTCAAATAGGGGAAAAAAATCAATGCCTTTTTCTAAGTTTGTCCCTGTTTCAAGCCCTTGCGCAATGAAGGTCACATGCACCTTCATTCATCCCTTATCTTCTGACATTTTTCAAGGCATACCTTGTGTTCAGTGTTCATGCCTGGAGCATTATATGTCCTTAGCACATCCTTCAGGACAATATACAACTCTCTTATCTTCCTCGATTCAGAGACATGCACTGCAGTTTGAGAGGAGGCTGAAAGCTCAGTAAAACAAACGGTCATATAAGGTCAGATACCTTTCGCATTGGTCTTTTCTCTTGACATGGGCTGGCACATTTTCTTTTCTTGTTTCCCATCTGTGTATTACACACTTGGAATTATTTTAAATCTTACTGTTTCTAGACTTGAAAAGCACAAAACATAACACAAACATGTAAGCTATAATGCACTTTGCAAAAAGTTTGGATGACTACTGTTCATCTGTAGAGTAGTGCAAGTAACTGACTGTTGTTTGCAGGCTAAAAAGGAAAAAAAAATCAGGTCAAACACAATGCTTGCTCCACTCTGAGTACTTAGTAACATTAGCATTAATAATTGAAGTACAGTTTTAAACAAAACCTGATTTAAAACAAAATTGAAATAAGTAAAATTCTTGAAAATATGTAAAATATTTTCAGAGAAAGATATATTTTCTTGAACATATTTCACATAAGTTCAAGAAAAGTTTTAGTTGATTTGAATATGTAATTGCTTGGGTGGGCTGGCGTTGGTGTGGGTGGAAGGAAGATTGCATGTATGTGTTGCAGCAGGTCAACAAGAACTGAAGGTATCAAATAAATTGATACCAAAAGTCACTTCAATTACTTTAAACAATATATCCCAAACTATGAAAATTGGAGACCCTACTGTTATTAGGAAATAAATTTTCACTGCAACCCTTATGTGTTCTTTTATATATATTTTCTAACATACCCTCACTAACATGCACACAGAGATTGTTAATGTCCTTCTGTACTTTAGAATACATTACTTTAAGCAGCCTAAACAGATGTAAAATCTAGGCAAGATACTGCATTATTCATTCCAGTCAGTTTGAGTTATTGATTATGGCATTTTGATGTATTCCTGCACTTGCTTTTTTTTTTCCTTCTCCCTCGTAGACTGATAATCTAGAAAATGAAAATGAACAGGTAAAAATAAGAGCATAGTCTTGGTTCCATTTTCATTTCTTTGTTAAATTCAATAGCACATTAATGAGGCCTTTGTTTTTCTTCATAGCAACACTATTTCCTTATCTTGCACATGGTCATCCCTCAGAGAAGCCTGGCTGCATGCATCATGTCAACCCTTGGCTTGAGACAAAAGTGCATAATTTTTGTTTATAGAGGCACAGCATTTTTTTCCTTTATAAATGCCAAGCTGAATGAAAAATACTCCTTAGAGAATTAGAAAATAATGAATGATTGGCATTTGGTGTACAATTTCTTATTCTAGTGAGATTTTGGCATGCCATTCACTGGGAAATTCAGAGTATTGAATGACATCCACATTTACCAGATGGGCTGTCAAGGCATACTATGTTGTCAACACCTTTGCAGAATATCACTTGAAACCTAATTCCTCTCATTTATGGGCACTCGATTTGGTGTTTCTGAATAAGGTATTGTATATGGTTTTTTCCCACTCTAAAGCTGTTCATGTTACTAAAGCCATGGCTTGGTCTTTTCAACCACAAAGGGTATCTGTGTGTGGGGACAGGGGTTAGGGGAAATACGTGGCAGCACACATGCACTGAGTAAGTGATAGAGTATGCTTAATTCTATGAGGTTCTCTTGTGTAGCATTCGCCGCATTATCAAGGTGCCACGATTAGATCACTGATCAACCCCAGACCAGGGAAAGAGACAGATAACACACACAGTGCGAGCGCGAACTTCCGCCTTTTATTGCGCAGTCAATTCCTTTTATACTAACAAGGGTAGGCGGGATTACAGACACATCATAAGGCTGCGACTAACCCTCTAACTTTCCGTGACATCGCGAGATCTTCCGAACGCCGAACCCTACATCTCTCCCCTCCCTATGACGAGTTGGCCTCTATTGTTATGAACAATTCCACACCAAGAAATAACTATGTAAAGTACTATGAGTATAAACATATCTCTACAACTAAGTTGAAACACTCTATCTTAAACACCCATAAATGTCCCATTTACCCTGCAGAGCAAAGAGCTCCTTTATAGAAATTCACACAGGAGGTAGCTTGAAAGTTAAGGCTTGGAAATAGTTACTTCTGTTACTCTATAAGGTTTATCATTGGTGCACTGATGTTAAGGCTTACTGTCTGAGGCACCTGGGTTCCTGGCTGCGAGCTCTGACAGCCGGATCCCATAAAGGCACGTATTGATGGACTCTGAGAGGGACGTCATCCAGATACACATCAGGGTCCCCCAGTTGGCTTTGCATCCACTGCCAGAAGTTTGTAGCGGATACCCAAGGTGTCACAAGCCAGGAAAGGATGACAGCGATCTGTAAGGAAAAAAACTCAAACACTACGAGGTTAGGGCAGGACGAATCATACAACTAGGAACCCATTTCAGTAGCCCTTCAGGTGTCTGTACACAGGCATACCCTCGCCCGAGACAACGCAACTCAAACGGCCCATCCCGTTGGCGTGTCTGAAGGTCACGCACGCGGACCAACGGGTAGGGACTTTTCTCTTCCGCGTTCGTAAAGTGTCGTTGCGCCACCGTCTCTTCCAGATCCCCTCGAACTGTCTGATTTAATGAAGTTAACGCAGTTAACAGAAGACGCTGTGTACGGAGAGCAGGTGTGTTTTCCTGTAACCAGGAGGGCTCCTCCTGCTCCCCCTCCCTAAGCCGATCGAGTAAGGTCTTTAAAGTCCGATGTGCTCGTTCTACAATGGCCTGGCCGGTGCTATTATAAGGGATGCCATTTTTACTTAACAAGCTGAACAAGGTAAAATTAGTACAATAGCTAAAATCACAATAACTACAACAATGCCCATAATTCTTTAAGCCAACCTGTTACCCCTAATGACCCGAACCATGAGGACTGTGAGGAAGATGAACCATCCATACATTCTTGTGTCATCTTGCTCCGTGAACTCAGCCCAGCAATTGGTAGGTGCCAGCTTTCTGTGGGCGTCCCCACAGAGGCAACGATGGCCGCACCGTACACCAGCCCGATGCTCTTCGGAAAATCCCGGTATCTATACATTTGCAGAGGAACGGGTTTTAGCACACGTGGCCAGCGGGTGCCAAAAGTCCGCCTCGGTTGCAATCTATGATGCATGCGCTCGCTGGCCAGGCGCGCTGCACGAGTCATAGCCATCTTGTCTATTGGTTTGTGGGCTTTATGATGCAGTTGTGGTGCACAGAGAATCTTGACCTGTTATGTTAACCAAGGTGACCTATAGATTAGTTTTTGACTGAGGTGGTATTCATATCGCCACACCATCTATGATGCTCCAGATGATGATGGTCGTACAGATCGAACAGAAGTCCATCGTGGGCCTGTATCTGTGGAAACACAATCAACCTCGTTCCCAGGTTATTAATGGAAATAAACCTTACCCCTAATTTTGGCTTGAACTAACTTTTACATTTACCCCACACTATCTTCCCGTAATCACACTATGTTTAATCAAATTATACTTAACACACTTTTTACCTAAAGCAAGTTCTATATACAATAAGGCATGTTGTTCTAAAAACCTCTCTGAAGGACTCAATGTCTGCTAGTCCTCTAAAGTGTAATACTCTATGAGTCAGAATCTGTCGGATCAGTGGCTCCAGCACCCGCCGGTGCCGTCCCAGTTGCCATTGGGACAAAGTCTTTAATTTCTCAAGCACTTTCCAGTGAAACGCCTCCCATCCCCTTTTTTTTTTTTTTTACTCTCCTCCAATGGCTCTCCCTCTCGTCTGCAGGCGGCTCCGCGTCTATCGCGGGCGCGGTTGGTTTCACCGCCTCTGGTTCCGAGAGGCGGGATGGATGAAAGGGCGGTGGCGGGGGGGCGGATGGTTCTGCCCGGGGCCGGCCGCGGCCGCGCCTGGCGGCGGCCATTCCATGGCCGGCTGACACGCACCGCTGCAAGGCGGCGGAGGGGGGGGCGGAAAGGAAGGGAGGAGGGAGGGGGCGGAGGAAGCGCCGGCGGGGGTGCAGCTGACGGCTCAGCAGGCACCGGCTCAGGCAAAGGCTCAGGAGGCTGCGTCCGCTCTCCCGGCAAGGGCGCCTGATTTCCCCCGCGGGGGGTGTTTCCTCCTCTGCCACAGTCTCCAACCCCCGCTGCCTCCCAGTTATCCCCTCCGCGGGTGGCCGTTCCTCCCACTCTCTCAACTAACGGTACAAATCTCCCTTAACGTCCCCGCCTGGATCCCAGTCCAAGAGGCACTCCCCCAAGTCCTTCCGAACCTCCCGCCGTAACTCCCCCCATGGACGTCCCCGCTGGTGCCGTCCCTACACGAAAACCCTCCGTCTCTGCCGCACCCTCCGCGTCCCCGCTCTCAGTCGGAGATGGACCGCTCTGTGAGCCCCGCTCCGCAGCCGCCCACTCCGTCCGAGTCTGACTCGCTGTCCCTGGGGGCACTGCCCCCCCTTGGGTTTGAGGCGGCGCTTCATCCGCAAACAACACAGCTGGCGCCGCCGACCAACGCTCCCCAGCTTTCCGTCCTGCCGTAACCACCTCCTCCGCTCTCCCCCACGCTTGTAATCGTTCCGCAGCGGCGCGCCCACCCGCGAGCGCCGACTGGAGCAACAGCTCCCGAATCTCTCCCCAGTTTGGGGGACTTAATACTTCTTTGGGAGAGCCCATCCCTCCCCGGCGCAGCACCCACTGGATGCATTCGCCCGTGGGGCCCCTCCTAATCGTTCCGTGAGCACCCACCTCATCAGCCAACACTTTCAACACCTTAATCACTTGCGCAAGCTTCATCGTCGCCTAGTGCGACCGATCACGTCGGGGTCACCATTATGTAGCGTTCGCCGCATATCAAGGTGCCGCGATTAGATCACTGATCACCCCCAGACTGGGGAAAGAGACAGATAACACACACAGTGCGAGCGCCAACTTCCGCCTTTTATTGCGCCGTTAATTCCTTTTATACTAACAAGGGTAGGTGGGATTACAGACACATCATAAGGCTGCGACTAACCCTCTAACTTTCCGTGACATCGCGAGATCTTCCGAACGCCGAACCCTACACTCTTGCACTCTCTCACATGTTGGTACCTTAAGGCGATATGGATCCTATGGTATCCAGTAACTAACAGGAACTGGTTCAAAGTCCAGCTGGTGGCCAGTTAAAAGTTACGTTCCTCAGGAGTTGATACTAATAAAGGACTACTGTTGTTTAAGTACTCAGTAATGACCTGTTTGTTGGGATGAAATCCTCAGCAAGTTGGTGGATGACACCAAATGAGGTGGAATAGTTGATCTGCTTCATAGCAGAACAGGGCTGCCACTCAAAAAGATATGAACAGGATGAAGAAATGGGCTGACATGAGGTTCAGTAAAGACAAAAGCACCATTCTGCACCTGGGATGTAACAACCCTAAGATGTGGTACAGGAAGGAGGTTGTCTAGCTAGAGGACAGCTCTGCATGGATGCTTTGATAACATAGTCCCAAGTGTGTGAGAGAAAGAGACATGGGTACTGAGTTTCTAGTACTTCTTACTTTGTATCAGTGGCTACTGAGAGGTGATATTAAGTACAGATTGGTGTTTGAAATACATAAATGGCGATAAAGTTTTCATCATACCAATAATTTCCAGCACATTGCAGTTCTGGAAAGAACCACAAAATCAAGTGCAACTATGTTATTCCAGATATGCAGTGTTTTCTGTGTTCATTACAACAGGACAGATCACAAATGAACCAGTTTCAACCCTCTACTGTTATGCTTTCTGTAAGTTTTCTTTGCTGTCTAAGCAATACCTTATTTGTTGCAATGCAATGCCTTTGGTTGGTGCCCTATTCACCACAGCCTGGAGAGCAGATTGAATTCTCCGTTTGATTTTTTTTTTTTTCCCCCCTTCTTGGCAGCTGTGTTTCTCAGTCTCTGATAATTCTTTTTTCTCACTTATGGATTCTCTCAAACTGGTTTGTGTCTCTCCAAGTGTGTTGCCCAAAACTGGACTTAAATTAACTGAGGACTTACGAGTGCTGAGCTGAGAGATTTCTTTCTGTATCCTGCATGTCATAGTTTTGCTTATAATCCCAGTACGGTGTTTCCCTTTGTGCAACACCTAAGCGGTGATTCATGTTCAGCTTGCAATCCACTATAACTCCCAAATCCCTTCATATGAAACTGCTATTCAACCACTTCATTATGTGGTGATTTATCTAGATTTCTGAGTAACAGAGTAGCAGAGTGTTGAACACACCCACAGAACAGGTTTCATTCTTGGCCACTGACCATCTAGATAAATATCTTTAGAAGGTTGTACCAGCTGCTTGTTAGAGCAAATAGCCAAGAGCCAGGAAAGTTCTGAGATCAAATCCTAATTAAACTGCTGACTTGCTGCATGACCTTGGGTGGCTACTGTCTTTGTGTAGCCATGAGCCCCAAATCAAAGACTCTCAGCTGAACTTCTCTCTGAAGACAGATTAAAAAAATGTACAAAACAGAACCTGTATACATCACCGACAGTAACATTCTGTTTGTATTGAACTTCTAACCTGACCCCTGACACTTAATGCAAAATATATCTGTGCTTTCCTAAATTCTTCTTGTTCTTATTTGTTTATATGGGTTTGTAGCTGCATTATGATTAACACAGATACATCTGCACAGGATTATTGAAAGCAGGTTTTTGCAGATCTGATTACCTATTTTATCATATAGAAATGTGGAAATTTTTTTTGCGCAGCTTGTATAAGATGGTGCATTTTTGTGAGAAAGTGTATTGGCTATAGTGCTTTGTGTACAAGCTTCAACACAGAAGTTTAGTGCTAGGTACTACACTAATAAACACTAAGTTGTTAACTTAAGTCATGCTGGACTTAGGCTGTATGCAGAAGGCTAAAAAGTTCAGGGACAGCAGGGAAGAAAATGGGGATGAATGACCAATGTACTAACTGCCTGTGAAACTCGAACTGTAGTAGAAAAACAAGGCGGGGGGACGGTATGCAGTTACAAATGTGAAAAATCAAAGCACACATCTTTGCATACAGTTCGGCACGGACCTTGCCTGGAATGTGTTTTAAATGCTAACAAAATTGTAATATGCCAGTTTGCACAAGCACCAGTTGATACATTTGGCAGCTGAACAGATAGGAAACCTCTATGAAGTTTGCAGGATTCCCAGTCACAAGGGAGTACCAAATGGAGGCACATCTGCCTTACTGTAACTTCATCTAACTGAAGCCCTGCAGTGTGACCCAGCTGATGAATGTATCTGGCTTGGTAGCACTGAACTTTCCAAGCTTGAAGATGTTGGCTGTCATGTGGTTGGAGAGCTCACAGAGGTGCCCCAAATGTTAACCAGCCAATGTAGGTTTTAAGGTCAGACCATTCTCAAGGCACTACCATGCTGGCTTCACAGCATTGTTGCGTGAGTGGTACCCTCTCGTTGAGTGTAATGCAGATAACTATGGAAATACGTGTGCACCACTGAAAGAGCACAAATTCAGCTTATTATATACCACACTAGGGATTAAGAGTTAAATGAATAAAAAAGAAGTGCCATTTTAACAAGATTTCTCAAATGATACAGGAACATGAAGGAGGGAAATGAGAAGAACAGAGGAGGGTCAGAGGAGGAAGATGGGTAGGAAGGCGTGCACTGTTCTTTTCTTAAGTTTGCAGTTGCGTTGGCTGGTTAGTTTTTGGCAGGGGGAGCATTCTTGTTTTCATGTGTTGAATGGTACCTAGTGGTTATTGTCATGATGCAGATAAAAGCTGTGGGGAATTCAAGTAATGCTTGGTGTATCTTTACTACGTGCTGCAAGGAAGACTGGAAATACTGGTTAGCTGTAAACAATCTGGGTTTTTTAGTGATGACCAAGGGTCTACTGGGCTAATTTATTCTCCAATTTCAACATATTTAGAGCTACTTGGGGAAATCTGTATACTGGGGGATTCTGTGCTGTATAGATATTTCCCGGACTAGGTGGTTCAACAGCAGAGTCATACAGGGGTTTTTTGAGTGTTAAATATAAAAACGAATCTCTGCTGATCTTCTTGGTAATTCTGCCATGGATAAAATGTTGTACAAGCTTTTCCTTTAAGGTAGACAGGAAGAATTGAGTTATGAACTGCACCTGCGTATCCTGCTGATCATGAGCTAGGAAAGCATAAACATAAGCAAAGTTTGTGCAAGAGCAGGACTTCTGCTCAGGTGCTGATAGGAACACTGTTATTCTGGGACTTCACAATTAAAATATAGTTCAGTTAGAAACATGAACGTGAGTTGCATACTACCTAGAGTATTGCATATGAGAGTTAAGTATTTGGAGATGAGGCTTTCAAAAATAGAAGAAATAAAAATGTAGTGGTTATATTGTTTAATACTAGATGTGGCAGCGTTTGGTCTTATTTCTTAGCTTGTGGATCCTTAGTAACTGCAGATGAGTTTCGCATCACCTCTACAGGACCTTCACTACCTTTTTTGTCCTCTGGTACCTGAAACTTTGCTACTTCCATCAATCACAATCATGATCTAATCATGATCTCTCTTCCTATTTCCCTACAGTTGTAAGAAGTTCTCTTGTGTGCTGGAGAAAGGTGCCCTGGTCTGAGGATGCTCAGCCAATCTTCTATACGGGAGGTACTACTGAGAGGTGGAAGTGGCTCTTTAAACAGCAAGGTTTGTACAATGCTAAGTGTTGCTTTGTACGCTGGCTGTATAACATAGTTCATTGATAGCACTAGAAAATTAATTGCTCCTTATTCAAACATGGGCTGCTTTTGCTAGTGTCTCTGTGATTGTTCTAGAAAGCGATACCTCCTAAGGTGTGGGCTAAAATAGCTGGTTTGCTGATCAACTCAGAAATGTGGAATATAGCTTAGCTTTAATGTGGAAGAGTAGCTCTTGCTCACAGAGCTTATTTTTTTACTTGCACTCACTCTCTCTTTCAACACCATACCTCTCTCTTCCAACATTCTCTATACATACATACCTCCATGTGTGTGTGGAGGTGCTGGGGAGGGGTTATGTATCTATATCTCCAAGTATAGACATTCTTGGTTTTGAACAAAATCTTTCTTTGAACCAGTGACCACTTTCATCAGCAAGCAAAGGTCACAGTGACCCTAGCTATTTTCGGCCAAATTTACAACAAGCAAAAAATAACTGAGCACGAGCACCTAACAAAGGAGTTATTGTATGGGGGAACGTCAGTAAACAGTTTGTTAAGCTGACTAATTCCAAAACAAGCTAATTTATCCATCGAGTAAGGAGGCCTTACAGAAGTCTACAAAAGCATGTGCAGTAGCTGATTTCAGCATAATTTTTATGACAGCAGTTAAAGCTTGATGTTAAAATGTATTTTTAATGCTTATAACACAAACCTGTACAACTGTGCTAACGACAAGTGATGTTTTTCCTCTGTATTGTATGAAATTTGTGAAAAATAAAATTTGCCCCTGAAAACCTTTTTCACCATCTCACAGTGCTGATACTGTAGTAGTAACTGTATTTCTCATCCAGTTCAAGAATCTAATGCTGAATTTTCCATGCTATTAAGCTGAAAACATTTATTTATCAAAATATTGCTGTCACTGAACTTAATATTCATTTTAATTTATGGCAGTAAAATCTGAGACAGTTACTAACACTTCTACCATTTTTGGAGAATATTATCCTATCTCTTAAAAAAGCTATGGCAAATCTCATGAATAGCTAGTGGCATTATTTATAACTATCATTCTTTTCAGTATGCACCACTGTACAGTTTTCACTAATAGAGTCAGTTCCTTTACCAAGACAGGATTGAGGCCTCAGGAAGCCTTTTGGCAAAACCACAACTTCTAAGGATAAATATAATATGAATCAGGATAAAAACATGTGATAGTAAATTTCTAAGAGGCAGGTATCATGCAAAATACTTTAATGACAGCTGAAGAGTATAGAGATACCATGGCAATAATACTGAGATTCTAGATGGATAACAGCTAGGCATGCACGGGTATGAAATTATCCATGTTAAACCCTCAAAGACAGCCTACCTGCAAATAATAGAGAATTTCTGGGCAAAATACGAATAAGACAGAATGTTCTTCCTCAGTACTTCACACAGCATAAACAAGAATGGAAAAATACTGAGGAATAAGCCCGTTTCATCAGTAAAGCTGACTCTCCAAAAAAAGTTTCTAATGCACATCCTTGTAGAGTCCACTCTTCACATAATTTGCTTGCTGCTCCGTCCAGCTATTTACATCACTAGTTACACCAGATCAATCAGAATAAAAGCATAGACTGCAGAGTCAGCTTACATAGATTGAAACATCTAAACTGACTGAAGGATATGAAATGTCAAGGAAGTTGGAGTTTAGCATTTTATGCTTTCTGAATCCCAAGTTTCATTAATACCTTACAGTCAATTCTAGAACCTTATAGTTATTCCAAATGCAGAAATAACTGTACATCCTGGGTTTTGGCTCTCTCTTCTGTTTCACTTAGTAATTTTTTTTAGAGCAAAAGTCCTAGGTTTTCATCCCCGTCTGAAAAAGAACCAATCTCCTCAAGTCTGTTTTCTGTGCTAGATGTACGAGACATAGTAGGTAAAAATATATTAACTGACTGTAGACAAATTCTTTTGCATTATAAAGGAAGCAGAATGCTTTCCAACTTACATACATAGTGCAAAATAATATTTTATTCAAGGCAGTTGCTTTCCCTTTGTTTCAAAAAGCTGGCAATGAGGTTGATGTAAACAATATGTAAAGACAACTGAATCTTAAACAGAGTCAGGTCTTCTGGAACATCTATTAAAGCCAGTATGCATAGCAATCACTCATCATCTCTCAGGATTTGACCCCTTATATGAACTGTAAAACTATAAAATGCACAATAGACACACACAAAAAAAAGAGAAAACAGCAGGCCTCGTACAATGTGGAAAAAGAAGCGCACTTTGCTAATAGGGACGAAAAGAAGAATGTGCTTTCACTCAAGCTTATCTGTCTGAAATAGCAGTACACCCAATGTTTTCACTGATTCATCTGAATAATATTAAATTCTGAACTCCAGTGAATGCTCATTGCTCATTGTTTTCCCAAATAGCCACATATCATTCTGTTTCATCCAGCCCAAATGATCACAGATGTATTTTAGTTGAGATTTTTGAAACTGTTTATGTTAGCAGCAGCTGATAACACTGAATAAAATGTTTCAAATTGCTTTCAGGACCAACTACTTCACTCAAATACAAAGGCAAACATTTGAGTCTATTTACAGCTTGAAAATTTCCCCATAGAGCACAGCTGTCTTAAGTGCAATTATTTATATGTAGATTTAGTGGCACTGAGGAGTACCCCTCTTTCCCTACCCTCAAAGGGCCTTAAAGCTGATGACCTAATTTTCTAATCTTTACCCAGGTATTTTATGTGCATCTGACCAAAGTCTGGCCCATTACAGTAAACAGGGCATTGCCCTTTAATAGAACCAAGATTACTTGAAAATCCTCTTGAAAACCATCGAGAGTAGCAGTTACTAACCATCTCTCAGCTTTTGACTGAATAAGAGTTGGAAGAGTATCAAATGGGTCTATTTAGAGAATACGTAGAGACTAAAGCCACACTTAGATGCTATTATATCTCTAGTCTGGGATACATAAATAGGACTTGTGTACCTGTAATTCAGAATTCCTTCTTCAAGGCATCTCTTGAAGTAGTGTTCATGCTGCCTTGAGAGTTTAGTCCAGTGAGGTTAAATTGGGAATAGAGATAAGAAGGAAACTTCTCTTTAAACAAGGTCAAAAGTTTAGACAGACATTTTATTTCTTTCTCCTGAAGTGCATGGCTCAGCTCCAAAGACTTGGAGATGCTTAGAGCTAGGCGGATGTGGCAGCTGTTTGGGTTTGGGGTTTTTTTGGGTTTTGTATTCATAAAGGAACCTCAATGGAAGTCAGATTTATTTATTATTATTTTTTTTAGAATTAAACTTGTAATTTTTGTATCAGTACAAGTATTAAAACCCCATATGTTCCTTAGAAAATGGTAAAGAAGGTACTTTCTTGGATCTTTTGAACACAGGTGGTTGATTTGCACGTATTCAGTGTGTGTGAGCTGCTATTTAGGCTGAGACTCAGAGACAGAATATTAAGAGCAGCAGATCAGGAGAGAAGATGTATATACAATAACTTTTGCTTGCATTCAGCCATGGTGACACTCTGGAACTACGTAGGACAGGCACTAATCATGACTGGTGAATTCAGAATTGTTCTCATCTGAAGGACAGCCAATAAAAAGCAAACATACACCTCAAAGACTGGCTTTGGATCATAAAATTAGCATAAAATAATATTTCAGAGGTGTCTTGTGTGCTGCTATAGCTGAGATTAAAAAGGATTTAGCAATATAAACTCCATTTTCCGTGGGGTTTATGAGTGAGACAACTTGAGTTGTTCTGGGTGGAAAAGTAGTCTGCCAGATCCTAGTCCAGAGTCCTGTACATATTTCCCATTTTAAAAACAGGAAGAATTAGTATGTCTCATACATATGCAATTGTGTAAATATGAAGGATCAGATCTTCCACTGCTTACTAAAAGCACAGGTATATGTAGAATGTTTCATTTGCCCTCATGGTTTCATGTGTGTAATGGTAGAGCCAACTGGAAATGGGCATTAGGTTACTTCTGTGAGGGACTGTGTACATTTAATAGCCCCCACCTTGACTCATCCTTTTATTACAGTCCAAAAAACCCCACACATAGCCTTTTAATCTACTAATAGAGCTGCACATAGGTTCAGGTTCCTGTCCTTAATGAAGAGTATTTTATACAACCTATCTTTTTGACTCCCTACAGTCCTTTTCTATCCTGCTATTCTGATGGGTGCTGAGTATTTGCCTAACAAGATGTTGAGTGCTTTCAAATCAAAGTGAATGGAAAGTAATAATTTTGGGCAAAGACTCCGGTGCATTTCAGACCAAGTCCAGGGCACATTACTTGTCTTTTCCCGAAGGGTGGGGTTTTTTGTGTGTATGCCTGTTTAAAATAAATGGTATACATCTTATGCATCTTAAAAATGTATTTGCGCAAGAGCCTGGGACCATTCCAGGAAGAACCATTACACTTTGGTGTCTATAATATGGATTTTAAAGTATTTATAAATAGGTATTTAGCTATCAGACTAGAACAGTTCCTTCAGAGACAGTCTACACATAATACACATTTGTAGAACTCCTATTTAAATACATTATTTACTAAGGGGAGACAGGAAATTGTTTCTTCATACAAATTCCAGTCTCTCAGGCAGATAATACACACTCTTGAGAAATGTACAAACATATCATTTACCTTAGAAGAACTGCTAAAAAATTACTCAATTCTGCCTGAGCCATTTTACTCCTGCAATTAAACCACAGTCAGGTTTTCATTTGGATGAGCTCCTGTGTTGAAATATAAGCGTGGCGTCAACACTATCTGTGTATTTTCTTTGAAAGAGAATAAGCACATATGAAAGATACAATAAAAAAAAAAACCTAACTGAATGCTCACAAATGACCAGTTTTAAGTTACCCATGACAGTGGTTTTCTTAGATTTAAATTTCTAGCCAAATATGAAAGCAAATTCTTCCACGACATTAATATACCTCAACATTTTACAATCGACACTTTAAAATGTTTTGCACAGTTTGATGTGACTGCTGCTATACCCATGTTGTCTCTTTATGAATTGCTGAGCCCAGCCCTTCTGTAGCTAGCAGGAGATTTGATAATCTTTTTCATACAGTTAAGACCCTCACTTTTAAAACCACTGAAGACCTTTTTTTTTAGGAGATAGGAAGTGTTAGCCATTCCTGTAATACTCTATATTGTCTGTGAGTGACTGTTTTTCTAAATATATCATGTATGCAGAGATATTCTGTATCATAAATTTTTGACAAATGTTTTTTCATCAGAAAATATTTGCTTATCAGAAACAGAGTTTTGCTGGAGCACACAAAATTTGGAAGGAGCTTATTTGGATTGGAAAAGCATTTTCCAGATTTGAATTGCTGTGTGAAAATCAGAGCAGGGGTTTCAACCTGTCTCTTTCACATTCTAGAGCAGTGCTGTGATAAGCAGACTGCAAGTGGATAGTTTTCATGAGGTATCCTGGTTTTGTTCCTTTTTAATGGTTTCCTGCTCTTGGTGTCCTAAGATTACCACTTCAGTGCAGAATGGGAAGATTTTGAAATCTCAGTGCTCTGTGGGACACTAAAATATATTTTCCCTTCAAATCTGTTTCTAGTAATATTTCTTCACTTGAATCATCCTCTGAGATGCCTCAGATGTAAAACATTACAGTTCAGTTGAACTGAGGATGTGGCTCTAATCTTCTGTGGGATTTTTAAAATGCCCACCATGGTTGGTGAGAGGTAAACGCCCTCAGATGGGGATAAAAAAAAAATAAAGCAAGCTTTTTGACTTGTAGAATTATCCCTATCTCCTAGCAAAAACCTAGCAAATTGCTTTCAGCCAATTTGTACTAATTAACGCTTAATTGTCTTCCTATGTGCAGCACCTCTTACTTCAGTTTGCATCTATGTAGTTTTCACTTCGCTACTGTTCTGCATTCACAGTAAAATTTAGAACTGTCCAATCTTAGTTATTACGTTACCTTGCAAACTACTGAATTTTCCTTCTCCTTTGCCTGGTGGCACTACTGCAACCGAGTTACTGAACTGGGCAATTTGTTCACTAAAAATAACCAGCTTTTTAGTTATTGCATGAGGTACCCACGATGGTTTCCTTTAGGTAGCTCACCGCCTCCCAGTAAAATCACTGCTAAATGTACATATACTGCATAGAAATTTTATATTACATTTAGTTCCTGCATCTTTTTTTCCCACTTCCACTGTGTTCACAGTCCTTAAAGTACTTTCCAGTCCTGATATTTCAACACCCCACCCCCACCCCGCCCTTTTTCTAGATCTTTTTCTTAATGAACACAGACTACTGTACTCAGCCTAATGGGCCTCTTAACCTGCTTTCAGCTTTCTCCAACCTCCCCACTCATCCTCCTCTGCCTGCTCTTTGTTCCTTTCTTAGCTGTGCTATTTATCTGTTATTCCCATCCACATCTTTGTCTCTTTTTTTCACTTCAGCTATTGCTGTATGTCTGTCTGTTCTTGAACCAGTCCTCCTTCTCCTCTGCATTTGGACACCATACAGCAATTCCTAGAAAGATAACTGTCTCACCATAGTTGCCATCTTGGAAAAGAAATGCATCTAATTCTAAATGCAGGTGGACAGTTTGTTTTTGAAAGCAGAAATTATCTGTAGTATTAATGTATAATAATGATTTGGTTCCTGAAATTAGGAATAAAAACAGTTCATAGTAGTTCAGACATGACTGTCATGTAAAAGTGCTGCTGTTAAGTAAGTTTTTTTACATATTCCAGGAAAAAGAGGGAGCTTGGGGTTTTATTTTATATCAACAGTTCCCCTTTTTTCAATGACTGTTAGATTATCTGCAGATTCTGTTTTATTCCTGGATTATTTGGGATTAAAAGACCTTGAAAAATGCCAAGAACCTCTATTCCCTCACATAACTGAATTGAGTGTGTTTCAGCAGAGGGTTATAGTATGTGGACAATGATTGTATATAACCCATTTGCTGGTAAAGAAAATACCCCATCAAGAGATAGAAATGTCACTAACACATTGGGATGTTTGAAAGCATATGAAGCAAGCTACTATCTTTAGATAAGATTCATCCAGCTGAGACAGATTTCAGTACATTCATTAGCTTTAATCTTTGCCCAAATCTCCTTTCTTTGCAATTTAAATTTGGTATCCTATACTCAGAAAGATTTATGTTTCGTGAGCATCTGAAGTAGCATTGTCAATATGAAAAAGTGTTTTGTATGTTAATAAAGGATTGGTTTACGACTCATTTCTACAGTACAGGTATTACATGTAGTGTGAGTGCACCATCAAGAAGCTTTTTAATGTATTCCTATTAATATGGCTTTTTTCACCTAACAATCTATCAAAAAGAGAAAATCCTATCAGCATCACTAAATCCTTCTTTAAGGTTTCATTGATCTTAGCCTTAGAACAAGATTATAAAAACAGTCCTACATAGAGATAATGTCTAGAGGATTTTGGCTAATCTCAGCACTCATTTTAGATTAGATCTAGTCATATTCAGTCACATAGCTATTCTTGTAGGTAACATATGCCTACCAGTGTTTATCCTTAATTAAGATGCAATAATTGCTTTTGTTTCCTTTGGTCCTAGCAAGAGTAATGCCAAATATATTCATAGACCTTTGATGATAAATGTCTTGTACTCAGTGTACAGCATTCCAGGCTCAGGATCGATTTTCCCTGATGAGGAATTCTTTCTAACAGTGGAAACTTGTGCAGTGAATAACGTAATCTTCATGCATCCTAATGTTTCAGACTATACTTAGGTATTCAGCTCACTTTATTCTTTAGTTTCCATTCTGCAGAAACTTGTATATATAAAGATTATTCAAATAGCTTTTTGTCAGTGAGTGAATTATTTTGGGAAGGACAGCACATAAGAAAAATGTGGATATTACCATAAAAGTTGAAGAAAAGATTTCATTTTCACTGTATCAGTTTTCAGATGGCAGGCTGTAAATAGAGTCTTACAAAGACTAAGTTAGCAATATCACGAAACCAGAATGTAGACGCCAGTGTTAAAATAATAATAGGGATAATATGCTATGCCTCAAATCAGTCATTCAGTTGCATAACTCTTCATGGATTTTCAAGTTCAGCAAATCGTCAGTTTTCAGGCTGCCTTTTTTTATCACACATGTATGCACATTTATCAAAACATCTAAATCTTCTCTTCCTTCTAAACAAAGTTGTATGCAGTGATATTTTGGGGTATCTTTTATTATAAATATATAGCATTATCCAATGCATTGTTTTTCATAAGGGAAAATGTAAGCCTCCAAGGGTGTAACATTTGTTTACAGCTGGCTCTTTTTCTCTGCAAGAACATTTTGCTTTGCATTATTAGTTAATAGCAAGGGAAAATGGAGAGCAAAATTACTGCTGCATAAACAAACCTGTTACAGAAATGCCTTTGATATTCCAAATGATGATGCTAGTGATTGTACGATTTATTTTTTTTCAGGGTCATTTTTTTGAATAACACAACAGTTGAGCTTATACAGTTTACCAGCCATAGTGATGGCAGAATTATTTAGGGCTCAGTTCTTAAACACATCAAAGTTGATGATTAAAATCCCCTTGGCTTAAGCATTTGCACAATAAGTCCTAGACTGTCACAGAGATTTGTGTTGTGTAGCTAAAAAGCTACTTTTTTTCAGCAACAAAAGAAGTGCTGTCTTCCAGTAAAAATTTCTGGTAGGAGACTGACAAAATTTCTTCCTGAAAATGCTCTCAAGTATATGTTACTAGTATGTCCTAACCTACAGTAGGGCTTGGGAACATTATACACATCCTTCTTACATGGATAACATGATATAAATAACATGATATAAATGAAAGCTGCCGTAGCAAATGAGACAGTTCGTCTCTTTCCAGGTAAATGTTGCAATTAAGTATTGTTCTGATGAACCATCTAAAGTCATGTCTTTATATATGTCTGCTTAAATTATACAAACTTCAGTATAGTGGTTGTTGTTATTATTTTGTATAATTACTTTGTCTTAAAAGTCATTAATGCCCTATTTTAAAGCACCTGTTCTAACTAACAGTGTGTGATGTTAGAAGACAAAGACAGGATGGGGTTTACTCTGTTCATGTTAAACAATTAATACACTGAAAATAACACAGAGCCCAATAAATATTTGTATTATGCTATACTTAAATCTCAAATCACTGAGGTTTTCTCGCCTTTGCTTGTTACCTTAGCTACTCTCTTCCCTTTTATTCTTATTCAGTGAAGCACATCAATGTGTTTAACTTTTTGCATCTGCTTCAGACTCAGTGCCCAAGGATATCATTATAATTAAGCCTGTACTATATTCCTGTTTTGCATAAGCATGGCTGTGCATCAGTGGTTTTGGGGTTTTTTGTTTTTCTTTTTTTAATCTGATAGTATATTTGGTATTGTCTCCAAGAAAGTTATCTCTTAATTTCTTACAAAAGATCACTCATCTTCAGACTAAGTTGAGATAGTGGGCCTTACTCCATTGCTGTAGTAATTAATGGTAAAACTCCTAGTGACTTCAGACAGGTTCCTACCTCCATATGCATTTTTTTCCATTTCACATCCCTATCCATTTATTTAAGATATTTGAGTAACTTAATCACATTATCCTTTGGTGGGAATGGCTATACTTCATTCATTTTAACACGGTTCATCTGAGGAATATAAAGATATTAATATTAAATAATCTGCTGTGTTTAGCAGATCATAAATTTTATAGTCAATGTATTGCTTGCTTAGCCATGAAATATCCAATATGTATTCTTCTAATTAGGCTTGTTATACTCACTGAATTGTAGGGCAAGTTTGCAGTGTACTTAGAACATAGTGGTTATTGGTTTTAAAAAGTCTGAGCCAAGGGACCTTTCCAGTTTCTATATGGGTCTGCCATGTTGACTGTATAAGCTTGCACAAGTCATGCAACCAGCCCTAAATTTTAGTAACTGAAGTCAGGAACCTGGGTAAATGGTCTTGGTATTGTGGAGGGTCTAAGAACCCAGCAGCCACAGCTAGCCAAGCAGTCAAGTCTTTTGTCTCTATCTCCCCATCAATTAATTCCATTTAACAGTCAATAGTTAAGCCTGAATGTGTTAGCACAAACTTCAGTTTCCCCTTTGCCATCTCTGGAATGGGGACAATATCTGCACCTAAGACTTGGCTATAAAATGAAAAAAACAAAAGTCATTATGTGATTAATATCTGGGTTTTATTTGTTTTGGAGTTTTCTAAAAAGATTCTTTTAAATATATTTGTAAAAATTGCAACATATCTACAAGGCACTGATGATGTTTTCCTACTCTGAAAGATGTGTTGTGTATTACATGCAGTAAGACCAAAGCTTTTGAGAAGTATGTGACTTTGTGTACATCCTGTACAGCTACCTGCACTGACTGATGCTTCTGGGACACAGTGGATTCATTATACACTGCATAAGGTATAGCTCCTATGGCTGTTTCTTCTTCCTGGAATCACTGGCATAACTGTTCATATAGAAGCCAGCCAGAAGCACTGGACTTGCTTCAGAGATATACATTAGCTATGTAAGATATGCACAATTTCTTCCTGAAAGTGAAGGGGATCAGAGACTGAAATATTTTATATTTAGAAATTCACTTGTTTTCACTTTGTTTCTGGCGTCTCTGAGCATAGTGCAGCAGGTCAAAGACATTAATGTTTTAGGTCTATAATAAATTCGGAAATAGTGTTAAGGTTTTCAAAATGTCACCAGTCCGTATTTCCAAGCAAATATATGAATGCATAGGAGCCCTCTTCACAGTGCAGATGTACCATGTGCCTTGTACTTTCTGTTGTAGCATGTAAAATATAAAATTAAATTGGACACAGGAGTAGTTAGAAAATAACATTGCAATTGTGAAGGAAACTAAAAATCTAGGCTTTTCTGCATTCCTAAATTGCAAAGCCAAGCTCAGATGCAGAAACCTTTCAATTAAATACTTAAGAAGTACCAAATGCTGGGCTGGTTAACATACTTCATTTTTTCATCCTAAGATTTCTGTGCATACCTATTTGTGCATGCATTTGAATGCACAAACATCTAAATACACAGGCTGTACAATATTGGCACACAATTCCTCCTCCCCAGTGGCTTTTCATTTAACGCTCTATTCTCTATATTCATGCCAGACACCACACAAAGGGGATGAAAATCAAGACACAAGTGTTAGCCTTGTTGTTTCCAGCAATACAGCCCAGCTACTGAAATAAACATCTGGAGTGGCTCTTCAGGAAAAGGTATCCAGGGCCTATCAGTGCTTATTGTGTTTGGAAAAGTTCAGGGGCTTGAGTAGCATAATGCTTAGTGATGTCTGCTACACTCTAAACATTTTATGTTTTTAGCACAAACTTAATTTGTTGTTGACAGTGACAGTCTCTCTGTTTATTTCACTGTGTAATCTTTGTCTGATTTCAAGTATGTCTGTAAATACTCATGCCATTTTGGCAAACAAGTTATTAGCTCTTTCAAAGGTAAAGACATGAGAACACTTTGAAAGGTTAAGTCTTCTGGAGAACAAAGTGCCTCTTGAAGGCGGAGGCCACTTTTCGTTTCCTTTGAAGATAATCAAAATATGGAGAGTAGCTGGTCATGAACAAAATGATCAGGGTGGCATAACTAAAGCTTATTGAATTTGTGCTGAGGATCCCAAAAATGGCAATTCCATTTGTTCCACACAGTTTTATCCTCTAATTCCTAATCACAGTGCTGTCTTATTGTGCACAATGAAAAGACTAATTTGACTAAATCCATTCATAAATGACAAAATCAATAGTTCTACTTTTGAAAGTCACTCAGCATATAGAATATGAGAATTTATGGTTAGTTTACTGCTGTCATGGATGGGTCTCTCTCTCTCTCTGGTAGTAACTGATAAAGCAGCTTTTGAAGTCAGACTGTCTCAATAAAGTACTTAAATCCATCTTAATGTACCCCAGGGAAGCAAGTCTGAATTAACCTAGTACCTTAGTTTTGCAACAATAATAGGGTGAAAGGGAGTATGCAGCAGAAACTGATTATAATAAGTGATACAAAAGGAGACAGCAACAATGAAGCAGAAGTAGAATAGGAACTGGGATTAAGGGATCTCTCACCCAGCCATGTGCAAAAATGTTGAAAATTAATGTTGTATTGTTTAGCTAACAGCTGTCAAGTCATTCAAGTCGTTGTAATGTGTGGTATGCTTGCTTTCCTCTTCATCTCACCAAGAGCATATTAGAAATCATATTCTCTTTCTTCTGAAGAATGGCAAAGTTAATCCTTCCTTGCATTGCTTTTAGGACAAACTCATAGTAAAGGCTGTCTCTTAAATTTGTCAGTTAGGCTATTAACATAGCATGAAACTTTGATGTTAAACTGGCATTTGATGAATGGGGTTAAAAATCACTTAGGGCCATATTCTTCCTATCTGTTGTATTTGTGCATAGTAGAAGATGCAGAGGATGCAAATATGCCCTCATACGTTTGTGGTGCTGCTGTAATCGGAGAGAATGCTGTATTCCTGACATCAGCTAAGTACTAAGATACATTCTTCTGAGAACATATGACACCCAAAGGAGACCAAGGAGGAATCCAAGGTTCTTCCTTTTTCATTAAAATAATGTTTTCCCTATAATCTTAATACAATAAAATTGAAAAAATTAAGAAAAATGTCTTTATTAAACAGACTTGAAAACCAATATTATGAGACATTCTTAAAATCTAGTATCAGGCAATTTCCATATCACTCTATTCTGACATCTGTTATTTCTCCAATTCCAGTTATCCTGGTTCATTGCTCTTTTTAAACACAAGTTGTAGCATTAAAAAGTTATACTTGGGATAGATAGGGTTTGGTAAATTTATTTACTAAAAAGCAATGTTTAAAACATATTAAAAATTAAAATTAATCTTTTTTTGTGAGACCTCAGTATTTCTAAAATTTCTCCTGTAGTAGAAGAGAATCAGAAATCAAAATAGGTTGGTTGGGACATTTTTATCTCTTGTAGATCCAAACTTTGTCCTCAGTAAGCAGAAGTTACACGTGATGTTTTTTAGCCCTTGGTGTTCCATGAAAGGTGGTGGTAATGATGGATGTTTGGAGTGTTTGCTTAACATTAGGGAGCAATTGGTTTCATTCTTGTGTTCTTTTTGCTCTGATCCTCCCGTTTGTGAGATGGGGCAGGTGACCCAAATACCATGTGAACAGTAGGCACTTTTTAAGGACATAAAACAGAACAAAGCTTTGCATACATTTCTTTGATGTTTATCATCTCTTAGACAGTGCTAAGGCTTTTTACTTTTTTAGATGTTAGTTGATTCTTATGAAAAAGCAAACTGAAAATGTTCTTTCAACTGTTGTCTTGTTCTGGTGCTGATTAGTCAGGAAAACCACTGTGTTGGAACCACTTTGGGGAAGGGGTTTCATCCTTTACCAGCAACATCGTTTAAAAAAATCAAAATACATCCAGTATTAGCTTGTGGTGGTTTTAATGTAGATGAAAAAAAAAAATTCATTCAGATCAGAGTAATCTTAATTTTTAGCATGTAAGTGACTTATGCTAGAAGTAACAAGCACACAGAGCTTGCAACAAGTGAGGATGCACTCGTGCATAACAGTCTCGACAATTGTTAGCAAATATACTTCTGAGTCACTGCAAATAGATGCACTGTTGTCCCAGAGAAACTTGTATTCTGTGAGAACACTGTGCAGCAATGCATGCATAATGAAATACTACCCTGCATTGGCACTTGATTTTAGAAGCATGCTTCCTCCATTTTGAGTGACTCCACTGAAAAAATGCTGCAAATGCATTAACTGTTTGAAGTCTTCACCATTCCAGACTTCCAGCAATTCAGGAAAACTCACAACTGTGTAGCAACCATTCTTTTAAATAAGGATCAAAAATTTCAGAAAGAATTTTCTTAGTAATTTGTTGTTATTCTGGATAAAAGTATGATGCAAGATGGTACTTAGGAAAGCAAATTGAATATTTTGTTTCTGAAGTGAATCAAATAGCATCTCTTTACAACTTTGAGCAGCCTTTGAATGTAGTAGCTCAGCCCCAGCATTTGCTTCTTGGTGACCTAAGGATGTTTCCATGGTGATTTGCATTTGCTGTTTACCCCAATGCTCAGCTTGGTATGACTCGCAATATGTAAGTGCTCTGAAATTAACCTCTTCAAAATTGAGATACTTACACCTTTTAAGCTCTTAATATTCTCAACACTACCACTCTTCTCTGCACTGTCATTTCAAATCCTCTGTGCTCTGTGCAATATTCTTCCAAAAATTTCTTTTTATGATTCACCCTACAAATGAGCGCTGCTTTGTTACACATCACTTAGTTATGCTCTCCCTGTACTCATTATGTCACCCCTTGTGGATAGTGTTGCAAAATATCCAAGATACTTGAAACAAGACACTTGGGAACATAAAAATTCAATGAAAAAAGTAAAATGAAGTAAAAAAAAAAAAAATGTTTTCATACCCAAGTATGATTGGCTTTTTATTGATTTTTTTTTTCCCATCAAGGAAAATTATTTTTAAAGCCCCCTGTTTATCATAATTTATCAGTTCAGTTAAAAAACTACCAAGCTGAGTTACACCACATAAAGAGTTACTGCTGTGGGTATATTGCCTCTGAGCAGCAGGAACCATTTCATCACTTCATGCTGTGAGCTCTGTCTACTGAGCCTCTGCAAGTGCTGCTCCTGGAGGCTCGCTATGAGCTACAGTCTTGCTTTTCTTAGAGTCTTGTTACTATACGATGTACTTACAGTGAAGCACTTCTCAATCCTAGTGGAAAGAACACAGGACTCTTCAATTATTCCTTTTGCTTTCCTACTTTTCTAAATTAAGAAAGTTCCTAGACTTTTATACTCCACAAAACAAAACACCCAGTACATGATGGGGTTGAACAAGGAATCATCACTAAGCCATAAATACTCACCTGCACTGATACTGGTTACAGTCTTCATATCAGCTGCCAGCTGGTCAGAGGGTAATCCACTGCAGTCTAGCTTTGATCCATTAAAATATTCTTTCTTCAGCCAAAGTGTCCTAACACTAGAACAGCTTATGTTGGGCTGTTTCCATTAGTTTATAAACTGAAACCAACCTTAACCTAGGCTTTCCACTCATTCCACAGACCTTCTTTTCCATGCTTTTGGCCTGCTAAAAAAGTGTTTTTCTAATCATTACAAGGGAAAGATCAACTACAAGCAAACTGAAACAGTACATAAGGTGCAGATTCTGTAAACAAATACTGGTTTTCTCTAACAAGTGGTTTTCTCATCAGTCTGTATTTTGATTTTTCTTTGGCTGAACCAGGGTTGCTCACTTCTGTTGTATTGCTAGCTGTGATTTTTTAAGATTGTCATCATTACATGGCAATAATCTGTGCAACATTGTTTTCTACAGGGCACTTTCACGTTTATCAGACACAGTTTTCTTTCCTTAACAATTTCTCCCAAATAATATGCTCACAACTGTATTTTGGTGCAACTGCAGCCATTTGGTAGTTGAAGAGCCAAATGCTGCACACTCCACTCATTTTTACAGGAGCAAAAGTGTGAGTCTTCATTTTGTGGATACAAATTCTGACCCTTTTTTTTTGTGGTTACAAATTGTGACCTTTTTGGCTTTTGGATTTTTGTTTTTTTTTTTTTCCTCCCAAAAGCTTCCTTGGCTGAACACTTCAGCTGGCAGTTTAGGTTGACAGATTTGTTAGCAGACGGCAGAACAGGAGAAAGCGAGGCTGATGGTGGGCCTGGAAGGTGAGCACAAAAAGCCTAAAAGCTGGTACAGCCAGTGAATGAGAAATGAATGCCAGTGATAATAAGTATCATTGCCAAAAAGGTGATTTTTCAGCAACTGTTCATTAGAAAGACTGAAAATTATCAGTGTCAGCTACTGGAGGCATTTTAAAGGAATCATGATATACCAAAAGTCCAGATCGATTGTTTTAACATTCAAGACAAAGGTGCAGAAAGGAGCTATTTAGACAATGACCTGGATATAGAAAGAAAATCTGAGAAGGAAGGTAAATAGCACAGAGACCGCAAATGCAAGCACTGAAGATATGCAGGATTTTCCAGTGATGATAAAAGGGAAAAAGCTTTTAACAGTGTAGCTGCAAGAGCTCA
Source organism: Haliaeetus albicilla (assembly GCF_947461875.1). Lineage (NCBI taxonomy): Eukaryota > Metazoa > Chordata > Aves > Accipitriformes > Accipitridae > Haliaeetus > Haliaeetus albicilla. The sequence goes on from NC_091492.1 coordinate 8,138,191, forward strand.
GTTTTCATTATCCAAGATTTTAAAAAATGAGTAAAGTTTTTCTCACGCCTCAGATTTAAAATCCACAGGATGCAAGATGGATAGGTGCTGGAGGGTGGCTATACATTGATTTCTCAACTAGCTTTTTTATTTTAAAGCCTGTTAAATTAAAGCATTTCAAAACGTGGATACTCTAAGACTTTAAGCAAATGCTGGTTTTATGCCACCATCTCTATGAGATGTAAATTATTACAGTAGTGCATATTGGCCACTCAAAATTGGCTACTATTGAACAGGATTGTTTACAAATACAGAAAGAACAAAACTACTTACTATTTAAGAGCATGGAAAAGCTATGAGAGATATGAATATGAAGGCTAACTGGGCCAGCTTAGATGAGATAGCTGGGAGGAGGCTTATGTTCTCAGAGTAAAAAATAATACATATTTGTATACAATCTCTGGGGTTTTGCAGTCTGAAATAGAGGTATGTGCCAAGTCTGATCTCCTTCGCCTTCTAGAGCTTCAGTTAACAGGGCATCAGCCTCCACCCACAACACATTAGACATAAGTGTTCTATTTCAGAGGGCAAATTCATTCAACTTACAGATTTTCACTTGTGTTTAAAATTCAATTTTACATACATACGGTTTTGTGAAAAATAGCATCAGTATAAAAGCTAGCTCAACCAAAACGTAAATAATATATATTTTCCTTACTGTTTTCACCATGAATCAATGTTTAAATAGCAGAGAAAGTAATTTTAAAAGCTTCCTGGGATTATTTTTTGAAAGGTGCACTGTTTTAATTTATCACTTAAAATGTGCTGACAATAAGCACATTTTAAAACCTTATGGCAAAATGCATCAGGTTACCTAATATTAATTTACTTTTTATAGTTTATTTAATATAGTATTGATTGCATTAGCATTTGGATTAATGACCTTTTAAATGCTCAAAGACTAAAGCAGTTGTCTAGTAAGGTAAGACAGTCATGAGGCTGAAATAGTTGGCCAATCAGCTTTTTTAAAATAAATTAAAGATTGTGTAAACCCAAGCAATGTTGAGAATTAGAGCTTTCTAATGAGATCATCAGTTCTAAATCAATACCAACAGGGTACACACTTTTGTTTGAGGTTCACTATGTACTTGAGAGAATTTCAGTAATCAATCACTGGCATTTTGACTTGCAGATGCAAAGAAGTCCACCTCAGTGAAAGGTTTAAGACTGCAAAGTAGAACTACACGCAAGTACAAGGAACGTAAATTGGACTGTTTCCAAAATGGAATAGCTGAACTTTCATAATCATATGTTAAACTCGCTGAAAATCATACAGTGGATTGAATTTGAAGCTGATCCTTTGTAAAAATAAGGGGATGCATAATTTGCCTAATCTAAACCTACTCATGAGAAGAATCTCAGCTGCCATTTTTTCTGCTGAGCTCAATATAATTTAAGGGGATAAAAAATGCAGTCATGATGATGGCAGGGAATTCAGGAGAGAACAAACAGTAAGACCTTTCCCACTTGTAAGTATGGAATCTGACTCCAGTACTGCTGTCTTTAATTGCTTTTGCCATATCTGCATACCCATTTCTTTTCATGGTCATTTCTCTGTCTTTGTTTCTTTTTTCTTTCTCTTCCTTTCCCTGTCACTATGAAGACTTTAATGAACTGACTTACAAAAACCTGTGAGCAATTAAGAATATAAAATCAGCAATGGGCTAATCACTGGCCTTTATTATTTCATTCTTTGTTTTCCAGTATGTTGAATAACTATTCGCACCTATGCTCCTAAGAAATACATTACTTTTTTTTTTTTTTTTTTTTAACATACACAAGTTAAAGTATGTTATGAATGCCTTGAATAACTTTATCAGTGAGAAAGTCCAGTTGTGACTACTGGATTCTCTGATTGTATGAGACTGATGGATTTGCAGTCCATCCATAAAAGAGAAACAGTGAGGAATCAGGCTATCATGGCTCTGTGCCTCATGTAAAGTCAGTTAGTACAATCTGTGGGGTTTTCCTTTAGTTTTCTTGAAACAAGACTCATTATTATTCTGTTCTCTGTTGAATATCCCAAATAGTTTTTTAGTGGAGTTACTGTTGTTATGCACAGACAAACTGAAACCGTAATTTGTCCAAAGCACAAGAATTTGTAGAAAGTTGTTTCCTATTCTCCTAAGCACTCTGAGTGGAAGGGAATTCTGTGCTGTACCTCCAGCTGGCAGCACACTGCACAGAGGAGAAGGTAGCTTTAAGCTCCCTTTGCACTGTCTGGTCTGTGTGTGCAATCCAATAGCTTAAGCAACTATAGGGATTTTTACCAAATGCACCAAACGTAGAAAGGGCATAGACAAATGCTGTCTTCAACTGATTAACCATTCCCTTATGAAGTTTCTGCTGTGTTTGTGAAATTATGGGAAACAGTCATTTGCTAAAACACCATTAATTTTTAAGTATGGTTTCCAATATGAAATATTTTTATTTTGGCTATTCATTTTTAATGACTGCATAATGCAACTCAGCAAAACTATACAAAGCAAACCAAGAAAAAAAAATGAAGCTATTAACATCAAATATTTGCATACAAGCCATGAAATACTGAAGCAAAGACTTTGTAGGTAACTGGCATTTCATGCAATGAAGGCAAAATGTACAGAAACTGCCAGTAAAACAGCAATTTATCAGGACAAACTGGTGGTGTTACATTTACTGCATATCCCCTTCTGGCAGAAAAGTTATTGTTACTTTTAGTTTGAGGAACTAATAATGGAGGTTATTACTAATTTATTGTGTCTTGGAGCCATGTTCATCAGTGTCCCTGTCGTGAATTCAGTGGATGATCATACCTGGTATCTTATAACACTTTTGCCAGTAGCTATGGATGATACAATTCAGTATGAGTTGGCTGTCCTGCCAAGCCCATCAGCTTTAAGTTACTGAAAGCAAATCTCTCACATGTTTTATCTCAGCCAGGAAATCTCTGCCTTCAAAACATAGATTTGTGCTTTTGCCTATCCATAAAACATGCGATTTCACCTTATAACTTATAAGTTGTCAGTAAACATCATGAAAACTTAAAATAAGGTGTTTTACTTGTACTGTCTGTACATAAGACAAATGCATGATCTTATCGAATATCTTTTCAGATGCTCAAAATACATGGTCAAAAATCAGCCACACTTGCATCTGTGGGAGCTGGATTATTTGTAGTGTAGAAGTGTTATACTGATAGGTTCCAAAAACTGGTAAAAGAGCAGAACATCTGTAGCCAAAGTATGAAAATAAGTTAGCAATCTATATAAACATGTTTTACTGCCTTGATTTAGGATACAGTTCAACATTCGGGGGGTGGGGGGGGTGGATTAAATATTTTAAATTATTTTTTAAGGATCTTTGAGATTTTGACAATTTCCTTTTCACCTTAACCCAGGGCAACAGGACCCAGTGAGGAGAAGAGAATATAACACAGAATTACATAGAAAGGACTCACAGTTGTTAACCCAACTAGTCAGGGAAGTCAGGAAACTTATTAATGTATGTGCATTATATACATACACACATAATAGTAAAGTAGCATTTGAAGATGTATTCACAGAAGAACTCATTTAACCATATAAATGTGGAAATATGCAAATGATTATTTTCTTTTACTAGAGCACTCCAGCTGGCAGTTGTTCTGGGTGCCCTGAAAACCCTTAAAACCTAAGTGAAGGCAATGGTACAACGTAAAATCAAGTCCTAAGCTGCAATACAAGGGATATATTCATAGATCAGTTTTGTATGTCCCAGATCTCTGAGTGAACTCTACAAGTGTCATATCATTTAACGATACTACTGGAAATCAGCTTGATATCTCACATGAACTGTACCATGAGAATGTACTCATTCCAGGACCACAGTTGATAAAGTTCATATTCCTTTGATCTTTGGATTTAACTAATGTAGAAAGTTTAACTTAAGAAATCTGTTTTCCAGTTTTTTTATAGAAAGAGAAAGAGTTGGAGGCAGAAAGTGTATGCACACTGATAGACATAATAGGCATGTGTATGTGTGTCTGTGGATGTGGGTATGTGTACATAAATATACGTGTACATAGATAGTGGATGTTTGTTGTCATCAGCTATTTAAGGGTCCATGGATAACGGTCAAACTTAAGTGCTAATCTTTGATCTGTTTTTTCCCTCATTGACACCAAGTGCACAGCCCTCACCTCCTTCAGGGGGACCTGTGATAGAGGCTTGTGAAATATAGACTTCCTAATGGTTCAAATGGGACTCTGTGCACTAATTAACATTTTATTTTATGGCAGCCCTTTCTTCTGTCCTATGCCTGTATGCTCCCTTAGTGGAGAGAACAGATGTAGTCACACATCTCTTATGCTTGGCAGAAGACGGATGCCACTCTTTAGAATAAATGTACTTAGTCAACATCAACATCTGTCTGTATGGCTGCCTTCCATGTATGGCGTATGATAATGTCTGGAGAGATTTCTGAATTAGTCACTGCAAGACTTTGCTTACTTCTGTGTTGTCCAGGCAACAACTTTTTCCCACCTTTTCTTTGATCTTCATATTCTTTATTTAAGTTTGAAATGTGTAAAATATTTCAGCTTCTAGCTGCTAAAACATTTTTTCAGAAAGCATAATGCAGGAACATTCTGTGAGGGAGTAGTACCAGAAGCAAAATTTATCCTATTATAATAACTGAATTTTCTGATTTATAAAACTCAGTTACTTGAAAAAAGACTCAATATTTTGCCTTCAACATCTCAGCCTTTGATGGTGTTATCTTCCTTAATTATAGTACACCAGAGTCCCTGCATTTACTTTCAAGTGACCTGAGAAGGTGCTATATGCTTCTCATGATAACTAATTGGCAAGTTTTGTCACTATAGATGCATAGTCAGGAAAATAATGTGGGGGTTTTGTGTGACTCAAAGACATCACTGCATTTCTCTTCAAATGCTTCAGATATATTTACTGAAGCTTTTGCATGATTCTTTCAAAATATTATTGTATGCATTAATAATGATTAAGTAATGCAGTAATTAAGTCATTACTGGGCTTTCTTTTTTTCCTAACATTTATGAAAGGGATAGGCATTGGAGGAAACCCTTCTTATGGCCCTTTGCCGTGGGGCATACAGTTTTTTTCTGTTGCACATTTAACTTCTTTCAGCAGTTTTCTGCACACTCAAGCATCTAATCTGTGCTGCATTCTGTCAAAGTTCTCTTTTGTTTTATGTACACATACATAAGCATGCCAGCACATCTCTCTCCTCTCAGACAACCACACCCCCACACTCTTTTAATTCTCATCTTAACCTTTCCAGTGAACCAAGGGGTTTTTTTCACTGAAAACTTTGCAGAATATATGTGTAATAAATAGGGAGAAAATAACAAGAAAGGAGACTAAGATCATCTGATTTCTCCACAGAACAAGTCTACTAGGTTACTGCAAATTAAAATTCTCATGTAATGTTTCCCGTGTGTGCCTCAGGGAGCAGTCCCCATAGGGTCAAGAGTTGCAATCAGTTTCCATGCCCATTAGATCTTTGTTATCTGATAAACCTGTCAACATGTATGTCAAAGAGTGACAGCTCTGACAGTATCCTTGTGATGTTAGCACCTGAACACTGGGAAGTAGAGTAAGACCATCAACTTATTTCATGTAGGCCACAAAGTAACTTTCACAATAGTAGAATTTTAACTAATAGTCATGCAAAAGAAAGACAGTAATGAGATTTCACATGAGATCAGGGCCTATACCTGCCTGTGTGAGATCATTAAATTGCCTTTTGCACCTGCTTTTCGGAAAGAAACTAATTAATGCTCTTTTCTTACATGGCTTCAGTCTGATATTAAGAAGCTCAACTTTCCCATTGATGACTAAAATTAAATAATCAGTCTCATAAAAAGGGTATGATTAATTAATAAACTTTGAAGAAAATAATTCATTTTCACTTTTAGAAAGCATTTTGCTGGTAGATATTATGAAGGCAAAGGACATGACGATATGTGCAATAAAATGCTGTTAAACTCTACTTCCTCATTTCTCTTTTTCCCTCTCTTTTGTTCTCTTTGTAGTAAATTCCTCAAAGATCACTTAATTTAATTAAAGTTGAGAAAAGTACCTAATTCAAATAGGTAGACTAGAGTTGCCTTCTCCACTGTGAAATACCAGTGTGAAACCAGTGTCATTTGCCACCTTTCACTTTCAGAAAAAGTAGGAATGACTTCTACCTGGAAGTTGCAAACCCTGCATTTATATTTCTGTGTAACCAGGGTTTATGTGTTATACTTTACACAAACGTGTGCGTAGGTACACACATATGTGTAGATCGTATAGATAATTTGTACCATATATGGTCCTTTCCTTATATTGAAAATAGATCCATGGTGTTTGACCTGTACTGTTAGGCTTGTTGGCAAAGGTAGCAAAAGGAATTGGCTTGTCTCTCTTAGGAAAAAATTATATCTTGTTTCCTCCCACACTAGAAATGGTCCCTTTGACTTTAAAATTGATGCAGTAGGTAGTGCTGCAGTGTATCTTGTACCAATTCTGTCACTCAGTAACATTTAGGCCTGTCGCTTCAGTACCATGTACAAATGCTAAATATGATGGATTTGTTTTCAAAATATTTTTAAAAATGAGGAAAAGGTGGAATGTGCTCTTCACGGAAGCTTCCCTGTGAATTTTAACACCCTATGATGTAAATGTAGTAAGCTCCTATGCCAAGAGGCTAAATAGAGGCTGATGTCCTCAGTATAGGTTATTTGCACTAAACAGTCAAATTTTAAAATTTGCTAAAACAACAAAGATAGATAGAAAAATGTGAATTATGTGTGTATTTAATACATTTTACTATTCAACTTGTGGCTTAGGAATCACTACAGGACTATTTTCAGTTGATCTCTTTCCACATGACATCAGTAGGTCCAGTACTCCACACTGTTTTTATCAGACATACTTCTTACAGCTTCTCTAATACTGGAAATAATTAAGTTTTTTTGATCCACACTGTTACCTAAATCATGTGACCACTTCAATCACAATTTCAAGGATAGAAAATCACTGGATAAATTGTAGAAAGATATTAGCAGATGCAAAGGATTGCAACACATTTGAATTGCTGCTTATAATATGTTTGCAACTTCTGGAACTGCTCTGATGTTCAGTGTATAGGCAATTACTTCTGACACTGAAGGGAGAAACTGCCCTTCATGAATTTTAATCCAATAGCCTTTTGGATTCTCCTTAGCAACCTTTTCCTGTCTTTTTTTGTTAAAGCAATGCAGACATATTTGAGAAGCGGTTTTCACAATACATTTTAAAAGAATGTACTGCTTGAAAAGTTTACTGCAAAATTTAATCTACATTTTGAAAGCTGAACAAAGAACAGTTCTTACTGTTGTAAATTGACATAATGACATAAAAATGTCTCACTGTTGGTGGTAAGTCATTGATCCACCATTGATTAATTTAAGTGAAACTATTGTAATAATACTAGTAAAAATCTACAGTAAACCAGATTTTAAACATGTTTTATGCCTATGTCTGAAGTCCTGGCTAGTAGCAAAAGGCTTAGTGCTGTGGGTAAGACACTGTGGCTTACATGACTACTCATGTAGTCAAGCAAACAATACATCACACAATCCACTGCTAATTTAACCATATGAAAGCAGCAATGTCTAAGATTTGAGCTTTTATCTCACTGTTTAGATCAAAAAGGGTTACGGAGAAATCCTCTAATCACCTGTGAAAGTAAATAGCTGCTATGAGAAAAGCACTATGATAAGTGTGTTGTGCAAAAAAATACATGTTCAGATAACCAAGACAGTTGAAAAGACTTCTATTTCAGTATCCTGGTTTCGGCTGGGATAGAGTTAATTGTCTTCCTCGTAGCTGGTACAGTGCTATGTTTTGAGTTTGGTATGAGAATAATGTTGATAACACTGGTGTTTTCAGTTGTTGCTAAGTACTGTTTAGTCTAAAGTCAAGGATTTTTCAGTTTCTCATGCTCAGCCAGCAAAGAAGGCTGGAGGGGCACAAGAAGTTGGCACAGGACACAGCCAGGGCAGCTGACCCAAAGTGGCGTAAATGGGGTATTCAAGACCATGTGACGTCATGCCCAGTATATAAACTGGGGAGAGTGGGGGTGGGGGGGATCGCCACTCGGGGACTAGGTTGGCAGGTGGTGAGCAATTGCATTGTGCATCATTTGCATATTCCAATCCTTTTATTATGACTATTGTAATTTTATTAGTGTTATCATTAACATTATTAGTTTCTTCTTTTCTGTTCTATTAAACTGTTCTTATCTCAACCCACGAGTTTTAGCTCTATCCTTCTGATTCTCTCCCCCATCCCGCTGGGTGGGGGGGGAGTGAGTGAGCGGCTGCGTGGTGCTTAGTTGCTGGCTGGGGTTAAACCACGACATTCAGGAAACAGGAAAGAAAACTTTCAGATATGTACTTTGAAGTGTTCAGCAGTCCAGAGGACATTTTTATTTATTGAGAGATATATATATTGCTGCATCATAATGAAGCTCACAATGTAAAATAAAAACATTTGATATGTTTGTTAATGTAAAGGTGGTTGCGGGTAGTTTAATGAGCTTGCCATTCTGTTCCTTGCCAACTCATCAGAAAATATTTTTCTGGGAGCTAGCACTGTATGTTTCATTTTCTGCAAAGTACATCATAGTGCTGTTTCCCATCTCTGCAGGCAAGAGGACACAGGTCATGGCTGCCCTCACAACTTCTCCCCTACCTCATCCTGACAAAGAGGTATGTGTCTCATTGCTGGAAACTCATAGCAATATCTCTTAGGCCTTGCTCACTGTAATCGCTCCATCTCTCCTTGGTTAGCAGTGGTAGAGAATGCCATAAAGTAGTTTACAACCCATGTGTGACAGGCACATGTTTAAATCAGCACCTGATTTAAATGACACATTTTGGAAGAGTCTCTGTTACACCTTTGTAGCCTACGTCTGTATTTCATCTGTTTCTTCAGTGAGGACACAGATACTGTGATGCTGACATATCATATGTGACTGTATTTCAAATACTGTAAAATACCTGGCCACCACCATCTTGACATTCTTGATAGAAACCTCAGGATTTTCATGCAAATCTTGGAGCCCTTAATGTAAAACTCATCCTAAAAAGAAAGAACGTCATGTTTATGGTCAGTGTCCTAAAAGCATAAGCTTCATCAAGAAGATTCCTATTCTTTTATTTCCTAGATTTTTTTCCACCTTTGGGAGTAGTGGTCAGTTGAGTAGATTAGTATAATTTCAAATTCTAAATAGACTGTTACGATCACCTAATGTCTGGTGCATCATTTGAAGATGTGGCATAAATGTCATCACACATTTGGGCCCTAGTCTGATTCTTTATGTAACAAAGATGAAGGTTAAATACCATAAAGTTTATTAAACCAGTCTATAACAAGTTTAGCAGACATAATCCTCTTTTTTTGCAAGTTTTAACAAGCATGTTTTTCCTGCACAAATTCAGGAACAAGCATTTAACTCCCACTGGTTTCAAAGCCATGGGAATTAAGCAGGTGCTTAAAGTTAATGAGGTACTTAATTGCTTTGTAGAACCAAGATGGACTGTTGCATTGCAGGTACAATGAGAAATTGTCACTGATTTGCTTTCTGAGTGAGGAGATTTTTAAGGATCAAGATCTCAGTTGCAGTCCATCTTTTTACCATTTATGCATAATTTGATGGTTGAAAATTGTAATGTTCTGTTGCAGTCTGGGTGGATTCAGTTACGGCATCATTAAAACCATTCAAGCTTGATGAAAAGATTTTATAAATTTTCTAAATAGCATGACTGAAACTATGGAGGGCTGAGTAATGCCTAAGCATTTTATACAACCACTGTTTTAGCAAAATACAGTCCATGCCAACTCATACAGACCAAAAAGGTCTACAGCAGCGAGGTGAATGGATCACAAGAACAGACTTTCATCTTGACAGATGGAGCATATTGTCTTGGGGGAGTGGACCGGGGAGAAGGAAGGACACTGATGGCTAGAAACATGAGTATATTTTTATTGGAAAGAGGCATTTTTATCACAGAAGATAACCTTACATCTGGAAATGTTACACCAGGGTTTAGGTCTCAATTGCGTTGGTGAAAATCCAGTCTGTTTCTTGGTACCCTGTGGCATACTGAGTCATACATCGGCTGGCCACTGTCATTCTGGGTGAGAGAGGATTCGAGCAACCTTACCAGCTAATTTGTTAGAGCTAATATGATCAGATACAAAGAAAGGGGGAGTGTTTATTTCTGTCAGAAAACAACGTGGCTGTAGTTGTGGTTGGTCACTGTGAAAACAGCGTAGCGCTGAGAAGCAGTACGAAAATTCACCCTGAATCATTAATATTGCATTTATGCACTACATCTTACCTTAATGGAAATCATTTACTATACACATATGCTCTTTAATTAGCATGGCCAACATCTGTTACATTTTCCCCATCTTTAAAGTACAGAGTAATATTATACTCTTGCATGCTAATGTTTGTTATTGCAACAAAGAATCCACTTCAAGAGGAAAGGCAATTTTTACATTTGTGTCTCTGAGTAACTTTAAACTGTTTATGGTATTTCTATTTAGAATAATTCCAGAGGTGTGTCTATTTATCTTCTGCATTAAAATGCAAGAAAAAGGTTTAGCTTTTGGCTTGCCTTCGGGGCTAAGCTGTGCAGCAGACATGCTTCTCTGAGATAATTTGTTTTCTAATTGCCATTCGTTTGCTGAAATACAATTAAAGTTATTGCTCTAATATTAACATCAACATCTTGATTGCCTTATCAGAATATGAATATGTATTTTTCTTACTCTGCTTAGAGACATCTTTCACTAACTTTCTCTGAACATGTAGTTCTTAATTAAAGAGATTTTTTAACTCATCTGTAACAGCACTTTTCCAGCAACTGTTGCCAGTTTGTTGGAGGGTCACACCTTACATTCGTGTCCAGTCTGGCATCACATACTGTCATTAGACCAGGGCACATGTTAACCTTGAATACCTGCACCTTTGAATCAGCTCATACAAGTCATTTGATCTTTGTGTAATTGCCAAAATTAAGTTTGAAAGCAGGCAAATCTAAGTCAAACACAGATTTCATTAAGAACTGGAATATGGCAAGCAGCTGTGTGGAAGCACTGACCAGCCAGTTTATCTGAAGTGCACCAAATGAAAAGGGGCACTCAGACCGCAAGATGAAAAAGGTATTACTCAGTTTACTTAAAAATAATGAGGGGGTGTTACTTAGTAGTACAGCTGTGTGCTCCCCTTATTTTCTTTGTGGTTTAGAGAACCATTTATTTACTATAGCCAAACCAGAATTACCAAAAGAAAATGAGGGCAGTTTTATTTTTAAAATGGTCTTTATAAACTTCTTTACTTCGGCTTTCTTTTTAACAGTACTTTACAAAGATGTTTAATGAACAGGATTCTTTCAATCAGTAAAAGCAGGAGAATGTTCCAAAATAGTTACATAAATGAACAGGCCACTTGGGATGGCAAAAAACAGAGATATAGTGAAGAAGCAGTCCCATTTGGTGATGAAATTATTCTTTTTACTCTAAGAGATCCTTTTAAAATCTTTTTTTCTCATTTAGTAATTTTCCCTTTATGATAGTGTATCTATTTCCCATACCTCATTAGTTTCTGAGCACATATGAATATCCCACTGAGTTACATAGAAAATTATTTTTTTGGAATACGATAGAAATGCAAAATTGAATCCTAGTTTTAAAAAAATAATAATGAAATTGACATTTATGCTCTAGTGAGTTGTTCTCTAAAATGAATTCAGTGTATAATAATGAGCAAAAATTAATTTGTAATTTATATCATGTAGGGCGTAATTGTTCCATATTATAGAACTTTGTATTTTAAAACTGAAATAGCAGCCTTTATTGACCTTTCAACAGACCTCAGGTAGCAGGGATCAAGTGTGTGTTTGTTTTCTCTGGGGGAAAACTTCTTTACATATTATTACAGGTTTTTGAAAAATACTGAGATCTTTGCTTTCCAGTACTTTTGTTAGTTTAAGTAAAATTCATGGGTGTTCTGCATTGCCTTTTTTATGTCATGATGGAGGGGCATCTGGCTTTTTAGCCCTGATCATTCAAATTTTCTTCTATCTTTGAGCATATTGCTAATGAACTATCCAGTAGCTATTATCTGGACAGTCATTCATGTCAGAACTGAAGATAATTATATGGTTGTGGCGTTGTGGTTGCACAACACATAATAAATGCAAATGTGAGAACCTGACATGGACTGGGGGGCAAAGGGGGTCTGTAAATGTCTGATGAAAGGAAAAAAATAAAGAAAAAAAAAAAGAGATTGCCGGAGTTCATTATACTAAATATGTGTCTGCATAGCAGGATGAACAGTTGACTAGGACCAGCTATTTGTTTTTCCCCACGCAGGAATTTCCTTGATGATTTCAAACCTACATGTAGGTTTGAATTTAGTTTCACACTGTCTTTTATACCTTCATGAGACATTCATTCAGACCAGACCAGATTCGCTTTGCAGATTAGAGTGTCCAGAAATTCTTAATCTCTCTTTAAATATAACAACACACTTTTATACGGTGTTTTATTCCATGAATAGATAATCATCAGAATTAATACAAGCTCAATAACTGTATCAGTGATTTTGCTTTTTGGTGAAGAGTGGCTTCAAGTGACAGAGAAGAATCAACCTACATGATGTTTAAAAGATGTGCTTCCAGACCACACAGTAATAATGTGGTCTGTATTTGAATTTCTAAGCTCTAAATTTTGAGACTTAAGGTTAATAATATTAGCCTATCATAGTAGGCTTCAGCTGTGCTTTTATAAAACCAAGTCCATTTAGCAGTAGTTGTTGGCTTAAAAAAAACCCTATACTGATAGTCCTTGGAGAGATTTTTCAATTAAAAAAAAAATCAGAACTGCTAGAAATACTCTGCTGTGATGAAACTCTTAGGACCACTACATCTCCTTATTAGTGCAGCAGTCATGGAAGTTTCTTATATGAGTCCCGCTATGATAAAATCTATAATACTTATTTAGAAGTTTACACAGAAGTAACTACAAGTCTTGTAGAGCATGCAAGCTCTTTCATGTTTCAAGAAACTAGGGTTTCCTATTGCTGTGCTGTCTCATGTTTGGAATTGCCTAAAGTGCCTTTTTAGTGCATAGATGCTGCATAAAAATCAACTGGCCTCATTGATTTCAATGAGCAGTTCCAAGGTCAAATGTTACTCAGCTGTAAAATTATCTAATAAATTTTTTTACTAAGGGAAACCATCTGAGTATTGAAGGACAAGATAATAGTCCATTTACAGAATACAAAAGAATGCATTTTGTTTGTTCAGCACATCACAACAATAGGGATATGCTTTGCTTCTTTACTTCTCTTTATAGCATTACAAACCTTAGGATGATCACCGGTTCTGAACAACATATAGTTAGAAACAGAGGACTGTAGGAATGTAGTTCTGGATATATCACCAGTGTATGCAGAATAATTAGACCTGGGAAAAGGGAGGAGAGCTTAAGGTTTTTTGAAAATTGCCTAAAACAAGAAATAAAATCGACCAACCAAAAAAAAGCCATTAAAAATAATGTGTGACCAGAAGATAATTTTGGAAGTTGTTTTTTAGAGCATTGGATATGTATGTGGGGCAAAGAGAGTAAACTGAACTCCTTTGATTCTACCTAGAGATAACTGACATTTTCCAACAGATCCTCTTTTTCAGGTGGATATCTGAGCTGTTGCACTTTTATTTTTTAAATTATTTTTCAAAATAGCTTTTGTATTTTGCTTGGGAGGAAAAAGAACATCAAATTATTTTTTTTCAAAATGTTCTAGCAAAAAGCCATTTTTTTTCAATTTTTTTAGTTTTAGTTTTATATTAGAATATTTTTTCTAGGAAAATTCAGTCAGTCCTACAAATAAAGCTGTAGTCCTCCACGTATATGAGTTCAGGCAGTAAAACCTTAGGCAGAGCACGCTACTTCTTGAAGCCAAGCACTAATAGTCTGTAAGCATGTTATGTTAACATGTAAGAAAAGAGTAAGTTAAGTCCTTCTCCTACTTCATAGCTGGGAGCCATAAGAAGACTGTTCAGTTCAGAGAGTGAGACAGAGAGCAAAACCCTCCCAGGCAGATCAGCAGGGGGTAGCAAAAGCTACTCAAAGTCTAAAAAGTATTTGCCTGTATTGTACTATGCACTTTGGAAAAAGTCATGAATGATATCTTGCTTTCGGCAGGAAAAGCTCCTCTCCGGGTTCCTGTATTCTTACCTTCCCTCATTAAGGGACACTTGGCTTCCCTCAATCTCTCTCATTACATCCCAGTCTTCAACAGAAGATTATGGTAATTTAGATTACGACCTTGAGAAATGCTAAATTTGAGGTGTCCTGATTCTGCAGTTAGTGTAGTCAGGCTCTAGCAGAGTCCAGCTGATAAAAGGTTAAACATAAATCGCTTCTGCCTCCCCTGTGTACAAAGCCCTGGTCAACATCGGGTAATTGAACTAAATATCTCAGAATCAGCTGCTCACAATGTCCTTTCCCAGTGAAAACTTACCAGCTTACCTCAAATATGAACATTCCCATTTCCCTTACCTAGTTCATTTAGCTAGTTATTTAGCTAGATTTGCCAAAGAGATTTGATAGCAGTCACTGATATTCTGTGCACACACAGTAATCTCCATCTTTGAGATAATGCGTTGAGATAACCATTTTCATGTGAGCAATTACTTGCTCACCTGGTGATTGTAAAAATGTTCCCAAACAAATTGTAACATATTCCCTTCTATTGCACAAGTATTTCCCATGGGACTGCGTGGATAACACAGATGTGTCAGAATAACTGGCATTCTTTTATAATGCAGTAAAATAAATTGTGTTTTTATAGGATGGCCTTAATGTACAGTAACACAAAATTCTTTAGAAAGGCATCAACAGTAAAGTGAAGTTAAAACGAAAATTTTACAGACAAGTTGGAAGGAGGTTGTTGAGTTTTCAGGGAATGATGAGGTGTGTGCCTGAACTACTAATATGAGTTAGGACAAATGAATGGGTAACTGATAATTACGAAGCATCTTAGCTAAACTGAATGATTTTCATGCCTCTATTTCTGTGATTAAGATTTTATCCATTAGCATACAATTTATCAGCCTAGACAGACCTAATAGAATAATAGTTACAACTCTGTATGTTCAGTAAGATGTGGAGAATGGATCGTATCATTTATCTAGTTCTTTCTTGACAACAGCTTAACATTTATTACAGTGGTGTGCACAGCAATATTTCTGTATGACATTAAAATTATGACTTCCGTAATTTTATCATAATTGTCCTTAACTCTTGCTCTGAGAACTAATAAGCAGTACCCAATCAGAGCAGAAATGAGGTAGGGAGAGAGAACTTTTATTAGCTTATCTGATTACTAGCAATAATAAACTATTACCTTTTTCCTATGACTTCACTGTGCGTATATCCTTTGAGCAGCATGGTTACAACAACTAACTGCAATTAGTCGTACAGCAGTCTCTAGGACAGATAGACAGATAAATAGGCAGTCTGTGCACTCCTGTCCTCAGTATTTCCCTATTAGGTAATTTTAATCAGTTGTGTACTTTTGTCAGTGTGCTGGCTGAATGTCATTAGAACACGGTCTGAAAATTGGAATTTTGAAATAACATGATCTAATATCTGTGTTCCCTGTTGCTGTCGCAGAGCATTGTCGCTCTGTCTCTATAATTTGAGGCTTTTATGCATAGAAAATCTTCGGTAATTAAAAAGCAAAGTTGTTTACAGAATTCTGGTGTAATGAAGAGCTTAAGTAGGCTTTTAATATAGCTGTGTTATCTACTATATTATGTGCAATGTGTCACCTTAACCAGAGGAAGACATTCTCAAGAAGTCTGTGTACTGAAAAGCTGATCAGTAATTTTGCTCAGACTGCTTAACCAAAAGAATATCATATTATAATTTCACAAAGGGAGTATTTCATAGGCTTCAGTAGAAACTTGGAAATTCTGTTTATGTTTAGTTATATATTTTTCTTACCTGCTTCTAATAGTGCCTCTTTGGTGACATTAGAGCTCTGGAGTTCCCCATTTCTTTACAAGATAATTGTATTCATTATCAATGCTATTATTGAGGGCTGTTCTTATTATTCATACCATTTTCCCAACTCAGGGAGGAGTTGCATACCACAATAAGAAACAGGTAAGAAATTCCCAAGTAGGTAATAACCAGTTTGGAACAGACTTCTGGGAGAGAGAATGTGATTTACATAGTTGCTGACAAGTGCCAAAATAGGAAAACCAGTCTCAAAACTCAATGGAATCTTTTTAATGCTAAGGTAAGCATAGAGAGGAACACATTATCCACATATGCTTGTGGGCAGTCGCCTAAGTACAGGGGTAAAAAGGGCAACTTCAGGGCCTCAGATGGAGACAAATGCTGTGGCTGCTTCTGACCAGTCTCAGAAGATGCCTGTCAGTGAAGGTATTTAATTTGGTGAATTTCTCTGGGGGGCCAGTCCAGAACTTGGAGCCGTAGATGATGATTTCCTCCTCTCTGTCTTGGTTCTTGCTGCTGGCAAGTTTTGCATAGCCAGGTATCCTGTGTAGATTCCAGCCAAGGAACAGAATTAGCTCAACTAAAACTTTCCTGTAATTCCTTTGCAGCCTACCAGTGTCATAGTCTTACTGGTCAATAGTAACTGCATTTCAGCAACAAGTGTAGAATTCATGCTTGGATTAGTCTTGTTTCTTCAGAGACCTTCTGGTTTTGGGTTGGTTATTTTTTTCCTTTTTTGAAGCCTTTGCAAGTACTTTAGGCCTTTAGATGAAGAGCTCTCCTTCATAACTTTCAGTTAATATCTTTACTATTATTATTTGAAGAAAGGAATGTTTTTACAGTTAAATCAATATGCCAGTAAGATCAGAACATAGTGAGGACTCTAATGGCTGAAAAGATTTGGAAGTGATTTTAATGAACACTCAGCAGGCAAGAAAATATGCTTTTATGTTCACTCCAAACAAAAATATACAAGCTGAGGAGAAAAAAGAGAGGCTGTAGCCAACCTTATTAAATGAGAAGTGGCTGTGAAATTATTTATTTCATCTAAACTAAATAAGGCAAATTATTGGCTCTCCATATGAAACACAAGAGAAGTTTTCAGTGTGCTCATGAAACAAGGACCTAGTTTGATAAAGAATTACATAGAGCCAGCTTACAATTAAGTCATGCTTTGAAAAAAGCTCTATTATTTTCCTCATAGGTAGATTAATTGCAAGCCATACCCATAACCTTAGGAGCTGAGAGCCTGTTCTATTTATATTTTAATATATATATATTTCTATAATGCTATATAATGTATATTATTTATAATATCATTTAATACTATATTTATTATATTATATTATATTTATTGATATTTACACAAGTGTAGAACATTAGTAAGTGTCTTTACAGCTTGCATAGTGAATCAAGTCTCGTGGTTCCAGGAGACGCAGCTGAAAACGTCCACCATATTCCCATGAATGCACTGTTTAGCTCTGTGAAGAGTCCAAAAAGAGTGGAAAAACATCCCTGTGACGCTTCTTCTGAAATCCATTTCTGGAGTTTCGGTTTTTTCTTTCTAGTCCACTTTCCATGGACCCTCTAAGAGGCTGAGTGTCTCGCAGGCTGGTATGTCAGGGATAGATGTATGCATAATGTGCCTTCTTAAATTTAACTTTCTTGTGAAGTCCCAGGTGATTTAAAGGATTTAGTTGGCCTCACGCCCAGAAGGAAATGAGATAGAGTACATGATGGAGTGGCGTCTGTGGTGGTGGACAGGTGGCTGTGGAAAAGGGGGCACAGGGATGGCCGAGTAAGAGCAAGGACTGTGCAGTATCTCAGGCAGAAGTTCAAGCCCTGTAATTTGAAAGGTGATTTCAAGTCCCTGTTCTGCTATACACTGTGTGTGAACTTCGACAAATCATTTAGTCCCTATGTGCTTCAGCTCTCTGCCTGTAAAATGGATATAATAGCATTTACCTACCCATGGGGTTACTGTGAGGACAGCTTCATTAAAAGGTGCGAGCAACTCGCAAACTATTACAATAGATGCACATAAGAAGAGCACCATAAAGCTGGGGTCACCTCTGGACTTGGCAAAACAAACACACAGGTATGTTTGGGGTTTTTTTTTCCCCCTAGTAAAAATGTGGGACTTTTGCACAAAAATAAATGCATGAACATGGAAAAGAAATTCCTTAAACTGTAGTCAGAAAAATAATTTCCAGACCAGTTTGGAAAGCCTAAACAAACACTATAACATCTGTTTCCTGAGTTATTGATGGAGTTTGTCATCAGGCTCATGTCTGCCTTTCAAAATCTTCCAAAACTTTATCTCTTTCTGGGTGGTTTCAGAAGTCAGAAAAAAAACTGGCTAGTTGTCATTCTGGAAAAAAGTATACCTTTTAACATGAAGCTTGTATGTGGCATAACTATAAAGCAGATAATAAGGAGCGTGTATTATACTGTTCAAATGCTGCTAACCAAGTGGTAAAATTACTTGTCTTATTTATTAGCACTAGCAATAGTCTTTCCATACCTCCATTTACTATAGCAGAAGAAAGATTTTAAACTACTGTTATTTTAAATGGCAGAGACTGAAACTAAGCATTTAACAATGGAGAAATGTTCATTGCTTTCAGTATTATTGCCTATAAGTAAGCAGGCACCAAGACTTACTGCTTGTGGTCTGGTATAAACACATGTACTAACTAATTATGCTTCTCACTAAGAGTTATATTATTTACAGTGTTCTTTATAATATCAGCCCATCACTTCCTAGAGTATGACTATCTCTGAGGTTGTCTGCAGCAGCCTGACTGCTAACATCTTACCCATAATATTAATTACCTAGAAATATTACTGTGCCGTTGCTGAAGCCAGACACAGAGTTCCCTGAAGAGCAAAAAGGAAAAATCTAACCCTCATCTTTCTTTCTCTCCATAATCTGAAGAATGTGGGGTGGGGGAAGGGGATCAAGTGCTACTTTCTCCTCTAAAAACAGTCTGGTATTTTTACAGTTGCTTTAACTGGGGAGTACTGATAAAAATTAATTTGAACTGGGTGGTAAAATCAAATCGATAGCTGGAAAAAGAAGCTGGAGCTTGGAGAGATGTGGGTTCAAAGTCTCTGTTCTATTCTAGCCTTTCTGTAGGAATCCAGACAAATCAGTCAGGGCTAAATTCACAAAAGTCCAAACTTTAGCTACTCAAAATTCTTAGCTAAAGCCTAAGTCTGGAAGCACCTAACATCCAATGTGTCAAAGTTTCTAGCAGTGATGTTCTCTAAGGACCTTTAGATTTTTAAAATGTTTAGTAGGCAGGAGATGGTTGATACATTCTCTTGGTATTCACAAACAAGTCAGTCTTTGTGAAACAAAAGCCAAAGCTCATATCTTTCCTACCAGCTTAGGTCTCAGGCAAAATATATCAGGAGGAGGAATAGAAGGCTTTGTTTTTTAATGGGGCTTATATCTAGAACTATAGGGGTTAAAGCATTCAACTGACACAGGAAAAAATCTCTTTTCTGCTTCAGTAGATTTGACTCTCTCATCTTCCATCCCTTATGTTCACCTTAGGAGATGTTCTTCTGGTTTCTCTTTATTGAACTCTTTCATATTCCTAATCAAATACTAATGCATGGGTAAGGAGAAGGGTGCATTCCTGGATTCACTGCTCATACAAAGGCAGGAATTGAACCTGTTGAAACCTGCTGGTTTTTTTTCTTTTAAAACAAACACAGTTAAGAATCTGGAAACACTTCCAAAAGACTAATTTTGGTACAGACCAAAGTTCTGAAAAAGCTGTGAAACACTGCTTTTTACCCCACAATAAAAGATGTAATTTCAAAATATGTTCTAGTGTTTCCTTGTGTCTCTTAGTGTTTCCTTGTGTCAGATACACAACCCAATCTGATTATATTGAATACTACTAATGTTAGCTGTCAGCTGCTTTATACTGTCTGAGTGCACCGAGCTTGGTGATAGGATAAAAAGATTTTCCTATAATGGCAAAAGAGAGAATTGCAGTCATTTGGAAGCTGCAGACTGTTCAGCAAAAGACTGGATGCTCAATTTAATTGGTTGTGCTTCACTAGAAAAAATAGTGCACTCATTAAAACATCAAAACTCTGAGTTCCAAGATATCTGCTTCTTTTTTGAATTACAGCATGTGTAGAATATGAGATTTGATAATATTTCACCCTGATTATACTTTTGTAACCACCATTTATAATTTGCAGACAATCTTTGGGGGACAGGGAAGCTCTGGGTATTATTGATTTACACTGTTGAGATCAATGTTATAAGCATATTCGCATTTGTAAAATAGATGGAATAGCTTTATTCTTCTCCCTGAACTCCTAAATCAATGTGAAGCTTGTTTTCTTCTTTGCTTCTTTTTTGCTTTTTATTACAAAAATTTAAAAACTCAAAATAAAATATTAAGATATGCATATAGCCTAGTCTGCCACTGCTCAAGCTGCACTGTGAGTAAGGAACACCATACAGGCATTTCATTTCAGCAATATATTTATAATCACATCCTCTGTAGGACAATATCCCAGAGTGTTATATGACAATTCATAAAATATTACAAAGACTGCAGTGGGGGAGGGAGGATTATTTAGAGAAGCAAAGACTTCATTTTGTTTTCCAAAGCATTCTGTTGCGCAGTAAATTAAATATCAGATGCAAGAGTTTCATATGGCAGTCACAGTATCCTCCAGTGCCCTCACACACCACAGAAGGTGAAGACAAGTGCTTATATAGCATGGACACCAGCCAAGGAACCATCACTGTAATAAGCCTATAGAGCTTTTTCACCATTAATTCTTCCTTTTCAAAATACAACCATTTTAATATTATGGATATCTTCAGTTTGCTCTCCCTCTTAGATTTTATTGCCAACAACAGCAGGCATTGTTTGTGTGCAATACTGTGTTCAACGTTAACAAAGAGCTTTATTTTGTATTCCAAGGGCCCCACTCAGGCAACTGTGAGGGTACAGATGTTTACACCCAAGCTGCATTTGGATAATCATGTTTTCAGTATGCTCCCCTGATGAACATTGTTCCTATGTCAGATTTGTTGGCTTCCAATAGGTTTGTGAGCTTTAACTGAAAGGTCTGTTGTGTAATTACAGTTTGGGACAGTTTGGGAACTGTAATTGTCAAACTCGAAATCTTAAATACTGCAAGGAACTTGCAAAGATCCTCCATATAGGAGTGAATTTCACCAGACTCTCTCTTAGAATATAGATGTTGGGTTCCTTACAATTATTTCCTAAAGCAGTTTTATCTGTGCATCTCTCTGAGAGGCTTACCTGACCAACTGTCATTTTATTTGGAATGCTGGGACAGCTCTCAGCTCACTCTAAAGCTGTGTCAATCTTCAGGCACTGTTATTTCTTGATCCTCTTTTATATGAAACTGATTCCCTTTGATACCTATCTGGCATTTTTTTATATAGTTTTATTTTCTTTTGGTGTCATTCCCTGGCAAAAAATATTTTATGTTCTATATCTCTTTTCCCCACTATAGTACTCCTTTCAGCCCTTACAAACCTTTTTTCTTTTATTATGCATATTATTAAAACAATCTCATATACAATTTCAGCCTATCCCTTTTTCTCTTATCATTGTTACAGTCTTTTAACTTCATTTACTCCTATGTACCACTGTGTTTGTGAGTGTTTTCGCTCCTTAATCTTTGATTACTTTTTGCAGTTAGACATTTTATTACGGTATTTGCTGCTGGATGTCACGCTATGTACTACCCTCTAGGACATAATGTTAATGTCCAGAAAGAATTTTTCTTCTGTATCTTCTTCCTTCATTTCTTCATCCCATTTCCTTTTACCCAACACTTACGTGACTTTTCTAAAGCTCCAGTTCAATGTCCTGACTTAGAAGTCTTCCACTTTTAACATAAAAAATGAAAATAATGGGGCTATTTTTGAACCAGCAAATTCATCACATCTGGCTTTCTGCCAAATTTCATTGATTCTCTTTTAGTTTTTCTTTTTTATTACGTTGTGTGCAAATTCTACTCATGGTACTATGCCATACATTAGTGATTCCTTCCTCTTCAGAATTTATATCAAATGGACTGAAAACTGTGATCACTAACTGTACTTTCACATCTGTGTTGTTTGGTTTTGATTAACATTTGGTCAACGTCTCTTTCAAATCATTGGTTCTTCCTGCCAAATTTTTCCTTCATTACCTTTAATTCTGTATTATAGTTGTATCTCCACAATGCTAGACATTACCTGGTGTGTATTTCAAATGTAAACGTTTTCCCTTGCATCTTACAGTATTCTCATTTAACATCTTAAGATTTGTACAACACTTATCTTCAGAACATAGCACCAGTGTCTTTATTCCAGGTATGAAGGCAACACTACAGCAGGTATGGTTTTGGCTGAATCACAGTAAGTAATAAGATTTTTTAAGGTCAGTAAAAGAAAAAAATGCTGAAAAAATTTGGCCTGGTATCTTGAAAACTTACTGAAAGAAGTCTAAGTGTCATTCAACTAATGCACATGCATTCAGTGCGTAGTTAAATGTCCAGTCATGTAGGGTTAAAATCATGAATGTTAACTCTGTTTTTTGTTTTGGTAGCTTAAAACTTTCAAGTGGTGATGTCCAGATTAAACTGGATTTCTTATGCGTTATGTAATAAATGTTTTGTCAGCTCTGACTGCTGAATCTTGCCTTAAGGTCTTTGATCAAGATGGATTAAAAAATCCAGGAAAGATTCTCTTGAAAATAATTTTTAACAAATGGTAAACTTGTATGTGTGTTAACAGAGAGTCTTTGATGGCAGTTCAGCAATCTGGAAGATCTTCTTAGCCCTTCTAAGTAAGCACCATATTTTGCATTTGGTAAGGGACTGGCTGACACCTCTTCTTGTATACTGTTGTTGTTCTTATAGTATGTTTTTGCCACATCTTTAAAAAACAAGCAGGCCAAGAGCAACATTTGCAACATAAGCAACATTTGCAGACTTCTAAGAGATTATACAAGGTATATAAGGTAAGTATCTGCATGTTCCACACATTGACCCCTAGGGAATTGGAGATTTACTTAACCTCTTGCCTTATATGAAGTTTTCCAAACACAGCTAAGAAAAACAGCAGGTGACTGTGTGAAAGAGACTTCGTCTTTATAAAGTCTGTTCAGGAGATTACAAATTCTGAAACAAAACCTCTGCATTTAAAAAATTTTCTGTGGGAACCTAATAGGGAATAAAGAACACTTTGTGAGAAAGGAAAATGAAGGCAAATTTAAATTTGTCTGTTGTCCTAATTAAAAGCAGATGGTGAAACAATCTAGAAAAGAATTATCATTAAAAATAAAATATACTAAAAAAGTAAAATTATGTTAATAGGATGCTGATAAATTAAAAATAAAATACTATACATCTACCTGCATTTTGTGGTTAGGTGAAATGATGTCCCATTAAGACCATGAGCAAACCATGCATTCATTTCAAATTCTCAAGGTTAATAAATATTTCAGCAGTATAATACTCCTACTGACTTTGAACATAAAAATTTACCTGTTATACATTAACTATTCTCAATTTTATTGACAAAATGACGTAACTTTTCAATACAATCATAGTTACAAGAATTATGATTAAAAAAGTCAACATTGGCAAGGTTAAATCCTACGTTAAATACAGGAAAAAAACACCTATCTTGTTTCTTAGACTTGGATGCTTTGGAATAATTGCTGTTGGAACATGAGCATTGTAGGGGATGATAACTACTACTGCATACAGAAGACATCTTCCTGCCCTGCATCTTGTAGAAGACTGCAGGAAAGCATAATCAGCATTTTACTGATACTTGCAAAGGAAGTAAGATGAGGAGGAATCATCTTTATCAGATGACCACTCATGTAAAGATGAATTACAGCAGGATACCACCATTCTGTGTGCTGAACTGAACCCATGTTCATATATTTGTGAAGGGTCTTACTAAGGTAGTAATGGAATGATTCCTGTAAATTTTAACAGGGACAACTCAAAGGGCTTTTTGGTTTTTGCTTTTTTGTTTGTTTGTTTTTTCCCGTAGGATCCCTTGGATGGTAGGATGGAGGCCCAAGACAGTCAGGGACTAAAACTGCCACTGAAGAGTGACCAAATAGTCACTCTCGTGACACTTGTCCCAAAAAGGTTTAATTTTTATAGCTATGCATTTTTTATTCTCACAATTCCAAGCTTGTTCACAGCATGCCTGGCATGCAAACTTTACTTCCACGATAGCATACGGGAATTTTATCCTGTCATAAGTGCACACAATTACCAACAGGTATCAGTTTCAGATGATAATCTGGGTCTGGCAGTTGAGAGGCAGCTTCTTAAACTGCCAGTGTGTTCGTCCTCAGGACAGGCTTTGCTTGGACAAATTCTCAGAGCCTTATGAGGCTCATGCACAGTCAAAGCCGTGGTCTTGTTCTGCTCCCTCCAATTAGCTGTTTTATGCGATTTGTGTTTCAAATGAGATGTGCATTGGAGTGATTTCCATGCAGATGTCATGTTTATCAGAATAAGAGCAAGCCATCTATGCATGCTGTCTTCACTCTAATTGCACTTAGAAGCAACAGGTGCTTTGGCTTTTTTATGAGACTGAGTGCTGATGGCAGAGTGCCAGCAAATGGAGAAGAGGCAAACAGCTATCCACTTCATTATCTCATGGCAGTGGACTCTACCCCCTCCCTACCCGTTTTGCTCATTATCAAATATACCAGGAAAGGAAGATCTGGTTAATCAAAGGAGAAATAACTGCTCAAGCTACAGCCAATCCAGAGTGATCTCTTCTCTTTGTTATTTACAGCATGAGGAGTCTCTGCTTGTCCTGCCCATGTTCTCATTTAATTTGAAATGAGTTTCAAACGCCCACAGCAGGTATGAGGGTATAAAAAGAGAAGGAGAGAGGGAAAAAGAATGGAGATCTTAACAGTGACAGGGAAAGCTGAGGAATGGAAAGATAGTAGGTTCTAGGGAGCCAAGCATTTACGATGGAGGTGGGGTACTTGAAGGAGAAGAGAACCATTGGCCTTGCAGAGAAGGTAGCACAATGCTGGAGCACTCTTGGCTTGCTGTTGAAAACAGAAAGAAACAACAGCCCCAGTGATGTCAAATATCAGCAACTCAAGTGTTGTTGCTATAGTAATGTGCTGGAGGAAGCAACCTGATATGCATATTTGAGATTTGCTGTAGGATACAATCTATCAATGTTGACCATGAAAACAAACTGGCTGAAAATCCAGTCTTGCCTAAATCTGTGAATTCACATAGACTATTGTTTCTTGTATGACTGTGTACAGCTTACCGTTTATCCACATTATCAGAGGAGAAGTAAGAAAGTAGGAGGCACACAGACACGGCCTTGGGGAAACTCACTCCTCTTGCATTTGTAGCACCAGTAACAAGTATTGTTTTCACCTTGTTCCTCTCTTGTTATCCTCTCCATTGTGCATTCTCACTGCTATCAGCCCGTTATTCTCCAGCCTACCTTCTAACCCTCTGATTCATTGAGTGTTTGTTACTTTTTGATAGCAGTGATGTCCCTCTTTGCTACAGAGTCACTTTTATTGCACCCTTTATCCTAATCAACTCCTCCATTTTTCACAGTCTTTCTCACATTTTCCAAATTTCATTTTTCCTACTGATTGACTCCCTCCTTCTCCTCCAACTAATCTTGTTTCATTTTTTTCCTTCGCTGTGAAGAAGACATTGCCAAAATGTCACCTCTAATCTTGTTTCCCATTTCTAGCATGTAATTTATTAATCCTCTCTCTCCCTTTTTCCCTTTTATTGAGCAGCCTACATGCTAATACAGCTCAAGTTTTATTTTCAGATTGTCAAATAAATAATTTCACAAGTCTTAAGAGTAGGGGAAAAATAAAAAAGAGCTTTGAAATAATGATCACCCCTATCTTTCTGCTGAGGCATTTGCTTTTAGATCTATACAAATCACTTTATTCAGGGATGATATAGCTGTCCCATATCAGTTAAATTAATTATTGGATAGGGTATTTAAGGAACTAAGGTGAAAAGCCAACCTTTGTCTGATTGATAAAGAACCACTACATAAAACCTTAGTAGTACTATAACTGGTCTCTTAAAAATAACATTCCTCCCCCAATCCTTAATTCTGTATTGTTGCTGGGTGGGATTGGGGGGGGCGGGGCTTCCCCCCCCCTTCTCACTTAGGTTTTGATAAGAGTTTTGATTGGCATCTTGCATTGGTAAGCTGATAAGACTTTTTCTGGCTCTGGTGAACACTTTCACAGGATCTCTAAGTGAAAAGGAAAAAGAAACCTGTCACTTCTTTTTGAGCAGAGATGAATGACCATAAAATACAAGCACAGTTTGGTCTTGGTGCCAGGCCTGCTTTAAAGTATAATATTATTTTTACTGATAGATTTTTTACCATTGCTGTGTTCAATGGCAAAAGAATCATTACTCCCCAGTTTATCAGCTACGCTGTCCTCATGGAGCCTAAGACACTACGTATGCGCTTCTTACTTTTTGGCACGTTTCTTGTGACTTTTAGTCTTTTTATCAGAGGTGCTAACTTTGCTATAGGAGATCAAGGAGTGTGTAGGGTCGATGCACTGCGCCCTTTTTCAAATTAGATATCTAATGTATCCTTCTGTGACTGCAGGGTAGTTTTTTTATACTGCACCAATCTGGCAGCATAAATGCAAGCATTTAGTCAAATATTTAATGTCATTTTCAATAGCAAATGTAGGTCCATGCTAAGGTCTTCTAAGCATTACCCTTCCCTAAACCTGGTTCCTTGCCTGAGAGCACAATTTTCACCTCCTAAGATAGGTATCCATGTTCCCAAAAATGCATGGACTCATAATGCACAGGGAAGGCCTGTTCAGGAGATTGTTTGCAGTTTCTACGCTAGCCTAGCGTGTAATGAGGGCAGGCAGGTAGAACTGCAGCTCTGTGGTCAGAGATGGATGTCATCTTGTGCCTTAGGATTATCAGTGCTAAACCTTGCCACAAAGTTCAGCACTCAGTCAGGATTAGCTGCTTTTGTAACCCAGGTTGTGTTAGTTCCCGTGGAATAAATGTGTTTAGAAAGCAAATGGTGTAAATATGACTCTATCACTGAGACAGTTAAGCAGTTACACACATTTAGTATCTGTTAGTGTCCAGCTTTTGCAGAAGTATTAATATCTCTGATGGGCAGCTGAGCATCTGCATGTGCAATAGCCATAGATAAAGGAAGATACATACCATGCCAGGCAGGTAAGTCCAGTGTTTAAGTACCTTTGAGACTGCAAGATCTTTCTTGGTTGCTGATTAACTCTGTAGGCACTTAAATTCTTGAAATGTTTGTACACGATCCTCTGCACGCAGATTCGAGCTCACTGTGCCTTCAGGACAGCCCGTGTAGCTTCAGTTAGCACAGCGCCAAGGTGAGCTACTAGGCTTGAGAAAGAGTTTACTGGCTCAGGTTCAATGCTGCACTAATGTGACTACATTACCTCTGGTGGCCTTCGAGTAAGGGTGGAGCAGGCTCGTCTCTGCAAGGAAGTTACTGTATAGACACTGAGTCTCTCTCCACCCATTACACTCTCCAGGTATCCATTTCTGTTTCTGGGCACATCCAAAGACACTTCATTTTTGACAGTGCTAAATTTCTGGGTATTTTGCTCTTGTTTAATCCTGTTAACAGTTTACATTGCCTGATTTACCTCACTTGTGTGGGCCTCAATGGACAGTGAAGGAACCTTCAGCATCAATGTATTGGCCTGACACAAAAGAGACAGGCTGGCTGATCGGTGGGAGAAGCAGCTTTTGCCATCCAGCCTAGAACATTTGTTGTTTTGGAGACTAAATTTCTAGGATTGGGATTAGAGGATTAGAGGCAGGAGTAGGTTAGCTTTGTGTCACCTACATGAGTGCCTGAAACATCAGGTGTAGCACATTTGGGGGCAGGACTTCATCCCAAGCTGTTTAAGCTGTATTACATTAACCACATCTACCTTATTACGTTTACATGAGTTAGAAGGCATTTAAAAATGAACTAAGGCAGCAAACGTGAGCTAGCAGTTTCCTTACTCATGCTAGTGCCCTGCTCATTAGTCAGTCACTCACTTGTGCTCTTTCCTCTGATTCAGTGGTCAGGTAAGTACTTCCTACAAAATGAAACAGCTTCAACAGGAGCCACAGAGATACAGTTTGGTGCTCTAGTCAGTGCTCAGGAGAAGAGCAAGGGAAGCAGGGGAAGCTTCATGTTTTATATACAACCTGATAGAGCAGACATGGTCTCAGAACAATGCCTGCCTTGGTCCTGCACGTGAGAGATGAAATACCCAACTTGCACATCCCAGCATGCTGAGATGTGAGCTGTGTGCCTAAGTACTTGATATTTGCAATATTTAGGCAAACATTCTCAAAAACAGTCAGTTTGTTAAGGACTTGGTGAAAACCTAAAGGTTTTAGATTCTTCCTGGTTAATGGAGGTTTTAGTTTACAATTTTGTGGCTAAAATGGCAAGGTCTTTTTATAGTTCTGCTACAGGTGTTTAACAAGGGTACAGTGCAGGCCACATTTCACTCCTTCAGATTTCCAAGTGACAGTGACAGTGACAGTTCACACCCAGGTCTAGTGGCTTAGATATATCATACCTTTTTCATTCCAGTGGGCTGGAAGCCTGAGTGCCCTACTCAGAACTGTAGTTTGCACTAGATAGCAGGTCACTTGGGAATTAAGTACTAATTATTAAAGTCTTTCTGCCTTCCTAAAGTAATTTGTTTTTTCATCCCACATGTGGGTGGAGATGCAGTGTGAAATTTTTCAGACTGGATAGATTCTAAAAGCAATCCCTTCTGGAATATGACAGATCACATGGAGCTGGGAAACAACTGCAGATCATAGACATATGATGTATTTAAATATGAGCAATCAGAAATTCATGGACACTGTTATAGATGTTCTGCTTTCGGGAACAACAACAGTAAGGAAGACTGCTACTTAAAGGAAACGCAAGTGTGCTCCAGTGCCAGAAAAGTAAAAATCAACAAACATCACAACCTGGTATATCTATCTGCTGCATTACTGACATGTACAAATAACGAAGAGCTCAAATGCTCACTACCAATATCTGTTACCTCCTTGCAAATGTGACAGTTTTCCCTGCCACTGTTTGTCAAGCTACCATGAGTTGCATTCATATTCCATATGGATACATATTTTTTCTTTGTTTTTCTTTGACATTAATGCTCTGGCAGAGCTTTCCAAGTAGTAAAGCAAGGAAATTAACTTACATTTGCTGGCTTGCTAAAGTAAATTAGCTACACTTTTAACTTTCTGTGGTTTTTACTCTGAATGGGAGAAGCAATAAAAATGAAATAAGGCTAATCACTGTTGTTCTATGGTTTTCTCTGTGGTGTGTTAAGAGGAGAAGAACCCATAACGAAAACTCATGAGTTCATATCTGCTTAAAACAGGTCTCTAATTAGCTTCTATAATCGATCTCCCTGCTCTAGCAGGTGAACCAGGTAATTACCTTGTTTATACTGTAGGTGAGTCACAAAATGCTAGATAGCTTTCTCTGTATCTTTAAAAGATAATGCATTGTAACAAGTGCTCCCAATATGAATGAACCACCGTCATAACCCATACCATCTGTTTCACACGCAGTGATGTGAGATCTCATTTTATTCTTTGTTACAAAGAGCTCTAGACATCAAAGAACTGTCCCTTTGACCGCTGTCTCAATCAAAGGATTTTACCTAGACAAATCTTTACTTCCCATTACGATTTCAGTGCTGCAGAATATCAGGTGTTTCCTGGTATGAATAGGAGGAATCCAGTCACTGGTGCTTTTTTTAAGGGCCAAATCTTGTCACTGTTCGCTTCCCATGGGCCTTTTGAGTAGCACGGAAACTCCAAACTCAGCAGTTAATTAGGGGTTAGTTACTTAGGGCCTGAGGCTTTAGAGACAGACTGTGGTGCACTATACAATGTATGTCTTTTATTCACTATGATGTGTCTATCTGTTACCTTCCAGAAGGTGAAGTAGAGTGATGTTGGCTAAATGCATGGTTAGGATTAAGTTGATATATGGAGCGCACTATCTCAGTATGTTTAATTGCTCATAGCAAAAATCCCTAAATCTTCTCTATTCTCGTGTTACTCAATCTGTGCTTTATTTACATAATACAGATATTTCTCTTTCTTGCAGGTTGTCTCATAGTAAGCTCTACAAAGAATAATCCCTTTTGACAACCTTTAAAGGGTCACAGCCATATTTAAAGCCTATGACCACTAGCACTAATAATGGTGTATTTGCAAAGAGAGGACATACAGTGCCGTTCTTCCTAGTATAATGTGGAAGTGTTTCATCTCTTTTGTACTCGAGAAGAGGCTTCTTGCTTGAGGTGAATGGCTGAAATATGACACTACATGTTTTCCGTAATCATTAAAACAATAGTGTAACAGCTTCTCCCCAAGCTAAAAATAATCCTGTCGTAGGCATGCCCCTTTTCCTCTTCTCCTTGATAACTGAATTCAAAATTCCCATAAATAAGGTCTTTTTCTTTTATTTTTCATAGACTTGTCCCTAGAAAATTTAGTTTCAAGGTCTTTTATTTCTGTTTCTAAAGTAATTATCCTCTGGGCCTCTTCCTTTCTTCCTGGTATGATGCTAGACTAATTATTCTTCTCCTAATGAATGCCTGAAATGGATCCCATATGGTGGCATATGTGCCTTCAGATGGAAGTTCGTTTGAATAAAATAAGAAAATTCTTCTCTTGGGGCTTTCTTAAATTTTTCATTCTGTAACAATGATGAGTAAAATCTCTGTCTTGGGGATAGACGCAGCCAACTTGTTTTCTATTACACTTTGAGCTTTCTCTGAACTGGAGATTTCCATGTCTATCTCTCTTGCTATGGCCATCCACAGCTCTTACGCCACATTGTCATAAAGACTGCTTGAATGAATCAAAGCATCATTACATTTTGTCTGAAAACCATTTTTATTTCCTTAAAAAATACTATGTGTAGTGTTACTTCTCTTACAGTTCTTTGTCACCTTTCTCTAGACCTACCCTACAGTATGCAATGCCCCTTTTTATTTTAGGGCTCAATCCACACACTGACTAGAAATAAGAGACTAATCACAGTTTATTTCTTTGCATGCGATGACTCAAACCCACAGTTCCCAGCAGAATGCTTTATCTACCAGATTACTGAGTATTCTGTGGTGCATGTCAGTCTTTGTATCTATATGAGAACAAGTACATTAAATGCATAAATGTAAAATGAAGGTCTTCAGGTCTCAGCATTGTAAGCACTGCACAGGCAGTGACAGCACCAGAAGGAATGACTGCTACCTATTTTTGGAAATGCAGCATAAATTTACACTGCACTTGGTTTCTGATCACCTTTCAGAAGTATTGGTAAAACATCCAATGAAACCTAGTGCTGCCTCTTTACCTTTCATTAACATGATAGAGAAGTTATAATTGCAAATTATTATTTACGTTGTAGTAGACCGTAGAAGTCCTGGTCATGAATATATACAACCTTGTGTTGAGAGCTGTGCAATGGAGAGTATTTTCACCAACTTTAAAATCAGGGAAAAATAGAGTCATTGATATTATTTTTTGCAAGCATATATAAGTAAAACAAGTCACATAGATACATTACGCTTACATAAAACAAATTAAAATATGTGAGACATTCCAACTCTGCCATGCCAACTGTTAACAAATTCTAAACAATATTGTAGTGAATGAGTAAGATTGCATCTTCCAATTATGGAGGTGATGCTAATGGCTTGGATCAGTGTGAAGCAGGGTTGTGATGTGATACTGCTGCATAAAAGATACGCCAAAATGGAAATATTTGTAGACAAATGAAAGGGAAAGTGAAATGCTGTTTTAGAAAACACTGATTCTGCATAAAGTTATTTTAGTAGTGTATCACTTGAATCATGCTAATCGCTTGTGAAAACATAATCATTTTATCTGATGTATGTATTTGTTCTTGCTTTCAGAGACACAATGGGGAAATACTGTATTGATTTTCATTAGAACATTTGATCCCAAGTTGATAAAGGACAGTAACTAACCGTGTCACTATTAATATCAAGCTCTACTTGGATTTAAAAAAGACCTTTAGCAATGTGTGAATCTGCAATCAGGGAGAATGTTAGAATAGGAGAAAATGCCTGATTTTAAGAAGTGCTATGAGGCCTTAGTTACTGTTTAAATGGAAAGAGTGTTTGCCTCTGGGTGGTCTCAGCCTGAGCGTATCAAGCCAAGAGCTTTGCAAAATACATACTGTACTTTTGTGAATAAGCTTATGTTTTACTTGCTGGCAATTTCTTGTTTTGTTTTTGCTTCTATGAATAATTGTTAGCATTCCAATAACCCAGCTCAAGCTTTAAAATAACAAACCACCAAACAGTTTTTAGCTCCTCTAACAATCTTTAAGCTTGCAGATTCTTGTAAGGCATAATCCTTGATTTGGATTTGCTCTGTTTTGCTCCATTTTGTCCTATTCTGTACAGAATTTTCTGATACACTTGTGAAGCTTTAACAGACCAAACCTGGAAGAGTCCCCAGTGACCTGTTCAATAGCTTGTGTCCTCTACCTGACCTTCAATCACTCACTACAAATAACCAAGGGAACGTAAACCATTTTAGGGGGTAATAATTTATCTTTTGCAGAATAGTTGGTTTATTTTCTTTCACTGACTCAATGCAGTGACCATACAGCATGCTTAATTCATAGTTCAGACAGGAGTTTCTTGTTCAGCTTTCTTATTAAAGTCACAGTGTCATTTTCTGACAGGGCGGCATTTGCATATATAAGCTTGATGAAAGACCAGTAATCAACAGGGCTAGGGGAAGGGGTCATTTCTTATCCATATTTCAATACTGGTTGTTTTCCCTGCTGAAAGTTGGTTCTGAACACCCTCTTTAACAAGATACGCTGCTGAAGGTAATAAATAACTCTGGGAATCTGGGCAGCAGTAGCTTTTCTTAGAAAACCAAAGCTTTCAATGTTGGCTACTTAAAGTTAGGCCCCTAAATTCATTGTTAAGTACCCAAAACAAATTGCTATGATGATGAAAAATTCCACTTAGACACAAATCTAATTTTGACAATGTGAGCTGTGAGTACTCAGAGCTTTGTAGAAGCAGACCACTTTGATCTATGTAATCAGATTTGGCATTTTGTCTCTACTTAGGACTATCTAGGAGCGATGTTTCAGGAATATTGTTGAGGCGATGTCGTTCAGGCAATATCAAGTGCAGGACACTGTCATTTTCTTGACAAGGTTAGAAACTTTCTGTTCTCTTCCCAAGTCAGAGTTTTTTTCACTCTTTGAGCCCTAGAGCCAGGAATTTCAGTAGTTCCCTGTATCAAGAGGACAGGTGCAAACTCAGCAATACTCACATGCTTCATGGCACCAGGTCTGACCCAACATTTTGGGGCCAGAATTGGGGAACCATGACAGCATTCAAAGTGCACATAGATGTCTGGTGTGACCTACAGAATTGCTTGAGCAGAATGTAAACTGGGGAGCAGGATTCCACTGCCTTTCAGCAGGAGTGGATTGCCTAGTCTGCGCTATTCATTTTGAAAATGCCGTGGGGACAAGAATCAGAAGAGAATCTGATATTCATACCTTTGATACATCTGATATTGCAGGAGTAATTTTCAAAAACCAATCAAGTTCTCTTGAAAACTAGGTACCAGTTTTACCCACTGTCAGGAACCCACATTATTTACTTAAATAAATTTCTTCCCGTGGAATTGGCATAACCTTGCTTCTGGATAGAAACTTTCTACCATCCAGCCTAAATTTATTTCTTAGCACTTGAGCAGGGTCTATCTGCATCATTATGTACCTAAATCCCTTTAGGAATCTTGACTTTTGTGCTTTCTGTCATAAAAACCCAACAAACTACATACTGGAGTTGCTTTGCCTGCTACAGGTATGGCAGGTCACTGAGGGACAATGTAATCACCTGCATCAAATAAAACTCCAACATCATATGATAAAGAAAAAAGAAAAACTTCATGTGCTGGGTGTTATGAGCCCAGGGAGAGAATGAAATGGAGAGGGTCCTACTGTTTACCAATCCCATTTCATTTAATAGCACTCTAATGTAGTGACATAATTATACCATACTAATAAGTTATGAGCTCTTTCACAGCTCTGTAGCTACAATAAGGTCTTCTAAATTTTACTGCTTCTTTCCCGTAACTGGTCATCTGCTGTCTGTTGTCACCTGTTAAGGAGCATAACAAGACAATAAATACAAAGAAGCAAAGAAATGTGAAAAGCTCCAAGCAGTACTCTCAAGCACCCTTGCAGATTTTGTCTGACAATTTATATTTAAAAATTAATCCAGAGCACCCCCACAAAAAAATCTATTTTACTTGTTTAACAAAATAGAGTATTGATTTGCCAAAGCCTAAACAAAGCAGCCTACATGATTCATTGATCAAGAATTTGGGCTCAGTCCATGTGATCATTAAGTTCTTTGTCAGATGTATTCATTTATTCATAAGCTTTGTTTATGGCAGGCCCTTTTCACTGGCTCATTTCAAAGTAACAAAAACCAAATGCCTTCTCTACCTCCATTTCACTGAATACAGAAGACAAAACAGAAGGTGCTATCAACTTCAAAGATTTTATGAGCCTTTTGAAGAATCCAGGAACTCTAGAAGCTTTTATATAAGTCCAGGCTTCAGCATTATTTTGGAATTGTACATCATGAGTATAAAATTCTCCAAAGAAAGCAACCCCTTGTGCTGCCATGTGGGGAACCTAACCAAATTTGAGAAAGTCAGTAGTTAAACTATTAGGAGCTCCATATCCCTTTGTACTGTCGTTCAGGAAATGCTGGTTGTTTGACGTAAAGCCATTGTTTTGGTGGACTGTTGTTGCAATAAAATATGTCTGTTGGAAATTTCTGATGCACAGGTAAAAGGATTACAAAACAGTATCTGGTTAAAACCCATGCCTTAATCACAAATCAAAACCTTTTAGCTTTTTCTCAGTACATTCTCTGTGGTTTAAAGTAAGCAAAGAAACGAGAAGCAAAAGAGTTCTGAATTCTGTTTTTTGAACATGGTACTGTTTTAAATTCCAGACTTTACTGTGCTGTATAGCTTAATAGTAGGCAGGAGATACTAACAATGAAAAATGAGTCCTTATAATCAATATCTGAGTATTTGCTGCACGCCATTAATCCTGTATCAAAAAGTAACATCACAGTCATGAAGAAGTTATTATAGGGTAAAGCAGGGTATGATCTTACATGGAGTTAAACAGCCTGTGATAACGGACAGAGTTCAGCATCTTCCCTGAAACACAGGCACGTTAGGTAACCCCTCAGTGGATGCTGGATAAACTCTACTGCCTTTCCCTTGAGGTGCTATGGGTTAAAGGCGTACTCAGAGACAGTTACCTCAAAAGAGCTGGCATGTTCACTCACTTACCTTGTCGTAATTCCACTGTAAGCCTATCTCCTTAGTGTGCAGCTGTCAACCTTTTAACATCAAAAATGAAAATAGTGGGAAAAGAAGATGAAACAGTTTGTGATTTTTTTGGTCTTGTTTAAAGAAAGAATAAAGTAGTCTCACTCTCGGTAATTTATACAACTGAAGTCTAATTTGCATGCTGGATGGGCTACAATGCAAACTACGCAATACAGTCTGACTTCAGGAGCCTAGGTATCTCTGAGGATGTGGAGTTAAAACTTTCTGTGTATCTGCAAATTCCTGCAACGATGGTAATGGAAATCCCTCTATATGAATCAGGACATCACTGAATAAATAGCATAAAGTACTATGGCAGTAGGAAATACAGGCCTCATCCAGAACTGTGAGGAAGATGGAAGTTTTTTCCACAAATTGTATGCAGTGGGTTTTGGATTAGACACCAAGTCTGTAGTTGGTACACAGTTGTGGTGATACGGACAGAGAATTTACTAGCTCAATTTTTATACATTTGGTTGGGAGAAATGAACTTTATCCTGACCAAACTTAGTGTGGATAACTTGGTCAAAACTCCTGAATAGTAATAAGTGAGTTGAGTGTACCTCCATGCTGGGTAGCCATTTGAAACCTCAGTGACACATTCTCTCTCAGAAAATTTTGGGGGCCCCTCTTAAAAACAGTGAACTTGTCAACATCTCATGCTGAACTCAAGCATTTTTTATCAGCGATAGGCTGATTTTAGACTTAACTCTGGAGTAACTGCTGATTTAATGCCAACAATGGAACAGAGAACAGAATCACACATTGCCCAAGGCAAAGTCCTCGCACAGTCTGTTCTATTATCAATAAAAGTCACAAACCTTTTCTGCAGTGAGAGCTATATTTTTATGCTCTGCAACATTCATTTGATTGAACTTTTCTTCTTAAATTTAACCTATTTACATTGGACAGAGACAGTCATGTATTATGAGCAATAAAAAATACGACATCATCAATATGTACAGTGTATTCTCTGCATATACAAAATGTATACACACACACACATATATGTATTAACTGCTCAAGCAGGCTCAGAGAACAGAAAAAAATAACACATTTGCTTAATAGTAATGCTATATATGTACATGTACATTTTTCTTTTAGCAACATATTTGTACTATGCTTTCTTTCAGTTTAAGATTGAATATGTGCCTCAAGAAACAGGCTTTAAATGGATGCACACTAGCTGGCTACAGTGGGTAATTTCATTTAGGCACAGAATTACAAAGTAGCCATTTTTAACTTCAACTAGATTACACATTTACTAAACCTTCCATAAATCCATCATTTGGCTGAGTCACATTGAGAATTGTTTTAAATAAATCTATGTGAAAATTAAATTTAAGTTGAAAAGCAGCAGGAAAAAGATGTATAGTAAGTACTTCATTTGTTGTAATGGGACTGTTTGGAAGGAATACAAATGCACTTCAAATTGTAAAGAGCATAATTATTTTTCTCGAGAAGCTGAATGAAATAGAGCAGCTTCTGCCTATATAATAATTTGATATGAATTATCCTCATAAAATTCAAGTTGTATTTTTAAAATTAAGTGTTTTCTTGGTGTATAGGAAATTTCCAAATGAGTTCTCCTTTCCTTTGTTTTATTAAAATGGCCAAAAAGAACACAGGAGTTGTCTTAGCTGGTTGGACCTGTAGTTCAGCTTCTGCATTATACTACTTTTGGCAGTGGACACTAACAGATGCTTCACAGAAATTGCAAAAACCCATTTATTATAGAAACCAGTGTGGGAATGGTGGGGACGGATGGGACATGAAGGGCCTGGGCAAAACCTTAAACCTGAAAGGACCTTAAAGAGGTCACTCAGTCCATCACCCTGCCCCAGTAATCCACTGAGAGGGGACTTTTCATTCTAACCCCTGACAGTGAATCTTCATTTCAGGGTCTCTCTCCCTTTCTCTCATGTCTAACAAAACTGCAAATGTGCATATTATCCATACACTGTCTAATCCTTTTCAAATGCTATATGAGATTAGTGTATTATAGATGACTGCAAAAGATCTGGAGTGCTGTGTAGTAAATAAATTTATTGCTAATAGGTAATTGCTGGGATTCTGAGACATTTTGTATCGCTTGGTTTTGGTTGGGAATAGCAGCAGGAAGGAGGATATCATTCCAGACAGCCATCCATCAAGTGACATTTAGGAGCTGTTAAGAAACGACTGTTAAGAACTGATAGATTTAATGACTCTACCTCCTTTTCCAGACAGCCTATGAAACTTGTTCTGACAAAAAATGATTAAGGACTCCCCCCACAAAAACACCAAACAAAAAAACCAAACCAAACCAAAATGGCAAGATTTGAAGTAGGAGTTATTTAAGAAGAGAGAGGGCCAGTCTTTGCTGCACAGTGGAGCACTGAGCAACTATGCAGGAGCTGCTTCCAGAACTTAAAGCAGTATGTTTACATCAACATGGTGCTGGGATGCCTAATGTGTGCCGCTGAGAGGCAGATGGTCTTCGCTCAGAGCTAGCTCTGTGCTACTACAGCAATAAGCCGTTTGGAGTTTGAACTAGTATACTCCACAGTGCAACACAGTGCTGTATGAAAGTACCAGCTCAGGTTAATGTTTCTTCATCTGCCTGTTGGCTCTCCTTGTGAAGTCTGTCACAGGGGAACCAGGGTAATGAACTTAGGGTATCTGAAAAAGCTACCCCTACTTAGTCTACCTACTCCCTACCGATGCTTAAGCCAGCGTTTAAAAACCTCCCCCCCAGTTTTCTGCCTTTTTTTTTTTTTTTCTTTTTGTCTTTAAAGATTTATGCCCACAGCCAAATGCCAAATAAAGAATACTTTTCTTCTAAAAATGTTATTTTGGCACTGACCCTCCTCCATGCATAAGACTTTTTTGTGGAATTTAACCTCCAGGGTAAGAATGATTGATATCCTGTGTATCGTAGCCCAGGGCCTGGTCTAAAAATGAAAAAATTGTAAACTCCCCTCAAAGGAGCCCTAAGAGATAGGGATATGCACTGGACAAGAGAGACACAGATGTAGCTAACTGTTTAACCAAGATACTATATCATGAATGACAATGGACAGTTACACTGTACATTGATAAACGGTTAGCTTTTGTGAGTTTAAAGTGCGCTTTGTCGCCATTAGAAAGTTTAAACAAGGGGTTTTGTTTTATTGTGTCTGTCACCCATAATTCTGTATACTTCCATCATCCTCACTTTCCTGTATCACAATTATGTTACTTACCCTTTTTGAGACAGTTCTGATCTCTACTCTGTGTGTGGATGATGACATACCTCTGGTTTGATACAGTGTTAATTAAATACTCTTTGGGTTCTTTTCTTAAGAGAGACAACACTAAACTCTTTAGAGACTTTGGCTTAAAAATAAAAATTGTGCCAAAGAAACTGCATGCATTAAATGCCTACTTTATAAAGTAAGTAACTG
This sequence comes from Haliaeetus albicilla, assembly GCF_947461875.1. NCBI lineage: Eukaryota > Metazoa > Chordata > Aves > Accipitriformes > Accipitridae > Haliaeetus > Haliaeetus albicilla. Next base: position 8,177,249 of record NC_091492.1, read on the forward strand.
CCTTTGGAAAAGAAACAAATGCAAATTCTAGTTACTGTGCTTGAAAGAGGTGACAAGAAGAAGTGCCAGCAGCTTGGCTCCTGTTGCTGCTTTATTGTCACAAATTGTTAGTTACATTTGAAAATTATGGATCTCTCTCATTGTGAAAGTTGTGTCTGCCAGTTGGTGCCTGTACAGTAGAGTGGGTTTACCCAATTAGCAGAATTTCCCATGCAGGACCCAGAATAGCTGTGTGTGCATCCTAAATGTTACCACAGCTGAGGCTCATCCTGGGACTCTGGTGGTCTGAAAACAACTGATTTACCAGGTGAGCTCAAGACAGAAGAAGCTGTACAAAGCACGTCTCAGTGGAAGTCAGCCTTGGCACATCTAATCTAGCTATATTTGTCTATAGTTCTCTCTCTCTGACAGATATAGTCTGCCCCAATCACAAACACACTGTGCAGCAGACAGAACAGTATTTTTAACCCCAGTGCACTCATGAAGTGAAATAGGTCATGGAAACAATGACATTTAAGTGCTACTTGTAATCTTCATCATGGGCCATCTCAAGCTATTTGCATCTCTCTTCTGGCACTCAACCAAGTGAAACTCACCCTGTGTGGAGCTGTGTACTATTCAAGCCACATCTAAGGCTCATACTAAGATGATGGGAGTGCTATCAGGTAACTGCTTTATGGGAAAAACATCTGAGGGACTGAAGAGACTGATTTCATGTAAGTGTTCAAAGTAAAAGAGGAGGCATGAGTGGAGAAAGAGCAGTCCTGAGAAAACACGAGCTTAACTGCAGTTCTTCATCTGCCAGTGGACTGAATTGCATGGTCCCTATTTTGGGTTTCATTAAACAGTGGAAACCTAGTATGGCAAAGTATCCCACCAATAATGCAGGGCTGTGGACCTTGCCCTATCTTTTTGCCTTGTTGCTGTATATAGATTTCTGCACTTTTCTAGTGCAGGTAAGCAGACATGCTACATTTCCGATTGAATCACAACCTAGAGATTAATCTGAACTTCAACTAAAAGCTATTATGACAGAATGCATTACAGAATAATATGTAATGAAGGACTATAACAAAAACATGAAGTATCTACCATCTTTATAAGTAGATGGAGAGAATGTTATCATTTAAAAAAATAAAAAAGGAAAAAAAAAAACATTTCCCCCTAACTATAGTAATTCACATCTTTTCCCTTCCTTTAAATAGTAGGTAGGGTTTGTAGGTAAATTTTTGTTTCTCTACTAGGCCGTGGAAATGATGACTTCTTTATACAGAGAAACAAAGTTACTATAGCCCTCCTAATCAGTGTTTTGATGATCTACAGGTCATGGCAGACACTGCTTTATTAATTGGTCTCAAGTTAACAAAACCAGCTTTGTTCACAGAGCAATTCTAATAATAAGAGAGTACTGGGAAAATGCTAAACGTATCAATAGCCATCACTCTTATTTTAATGGCTTGAGGAGCATCCAAATATATCTAGATGACTTTGAAAAAAATGTGATGAATTTTATTTTAGTTGACCTTCACCACTATAAGGCAGTCATGATCTAAATATTTAATAGCTCTGCTTCTTTAATATTTTGTCTTTCATTAAAATTAATTTCTAATTTATCATATGTATATAGTATGACATAAGTCCTATCCTGTAGTGATCATCTGAGTGCTAAGCAGTATAAAATGTTAACATAGTCTACTTAGAAATAATGTATATTGTATTGTGCATGTCTCTTTAAAATTCCTTTTTTTTTTTTCTTCTTTAAAAATATATATCTAGTTCATTCTGATATTTTGGTTCCTAAAAACTTCTAAATATAATTTTTCCTTTAAAAATAGACACAACAGAAAAACTCTTTAAATGGGGATAAATATAAAATAGGATATAAAACATTTTGATTGAACAATATGACATACCATGCAATTATTATGTAATTTATTAAGGTATTCTGGAAGGAGGGGAAAGGTTTTTCTGCTCAAAACATTTCCCTTTCGTACTTCCCTAAACTGTGTTTTGATTTTTCTCTTGAATGTTTTTGTGGTTAAGATACCAAACCAAGCTATTCATTATTCATCCACATCTAGATCTGGATGGTTTGGATGCAAGCAGGGACCCCCAGTTTAAACAGATCTTAATTGTTCTATACTTTTCATTATTGATCAGTTGCATTTGTTACGTTTTGAAGAGTCACCGTTAACTTTTACATGGCCTGCGTCTCATTTTATGTAGTTAAACATGGGCTCTAAATGAGCACTTCCATTTGTGGCATCTGTTGTTTCCCTCTCCAGCCACCCTGTATGTCCCTCCTGCTGGGAGAACCTGAGCTGACACAGTTGCTGCTGGCAGTGTCACTGTCTGCTTTTCATCCAGAAAAATGAGTTCTGTGTCTTAAACACCCTAAAGGAGGCTGAATTGGATGCTTTATGTCATTCTGCATTTTACTCAAGCAGCAAAGGTTACTCCTTCTCTATTCCCTTTCATACTAGCGAGCGTATTACTCAACAGCAGTATTTCAGAAAGGCTCTTATGGGAAATGGGGTGAATGAGATCAATGCAAAATTGCAAAACCGTGTGATGCAGCATTCCAGAAGCATTGATTTTACTAGGAAAACTGTATGCTGAGTTACGTGTCATTTTCAGCATCAAGGACCCTCTTTCCTGTTGTAAAATTTCTCATTTTCAAGGATGTAATATAAAAAGGGCTTCTGGATGCATTTCATTCGGGTATATAAGAAAACAAGGCATATTTAAGCGTAGATCTCAGCAACACAATGATTACCTGTATTTCTTGGAGACAAGCAAAACTTTACTGTGGTCAGACACTACTGACAAAAAACAGAGTATCAGAGATTTTTTGGTTGTGCTCCTTCACGCACAGTGTGAATCTGAGGATCCATGGATCCACTTGAATTTTAAAAGCATCTTTGCTTTATGTAAGAAAACAGTGAGCTGTCTGACCATGATTTGTTCAACAGTATGTGCTCTCATTGGGGATACTTCCCACCTCCTTGGAGTCTGTGAAAGGATAGCAGTGATCACTGTGTTAAGCACTTAGTAATAGAAGCTTAATAAATTACTTCCTATCAGGTGAGCTGCCATAATAGAACAGTTCATGTGTGTAGTCTAGCCTGCTCCCCTCCCCAGGTAAAATGCAATAGTCTGTTACTCTGAGCTTTTCCCTAAGTCATATTAGCTCAGAAGCAGGGAAGGCTATTAGTGAGCACACGAGCCATTACTAACAGCTATGAGATTCAGTTGGTGCACAGTAACTTCTTAGGCCAGTGTAGTTCAGTTAAATGTCTGAGACCCATGACTAGTTTTGGAAATCTGTGTCTTTGGAAACCTACTCTCCCCTCAACAAAAAAACCCAAACCCAAACAACCCAAAACAGATTAAAGAAACTTTCAAGTTTCTCAAACCTATTAAATGCTGTTGTTCTCAATTTATTCAAATTAATGTGAGGCAGCTTGGCACATTTAAAGGGCATAAAATGAGGTTGGAGGTTTGAGCTCTGATACACTTGACATACTTTGTTATGATAGGGAGGTTTTGCTTCATAGAAGTTTAATTGCCCCTCATGCAACAGTGAGGATAGACTTTCTAGGTCAAGGTCAAGATTCATAGGTACCAAATCAAAGAGCCTTTCTCTGAATTAGTTCTTGCCCTAAAGACAATAAAATACATTTCTGGACCCCACATGGGAATGCTACTTGCAAAGACCAGATTCTATTTTCTCCATTACTGCTAAAGAACAGAACTGTTCCAGCGCAAAATGCTCATTTTTAATTTCAAGATAAGTTTAAATTGTGGTATGAAAGAATACAAGAGTGATAATCAGTGGTAACTCTTTATATCCAGTTCTCAGAACACAGCGGAGTACAGGAGATCTGTTTTGAATTACTTCCCATATTTTAGGGAATCTGAATCTACATTTTTCCTCCCTCCCAGGAAAGTGTCCTAACCATAGGATTAGATTGTAAAGGAGTGCATCTGCTCCCTAATTAGTAGGTTATGCAAAATAAACTGCTTCCCTAAAAAAACCTGAGAAAAACGCTCTCTCACAGGGTGCAACATACAGTGGTGATGAAGCACTCTCCAGAAAGACAGATAAGGATTTGAATTTGAATTTCAATTCCCTGGATAGAAGAAGCTGTGAACTGAAGTACCCTACCTCTTCAGTGAGTAGTTTAGCTACTGAGATGAATGAGGGTAGAAGAAGAAACGTCTACTTTTTAGCTATCTGTCTAAAAGAAGGAAATTGTCCTTATTTTTTCAAAAGAAACCCTGAACGAAGGTTAGCATTTCCCCCTACCTTAAGTCTACAGAAGGAAGTGTTATTTAAGACATACATGATCCTTCAGGTTTCCAAATGGGTACTTTAAATGGCCCTCTATCCATGCTTGCTTTTGGACTCCAGTTCTCTATTCCTACCATAAAATCTAGACTGAAAAGCAAAAAGCAAAAGAAAAAAATTATAAGATATCTTTGTTCAAAATTCTTCATGAAAAAAGTTTGCATTTGACCAATACTAATATGGAATATGGTTAGCTGTCTGAAAAGAAGGCAGCTCAAAGTCCTTTGAACATTACGTACTAGCTACTTCCATTGAAAGTATAGACATGCTGGCTGATTCAGGAAGAAAGTTCATTTTCCATGTTAGCATCTAAATTCTAAAATTGTATAAATTTTGACGTTGCCCTGCCCCTGCACAGAGTCCCAGTTCCAGGGTCACTACGCATATGAGATTACCCATATAAGACTATGTAGTGTATTTATTCATCGTGTTTTCTCTTGCACAGCAAATTTGTATGACACCTGTCGTGGTTTAACCCCAGCCAGCAAGCAACTAACACCTAAGACCAAACGATTTTTTTCTTCTCTCAATACAATTCCTTAAAATATCAGCATTCACAATATTCATTATTCATTATATTTGTGTAAAATATTGTATCATTATTGTCACAGAACAAAAATATCAACTAAAGTAATTGCATAACCTTTGAATAAATACAAGGCTTGCTGTTTTCTCATATCACTTAATATTACTAACTGTTCATTTTCCTTAGCTAGAAGCAGAAGGTAAATGCTTGTAAAGTCCTAATACAATCTTACTGAAAAAAAGCAATTCCTCTCAGGTTGATGATACAGTGTTAATTTTCCCTAAAAAAGACATGTAAGTATATAAAAAGAAACTTGTATTTTGGCTGGATTTGCCAAAAGAGTTTTCCTGAAAAATCTAAGAGAATGTCTCCTTTCTAAGTACCCTTAGTGCTCATGAAAAGGTAGTGGGGTGTACGGAGCTGGAGCTGGAAGTCATCCATCATGTCTGGAAGGTCACTGCATTCCTACTGACCTCAGCACTTGTGACTCAGTTCCAAACTGGAACGTAAAGGATAAGAGACAAATGCATTCTCTCACTGTTGGCTGAACTAGTTACTTGCTGGAAAAAACCACACCCACCCCCAAACAAATCACACTACTTCGGGGTTTTTTTCAAAGCACCATGAAAATACCACTTAGAAATATTACTAACACTAACCTTATTCCTTTGTTACAGATGGAGAATCTTAGGCATTTTATGGACATAGCACAGCTGTGACTTGCCATCAGTTCGGCCAGCAGTCAAGCAAAGAATGGAGCTCAGTTCTTCAAAGTTTGTCCAGTCATGTATCTGCTAGATTGCTTTACCTCTGAGCAAGAAGCCTGTCTTGATTTTCTTACTAACAGTTGGCCTGAGACCAACTAGCAACTGCAACAGTTTCCAGCAGGTAATTTTTTGACCAGATTAGAGTCAATGACTTACAAATGAGAACTTTTTTATTCCATAGTAGAGCAAAAGGCATTATTTCCTGGAAACTGCAATCTGCCCATTTATCTATTTAGTGTGTTTACTTGGATTTTGTATTTAGATAGAAAAGGCATTTCAATTTTATGGCGTATCTGTGGCATGTTATGTTGAACTCTCAAAAAGTATTTAATCATTTACTAGTCATGCTTTGTGTCTGGTTAAAGATGACAAGTTTTAATAGTTTAAAATTAAAGGACAAAAGTTAATATTGGTAAGTTTCTTGGCACCATAAGGTCTCTACCTATTGAAGAAACATTTTGAATATTCAGTGGAATCTCAATAACTTGCCCTGATGGTTGGAAGATTCACAGAAAATTGGAGTTGTAAATATTACTGAGAAAAAGTGTTCACCTGGGAAGAAATTTTCGAAGATACAAACTGGGAGACTGGTATCTCTTTTCTCCTTTTTCCCATTGTCTTCATGGACAGATAATCTCAAATGGACTTTGTATGACAGTGTTTCACCTATAATGATTATTACTTGACATACGCCATGAAACTAACTAAGTCTGTACTAGGCTTTTTTATTTTGCTGAGAGGTGGGTAAGCACAGACTTTCTGTGTGCATGTTCACAGGGATTATGCGAAAATAATATTAGCAGGCTTCGTTTCAGTGTTTTAGTAAATGCTGTACAGCAGCTACTGGAATACTCAAATTAGACCAGATGTCATAATGCCAAAGTCTCATCCCAGCAGAGTACCACATTAAAAAAATTGTTACTTTTGTTTTTAATTTACTACTCTATGGATGAGAGAAGTCCCATCTGCTTACTTTATTTTTAAATGAAAACATAAATGTTGTCCTGTGGTGACATTAGGCTAGATATTACATAGAGCCAGAGACCCCAAGCAGCTAAAATTTACATCTAACAAATATGTTTTCTTACATACAACCATCTGCATGATAAAAGCAATGAATAAGTTTGGGAAGCTAGCGTAAACAGGATTCAAAGTGTGACCCATTTTTGTGCCACTGTGGGAATAAGAGTTACAGAATTTCAGGAAAATCGGAACCATAATTTCTCCTATGGGAGAAGTCTGGTCACATGGGATAAAGGGAAAATCAACTGCTGGAAAGATTAGATCTGAAGACAGTAGCAATTCAGCACAGCTAAAAGCATACAGCTTTTGAGGGATTTCTCAGGACTTCAGAACCACCTCTAAAATCTTAAGCCTGTCTCTGATTCTATGTCAGTGGGAGTTCTGGTTTCACAACCCACTTGTAAAAGAGTAGCTGAACACAACAGAGAAGTGAAGAGATGTACTCTTTTCAGTTTGAAAGGAAAGGGGAAAAGATGATGGGGATATTAGAATGTTCTTTCCCTCACAAGCACGTTTCTTTGATTGCCTATTGAAGAAAATAAAAACAAGCATGTCAGAATGTTTTTCTGGGATTACTATTAAAGAAAGTATCAATTTTTTTTCCATGGGGAGGTAGTCCAGCACGGACAGTTTTGATAACTTGCAAATCACTTGTTTAACTTTTCAGAAGAATTTGTTCATGACTCAAAGAGTAAAATTTCAGACGATTTGCTTTTTGCCTTTTTTTCCCACTGGAGCTACCTTTCTAACAATGAACTTTACGGTTTCAAGCCTACAACTTCCTTCAAATCAAGCCTGATGAAATCTGGTGTAAGAACTGGCATTAGTGGCAAATTCTGCCTGAGTAGGAGCTTCAGGAGTTGAATTGCGCTGTCTCCCCTTACAGTTTCAGTGTTTTATTTGCCAGTGATATTTGATCCATTCGCAAGGATAAACAGTGGCTTTTTTGTGGTCTAAGATTCTTGGATGCTGGTGTTTTCTTCTATTTAGATTAACTGTCAGACTCAACTGAAGGTGTTCAATAATATTCTTTCTTTTCCAACCTATAATTGAATTAAAATCGGCTCACGCTTTCTAAGTGTGTTGTGTCATAGAATCCTGGAATCATTTAGGTTGGAAAAGACCTTTAAGATCATTGAGTCCAAACACCTAACACTGCCAAGTCCACCACTAAACCATGTCCCTGAGCACCACATCTACATGTCTTTTAAATACCTCCAGGGTGGTTTCAGGTCTGTAGAGACCCTGCAAGTCAAGTGCTTCTGGTTTTCCATCCATATACAAACTTCACCATGCATATGTGTCAAAAGCCTCATTTTATAGTCCTCATTGGTTCCAAATTTTCCATCCCAACTGGTGGGAGCTGTCTGCATTCCAAGCGTTTGGCTCTGGGTAGGTGCCGTCAGAGGTTGTGTGCAAGGGCTGAGATACGGGGGCTGCAGCAGTTGCCTGAACCGGGCTCTGGCAGAAGCCATCCCGCTATTGTCCCACAAGCAGGGTTCAGTACCCGGTGTGCAACAAGCCAATCTTACAGAGCCGAGATATTTGTTCATTTCATGTCTGTGCAGAGATGGGTGCCAGGAGGTAACTCCACAAAGCCAGCATACCACACCAAAGAAAAACAATGTATTTTCTCTGTTACATGATTAGCAAAAACCCGCCTAAATTCATATTCATTGGTTAGTAGTCATCATCTCATCTACTGTTGGCCAGTTATATTTAAATTAGCCTCACTTGCTATGTAAACTAGCACGCATGCTCCTTGCAAGAGTGGGGGGGCAAGTTCTTCCAGCCTGGAATTGAGTCGGAGGTCACAATCTCCCCCTGCCACCTTTACCTTTCCCTTAGTTCTTGCTTCTTTTTGGCAATCATCTGGCCTTCCGCACCTTCTGGGGCAGGATGTTTCCTTTTATCAGTCTTTAGTTCCCTCTTCAAGGGCATAGGGGTTAGCAAAGCATGCATAGTTTATACAAAGTAATCAGGCTTGCCTAGTGAAGCTATCCAGTAATGGTCCTCCTTGAAGGACAATGTATCATGTTTAACCTTAAATTGAGCAGTATCACCAGGGCTAGGCCATAACTCAAACATATGACTCCACTGCCTCTGTTAGCCTGCTGTACAGCTGCCCACCCAGGGAGACTGATGAAGAGCAGAGTAAGATTCATCACCTACTGAGCTGACGGTTGGCTGTCATGGAAATGTTTAAAAGCAGGAAAAAGAAGACTGTAGTAGAAACTATTGGATTAAGCAAGGCATGGGAGTGTAGTTAAGTGGATTCTGACACATTTCATTCAGGAGTGCAGACAAGAATTTAGGTATAAATCCCTCTTTTAATTTGCCTTTGAAACCGAGTATTTCATGAATGACTTGAGAAGGGACTGACTGCTGCCACATTTGAAGATATCGCACATTTGGGCTGAAAACTAACATCTGATACGCTGAACTATGTTGTAAAATCTTGTATTTAATATGTAAAATGGAAAACAAGGGCAAGATCAACAATCAAATCCCAGCAAGAGGAAGGACCTGTTGAAAAAGGAGGCTGATATCCTGAAAGTAGAGCTCTCTAATTATGTTCTACTGCTCAGGCATTATGGCCAGGCTAGAACAAGCCATATAGGAAGACTTGGGAGTTCGGGAGACATAGCACAGTTCCAAAGCATTCAAATGATAACTAACTAAGGAATAAATTAACAAGTAATTACTTCAACCTCCATCAGTACTTTTACAACATTCCCCCTATGTATGAAACAGCAATTTACATAAAGAAGCACAGAAAAGCAAAAAACATAGCTAATGAACTTACTACTTCTACAGTTTGGGGGGAGGAAAAAGAGACATCATCTTTCTTCACATAGTTAAGTAAAAGGAAGGGGCTGATGCCTTTGCAAGATAAAGATAAATATTTAAAATAGAAAGTGCTTGATGGGTCCTAGGTTTCAGCTCTTGATGGGTGACTGTACTCTTTAAAGCACTTCTGAAATGCGGGTTTCTCATTTGAAAGGGTTCTTCAAAGTCCCTACTGTAGAGAAAAATAAAAAAAGATAATTATTTACTTCCACTCTGAATTATTTTTAAAGCATTCTGACTTTTCAGAGTGTGAGAGCACAACTGCCAGTCACACTATTTTTATCAGACCCAATATGAATGGAAGCCTTTTTGTCTTCAGTGAGCTTTTAGCAAATGCCCAGAGATTAGGAATCAGGAATTTGCAACATATAATCTGGCTGTGACTAGTTCCAGTTGTGGCTTTAGCAGGTCTTCTCAAACTTTTGATTCAGTAAAATTAATAGGGATTCTGCTATTTACCTTCTGGGCATATTGTAAAAATTAACTCTTTGATGCCCCTTGTAGATGGACAGAACTGTAACTGCTGATTATTAATATCCTTAGATTCAGCAAATATTCAAAGACTCCTTTTCATGGAGCTATAGATATCAAAGCCAGGAGGGCCTTGATCTTGTCTTTGATTAGTTCAATTAGTCTGTTTCCTCTTATATAATTTTCAGATCTTTTAATTGCAGTTATAAATTGTTGTGAAACACAACAGTTAGAGATGCATACTGAAACATTATAAAATAATGTTAATTAACGTACATGCATACATTTACATATATATGTATATATATGGGTAAATGAGTGAAATCACTAGTTTAGTGATTTAGCAATAAATTAGTGAAATCACTAATTTTTTTTTGTGATTGGTAGTCTGCATTGCAAAAAAAAGGTTAAAGGACTTGGCAGAAGTCTTTCCATTTCCTTTGTCCTTGGAGATTGTCATAATGCAGCTCTGTGCATTTTCAGCTAGACTTTGCCAGATGTCTACTTCTTGCATATATTTGGAAGAAGTTAAGCTTAATTTAATTGTGCCCCAATTCAAGAGAGTATCCCTATGCTGGCACGTTGATTAAGCATGGTGGTAGTTTTAATTATCTTCTTATCTCTCACTGGAGTGCAGTTAGTGGAGCTGATAAAATTAACCCCATAGATAAATACCCTTTTTAAACTGGGGCCTCAGACAAGGATAAAGCTTTCTTTTCAACATCAAAAATTAGCCTTCACCTGTCTGAAGCCATTTCTTCTCCACTTCTCTATCCATCTGCGGATGACTTCCTCAAGAGAGCTTGACATTACAGTTGAATCACCTTTATTACTGGCTTTTTTTTTTTTCCCTTGATAGTTTTGCACTTGCCTGTGATTCATTGCTGTCTTTTACCTGTGACAATGCTAAGTTGGCTGCTCATGACTTTTTTTTTTTTTTTTTTTTTTGCCAGCTGTTCCCCTCTCCACATGACTAATTCTATTGTGTGGGTTAAACAGAAATGGCACAAGACCAGCATTTAAAGGATGCAAGTTAGTGCACTGAAGATTTGAGGAGATACAGTGTCAGTTTTACATGTCACACTCCTGGTAAAATCATAGCGATGCAGAGCACTAACATTTCATTTAAGAATCAAACACATTAAGATACCATTTTCAAGTGTTGCGTTTAAGTGCCTTGTAACACATTTAATTTTCTTTCTGAAAATACCCTGTCAGAAGCCTGTAGGAGAAACAGCAGCATAATTTAAATGTCACTTTGCTTCCCAATAATGAATTTCATATTCAGTCATTCTACTCCAGTGACAAAGCTCGCATCTCTGCTAGCATGTTTCTGGTCATTTGACACTGTTTTCAGTTGGGTGTGCACAGGAGCTTGACTGCACTTTTGTATACTTAATCGCCTGTGTTTTACTTAACATGAAAGAACCATAACTTGGACAGAAGAGCAAAGAGGGACTCCATAAATGAGAAGGTCATTCACAAAACAAAGGCAAAAGGTACTGTAATGGAATTGTAACATCCCACTATGCAGCATCTGAACTTTTCTTAAGTTTTATGAGTATCAAGCCATTTGCAGACTTTCTGAGCATCTCAGATTATTAATAAATACAACAGGATTCCTGCTTGCCTTCTTATAAATACACACACTCAGCATTCAGCTGCAGAGATGTTCAACTTGCCCTGGATCGCCAACCTGGCAAAACATCTGAGAACAGTTCAATTTAAGGTGGTACAAAAAATAGCCCCTGATATATCTGTGTGTGTGTGTGTGTGTATATATATATCTCCATATATTTACACAGTCCCACATGCCCTGAGAGGCAGAAAGCTGGCTGTGGTGGTCCAGCAGCATAATCCTGACTCATTTTCTTACAAAGCTATCAAATGGACACAAGAAAGCTCAGCTTGTTCACATCCAAGAACAGTGTGGGGGAGAGCAAGATACTCTGCGTACATTTGTAGGACTTGAAACTGCTCATTTCACTGCAAAACACTATAAAAATTATTCACTTTAATCCAAACTATAATTCAGGCATACCTAGGGTGACACACAGCCCCTGCTTAAACAGTAAGAGGAAACAATGTCTACCAGCTAAGAGGGGTGAGTAAAGGAGAGTATTTCCTCCAGTGGCAATTTAGGCAGGCAGAGTATCACTACTGACAGCACAATCTCACCTCTGGGATCAAACTTACAGTCCTGCCCAGCACTGAAACTGCCACATGAATTTCCTGAGTTCCTCCATTTTGCATCTCGTTTGCAGAAAACTACCTCCAGTTATACAAAGATACAAACATACTCTGAGAGGCTGCATCAGCCCTATGAGAGATTTGTTCTAGTTATTGATTCCTTGTTACAATTTCTGCAGCCCCTGAGATATCCTTGGAGAGCTAACATTAGAGTACTGGCCAGGCCAAATCTTGCTTCACTTATAGGAGCTGATGCGTTTACATCTTAAGGGAATATTGATCTACTGCAAATAATCTTTTTTTGTTTCAAGCAAGCTGAAACTCCAGAGGAGGGAGACAGGACCACAAACCCCTTTGGCAGTGCTTATGAAAAGCTTCAGAATAAAATAATATTGCTTTGAAAACTTGCAAAGTGAATCCAAAACTTCATGGCAAATGTGATACGGAGGGGAAGCTCACACATGAAGAATGCAACTTACATATGGCACCTCTTCTTAAGTGAGCTTCAGCAGTGTCTGGCACAACTAACCCTTTAAAATATTGTTGCTGTTTATTTGTCTACAAAGGACTCAAGAGGCTGGAAAAGAAAGGGAAGGTGCTAAAGGATAAATCCACTAAAAACCATCTTCCCTTCTTGCTGGTAAAGAATTCAGAACAGGTATTGTCAGCCTGTTACTGTTGCTATCAGCCAATATCAAAAGCAGTTGGCAATGCTCTCATCATGCAAAAATTCCAATCAGATTTCTCAGTATATTCTAATTACTGTGGTGACACTTATTGTGGGCCTAACTGACTACCTTATCACAGCAGACAAGTCTGCCGTCTGTGTAGGGTTTATTGGCTCTTAAATTTCTGCTTCCTCTAATTGCACATCTATCTTACCAAACAAATATAGAAGTCCACATTTATTCTTCGCCACCTCATGCTTTAATCCTCTCCACATTAAAGGTTATGCTGTAATCTCTCACCTACATTGTGATTATGTCCACCCCAGCTTCACACAAAACTCGCTTTTTCTTTCTGCACACATTATCACTTTCCCATGGGATTCATCCAAATAATGGCTTGCTCTGCTGATGGTACCCGTATACAGGTACTTATCGGGAGCTCTAGCACAGAAATGTCACTTCTAAATCCCTGTTTCTTTGCTATTGTGCCCCCTATGAAAAAGAAGGTTTTTCATATAAAACAGCTAAGGATTGTACATGCTTTTCCACCCTGAAGGTCTTAATTTCATTCATGTCTATCAAAAGCAACTGGCAATCACTTTGCAAAGATGCCGCCAAGAGCTAACTGTGGCACAGTTAATTGACGCATGTTACTTCCCTCAGAAACAGCGAATGTATCACTTATTTTCCTGAACTGGACCTGTTTCAAATAAGCTGGAGAGCAATACAAACTTCTCTTTTGATTTCAGCAGATATTGGATCATATTCCTAAAATGCATTTTAGTACTACTGAGAAACAAGCATTTATATACAGCAAGGTATGCATAAAAGCAAATTACATTTTGCTTTCACAAGCACAGTGGTCAAGATGAGTAAATGAATAAATTTAGGAAACTATAAAAAGAGGGAGTGTATTGCTGTAATTTCCATTCCTCATTTTGCTGTGCCCAAGTTGAATTTTACTCCAAATATTTTTGACTTTTGCAGGTCAGGCCATGGATTACCTTTCCTGTGAACCTCTGTGCTCACATGGTCCAATCGATGCAGAACTGCTCTCTGCAACAGTACCTAACTTAACGCAAACATCCTTTTCACACTATGAACCTGAAATCTGGAAGTTTTTCCCATTGTATGGTCATGATAGAAATGTGACACTCTGGTAGACATTGTATCTCACGCTTTAGCTTATCTCAGTTTCATGAAGTTAACCATGTATACTGATTTTGGTTAAGTACAGATTCAGTTAAATTCTCTTAGTGTTAAACTGTGTGCTGGTTTTGGCTGGGATAGAGTTAATTTTCTTCACAGTAGCTTGTATGGGGCCATGTTTTGGATTTGTGCTGGAAACAGTGTTGGTAATTTAGGGATATTTTCGTTACTGCTGAGCAGTGCTTACCCAGAGCCAAGGCCTTTTCTGCTTCTCAGCCCACCCCACCAGCGAGGAGACTTTGGGGGCACAAGGGGTTGGGAGGGGACACAGCCGGGACAGCTGACCCCGACTGACCCAAGGGATATCCCAGACCATATGACGTCATGCTCAGCACAGAAAGCTGGGGGAAGAAGGAGGAAAGGGGGACGTTGGGAGTGATGGCGTTTGTCTTCCCAAGTCACCGTTAGGCGTGATGGAGCCCTGCTGTCCTGGAGATGGCTGAACACTGCCTGCCCGTGGGAAGTGGGGAATGAATTCCTTGTTTTGCTTTTCTTCTCTGCGCAGCTTTTGCTTCACCTATTACCACCAGTTTTCTCACTTTTACTCTTCTGATTCTCTTCCCCATCCCATCGGTGGGGGGAGTGAGTGAGCGGCTGTGTGCTGCTTGGTTGCTGGCTGGGGTTAAACCACGACAAATGGAGTTTCAGAATGCCTTGAAAGTTACCATAAAGACACTATGAAATTATGGGAGTTCCAGAACTGCAGTTGTGCATCAAGAAAACACCCCCCCCCCCAAAAAAAAACAGCTTTTGAAAATATCTGAGAGCAACAGGATCATTGATTTTTTGTCCTCCATAAATAGAGCACTCTTCCAGAGTATGAAACCTCTAGTTGCAAATTCCAGTAACTTAAACATGAGATTGACTATAAGCAAACAAAAGTTGAATCATTGTCATCATCCAAGCTAAGAAAACTGCAAAAACTGAGAAAACAAACAGTATGAGGGGTTTATAAATTTATCTTCACAAATATAATCTACATTATTATTATTATGCTTATAGGGAAAAAAATTTTGCTCCCACTGATTTTAAAGTTTAGCTTACTCCTTCAGTCTATTTTCTGTTATATAATTAAACATTTATACTTTTTTTTAAAAAAGAAACTGGTAAGTTGCACATCCTTCCTTGTTCCTAGAGATAAAAGTAAATCCACAGTCATAATGTGTGATCACTTTTGAAGGAGAAGAACTTATGTTTTGGACCACAGATGGAGAAAGCATTAATTGCTTAAAGATAATTTATACAGTTAGAACATTGTATCCCTTTTCTCACTCTTTATTCTCAAATTAAACTGTTCTGTCACAACATTTATTTAAAATATTTTCCGCTTATGATATCCATTCGTGCCATTGAGTGAAGTCTCTTTGTATGAATGTTTTTCTATATGCTCAGCTACTCTCCTTCATCTTATGCTGACTTAATGACAGCCCCAACACTAATATTACAGTTGAGGTCACTGGCCAATGATTTTGCTATGTATTATGATAGAGGCTGAAATGAGTAGACGGTGCAGGCCACATCCCATGTACCACCAGATCTGCACAATAAATTTATATAGAAATATATGAGACATCACGTAGTTTCTGTGCTCTGGGATCATGTAACCATGAGTTCAAAAGGGAGTAGTAATTCATCTAATTATTACTACTATTTGAGATAGGGAAGCAGAGGGAAAGAAACTGCAAATTCTTTAAAACACATATTGTAAGTTGCAGTTGAATCACTAAATTTAGGCTTGAGACTTCTTGGTTGCTAATAATGTCAGTGCTGATCATCACTCAAGTTGCTATTTTATTTTTGATTTTTATGATTTTTCTCCCATGTCAATTTTTAATTTATTTGTCGTGATGGCCAAACAACTACAGGTCAAGCTGTGGAAGGTGCCGTGCATACACTTAAACTGGGGGACCTAAGACTGCTTTCCAGAACAAAGTTAACCAGGCCTGGCTGCATCCTGACCGTGTTGAAATCAGACCCAGGCACATCACTCTGCCCTAGCTGCCACTGGTAAGAAAGCCTCAGGCAGATGAGGAGGAGCTCCAGCAGATCTCTTGTTTTGGATGACTGGTAGCCAGAACTGTAACATGCATTTTGGAGCACACTGTCCTGCAATTTAGGCACAAATACTAAGTGCCAAACAGAATTTTGAATCAATCCTCTGCCAATTAAGAGTAAGATTAAGTTCAAAAATGAGTGCTATCAAACATATTACACTTTGGAAGAAAGACAGTTTTCCATAGTAGAAGTAAGACTACACTGCTGTCTGTTACCAACTTTATTTTTAGATGTCCAGACTGAATTTAATTGAAGCTATCTAAGCTCTCAAAGCAAAGAAATCAGAGGAGGTTTTTTTTATAGATTCATACACAAAAGTACAATTGCTCCCCTGGAGCAGGTTTTTTTAAATTTTTTTCATCTTTAGGCTTACCCAGCTCTTTAAATCATTCCAGGCTGGTTTCTCTTCAATTGTTACTCGTTTTGATGTTGCCTCTGAACTGAACACTGGATTCTGGTGATCAGCAGCATGGAGTGCTATTGTTATACACTTGGACAGAGACTGGACTTCCTGCTGGAAGAATGGCCATGACAGTTATGCATGCTGATCCAAAACATATTCACAGGCACATACAACACACAATAGCTCAAGGAAAAAAAAAAAAAAAGACCTCTTTAGGTACATAAAGAAGTGATGTCTAAACAAGTAGCATGTCACAAAAGAGGCCAACTATTTAAATGATTACATTATACAAGGAACAAATAGGAGTATCTCTTCTGCATACAAGGACTTTTCATTTACAGCTTTAGCATTACTTTTTTTTAACGCTGCTTTGGCCACTTAAACAGCTGCTTTTTTCCTTTTTTTTTTTTTTTAAAGTTGACTACATTTTATACTCTCCACAGCTTTTATATGATTGTATAATGCTTTTTCTTTTTAATTTATTTTGTTACCTACGTGGGTAAAATTAATAGTGAATGCTGACTTATTTCATAAACTTTATTAAGCCTTTGGGGAAACTTCAGTGTGCTCATATGGAGAGGCAATATAGAGTGTATCCACTGTATCATGACACAGAAATTACAATTCTAAGCTAGAAATAAATGACATTCCAGAAAAAGCAGAAGGAACAACATTTAAGGAGTTAATAATGAACCACTTGTCTTCATTTTCAGATCCTTTAATCCTGCTATTGTGCAGTTTTCACACAGTGCTAAATTGAATTACTGCATCATTTTTTACAATTTCTTCATACAGTTGACCCAGTTTATAGCAGGTTTGAAAGCATTATCATTGCTTAAGGTTGAAAGATGCTGCAGTGTATTGCATTAAAAGTCAATCAGCGCAGAAGTATTTTGATGTAATTTTGCTTTTGGATATAGAAGAACAGATACCCAAATGAAGGATGGTATTTCATTTTGTCATAACACTGTCACATAATACAGCATGCCTTTTTTATACAATATGTATAGTCTCATTTTATTATATTTCTTTCTCTATGTTTCTGGTTCTAATAAAGTGAATCCTCAGTTTATGCCTTCCAATGCTTTTATTAACTTGTGCGAGAAGAAAATTGAAAAAAGTTCTAATGTATAGCTTTTTACTATTGTGTAGCAGATATATTTAGTTGGATACCACTAAAAAAAAATAAAACTGAATGCAGTGTTTCTAAACATTATGCCACTTCTAAAATGCTCCAAGTGAGAAATTCTCTATCAGAAATCTTCCTATTCTGAAGGGCAGTGCTTTCTACAGCTTTTTTAGCACATAAACATGGTGCTGAGTTTAAAAGACATTTTAAGCAATGTGGTTTAGGTAAAGCATTTCATTCTCTCAAGGTCATTCTTTATGCTTCAGGTGTTAATTTGTGTTGTTCTTGAAGTATTCGTATTATTGATAGTAGAGTCCTTAGTATATGTTATATTGAAATATTGCTAATGTATGAACTGTAACATTACATTTTTAATCTAATCAATCAAATGGCATGCATATGCAGTAGATGCTTGGCTTTTACTAAGATTAATTACCATGTGCTGTGAAAACGAACTCTGTAAGGTGAAATATTGCATGCGCACAGACACACGCAATGAGAAGAAAAGAAAAGAAAGCAAATTGTGCAAAGGGATGAGCACTGTAATAAGTTAATGACTACTTCTGTCATTCAAAACATATGCATAGCCTTTAAGACAACACAAAACAAAGATTAAACTCATGTTAAATCAACTATCTATTAAAGCATTTAGAGCTTTTCTCCAGATTCTACACGAAAATTATGCAATCTGTTGCAAAACTAAACACTTGTCTCCCAGATGGTGCTCAGAGTCTGTCTGAGCAAACACCCCTTCCATGCTCTGTGTAACAAATTGTGCATATTTTTTGTTCACTGTGCTTCATTTTATGCATTTGAGGACATTTACACTGTACATGGTACGTAAAGATGACTACATTTGCATTGTAAAACCCAGTGATGTTGTATTTATGTACCTGATCACAGCCATGAAGTGGAAGATACTTCATCATGGAAAATGGAAATATCTCCCTTTTCACTGGCTAGAAGTTACAAACTTATTATGCTTACTGCTGATACTGATCTGGGTTGTAATTCTCACAGGTCATTGACAGTGGCCCATTAAATAATAAGTAGCTAATTGCTTTTTTTGAACTGTGCTGCAAAGTTAAGCTTCTATGACAGTGTTTTGAGGGAGTGTTTTACCATGCCAAATAATAGTTATGATTGAAATGGGAATAAGATTAAAGCTGCACTAATACTTTTATAATGTTATTAAAAGGTACATTATTCATGCACTAGAAACATAGGGATTACCCTTCTGGCTGAGACTATGGTCTAGCTAAAAACCTATGAGAAGATACTAAAGCATGAGAAAGTCATCTGCAATTGATGAGGCTGCTATTCAGGTTTTTTTGTTCTTGCCACATGTTTTTTAGTATTTCCTCTGCCTTGGTTTCAACTTGTAAAATGGAGATAATGGTAGTTCCCTATTTGACAAGAGTGAAGTGAAAATTAGTACGCTGCTGTTAGTGAATTACTCAAATATGTGGTAGGGGACTAAGTATGTACCTGAGATTAGCAGACATTCCTTTTGTGGAGAAGCCCAGTCTGATTATCATTTCTAAACAGTTTCTCCAACCTTACCCTACAGACACAGCAAAGTATTTCTTTTGAGATTTAGTCAGCTATCTATCTGGTTTACAAAAGCCCAAAACTATAGGAAGAATATTCATTTAGTCTTAGTATCACTAGATGTCACATGTAAGACTCCATGTTTGAAAAGGCAAAGGTATTCACATGCATAAACTGAATGTAAAGCTTAAGCAATGAGGGAACTTGAAATAACATTTCCCTGATGAAGTACTCTGCAATATGTCTTCCTTTTGCCTTGTTCATTGTTTCAGCTTCTGTCACAGAAGAAGCATGTGTATTAAGTGAAAGCAGAACTAAAAAATTAAAGTAAAATAATATCTTTTTAGTTCATTTCTGTAACTTTTTAATAGAGAAGTAATTGTCTCCATTAATCAGCACAACTTTTGTTAAATCCATGGGGCTTTAGAGACACTTTAAAATAACTTCCATATTTTGGAAGGATGAAAATAATAAAGTTCAAAAGTTGGATGCATGGAAATTAGATATATAATGCAGCAAAACCGCAGGGGAAGAATTTAGCTGGCAAGTCCTCCAAAGCATAATTTTTCGTGTCTTCAAAACGCCAAGGGAGACAACCAGCACGCCAGATAGTAAGACTCCATATGATACATCAGAGCAGGGTCAACCTGAATTTTAGATCAGGGCTTTGTCCATTTGGATCTCAGTATCATCAAGGATAGTTAATCCACAATCTCTCTGGACAATCTGGTCTACTGTGTTAATCAGCTGCACTGTGGGGAAACTTTCCTTTTATGTATGGAATTTCTCTTGCTACATCTGGTATCTGTTGCTTCTTGCCCTTTTGCTGTACATTTTGAGAAGAGAATGGATCCACCTTCTCGATAGCTCCCTTCTGGGTAGTTCAAGACAGCAGTTAGAGCCATCTCTTCTCCACAATGAATAAACTACTTCCCTTCAGCCTGTCCTTAAATGTCAGGTGTCCCAGCTCCCAAACCATGTTGTAGCTTTCTCCTAGACTTGCTGCAGTGTTCTCTCTCTTGTCCATGGGGTGCAAGAGTGGACGTAGTTCTCCCAATAATGCTCCATCAGTACTGCATAAAGAAGCACAACCACTTCCCTGGCTATGTTCTTAGCAGCAGCGCTGTGCTCCTAATTGCAGCCCCATACGCAGTCAGGTGTTGCTGCCGCAACGATGCAGTGCTGAGTCACGATGGCCCTTTTGTCCACCAGGACCTCAATTCCTTTTCTGCAAGCTCCTTTCTAGCTAGTCAGCCCCTTGCCTCTATCATTGATTGTTCTGTCCCAAGCTCAGAACTACGCTTTTGCTCACTTGGTTTTTTGTCAGCTCTCCAGCCTGGTAACACCTCTCCGAATGGCAGCTTTGCTCCCCAGGGTAGCATGTAAACTGGTCCATGCAATTTGGTGTTACCCATGAACTTGCTGAGCATGTATTCCATGCCATTGCCCAGGCTGCTCATAAAAATAGTAAAAAAGTATCAGCCCCAGTATCAACCTCCAGCATACATCTCTTACAGCTGGTTGGTATTTGGACTTCGAACCACTGACACACCACCTTGGAACCACTGTCTCTTTGAATCCAGCAGTGCAGTCAGCTTTCACCCTTGCAGCTGTGCTATCCAGTTCATACCTTCCCAGTTTGGCTACAAAGATATTAAAGGACACTTCTGACAACCTGGCTGAAGTCTAGGTTAAGAGACATCCACTGCTCTACCCTGAGCCGCAAAGCCGGTCATTTCATTATGGGAAGCAATCAGGTGGGTCGTGCACGGTTTGGCCCTGGTAAGTCCCTACTGGCTGATACCAATCACCTGGTCCTTCACGTGCCTGGAAATGCTTTCCAGGAGGCCTTGCTTGGGACTGAATTGAGGCTTTATGGCCAGCAGTTCCTAAGACCCTCCTCATTTTTTTTGAAGATGCTTCCTCTAGTCCCTGATTGTCACAACTTTTCAAAGATGACAGCAACCTTCCAATGACATCAACGTCTTTGGATGCATCTTGTCCAGCACCATGGACTGGGAGGCTTTCAAACGAGACTGGACAAGGCCCTGAGCAACCCACTCTTGTTGACTCTGCTTTGAGGGGCGGGGGGGGGAGGCCAGACTAGAGGCTCCCTTCATACTCAACTGTTCTACGATTCTGTGTTTATGTCCAGCTTATTTAAGTAGTCCCTAACTTTCTATTAAATCCACACTGTGCTTGTGTAAGTACATTTTGCATTGCAAAGCAGATTGTCCAGTTCCCGAATAGAGCAGTCTAACACTTCATAATCTGTGCAATACGATATGCCTGTTTTAAATTTATGAAGCTGTAAACCAATTTCCTGTACACCTCTTTTTTCATTCCTATTTATCCTCCTTTTAAAATGACTGCACTGCCTTGCTCTCTTTCTCTTGTCCTTGTCTTGTAAGATGGAAAAAGAGATTGGCGGGGGGCGGGGGGGAAGGGGAAAGAGAGGAGGAAAAAAAAAACCCACAACAAAAAACCAGCAGCTCACAGAAAAAAATGATACTTGGGGAGAATCCAAGATCAACAGACCAGCAAGCCCACTCATTGTTCTTTATCGTTTTGGCTCTCTTCCAGCCCCTCTAGGTTTCTCTCTCTTTCCAAACTGCTTTCTGCATTCTCACATATGTTATAGAAAGTACGATGATTTCAGAGAAGTGCTTTAATTTTATAACAGCTTGATCTGCAAAAGAAGTTGTCCAGCATTTAAAGGAGGAGATGAGGGGAGCTTGTTGCTCTGGCTCTCCTTAACGTATGTGTGTAAACTTGATTATTCTTAGCAGAAGATCCATATGTATATAGTATCACTGAAGGAGAATGGATGCCTTTTGCATATAATTAGTGGGCATAATTATCTGTAAAACTGTTTGGTTTTGGATTGCTCTGGCAGTACAATAAATATTTCAAATCCAGCACACATCAGACCTGCCAACATCTTTACAGTGAGAAGCACAACAGTTCAGCTTTGCATTTTGTCACAAAAATGATCCATTTTTCTAATGCAGCAGAAAGACAGGAGGGTGATGGTATTAAAAGGCATTGAGGAGAATGATTTTTAGTTGTATTTTGAATAGATTCTTTCCAAATGTAATAAATTTTGAAAATTACTGATAGGATCTGCAGAGTTACTAGAATACTTCAACCCTTCTGATCTGTGGGGCTATAGGTTGGAAACAAGTTGATAACTTAAGAGCTTAAGCCATAAAAGCTTAATTAATGTAATTGTTATTGGAATAATTCTCCAAGTTTAAAACAAAGAGGCCAAACTCTATCTTTGACACTACAGCTATCCAAGCATCTACCGTCACCCCCTTGCGCAGCACTACTTGCTGTGTATCCGGTAGAAACAAGAAGCTACATAGTTTGGCACAGACCGTGCTCTGCCAGGGCTTCCTTTCACGCCTCTGGATGTGGAATGAATGTACAAGGACATGTTCAAGGGGAAGCTGCAGTCAGTCTGCAACTACTCAGGTCCACTAGTCAAGCTGGAGTGATAGGGACATCACAGGAAACATTAGCACAGTTGTGAGAACAGCGTGAGAGCATCCTCATCCCATTTAGAGGGAGCCTGAAAAGGACCGGCTCTTGCTCCTGCTGCTTTACCTGCTCCTGAGTGATTCCTGCAGAATTTCCAGAATTACAGTACGGTTTTGCAGAAATCACATTTTGGAGCTGGAAAAAGGCCTGGGCAGCACAGGCTTACACCTGAGTGTCTCATTAGCAAAGAACTGTAAGCAACCAATGAATGCAGGTCAGGACCTCCGGGTGAACTGGGTACCATTTCATACATGGGTTTTTTTCTTACAAAATGTGAGAATGAGGGCAAATTCAGTGGTGATGGGATGGGGGTGGGGGGAGCAGCCTTACAGTAATGTTGCCTGGGATCAGGCTCTGAGAGAATGCAGACATATACTATGGCATGAATATATAGAATAATGGATTTTTCAAGACTAACTCTTCTTTTCCTTTCTGCTTTCATAGCTAAGCTGAAGGAAACTGGTGATTCAAACAAAAACTGCATAATCCAAGAGATTACTTAAGTGTTTAAAGATAGATGGAAATGTGTACATTCAAAAATATTTGAAAAATCTGAATGTTCAAACTTTTCTGGATATTGTACTTCAAATTATTAAACATTTTTTTTCTTCTTATTGGTAACATTGTTCACACATGTAAATGTGAGAGATAAGCCCTGGTTGTTCTTAATGTGTTGCAAGTGAAGGGGGAAGGTTGTTAGCAAACCCTGATTGTGGTCTACAAATGCAGCACTGTATTCCAGGGACTATGAACGGGGCGGGGGGGGGGGGGGGGGGGAATCATACTGAGACTGAGACAGGCTGATTTAGACCAGCTCCAAGCAGAGACAAACCAACTCAGCTGAGCATATCACTACGCCAGCTAAATAAATAGGTAATGTTTAAAGCTCCTGTACATCCCAGCTACCCCCATGCTTTTACTCTTTTAGGAGTTTTCCATCTGTAGATGCAAGAAGCTTTCATAGAGACATGTATTTAAATTCTCACTTTGACTCCTACTTTTCATTGCTTTTACTGCATTCCTAATAACAACAACAATCAGATAAAGTTGCTCATTTGACTTTCAGAGTCACTGCTCAGTAGGGCTGGAAACGTGCAGGTTTTGGATGCAGTCTGCCTTTCAATGCCAGAAAGTGCCTGTCACCCTTATCAATTAAGTATGACATTTACTCTCTTCATTGGTTCTAACCATGCCCACCGTGATCTCTGTGGCATATAAATATTGCAACTTACAGATGGGTGAAGAACAGATTTACAGTTTTAAGATTTATATCAGTTGCAGTTGCTCAGCAAAAATTCTGGCTTTGGGGGGGGGTGTATTTTGGGGTTGCTTATTTGTTCTGTGAAAAAAAGAAAATCTGTCTGCTGACCAGTTCTGGTACACAGTTACAGAGCTGTGCAAGTAAGTCTAGCAAAAATGAGAATCAATTGACCTGACCCATTCTACAAGCTCTGGTGAGGTGTTTCTGTGGCAGGTGACTAAAGAAAGTTTCCCCTGTTGTGCATCTTTGTTTCTTACTAATGCTGTGATAATTTGGTTACACAAATGTATAAAGTTATATACATACATATATCAAACCCAGTGGAAGGAAGAGGTATTTGTAAAAGTAAACTAACAATATGTTGTCTTGCTCGTTAGCCAAGTGGATCATAATTTGCCATGCTTTTGAATGGTGTGAATTACAAAGAGGCCACCATGTGCTTGGAATTCTGCTGGCAGATCGGTAGCTAAAGTAAAAGAGAAAATAAAATGTGAAACAAGTAGCTTGAGGGACTTTCAAAAGGGAGGGATTTATAAAGCCTGATTGCTAGTACAGATAGCTACATGTGATAAGCCTAGCTTTATGTCTCTATTTACATATTAATTGTAATTCATCTATGGCATAATTAAAGAGGCTCAATACAGGGTTTTATCCAAACATCAGTTGCATCAACAATAAGCTGGAGACTTTTGAGGATTGGCACTGGGTTCACTTAAAATGCTGTGATGGCACTGATTGCCTGGGTTTTGTGACAGGTAACTTTCTTGTTTAAGGACTTTCGCTACAGCTTTTCAGAGATTCATTTACAGAGATTTATTAAATGGAAATGCCAATTTAAATGAGCATAAAATGAACAACCTAGAATACCACATTATTATTGCTATTCGTACTACTTCTGCAATTACTATCAAGCAAATGTAACGCCACAAATACATCTCCTGAAGAGCTAGATATATAAAAGAAGACAAGCATATAATGAAAGGAAAGGGTGGCAAAGAGAGACAGACCAAACTCATAAAAGCTGTTAGGTATATGTTTTATTTCAGGCATGTAAGTAATTTCATTGGCTTCAGTCAGATTTCTGGAGTAGATCCACAGAGCAAAACTATATAAATTTCTTACCCAGTTTCTTACCCAGTCATTAATAGTCACAGAAGAAATGGCTAAGATTTGAAGGAGAACAAAAGGAAACTATGTAAGTAGGACACCAGAGAAGGCAAAAAAGGCATTTAAGGGAGAGGCGAATGGCATGGTCAGTGGGGCAGACAATGTGATATGAGTCAGGCAGAAAGGGCATGCTGAGACACCAAAGAGGACAAAAAAGGATTGGCCTCTACTATAGCAACATCATGCAAATCACAAATGATAGCAGTCGTGTCCATGATACAAGGAACCTGTCAGAACCTGACAGTGCTGATCCCACACACGTTTGCACATGCCCATGCCCTTTTACATTTCATATGGAATTTATTCTGGCTATTTCTAATTTCTTAAAAAAATCATGGGTCTGTTCTTAGCCAAATCTCAAACATCTTTCTGTAGTCCATCTGCTTCAGACATTTATGAATAGAACAGAATAGAATAGAACAGAACAGAACAGAATAGAAGAATGATCAGTCTGTGATCTATGATCTATTTATCTTAGCAATAGATGAAGACATCTTTTCTTTCCATGGATTTAAGAGGCTACTATGGTTTATGATAGTCAGTATGAATTCCCTTAATTAGTATTCCAAAAAGACATTTAGAATCAGTTCCACACACAAAATCAAACCTGAATGCTCTGGGGAGGGGTACCAAGCTTAGCAGAAGTAGGGTATCCATGAGTTACTATGCCCTTTTCCCATTCTCAACTCACTCCATGTTTCAGGAGTATAATCTGGGATACTGCACTTCAGACTTTTTTTTCCTCCTGCTCTCATGTCATTATCTTTCTCTAGATGTACACAGTTGGATCTCTTTCTTGGTCCTTTAGTCAATGAGACATTAAGTGTTTCTAAACATTAGTCTTTTTCTCACACTCACACACTGTCGCACACTAATCATCCAAATTTTGTTGTCAGTTCCTGGTTCAGCAGTAATAAATATAAATTAGAAATTCTGTTATTATTTACAAAATCAGCAATATGTATACGAGAGTCTGTGTGTATGAACAGATGGACGCATGTTATATCCAGAGGTGGTATAAATTCAAAGCTTCCATATCTGTGGTTTTTGTTGTTGGTTTTTTTTTTTGGGGGGGGGGGGGTAGCAAAAAAATTGAGCGACGTATAATAAAACACTGGTACAGTAACAAAGGTTCAATAATTAATATAAAAATCTATTCAGAAGCATACAATGATTTACATTCAAACCCTGATTATTTAAAAATTAATAGAAAATATTAGCATGTTAATAATTGAAATCACAGGAATGTATAATGAGATTGCACTTAGTACAGTATATTAACCATTATCTGCAGCTTGATAGGAAAATGTTTAACTTCAGAATAAATAGGATGTGCATTCTGTAAGCCCCTAAGGCTTCGTGACTATTAAGCCAATGTGATCCTTGAAAACACATACGTGTGTACATCTTGTGGAATCAGAAGTACAACATGTACTCTCACGGCATTTTTCTTTGTCTGAGAATAGTCCTTTTATCGGTAAATCTGGAAGGGAAAAATGAAAGCACTGAAGAGTGACTTCACTACAAAAGAATGCAATAAAATTAGCACTACATGAATGTCATTTTTCTGAATTTTTCATTGCTTCATGTACTGTTTCCTTTATCTTTCAAGAAATTTTGGTTTATCAGCTCAGCAAGCTGGCAGCAGAAACAACATAATGACTTTTTTTGGTCAAATGGTTTATGACTTCACACCTATACCGAGAGTTTTAACCTCCATCCATATTTATATTTGTCCTCTATTTCTTCAATTCAAATATCCTTTCAGAGAAGATTGATTTCATGCAGACGGAAGACAAAAATCAGAACCCTTACCTCACATGTAATAAATTTATCATATTTATTCGTCCCCAATACTGGTGAGTTAGAGAAAAAAATCTCAGATTCTAGTACCTAACATTTAATTCATATTCTTCTTAAAGCTAAAACTATAAAAAGGAGCTGCGGGGAAGAAGGGGATGCTTTTTTTTCCCTTCCAGTCTGTATGTTATTCAGAGCTACAAACATTGAAATATTCATATTAGAAAGGTTACTAAATTACTATGGCCCAGAATCATGAGAAAATGTCTGACAGCATGATGATAAAGGGTCTGTTGCGACGATGCAGCAGACAATTGGTGCTACTAGTGTTTAAACAGTGAATCTAGCAAAAAAAAAAGTAACCCACTTTCTTAGGTATAGACACTGTGCGGTCATGAGCACGATGGGTTTGGAGCTTCCATTTATTGCTGCAAACTGAAATGAGGGGAGGTGGATTGCAGCAAAGCCTTCTGAACAACTGGTAAAGATGCATAAATTACTGTGAAATGCAAGTCAAAAGAAATTGGCATTCAGGAAGGCCAGACAGCACAGACAGTCCATTATCCCTTTAACCACATAACTGACTCAGACACAACTGCTTGATCAATCTGGAGGCAGATGCTATAGCTAGAAAACTATTTTAACAGCTTGGCATCTGGGTGCTGTGATTTCTCAAAGAAAGAGGACTGGTGCAATCCGATGAGGTGAACTGCAGCCTGCTGTGGACTTCAGGTTATAATTAGATATACTATATTCATAGGAAAAAGCAGGTAAAGGAACAAATGTGATTAGAAAATGCAACTTACGTTTTTCAATTGAAAATAAGTTGCGCGGCATAGAACGTTAATAGTGTAGTGAGTTTTGCCCATTAACCCCCTAGTAGAAGTTTTAGTAGAAAGCCCTGACTCACCCAAGAATTTCTCAAGCATGTGAGCTCAAAGAAGTCCTACAGCCAAAGACAGCACTCCTGTGCCTTGCTGAAACAGAGACTGTAACTGTACCTCACATTAAGAATAGTAAGTAATAATAATAATGCCATGTTATCTGGCTTATTTTAATAACATGATCTCATCTTTCCCATGCATAGCAATGTGTGCACATGCTTTTCAAGTTCTGAGCAAGCTATGTAGGGGAAAATACAGGGCAAAGTTGGTGTATAGACCACAAATGATATAAATCCTTTATGGGTTCAGTATGGATTTATTCTTGTTGAAGGTCTGACCCTATTATGAAAGATTTACATGGAGAAGTAAGTCAAGTATAATCATTTTCAATGATTTGAAATTCCACAGCCTACGTAAAATACTTGTTTATTGCTTTGTGGATGTTTATGTGAGAAAATAATAGATTTTTTCCTGAAATATTAATGTGGAACAATAGAAAGGGGTGAAAATATACCTGTTTCATGCTGTTATATGTTAAAATTAAATGCTGCATAAAATGCCAGAGTCTTTTGTCAGTGCTGGAAACAAAATACCTCTGCCCTTTATTCCCCCCAGCCCCCATCTCAACAGCACAGTAGGTTTTGGAGTAATATAAGGCCACTGTTGTATGCAGCTCAGTATCTTGGCTTCTGAAAGGACCGAGGAATTCTTGGTGTTGCAGAGAATCTGATTCCTCCTACATGTGAATCCCTCTTAATTTCTGATAAACATTGCTAAAATTAACATACTCTTCTAAATTATGTTGACTGCTGTATTTCTCTGTTGTGCCAAACTCATTTTTCTGCTTTTAGATGAAAGCAGACTAGATTTTGCTGTCATTAGACATCAGTGGCATTACTTAAGACTTAGAGACTTTTCTTTCATCCTGTTACACCTAATGCGTTTCAGCGTGTATGTGACCAGAGGAAAACCACCACAAGCTGAAGCTGTTTAAAGAACCTGCCAGTGTAAGAAAAAAGTAACTGATGTTCTTCAGTCCCTGTACTTCAGTAAAAGTGGAATGCTGTTAAATCATAAAATGGCTGAGCTGGGCCATTTAGTTTACTAAGGGTGCATATTCTCCTTTCCCTTTCCTCTGCCAATTGACTAAAGCTACCTACTAGTTAGCTGTAAGTACTTTTTCCTGTTACTGGCCTCTGGACTTTCTCTTTTCAATGTTTTTTTATTTGTTGAGGTGTTTTTCCTGAAAGTCAGGGAGCGTAAGGAGTCATGCTCTCCTCTCATTTGCATCCTCACTGTCTGAGGATATATATTTCCTAGAACCCCTATTCCAACAAAAAAAGGAATCATTAGCCTAAAAGGGTTTCAAATAAACCCTTCAACTAACAGGGTAAAAATAAGCCAGTTAGAAGTCGCAATGTAAGGAAAAAAACATTTCAGTATAGAGGAAAAGTACAATAGCCCCTGCACCTACATCAAGGACCGAGCAGTCATATGAGATGGCTGGAAACCCCCCAGGAGGATGTGGGGGAAGAGGGAGAGAGATGTGTACCCCTACCTACTTAGGGTAGTTGAATGTGGAAACAAGATGCTGCATGGGTAACTGAAGGCAGGTACTAAAGGTTCTCTGTACTTAGCTATATGCTAGTCCAAAGTGAGGACTGAAGATAGCTGGATGTGTATGACTGTAGTTAATCTGATACAATCAGATCAGAGATATAGCTGAAGTATTTCCAAATGGCACAGCACAAGCACAAGGACATTAGAGTCTTAAAAAGCCAGACATTCAAGGAATTCGAACTTAATTGACTGGAATCAGCTATTATGCAGGAAGACTATGGTGGAGAAGTAAATGATATTTAAAGGGCAGGTAGTAAAGAAGTATCACTAAAGTGGAATCTGAATTCCAGTAATAAACCTGAAACTAGTGTGATTATTAATAATCAGAAAAATAAGAAAGAACAGGTATACAAACAACTGGAAAGATAGATTGGTGGCTATTTGATTTTTTGTGAGTTAAATCATGTAGAAAAAATTATTAGGGAGAATAGCATCACATAGCCAAGCTGTATCATACATCCATAGCAAGACTAAAAGAGTTGTATAAAACATTTGCACACAGTAGGACAACACGATGGGAAAAAAGGTCAAGGGAAATTAGTCATGATTCTATAATACAAAGGGCTAAGTTTTATTGTAAGAGATGGTCTTGAAATTGAAACCTAGATTACATAGCTACCTGAACTTTACAGCAAAGATTGTTGTTCAGGTTTTTAGGACAGGGACTGTCATTACAAACACACACAGGCATGACAATGGTGCTTTTTTTTTTTTTTTTTACTGAATACAGAAGGCTAAATAAATTAAATGCCAACTCAGATCTAATTCTGAATTTTGCAAGAAAGCAAAAATAGGGGATGTAATGATCCAAATGGTGGTGTTCAAAACTGGGGTCCAAATGCTGCTGCATTTATTTACTGGTAAGTTAATAACAGAATAGGGGTTGGTGTATACCAGTCAATTTATATATACTTGTCTTTTCAAAAACCACAAAACTGGCCTACCCATTTAATTGCACTGTTTTAATTAAAACCAGCATATAAACATGTACTCCTTTGCAAATCCCTATAAAAACACCCTCAGATTTAATTGCTTATCTTATATCCGATTATTGCCAGGTTTTGATAAGTTGGTATAAATAGATCTAGTATCATTTGCAGAGAGATTATAGTGATTCAGTTAATACAGCAAAGCCAGTGTATGCTTAAACCCTTATATGTGTATTCATCAATGTATGTGTATATATATCAATGTGTAGTGACCTTACTGTATGAGACACTTCATAGTGTTAGTTATGATTTTACTATGAAATACTCCCTGTCATAATTTTTCAGTGTTTAGAAATCTTTTGTCTGACAAAAACAGCCAAAAAAGAGACAAATATTTTTTGTCAAAAATTCACTGTGGTCTTCTATTAACTATCAAATAATTTTGATCGTCAACCATTTCACCACGTTTCTAAATTAGAAAAAGAAACATTAAAATATTCTTTAGCGTTTTCCTTGGGTTTTTTTTCTTTGAAGCAGAACTTAACTCCAGGTTTTCAAGGCAAAGATGGCTCACATTTGAGAGAATTGCTATTCCAAATGTTTCAGATAGGAACATGACCACCTTTCAGTCCTGTGATTCAGAATCTTTGATTTTATTCCAATCTCATTGTTTCAATTATATTGAATTATGGACGTAATGTCCTTAATGTAGATATGCTCCAAGTATCTTGATCCTCCACTCCTTCTCATCTGGAAAATGAATAGTAATTATAAGAAGCTGTGGGCTTAGTTTTAGTCCCTTACCTTGATCAATGAAGACCTGAATTATGGAAAATTCCAAACCTTGGTGCTCCAAAAATTAACTTTTTCTCAAGTGCCTACATCAAAATTACAGAAACCGAAGGATCCATGGAAATTAGTTACTTCTGAAATGGCAGCCTTCCTCTTGTGTCTGAAAAACTGTGAGTATTTCTACTGATAATCACAGACATTAGCCAACCAGCACATATGCCAGCAATAACAGTTCAGTATTAATGAAGTGTCTTTTTTTCTGCTGGTAATGAAAATCATTCTTGGCGTTAAAACTCTGCCTTACATTGTGAAAGTAAATAGAAGACGAACAGAAATGGCATTTATTCATTAAAATTGCAAAATAGCAATTAAATCTTCTCCTCCTCTCTTTCTGAATAATCCATTCCAAAGTATCTAAGTAACAGGTAGTGGGAAACAGTTGTGGGTAAGGCTGATCAGATGATAACAACTCCATTTTTGTGTCAGCCTCTGAGTTTTTGAAACCTGCTTATATTTGAGCGTGGTCATTTTCAAAAACCAAACCCCTTCGAACAACTCCATACTGAAGTAAAATCTGGAGAAGGCAGGAAGTCACACCGCAGACGGATTGAAGCCTCTGCATCTTGGCAGCCAAATTGGGACCCCACAGCATTCGACCCAAGTTTAAATGGTTATTCTGTCAGAGAGGAAGGGGCTTTTCATCTCAGGCATTACAAATCAAGACAAATACTGAGCTAGTGATCTGCCCACCTAGACAATGGATCTCTGTTCCAAACTATTCCTCAACAGAAATTTTATAGAAACCGGGAGGTCTCCAGGAAACATTTCAACCACTCAGAAGTCAGCATGCGCTCTGAGCAACTGGAGGCTGATAAAGTAGAATAGTTTGCCAACAGTCCTCATCCACCTAATGTTTAATGTTACTGTAACACTTCAGCTAGAAGTGCTTGTCAATGGGAGTTAAGTATCATCATCCTCATAACACAATACAGAATACAAGTGCAAAAAAGTAAAGGCATTTTTGAGATCACTCAGCTCCTATAAAGCTCTGCCAGGACACAGACTTGTTGGAGTGAATGTTTCATTAGCAACATCTGTTCTTTTTGACATGCTATTTTCTACAGTTCCTTCCACTTTTCTCATAGTTACATGGATCTGGCACAGCCACTTTGGTCTGCACTTTAAACCTTCCCTGTACTAAGGAATGTCTTTTTTATTCCCTAATAGATGCTCAGATGGTAAAAGGTGCATACAGGACAACAGCAACAAATTGGTTCCCGTAAGAAACTGCCGGTATCCTGCAGTGATTCTGTCTGAGCTGGATGAATTAAAAAGCCCAAGGTGATATTCCTCTGTCTCTTCCCCCACCATCATTTGCTATCATTCCATATGTTCCATTCTCTTCAGAAAAGGTAAATGTCAGCCTAAAATGATTAGGAATTTATTTTCTTTCTGGGAAAGACAGGCACACCTGAAGAAGATGAGGAGCTCACAATGTGGTAAGGATTATTTATCTCATTATTCATCTATCAAATATACAACAGGTTAAAGCAAAGGCTTGAATGACAGATCACAGGTGAAGAGTTAAGTGGGATACTAACAGAATTAAATGTATTACCTATTTATACAAAGTCAGCTTCCAGTGCAGTTGCATGGGCAACAACATTAAAAAACACCCAAGCAAACAGCAGAACTGAAGGATATTACTGTTGCCCAGTAAATCATTATAAGCTACACTAGTCATAACATCCCGAAGTCTTTCTGCCATGTGATATTTTACCTGAATAATAACTCTGAGATTGGTTTAATAGTTTATTTCTGAAACACTAATTTAATTAAAATTCTAGGAGCTCTACTGCAGTAATGCAGTGTGGATTTATACCTACATTCTGCCTGGGGTCTCAGTGAAATTGCATCAGACTTACCATGTGTGGCAATCTAAATCTACAAATTTAAATGCTGGATGAGAAATGCTGAAGCTACTTGCCTCACCAGTTTTTCATCACATCAATCCAAATATTGCATGATAGCATCAGCCTTTTGAAATGGGAGATCTGAAAACTTCAATTTTGTCTTTTAAACAAGAAATTTGTTGAGAGCCACTGCTCCTCAGATAATGCTTTGATTTTGATTTCTTCCTTTCGTTTCTTTTTCTAGTTAAGTAAATTTTACTGAGAAATTCCCAATCAGGGATAGACCAACGTCTGCTGCCTCTAATGTCCATTTTCTCAGTGTTGAAGCATACAGAATAGCACTGCAGATGTGTATTGAAGGTATATGAAGTCAGGGAATTCGCAGTTTCAATGAAGAGCACTGCAACAACAGAGAAAGCCATTATAATGCTTAAATGGGAGCTTAATAATAATAATGCTTAAATGTTTTTCTAAAGACACAGGTGCATGCTGAACATAGAATTCAGAAGACATGCCTATGAGCAGCTACCTGAAAACCCCTGACTTTGTGTCATATTTATTAGTGGGTGTTAAATGATGGTAAGGCAAGGAAGAGCTATCTTTGCCTTTCTTGGCACCCATAAAGGCTCAGCAGCAGCACTCATCTGTATTAATGGCCAATACAAAACCTACTGAATTACCCAGAGCCTTGGGATCAGGCCCTGGTATTAAAAGTGCTTTATATTTTTGAAATCGCTAGTTAATAAATAAGGGGCCAGCAGATGCTACAAGAAAACAAAGCAGTATAGTTCCTGGGATTTATTGACCAATAAAACTTGTTGTTATTGTGAACTGCAAATGGTTTCCTCTGTGCAGCTCTTTACATCAGTTTTTAACAGCTCCTATAGAGAAGAAATCCTTTTTCATTACATTATTAGTGTACCTGGGCCCAGATAAATGGACAGAGAAATGTGGTACAATCAGGGAACATTTAAAACAATAAACCCCAGAGAGCAAATGAAAGAGTGCACAAGGAAGTGCAAACAAACAAAAGACAGTCAACAGTCTGATCAGAAGAGAAAACAGAAGCAAACCTCAAAAGCTTTTTCAGCCTTATATTTGGCTGCTAGTGAATAAGATAAACAGGCTAGTGGGAGGTGAGCTGAGGGAATACAGTGTGAATCAAAGCAGGCGGTGTTACTGCTTTGCAAGGCAATGGTTAGACTTCAGGTAGAGTAGTACATCTAGCATTTGTCATTCTTTCTTAGATAAGATATAATTCCTCTTGAAGGAATGTAAAACTGAGTAACTTAAATGATGCCAAACTTCAAAGATTTAAAATGTGAAGTAGGATTGAGAAAAGTTAATGCATAGCCAGCCTGATAAAAATAAAGATGATAAATTTCTCTTCGGATTGCAAGAGATTTAAGAATTAGAATTGCGTCTCTCAGTCATTTTTCCTACTTTGTTTTTCTCATTCTTCTTATTGTCACATTAAATAATGCCACTCTGGGCAAATGGCACAGTGGCAAAAGTTCTGGAGGTGTGATCTTGCATAGTAAAAACGTATACAAAACAGTCATCACACATTCACCAGCACTTCTGATATGTGTAAAATATTCTTACCAAAAATTGGGATTAAAAGGCAAAATTGGGTTCCCAAGAATCTGAAAAAAAGCCCGAAGAGGAGAACTGAAACATTGTTTCAATTATTTCAAGAATGTGTTGGGTTGTTTTGTCTTTTAAATATTTCACCTGTATGTTATTTATATTTCAAAACAAAGTGCATTTTGTTTTCATTAGAAAACGTTGACACATCAGCAGCTTGAAACCATTTTTTTCAGTATTTTTCCTGAAGCAAGAAAGTTCACAAATGCTGTTTTTTCCTAAGCGTTAACATTTTCCAAGGGAGAAAAAAATTCTCAAAAGGTCTATTTCAGAGCCATCCTATGCAGCCTGACACAGCTTGATCCAAAGGCCACTGAAGTTAATGAAATGACTTTTGTTGTTTTCAGTAGGCTTTGGGTCAAGCCATTTAATGACCAGAAAGGGACTGAAAGTCCTAATGTAGTACCGTACACTGAAAACTGACTACTAGCAAAAAAGGAGTAGAGATGCTCCGTAACTCGGAACATCACTGATCTGTTAGCACAGTGTAAAAGCAGGTTTGCAAAATTAAAGCATGGATGATAACAGTTCAGCAATTGCTTCTGAGCTACATGTTCCAATCTAACAAAACCCATATAAGAAGAGAATCGTTGCAATTCTGCTGATGCGCAGGGGCAGAGCTTCACAGCCTCTAGGCAGAATATTACTGTGCTGCTGAATGGTACCCAAGCATAAAAAGGTGGCGGGGAGAGGGAAGGGAGAGGGGGAGAGAGGGCCTACAGGATGAGGGTTATGATTAGAATATATGTGAATGAGAAGACTTAGAA
Source organism: Haliaeetus albicilla (assembly GCF_947461875.1). Lineage (NCBI taxonomy): Eukaryota > Metazoa > Chordata > Aves > Accipitriformes > Accipitridae > Haliaeetus > Haliaeetus albicilla. The sequence goes on from NC_091492.1 coordinate 8,212,765, forward strand.
ATCTTGACTAATTAAGCACTTGGCATCTCTTGAGTGCCACTTTTAAATTATAGCATGGAAATGTTTTGAGACAATTTGTCTCCTCATACCTTAAAACATGGGGAACGCTCAAAGTAAGTAGCGGCTAAACATCTGGTTTGACATCCCTGCATGTCCTGAGACAAAAATCACACTGAGTAAGTTCAGCAAATACCCAATTCCTAGTCCATTAGCCTAGAACTACGGCTGTGTGAAAATTCACTAGTGAAAATTCACTAGTAAAAATTCAGTAACTGGTGAAAACTGCCTGGTTTCTAATTTTGTCACAGGTCTGACACTTAGGCCAGACCTGTCAGTGAAGCTTAGATCAATTTTCAGCTATGCATGGAAACCAAATAAAATCAGGAAACATTGTTGTAGTGATTTTCAGAGCTTTGTGCTTTGTAATTCCATGTATTAGATTGTCAGCTGGTAGAAAACTATAGCTTCACTGAGCTTGGTGAAATGATTCTAATTTACACCAGGTGAAAACCAGGCCTGGAATGTATAAGCGCACATGAGCAAAACCAAAAGGGTTTTATAACCCAGATTTTCCTAAATGAACAGAAGACCTCCTGCCCTGCACAAAGAACTTTAGATTTGAATGATCACATGCAAAGTAAATATAGTTGGCTGCACAGCAACTGAAGCCTGTAATTTTGGCTTGCCAAACTCAGAAGGCTTAAAGACCTGTGAAAGGAATCACTCCTAATAATTCCTACAATAGATCCAACTCATATTTAGAATAAAATTAGCACTGGGAGAAAGGCAAGCAAAAACTGGCTGTGGCTCATTCGTTACTTGTATTCATAGAATTATTAAAGCATAAAAGAGGGAAAAAAACATTCAGCCATCAACAGACCAATGGGGAATTCTTATCATCTTACTAGAGGCCAATACCTCAAGAATAGCAGGATTTAGGGAATAATGGGGGCTTTTTAAAATTGAAAATTGCATGTCTGGTAAGCAGACGGTTTTCAAGACAATGAATAAAGGCAGCTGGAGGATGTTACAAGACTGTACAATCTATGCTATAGTGCACAGATTGAACAAAGCAAAAAATAATACAACGAAAGACGATAGCCAAATTAGCATATGTGAGGGCCAGCTACATCTAGCTGGTGCGTATACACGGGGTCAGAAAAAGGCACAAAGATGCTTCATCCTTTTTGTTCCCTGCATCTTCCAAACACAATTGATTTCAGAATGCTTTACTGCCAATTTTGTTTGGCGTGCCATTTTCCAAAGAGAGAGGGAAGGATCCTTCCAGTCGCGAAAAACAAGAGCCCAGCTATGTCATCCTCAGTGGGAAATTGTAATACCCACTTTCTCCCCACATGCTCAGTAAGAGACCTCCTGCCTCTCTCTGAGCATCCCTCTGGCTGCTACCGCTCCACATTGTCACTTCTCACGTCACAGTATGACTTCAACTGAGAATTTCAGAATGTATGATGGAAATTGACTCTGCTGACTTTTAAGTTTCCATGTTAGCAAAATTCATGCACAAAACTGTTTTGTGTTAGACCCACAGTCACAGACTGCATGAGGCGATTTTCATGCATGCGCCTGCATGGGAAAATGCTTGTATTATGAAAATCAAAGCCCCAGGTGGCAGATTGTCAAAAGCCTATGCAATGAGTGAAATGCATAAAAAACCCCCATGTAATAGGGACTATGTATATCGGAGTGATATGCCAAATATATAGGCCTTTTGAAAACCTGGTTTCATGTGTCAAAATTCAATCTCTTTTAATCTACCTATAAAAAATGGTTGGATTCCTAAAATTAGACTTAGAAGCCTATGATTTCTGGCTGGAGAGGCAGCAGTATTCTACCAGCAATTGAGTCAATTCTAGTTAAGAGTCATGACTGTTTGCATAAACAGAAATGACAGTTTATAGGTAAATCCTACCCAGTGTGGAGTCCATTCATTTTAAATGTTATGCTCAAAAGGCCACAGCAGCACAATAATGTGAAGGCAGGCATGAAGCCTCCAATAAAACTGCACCCACTGGGTCAGTGCCATTGCATAGCATGCTCTGGATATTTACAGAATGATTATACACTGGGTGGTCAATCAAAGCTCAGTCTGTCTGTCATAAATATTAGACCTAAAGGCCACAGGTGTGGATTTTACAGAACTGTTTCTTGTCTCCACTCTCATAGGACAGAATACCTATGTACCTTCATAAAGAATTTGCTCTCATTCATTCAAGCCTTTCTTAAAGTGACTCTTCTGCACACTGCATCTAGTATGTTAGTTTATTAAGGATACTCCCCTGATGCTCATACCTCCTGGCAGAACTGTACTGTCATTTTTTTCATCTCTCCTGTGGTCATGCAGACAACGAACTAGGAAGTCTGTTGCTTACAATTTTCCACTTACATCATCTTATCAGTTGATGGCAGATGGTTTGGGGGAATCTTGGGGAGAAAAGAGGCACTGCTAATGTCACTGCCATATCTTGAACTTTAGTCTTTCCCACTGCATGTTATTTGTTAGCAAAACATGGACAACAGAGCAACAGAGCAGCCTGTCTGAACAGTGAGAGCAGCTTTTGTCACCAAGAGACAAACCACAAATAACTCTATTCCGTGTATCAGATGGGAACAAAAACCAGCAGCGACTCAACAACCCAGAAACACTCCATTAGAGCAGTTCTGCAGATGTCAGGTGTTAAATGCTTTGTGGTACACAAAACGCAATTACAGAATTTCAATATAAAATAACGGTTTTACAGAAAGGGGTCAAAAAAACAAAAAGGAAGAAGAGCAGAAAAGTTGTGGGATAAGGAAACAAGGGCAGCAGAGCATGCACAGGATCTCCACACAACAGGCAGCACTCCTATGGGTAAAACAACAGTAAGAGGCATAACTATAACACAGCATGGCTGCAAAGATAGCCAGCACAGAGAATCATAGGCAAGCATCAACCTGTGCTGGTCCATCTACTGTTTTGCCTCCGCAGTAGAATAGTGCACTGAGTCTATCTTCAGCCTTGGAAACCACTCAGCTGTGTTAGTGCAGAGCTCTCCCAGATTGCTGAAGAATTAAGCATCAGATACATCAAAAAACATAGATACGGTATCAGATGGATGCTGCTGTAGTCTTCCAGGGCTTGAGCAGTACCACATACATATGATGAAGCCTACTGCCATACGGGCATACCAGTTCAGCTCTAAGCAGGGGATTATGGTAATAAAGTTTTGCAGATTATGGCCAAATCTAGTCTTTTTTTCTTTGTGGGTAGCTTTTTTTGTTGTCGTTGGTTGGATTTTTGACACACAGCAACAACTGAAGCAAAACACATTAATGGCAAGGAACTGCCTCAAACAATATATCTTATCTATACTACAAAAACTTCTGAACTTAATTGCAATATTTTTGTGTCCTCCTGTGATTTAAATTCCATCCTAATAGTTTAAGAATGATGTGAAAGGCTTCACAAACCTAGGGGTTTTGCATAATTCTTGAGCATATTTAGACCACATCTCTAAAGCAAGCAAAGTCATACTTAAGTATGTAGGAGTACAACTGAATTGCACTGGCCTCCCAGCAGAGAACTTGAAAGAGACACAAGCGGCATTACCATTAAGATACAGAACTCTGCTATGCATTCAATCCAATTTTATAAACTCAGACAGCTCCTCTCAGAATTATTTTAGCCCAGGCAAAATCAACACTATTCACAATAAGAACTCCTGGTTTCATATGTGCACAGGACAGGCTACTTTTGCTTTACTCTACATTACGTAGGGCTTTGAATTCTTTCCTGTGGATCTTGGGGGAATTTGTCCTGACTGGAGTTAAATGAATTGCATTAGCCTCTGTCCTAAGCAGAAAGTGGTTGTGTAGGAAAATAATGAATTTTAGTTTGTAAATTCTCCTGGCCCAGCCCCTGCCAAAACCCTGTAGTTTGTGTTTTAGGCAAGGCTGGATTTAGCAAGGTTTGGACTCACTGAACAGCCTGCCCAAAAAACATGTCCAGGCAATCCAAACCATTTTCTAAGTATCACTGGAGGGCTGCAGGGATTCTTTGCAGTGTTGTGGCACGACACCAGCACCAATCCTACATGCTCATTTTCCTATTTGAGGACTGCAGCTGAGTTTTCCCTGTGACATTCAGGAAACAAATCATAGCCTGTGAGGTTTTGTACTGGAACAAAAGACTATTTTCACACAGAATTAGCCAATTGTGAAATTTTACCTAGAGGCTCAGAGGAGATTTTTTACATGACCAGGAGGAAATTATTATTGCAGTCAATTTTTTCATGAAATTGTGAAGCATGCATGATCAATATTTAATGTGAATAAAAATATAGCTGTTTTATACTAAAATTCACATATACAAATTAGCACTAAAGGAGACTCTTCTGCCTCCTGAAGGATTTTAAAAACACAGTATCAGAGTACTAGTCACTTCTGCTAAGGGTTTTAAAATTGGAAGTAAATATTTATTGCAGAATACTAATAATCTGTTTACACATAGTAAATGTTTCAAAGAACTGTCAGATGCTTCTCTTTCTCTCCAGAAAAGAAGGCATTTTCTGTCCATAAATAAAGATGCAAAAGGTATTGCCAAAAATTGGGAGTGCATTGCTACGACGATTAGGCCTATTACTGTTAAAAATGGGACAAATATTGCATTCCTTACAAAAAAAACCCCAAAACGAAACCCCAAAAAAACTCACAGAAGTGAATGCATGCCCATTTATCAGATGTTAAGTATTATCCAGGACATGAGAGGCACTGGAAACAGTACCGGAGACAGCATAAGCTTACAGTACTCACTGACAATCAGCTGGGCAGGACAGTCTGACACCTGCATGAAAGACTGCTAAAGCCAGAGATGATACGAGATTAATTCGGGATATTCTAGATTCAGAAAATTCACTGTTGGTCAAAACCACAAGGGGTCAACTTTTTTATTTCAGAGCAGGAAAGAAAGAATGGTGTTCTGAAATTGTTGCTTCTGTGACAGGATCAATGTATGGTCTTTGCTTCCTTCTCCTGCTTTTCCATTAGTTCAGGAGATAGTGAGGAAGATAAAATAAGGCTGGAGCAAAAATGATTTTAATTTTTCTGGTGCAGCCAAGACAACATGGTACAAAGCCCTACTTCAACTGTCAAAAAGAGTGTGTAGGATGCTACCACTGTTATTAGATCTTTTGCCCTAGCAGCAAGGAAAAGTTCTTTATCCAGCTACTACCTGACTTCACCTGACAGCATGGATTACAGATTTTTGATAGAAATTGAAAGATCCTATCATGGCCATTCTCCTAGGGAATCTGCCCTAAGAAGTTCCCAAATCTCTCGTTTTTACTATAAACTTGTGTGCATTATCATCTATATCACAGTGAAATAAAGCACATATGCAAAAACTGCTTTCTCCTTTTTCATGATATATATTGTAGCCTCTTTCAGTTACTCCCCAAATCAAAAGAATAGTCCCAAAATTAAAAGAATAGTCCACCTTGTCCTATTGATACTCAGCATCTATTGATACATTTGCGAAGGAAAAATTTTACCAGAAAATGCTACTCTCTTACCTGACTGACACTGATGATGAAACTTAGAGCTCAGAAAAGGTTTTTGTCAATGTATTTATGAACACAAAGATAGGCAGAGGATGTCTCTAATGCTTTACGATGCATTCACTTAATGGCAATTTTAGCTTTTATTAGTTAACTTTTAATGGAGTTATTCTCACAACCTATACACAGGAGCAAGGTAAGAATCAGATCCTAACCATTAAACAAATACATTTAAAACCAGGACTCAGTCTTGGCTGAAGACAAGGCTCGTAACTGAAGTTTTGCTGGTTATTATTTGCCATAGTTTGGTGATGATGAATTACAGGTCGAGGAAGGCGATTATTCTCCTCTCTCCAGCACTAGTGAGACCACATCTGGAGCGTTATGTCCAGTGCTGAGCTCCCTAGTAAAAGAAAGACAGGGACATACCGGAGCGAGTCCAGCAAAGGTCCACAAAGATGATAAGGGCTTGGAGCATCTGACATACAAGGAGAGGCTGGCAGGGCTGGGATTGCTTAGCCTGGAGAAGAGACAGTTCAGGGGATGTTATCAACGCGTATCAATTTCTGATGGGAGAGAGTAAGGAAGATAGAACCAGACTCTTCCCAGCAGTGCCCAGTGACAGGACAAGAGGCAACGGGCACAAGCTGACACACGGGAAATGCCATTTCAATGTATGAAAAAACTTTCCTGTAAGGATGGTCAAACACTGGAACAGGTTGCCCAGGGAGACTGTAGTGTCTTGGAGCTGTTCAGAATCCGACTGGACATGGCCTGAGCAGCTTGCTTTGAGCAGAGTTGGGCAAATGATCTCCAGAGCTCCCTTCCAACTTCAACTATTCTGTGATTTTGTGAATATGAGGAAAAGAGACTCTTTTCTATACTGTCAGGAAACGCAAGATATTAATACTACTCCACATGCTCATAATGTTTGGGGTTTTTTTCATCATCTCAAATCAGAATATAAACAAAGTTATGAAATATTTCATTTCAATCATCAAAATGTTTCAGACTAACAAAATACGCTGCATTGTACTCTTACAGAACATGATATATTGATCTTACTAAATATTTCAATACATTCTCACTGAAAACTCTGATGAAAGTAGCATGTGCCATGCAACATTTTTATTTATTATCTGCCTATATAAACTTTTCCATTGGAAATCGTTCAGCTTGTTCTTAAAGCCTGGTTCAGGCCGCTTATTTTCAAACCCTAGAGTCATGGCATGTCACTGATATTCCTGCATATTTTTGTCCATAAATACCTTATAACTAATCACACTTATCACTAACATACTAAATACATACAATATACACAAAAGGCCTGATCTGGAGCATAGGGAGATTGCTATACATGACAATGCATTAAAGCTTTAAAACACCTCCACAGTTTGCAAGTAGTTTTATTTGTTTTCTCTTTTTGCCATTGTTTTCATTTTTTGTGGTTTTTTTTTTCCCCCTGTTATTTTATCTTGGAGATACATACTTCCTCTTTCAAAAAAGAAAGAATAAAAGAGAGGAGAAATTGCTAGCAGAAGCAAAATAAAATGGGTAGCACAGCACGTAGCATAGGTCTCTTAGCTATGTTATCTATATAACTTAGCTAGTTATTCTTAACTAAATCTTTTTTCTCTGCAGCTTCCAGTACCAAGGGAAAGAACCCTGGACCAGTTTTGCAACAGCATTTCTGAGTATTGTCCGACTGCAGCATTATGATGGAAAGGTTTGTTGCAAGCTGCCAAATTAGGCACCATGATAATTACCTGAACCAAAGACTCTGAAGAATAGCTTCTGGGTAATGGAATTTGATAATACATGCTGTTCCTTTCATGCCATGTGATACAGTATTATCCTAGAACTGTTGGAACACTGGTAACAACTCCATGAAGCCTTCCTTCCATGTGCAGATCAGCCATGTCGACATGCAGAGCAATGCCCACTCAGTGCATACTTTCCTTTCCTTTCCTCTTATAGAATTTCTTGCTTCAAATAGCCTGCAATAAAGCTTGGTTTTATTTGTCTTTCTCAATTATCATAGAACACTGCATGCAATAATCCTTTTACACATTCTTTTAATTAGGTTGTAGAATGTGACCGGTTCCTTTCTGAAATGTATATTTATCCAATTAAGAAATATATAACTAGTAGTATTTATCATTAATTATTATTTCGCAGATACAAGGTAGGCATTTGCATTTTATTACATGCCATCAATGTCAAGAAAATGCGGAGTCAAGTTCATCTCCCTGCAATTACTAAAGTTGCACCTAGCCTAAAATTTGACTCACACCAGGCACCCACAATTAAATAAATGTATGTTAAATGGTACTAGGTGAGTGCGTGACAAATTCTTCAGCACATGTTTAGACTGCGACACAGTTACAGGAAAATATAATCAAATGCATCATAAATAATGCTATTGTGACACTGGTGACTATGTACAGCAGTGCTCATTTCCCACTTCATTCTACATCTAATGTGCAATCTTATATTTCTAAGATCATAGTTAGACTAAAGCTGGACATACAAGTTTTCTGTTGAACAATGTCAGCTAGGAGTATTTTTGTAGTAGCAAAAGCCCTGGGGTTGACACAGTCACACTGAGAAAAAACATAGCTTATTTCATTCAGGGAAGTGGCATAAGCAATTCTGACAAAAGCACTCTTTTACTGTTATAAGTTGCACCCAGACCAGGAGGATTTTCAAGTAGAGTAGCCTGGCTTTTTGGTGAATGTCTGAATGACTGGGATTCAGTGAATTCCATCTGCTGGTTTAATCATCAATTTTCCCAGTAAAGACCAGGTACTGACAGGGGACATGATAAGAACACTGATTTATTGCTCCCCTCTGCAGCTCTACCAATATATATAGCAGCAAACCTTTGCTATAAGGACTAGCTGAAAGGACTGAATAAACCCAGTCTTACTAAATTAAGAACACAACAGTTCAATTTCTTTAATTATATCATAAAATGTATTGATAAAAATGTTCCTTTGCTGTTATAATATACTCTCAAGTATTTAATATGCTTAGCTGGTCTGAGGCACCTTCATGGTGGTATAACTAGAAACACACTAAAGGAAAAATTACATGATTACATTATGTAAGTGGACTACACTAAATTAAGGTCTTGCAGTGGAATTTTATCAGTTAAACAGTGAAGAGAAAATATCTGCAGAAGATAGTGCAAATAGACAAAAATTAATTTCTGATATCCAAGAGGGAGAGACAGGTAGGAGACCAGGTACTACAACACATAGAAGCTAACATAGTTTTTACTTCCTAAACAATGGAGCACCATGTGCAAAGCATTCTCTGGTTTGGAAGACAGACAAACCCACAAAAGCACTGGAAGATTTGCATCTTGGTCCTTGGAAAGCGAAGAAACCATCCAGCAGTATGCTTTTTAGGCTCAGATCCTAGGCAGTGACAGCCAGAGCAGTCTTAAACTCAGTTTCTTAGCAGAGATAGACAAGAAGAGAAAAAGAAGATTGGCAGGGTAAACTATGGCTGCTGTAGGTTGCAAGATAATATAGTAAAAGATGGAATATGTAACATAACTCTGTTCTCTCACTGTAACTTACCAAAACAGGCTATGCAGCTTGCTCAAGAACTCAGTCAGGTGCCAGATGATAATAATAAATTTGTAACACAGACATGCAAAATCTTTTTTCTCTTTTCACATGGTTAATTAGAAGTACTTCATTTTAAGAATGTGGTTTATCAACTTCTTTCAGAAAAAATACAGTCAAAACCACAGGGCAAACAGACTGTCATGAGACGTGAGCTTTTATATGCCAGTCTGGACACAGTCCTATTGTTAAGTCAAAGAATCGTGATTTCCCTCCAAGACTCGGTATTTGAGATTCATGGATTCAGGGGAAACAGAAGTGGGACCAAATGCTGACCCTTCCTCCCTAATTATGACATTTTTACTCTATCATAAATCAAAATGAAATTAATAGAAACTATGTTTGATATCATGGCTATTTACCATAACCATTAATCACAGATAACAGGGGCTCTAAAGAGAAGGAATTTAGTTGACCTAAGTGTCCCGATTTATACTAAGTAAGAGTCTACACTGATCCGATACTTGCTTTTACAGTGGTATTAACAGTACTCTTGCAAAATAAAGCAATACACGAGTTAGACTGTATTTGAAAATGTGCTCCTAGAGAATATAATGTGATAAAATTCTTGGATAGCTCCTCAGCTGGCAGAACCCCATTGGAGTCCTGCCATTTACACCAACTGAGGATATGGCTAATTACCAAATTTTTGCCCTAGGCAATGAAAAGTGTGTTTTGCAATGTGTCAGCTACACTTCACATGCAAGCAGAGATCCATAATCATTAATGAATCCTGTACACACTGGCAGAAATGATTAGTGGCTAAACTAGTGAATGGAGCTCTACACCAGAAGTCAGACAAGGGTGGTGGGATCTCATCTTGTTAGTCAACTTCAGTTAACTTCTGACTTTGGTGGCAGTTTAGCAATGTTCATATTAGTAACAACTCCACAGGATCCCTTTGCACTAGTGAACAATATTCATAGATTATTCAGTATCGTGATACTTTCAAATAAATTATTGGACACTTCATTTTTACTATTTACCCAGTGCTAATAACATTGCCATGACTTGGCATTACATCTAATGTTTAACAACAGGGATTCAATAAAAGAATTGTATCCAATGTGGACTCCGAAGTTGACAAGTTAAATCAATGTAGTTCTAAGAAAATATGTCCCGATGACAATGCAATAAACATAACAAAAAAACCTTGGGAAGGGAAATGAATCTTAAAAGGCTACTGAACTAACAGAAGTGAATGGCAGGATTTGGTTAGAGATGGGAAATAGCACAAATATTTGAAAAAATGCTCTAACTAAAACCACATATATTGTCTTAAAACTTTGGAAAGTGTGGTTTAGCAGCTGATGATGATAAATGCAGAATAGAAGGGTTAAAAGGAGACATTTCTTGTGCTAGCTTATAAGAACACTAATATCAGTACTTGTAATTTACATCTAAAAGGGCATTTTCCAGCCACTTTCCACTTAAGCCAGAGTTTCTCCTTGCCTGCAACCTAGACCAAGTTTTAGCCTCTTTGCAAAAATTCTCATTCTCTACTTTGGGTTCATTTCTGTTAAAAGAAACCCAAACCCACACAACTCTTTCTGAGGCTATATTTGGGGAAAATAGATATTGCCATGACCACACACCTCCATACACCTCCCCACCTTCAATAAATCTTGAAAACAAAATACATGTCTCAGGAAAGCAAAGGGGATTGATCCCTTCCCCTTTCCTCCCTGAACAGTAAGGAAGTGACTCTCTCCTGAGAGACACCATCAGGCTTTAGGTGCCGTGTTTGAGATTCAGACTCCTACCTTGGCTCCTACGGTGGGAGATAAGCAGAATTTAGACACCTATGTTAAAAAAGAACCAGCAGGATTAGCAACAGCCACCTAAACCTAGAGGGTATCTAAAACACAGGAGATGATAGTTCTCTGGCCCAAAACCTTCGAGCTGGAACATGTACAGACCAAAATGTCCTGATATGGGAAAGAGAGTGCCTAACTCAGCCTAAGCAACTTTGTAAATTAAACATTCATTTCTGCCTGTGTTTTTGGAAAACCCAATTAATTAAGCATAGTCTATGTACACTTAACATGCAGAGATTGTGCTTCCTGAAGAAGGGAGCCACCAAGCAGCCAGAACTGAAAAAACACGAGGGCTCATTAAAAGCATTACTATACTGTTTATTGGCCCAGGTATTGAAAAAAATTGGTATCCTGTTTTTCAGACTGTTTTATTCATTATAATAGATTCAAATACTTCATACTACTGACTAGCCTAATATCCTTTGACTTTCTGGCTGCATAGTGGTCCAGTTTCAAAAAGAATATTTTAGATTCTGGTAGTTAGTGTCTCCTAGGTATCTATTACTTCCTTTATTCTTTCACTCCCTCCTTCCCCCATCTCCCTACTGCAACCTTTCCCCAATGGTCCTAAGTGCACAACTGAGTCTCAGGACCTTAGAGCTAGATCTTCAAAGAGTAGGAGCAAGGGTTAGAAAGAGTGCACAAGACAAGCAGGATGAGAGTAATATCCCTCTCCTCAGCTGTTTCAGCTAATTTGCAGAGCTCTCCCTTGTCTCAGTGTGCAGCATGTCTGAAATGCATTGCCAGGCATCAAAGCTTTATCTCCTGATACGGAACTTAATCCCCTGAATTTATCTATGAATTCTACTCCTAAATTATAGGTCATCTAGCCTGTGCATCACAGTGAAGTCTCTTTTTTTTGGTCAGACCATTGGGGCCTAAAATATAAGCCTTACAGTGTGTAAGTTGTGGGGTCTATCTTTCACCAGATTAATGCAGTCCTCAGTTGGTTTAGCATATGGTTGATAATGTTCCTAATGCCAACAAAATAAAAAATAAGTAGCAATAAAGGTCTCTAAAGATTTGGACCTTGGACTAGTCAATGGTGAATGGAGCCTCTCAAAACCCATTAACTTAAGTAATGTGAATCTCCGTGCCACATTCCACCACATACAACGCTACCTACCTCACCAGCTATCAGATGTGCAAAAGGAAATGGTGAAAGACTGTAAAGTGCTTGGGTACATCTCAAAGTGTATATGCTCTGTGGAGATATTTATTTTCTCTTTCTCCACTATTTTAAGAAAAAGAATACAGCTATTAAAACTTCTCTCTCTTCTGTATGTGAGGTAAAAAGTTATCAGTGGCTTTCTACCTTTCATTAAATTTTCAATATTATTTTTTAACTACTATAGCTGTAGCTAGTGACAAAGTTTCCATGAAGAAATGATGGTGCAGACTGAGATGCTGGCACAACTCTGATGAGACTGGTGATGCCAAACTTACTCTATAAGCAAAATACTTGCAGGGTTTTCTATTCTCAAGTTTATCCCAAAACCACTGCAGTGTATTTCACCATTCACACTGAATTTAATTCTATCCTACTTTGAGCTGAGACTTTTCTTTAAGTTTTAATGCCCCATCAATATTTATTATCAATGAAGAAAAAAACCTTCAAGAAGAATGGGCACCACAATAAGAATTACACAGAGGAAAGCATGCTAAAACTTACCAAGAGTATTACTGCATATAATCATCAAAGAACTGAGGACCATGACCCTACTTGTCAAATAAGCAACAGCTTAGGTCTGTTTGTACTTGAATGAGAAATCTCTGCTATCTCTGATAACACAGTCTGAGGTTCTGAAAAGCATAATGTTGCTGGTACACAAAATGGTGCTCTTCCTTTTAATTCATATCTAAATCAGTGTTACATGGGTCTTAACACAGGTATCAGAAGGAAAGTGGTTTAGTGAAGTGATCCTTTTGCTGACAGCCAAAAACTTCTAAGTGCTATTCTTAGAAATGCGTTATATCAATGTGTGCTTTTAGGCAAATCACTAATCCAAACCACATCACTCTCCTTATTTGCAAAGCTGAGAAATAAAGATACTTTCATATTTTTGCAGCTTTCTTTGAAATCTATGCCTTGAAAGGCTCATAAGAGCATTTGATATTAATGATTGCTATTGTCACTTAAGTCATAGAAAAACTGAGAACAGCTACTAGTTAATATTTAAAAGGTAGTATGATTGTGTTTATCTCCAGGGCATGAGTTAAAGGGTGTCTTTGACCTCCTCTCATCGCTTGTTATGAAGCAGAATATTTCAAATAAAATGTGGCAGATAATAGTTGTGTCTTGGGCATTTTCCAGTATAAATACTTGCATTTTGCCTACTTAAAATTCAGTGAATTGTGTATGTTATTCTTCAGTACATGCTCCATATTATTGTGGGATGTTATTGAAAAATGCCTACAATTGCTATTCTTAATATGTGTTATTTAAATTTGATGGTGGTGTATTGTCAAATTCTACTGTCAGTACCCATGCACACCCAGGAACATCATGCAAGCGCAGGAGAATCGGTGGAGTTTCCTGGTTGTAATCAAAGTCACAATTTGTTAAATTGAAATTGAACTCTATGATCCTCCCAGATGAAAAAAAGCTATAAAAGGGGGAAGGCAGCACAGTCTTGAATAGTGACCAATAACATGTGCTGAAGGCTAAGCTGTTACCATGAGGACCCTTGGACATGCACCTAGTGCAACATTGCAAAACTGAGACGTTTCTGAAAACCTCAGCCGGGTCTTTATCACAAGCCGATACTGGACTTAGCTATGGACAGACAGAGCTTAAAGCAGAAATTCGTCAAGTGACCATACAGTAGCCTTCGGTTTATGACAACAGTCATACATTTAGCATACAACTTCCTATGAGTTCACCACATAGGTGCTGGGTGCTAGTTATGGAGCTGCCACAGAGATATGCTTTTTGTTCTGGCTCATTGTGACTGGCTTACAGACATTTGTAGTAAAAATACTGGACCAGCCTTACTACAGCCTAAGAGCCAGCTTTATTAAACTAGCATTCAGCATGCTGACAGTTTAGCTTACATTGGCTTGGACAATAGGCAGCACTTGTGTGGATATCATTATATAATGACTCTTCTTAAAAAAATTAGTATTGTGTGATCATCTTTGAGAACTATGATTTTAGTAATATCATATACTGCCTTTAAACGGGAATGTTCAGAGATAAGCAGGATTTACCCACTTATTTTGCCTTTGCAGTGCAGAGGATGCAATGGAAGCAATATAAGCTGCAGAGAGATGTGTTTTATCACACGGGAAGCCATCAAGAAACTCTTCTAGAAGAAGAGACCATATGCGGACAACGACAGCATGATGTATGAGTCACAGTGCTGAAATCAACTCTTGGATTCAACAGTGCCATTTGAAGGGACAAAACCATTATTTTCTTTAGCCATTCAAGCAAGGGAAACATACTAACTCAATTGCCAGCACAGCTACCAGAAGGAAATTGTATATTCCTTTTAGTATTCAAGACATTGCTCTATTGCCTTATTCATATGAAATTCAGCATCTCTTTTGAAAACAGCAAAACAATGACTTTGTCTCCATTTTAATTTGGAAGGAGTCCAAATTAAGCTATTATGAGAGATAAATGATATCATGAGAGCTGCATGTAATTTACTGTAAAAAATGAACAAGCAAAATGACCTCTCAAACGTTTGCATTTTTCTTTTTTGAACTTACTGAAATTTTAATGTTCTAGGTAGTGAAGTCAAGTTTCGTATTCAGCTTTCCTGTTAATGTCAACATGCACATGACAGATTCCAACTAAGCAGAAAAATAGGACATTAGGATGCCAACCTAGCGTTCCATTATTATCAAGAATAAATGAACTCAACTTTCACAGAGGTTCTATATTAACTGTTTCCAGAATACACTCCTATGTACAATACTGTCTCAGAGGAGTTTGTCTGACTGGCAAATATTAGATGTTCTAGCAGTGAAAAGAAACTCTGAGAGCCTTTATTATTCTGAGGCTATAATTGTGAACAAAAATATACTGGAAGCACTGGTGAAAACACGAGTTTTCCTGGACCCTGTGATCACAAACCTTTTGAGCAGTAAAGTCTGCTGGCTCATAGCAAAGGTCATCTTCAGTTTTGCAGCTTCAGGCTTTTAATCCTAAGTAAGCCAATCAGATCCATATTAAGTGGTGAACATATTATGTTAATGAGCATAATTATGCTAATAAACATTCCTTCAAGGAATCTTCATTCTTGATTCATTAGTTAGATATTATCATCTGAAACCGATGGAAAATGTTTTGAAAAACTCAATTAACCCCTTTGGGGCAATCACAGACCTCAACAGATTGCCTTTCAATACTAACTCTCCTATTTATTCCCAGACTTGCACCTGTCTATGGCCATCATTTCACTGGGAATTCTCTGCCTTTTTCAAATTCTTGATTTTCTTTCTGACAGGGACTTCAACCCTGCCTGGAAAAAAACCCCAAAGCCAACCACCCACAGAAAAACCCTATAATCATGTTTTATTTCTGAAGCCCTCTGTATTTCTTTGCAAGATCTAATATCTTGATTCTGTGGCTGGTGTTGCTGGTTCTGCAGACTGTCCCAGCAGTATCATCTCCTGAACAAGAATGGGAAAAAAATAAAACCGCAGAAAAGTTGTCAGAGTCTTGCCTGCACAGGACTGAAGTAGTGTGACTAGCCAAGGACTAGCCTAGGACTGGCACTGTCCTAGCCAGTATATATTCTGTAGTAAAAGGAGTACTTGCTACAGATGGTACTCACTGTTTTCTATCATATAGCTCCTGTTTCGCATTCCTGATCTGACATGATTACATGCATTTCTAACGTTACGCTTATCTCCAGTGTGTTAAGGCATACCCAGTATCATGCACAAAACCACAAGTTTTTAAAGGACAGCAAGCTATTTGGCCAGATGTATTTGGGGCATTTACATATTATTCCATCCATGTGCTGGTATTAATAGCGCCTGCATGTCTAAAATTTGTATCAGTGGATATAAAACATCATCACTCCAGTAAATTCAAGGCCATATCATTTCAGCTCAGCAGCTGGCAATACAGGATTTTAAAAGATACACTTAAGATACACTTTTCTAATGATGAAATACAGGAATATGTCTGTTGATGGTTATATGTTCTCCACAATAAGCCTCTCTGTGCTGGAAGGTTAGTCTAGTTTACATTCCATAATCAGCAGTGCCCCACCAGTGGGTTTTTAATATGCTTTATTAGCTTAATATGCCTGAACATTGCACTTGCATGTAGAAAGGCCAGGGGATTGTCAGCCCTGGATCCAGCTGCAGTGAGAACAGAGCTTTGCAGCCCTGAAGCGCTGACTGTAGGAGGGAGTGCACACATTGAATCTGATGGGGCTAATGGGCCTGAGAAGCTACAGGTCTTGTAGCTCTCCTCTCACCATTGTGTCATTACTCCACTCCCTCAAAACTGAAAAATAAAACATGTGAAGCACTCTGCAGTGACCTGCGTAATCCCACAGAGGTCACAGCAGAGACTGATTTAAGATGATTGACAACTGCCGATGATTATGAAAATTGGTAGCCAGTATAGCATATATTACACATGCCTGCAGGACAGGGCACAGAGAAATCATTTTCCCTTTTAGTATTCCTAAAGGTTTACTGTTCTTAGCTTTATTCAAAGAAACTTGAGGCTCTGGGAAAACGATGCAGCATATATAAACAGGGCAAACATTATGTCAAGCTATTTTAAAAATGTCAGTCTGTTAGTTGATGTAAGGTTCTGACTTAATATGTAAGAGAAAACGAATGAGTCTGAAGATCTCTCTTTAGTAGTTTAGAAAATGGGATCGGAGATTGCTTTAAACAAGGTCATAAAGACATCTCAACCTTTCCTTTTTTTTTTTTTTTTTTTTTTTTGCAAATATATTGACTGGCTTGATGGTGCACCACAGACAAATATCTACATGCTTCACATAATGAAACAGTGTCATTATGTTATCTGGACAAACTCCCAGTGTAATTGCAACCAAAGTAAAACACCTCTGAGACTGCGAAGAAGTGTCAAAACAAGAAATAGAATAGCATAGACCTGAGATGTTTTCCATTTGCAGACCTTCATATAGGTGTCTTTTTTCATACTTTTAGCCATATATTGGAAAGCATAATTTGATGATAGACGTGAAACTGTGTATTAGTTTTTATTTTGACAAATTCATTAAACATCACATAGCTTGAAAAATGAACCAGGAGGCACTAAGCCAGCCTGGGAAGATTGTACTTCATAAACTGAATTGCTCACATGGGCAACATTTTGGTGGAAGTTATAGATTTTCTAGCATATCCCTGATAGATAGCACTAATATAACTTCAATAAAAACTCCGGATATGTCAATATAAAATTTTTTCTAGCATCGAAAGATGTAAGATACTTCAGCTAATAAATTGGAAGACTCCCTATTCCTCACAGTACGCTAACTTAGACGTCGGATTATAGCAAGTATTGAAACCATCTAAGGTACAGCAGGCAACTGTAGGTATGCTGCTTATAAAAGTTGCACTAAATTAAGTTATCAATGTACTACAGGCAATAATTGGAATTTAAGATCAAGAACAAACATTACTGTAAAATGTTAGCATTCTTCTATTTTTAACTGTTAGATAACATATGATTTTTCAAAATTGACAGATGAATGAAAAAGATAAACAGTATTTGCTCCATACAATTGACATTCTTTCTCTTTGTTCCTATCATATGACCTTTCACTCGCCTCCCTAAGATTTACTGACTTTTTTTAAATTGCTACCACTTCCAGATTGATTTGGTATGAGGAGTGCAAACAGGTATCTTGTTCTGAAAGAAGAACAGATAAAGGACTTCGAAGACTGCCAGTGCATGAGGACAGGATACACACACATATATATACACATATACGTGCACATGTGTATGCACACAAACATAAACATACAGCATTAGATTTTGTCAAAGTTTCTGTGTCTTACAAACAATGACCTACCACAATAGGATGCACACTCACACAGTGTGACTGGAAATAGCTGCCTGGTTGTTTTTGTACATTCAATTACCAGTGACTGTAAACAGAAAGAAGACAGGGAAATTCACAAACGTTTGAATAACGACAGTTTTTAAAACTGAAAGAAGATATTGTGGAAGAAGGTTACCAAGTTTGAAGTAGGATGCTGGCAGGAATTTGAGACAGTACTTGGGCTTAGCTAAGAAAATTCTTCAATTTTTGGTACAAAAATTTATTGTGGACAGGATGAAATTGGCAGCATGTACCATACTTAGATGGCCATAGGTGGCTTCCTCAGGCATACTAACCATCTGATACTTTTGCAAGGCTCAACAGAGCCAACGTTATAAATAGATTGTATGGACTTTGTGATTATACAGTACTTTCAAAATAATTACTGCAGTATAAACCAAAAACTATGTCCAAATGTGTCTAAATAAGTTACATTAATGCACTTTTAGTACTACACAGGTAAGAATTCAAAAGTCGGTGACTCTGAACAAGGCATGAGCAGGGTGATGCAGTTCCTTAATTGTATGATCTCAGGTTAATAAAAAGCACTTTACTGGCCCAAAACACTGTAGTGCATCTGACTGAGAGAAAACAGTGTTCATTGCTAGCTTTCATATTCTTGAGTCATAGATTCTTATATTTAAATATTAGCACCAACACAATGCAGGGTGGGGTTTTTTTCTATCACAGGTACTTTTTTCTACTTCTACCTGGTGTTTGCATCTACTCCAGCACAGTAACATGATAATATATCATGAAAGATTTTTTCATTTGAGTTAAGAACAGAGGAAAATACATTAAATCTCTTCAACTGGTGAAATCACCAAATTTTCAGTGAACTGCAGGCAGCTGTTCTGCCTTCAGTGAAGGTAGATGCTCCATTTTCATATGAGAAGTGTTTCTCAGAATACCATTTATCCTTACTCAGGAGCCTTAATATTCAGGTTTCTGAATACTAACAGGTAACATTAAACTGGTCAATAGGATCTGAAGATATATCAACACCTAATATGGATATACATCCATATACAACTTGCATGCAACTTCTGGCATCAGACTCTGTTCTCTAAGGTGTACTACTGGCAGCGTTCAGCTTCAGCTAAGTACTTCTAAGTACACAGTACTCAGAAGAAAGAGATGCAGCTTCGGAGTGGTCTGACTGCTGGGGAAAGCAAGACACGTCTTCAGTACCATTTCTTTAAAAGAATGCACTGTGACTCCCTGTGCACTCACACTGCAGCACAAAGGGTTGAGGCTTTCTTTACCTATGTCTTTGGGCCCCTGGCAAAGAAACTGCTTTCCTTCTTCCTTAATTTATGCAGGCTGTGCTGTTTCCAGAGTAACAAAGAGATCCATTACATAATCCACAGTAGTCTTCCTTAATATCTAATTCCTGTCTAACTAGTAAAAAACAAAATCAAGACAATAAATTTGCATGCTTGTTAAATTATTATTATATTGACATGACTCAAAATTCAATTTCTTGACTCTCCAAACCTAGATTGAATAATTTGGAAAAATTATTTATTCTTTCAGTTAAGACAATGGATGATTTTATTCTTCCTAAAAAAATACCCACAAACTGCCCTTCTTTTTGCTGTCTGAGCCAAAGAAATGAACAGATGTAGAAAACCTTTTGGGTTTGGGTCAAGTACAACAGAAGGGGAAGAGGGTGTTATATCCACAACATGGTTGAATACAGTACTGGTAAATACTCGAGTAAGATTTTCTCTTCTGTGAACAAATGCAATAATCTCCAGAATTTACTCATTAAATGTAGAAATGTACAGAGCATACATTCCTTTGTGTTTTTTCTCTTAATGAATACATAGATGATTAATCTAATATACATACTGCATATTCTTCCAGAATGATTGTTTCACTTCTGAAAAGGGATGAACTCAGAAGACAAAAATCAGCAGATGATAACTATCACTACACTGGTTTCCAGAGAAATATCTGTGGTTAGAGCAGAATTCCCACACTGTGGATCAAAAGCACAATTTAAACTGAATTACTGAAGTACCTATAGAAATTTTCTCTGTAAGAAGGTTAGATTGGAGGAAATGCTATCCTGTACAGAAATACTGACTTGCACACTAAGTTAGTGCTACAGAGTTCTCACCAGAAGTTGGAAAATCAAACCCATTTTAGCTCTAAAATCTTTCGTCCATAAAACA
Source organism: Haliaeetus albicilla (assembly GCF_947461875.1). Taxonomy (NCBI): domain Eukaryota; kingdom Metazoa; phylum Chordata; class Aves; order Accipitriformes; family Accipitridae; genus Haliaeetus; species Haliaeetus albicilla. The sequence continues at coordinate 8,232,998 of NC_091492.1, forward strand.
TGTTTTTACATGCTCTGTATGTTTTTTGTTTGTTTTCAAGAAAGGACATCCTTTTGAAGCTAAAAGCTCTCTTGGAAGTGAAGTATTTGTCAGGGGGCTACAGTGAGGAATGTTTAGAAGGAAATTCTGGTAGCAAAGTTGCTGAGGTCACACAGCAGTTTGCCTTGGTTTGTCCTCCTGACCAGAGAAGAAAGCCAGATCCCTCTTTTCTTACATCAGTCCTCTTTCTAATAGCAAGGGCACTTACTGATGGTCCACCCACATTGCTTGCAAGCCATAATGCAATGGAATACTACATCAGATAATAGCAGAGGTTAATAAAATTTCAAATGCTTAGAGATTTGACTAGACAGAGGAAAGCTCTTCAACTTCATGAATCTCCTTACACTACTGTTACATTCCGGCAGAGCATTCCCCCCCACCCCCCAACCTGTTAAGAGGAAGTAATTATGGTAGGCGAACAGACTGCATGGATGACCTGAACCTTGTTCACAACAGATGAGAAAATATGACATATTGTTGAAATGTCTGAAAGATTTTTAAAGCTGGCGGAGAGGAAATATCAATGAAAGTGGGGAGATTGAAGGCTGGGCTGGGCGTAGGGCTATAAGACCATAAAAGCACTAAGAGTAGGATTTACTGTACAGACATACTTGAAATGGCATTCCATATGAACAGCAACTTAAAATGAGATATATGTTTTAGAGTAAACTTATGTGCGTGTATATCTATAATACGCATATGTGTCTCATATTACCAGTGATGACAGAAAGAGTAGGTACTCATGTATGTGAGTGTATGCACGCTGGCAAAGCTGTATCTGACAAAACAGGCACAAGTTTTCTGGGGTACCTTTTAGTAGGCTAAAACTTAGCCTCTTGTAATGTGAAGGCAGTTGGCACCAATTTAAAATTTAATTTCAAATTGATTCAAAAATGTCCAATTCAGACTTTAAGGGCAGCACTCAGAAATTAAATTTATTGGACTGACTGGCAAAGGCATATTATGATTGAACATATTTCCTAGCTTTAAAACTTATACAAATTATTTTGGACACTGCAAATGTTAAAAATTTATGCAGACATAGAAAAGGAATAATGTTGCTGAATGTTTAATGCTATTCATTTCCCAGCACTGCCTAGGAGTAAACAGGAATGACGCGTTCCTTTCTGATTATGGGCTGTGAGTAAAATCAGCCGGCTTCTTCATGCTGATTTCTCTGTTCTGTGTGCTTCTCTTATAAACCTTCGCATCTGCCTCAGTCTTGCTGCCCGCTAGCATATGGTGCACTTGTATGTGAATGTACTTGTGCAAAACAAGAATAAAAGTGGGGGGTTTATTTGATACATTTCCTTTACCAGAAGTGGAAGCTATTACTTTCATATTGTACGAGACAGATAATGATCTCTAAACACACTAATTGCCTTAAAGTTAACTTTAGCTGTGCTCTGATTTCTTTCTTATCATATCTCCTCATCACAATAAAAATATCTAAGAACAACACATAAAAAAAGGGAGGTTTCCATTTTCATCTATACAGAAATGTATTTTTTGGGCAGTGTGAATCAGCCTTGTGAATATCATCCTTGGGTTGCTTTACCAGTGTGTCTTTACTTACACAGTTACGTTATTGTTATTCAATTTTCAAATCCAATGCAAAATAGATCTAGATCCTAAAGTTAATCATATTATTATCTATTTTAGATTTATAGAAAAACAAGGCTGAATATATGAATAGGGCCTTACTGATGTGTTTTAAAGCTCATTCGGGCATTCTTCAAAATGATGGTCAACATGTTGATTCTGACTAAATGAAGCTAAAAATCAGATTTTCTCAATATATCACATCAGCATACACATCTGCTGATCAGTGTTAATTAGTCCTGTATTTTCCAATTTGTAATCTGTGTATGTTTTATGGGGATGTAAGTAGTAACACATTAGCATATATAATCTCTCTTTGGAACGCTTCTGCTGAGCAAGTGACCAATAAATTGCTGTTAATGTAAACATTAATCAAATTGAATGCCAGTATGGAAAAAATCCCAAGTTTAGAGGGAAAATCACTTTTCTATCATGTATCTTACTGTTGAACTGTAAGACCATGATCTTTTCTGAATATTTAATGACAAATAAATATATTTGGTTTAGCATCTTTTATGCCACCTTGAAGAGCTAATCACTTCACCATTAGCGTGAATGCATGCCAAGCAGTCTATAATGGTGAATTAAATTTCCATCCATTGGATGAAGGAATAAAAAAAAAGAGAGGGAGGAAAAATTTGCATAAATTAGAATGAAGTGATTTAATCTGAGAAAGAAGAGGTCAGCATATAATGCCACAAAGTGATGAATACTTCACAGAAATGTAATGATCTATATTTGGCCTAAACAAGCTATTGTATGACCATAAATGTACCATTACTGTGAACAAATGAAGGATTGCAGTTATAGTATGTAAACAGTAATAAATATATAAAATACAATCTGTTATCATGAACACAGAGAGCATTTAAATTATAGTGCTGCTGTGCACTGTAATAACATTCTTTATGTTATTCACTCTTCAAAATTTCTCTTGTTCTTACAGGACTGGTCTTTCCTCAAAAAAACCCAACCACTGAAAGAAGTTAAGCTAAACCAGAGTCTTTTTATGAATATCCCAAGGTATGACTATGCACATATACAAACTAGACTGAACATTGCTACAGAAGGAATATTTATCTTTAACTTTGGCCAAGAAAAGGAAGAATTTGTGAATAGTTCAGAGACACCAATTGGAACACTGCAATTTCTCAGATTCAGTGTAAATACAGAGAAAATAGGTTACCTAAAATAAGAAAAAGCATTAGGTCAAAGAAGGCCGAAGAAGTGAGATGACTTAAAACTTAGTTATCTATGAATCTTACATATATTCCTTTTTTTAACTATGATGAGGTGCATACAGAAATCTACTCATTCAAAAGCATTCTCCTCCTAAAGCTAACTGAAATAGAAATACCTTCAGTCGCATGCTTATACATAATAATTAGAGGGACACAGGCCACAAAATAGAAGTGATCATCACGAGGAAACCTAGGGGACCGTGACAATGTGCCAAAGGAGATAGGAAACTAATTGATGAAATGAAGAAAGGCAGGAGGGATTTCTAGACAAGACATGGTAGGGAGTGCATTAGCTGTTGAGGGGACAATCCTGGCACTCTGCCGCCAAGCGCTGACAACCGTCAAGACTCACTCATGTCAACAGAAACTGAAAAGGCACAATGTTTCATAGCAATGTGACTTCAGAGAACAAGTCTGAGAAGGTAAAGAAGGATGGAAATAGTGTGTGAATTTATGCAAACTTCAAGCTGAAAGCAAAGCAGCAGAGCTGAGGTCTTAAAAAAAAAAAAGGTAGATTATTTGCCAGACCCTGGAAGTCTCAGTCTGCCAGGCCTAAAGAGTCAACAAGAGGAATGTAAAAAGGAGGTCTGGGGTTTGGTTTTCTTTCTTTTCCTTTCTTGTTTCCTTTCTAGATACTGAAAGCTGGGAAGACTGGATAGTGAGAATTATTTTGCAGTGTTACATTTATTTTCTTTATTAGAAAGTACCATTGTCCAAGCAGATCCTACACTACAAAAATCGTGTGAAGTTTTTGCAAGAACACACAAAGGTATGTGCACTTTTTATCACTGCTAAGGAGTGAAGGAAATACTTTCTGAGGGACATGAATGCTAATAAAGGATGGCTGCCTTTTGTAAGAAAAGACCTGTTTCATTTCTTGACTGGGTTTCTAAGTAGGTTGGTCTCCTGATCAGAATAGCCATTTGGTTTTTATACTATTGCTTACTGTTTCCTTTTAACCTTTTTATAACGTTTATTTTGACTGATATTGTTTTAATTGCAGTAATAACCACCACAAGAAAACTAAAATCCAATGATCTTTCAAATTAGCTTTATTTACTGAAAAGAAAATGGAAACATTATTCTTCTCCACAGTAAAAACAGTAAGAGCTCAGGAGGTTTTGGTACTCTTTTTAGTACAATTGCAAAGATTTCATGGGAAGGTAACTATAATTACCATCAAGTACAGCTTTGACCTTAACACATACCTCAAAGGACAATTAGGTTCAGCTCTGAGGAATTTTAACTTTAAGCCCCTTGCTGAATAAAACCACTTTCTTTCTATAGTCCAGACCTTTCTATAGTTACAGACCTGGCATAGTATTTGTGGCTGTGATGAGGCACCACATATTTAATGTTCTGGCTGTTATAGCATATGCATAATAATCTACAGATCATGCAACCTTCGTGAGTTTTCCTCTGCTGACTCTCTTCTAATATACCTTTAAAGACATTTGTGGTACCATTCTTTATTTCTTCAATAGTGTTTGCACCTGTTCTGGACGAATACATCTTTTGGAGGTTATCAGAACAGTTATCTGTATGGAGATTTGGTTAGCTTTCAATAATATACGTGCTGCCAAACATTAAAGTCATGGAGCTCTGGTGAGGTAAAATTAGGCCTGAGCAGCAAATGACTTTTTTTAAAGAAACTATTTGATCAAGCTGTGAATTTACATGCAACTTCTGGGGGGGGGGATTTTAAGGAAAAAATTTTCAAACTGCAAAGACCATGCTCGCAAAAGGAGAAAAGGATGAAATGAAAATTTCCCTGTATTCCCTGTTAACAAATTGCTCTCTAGCATATCTTAAGTAAACTAGCCTGAGGTATGGTCTGTGGACACAGCATCGAATACGTGCACACTGCATGTGTTCATGAAGAATAAGCAGCTATGAAGCTGTGTGGTTAGTAAAGAGGAATCAAACTGCATCACAGAAGTAGGCCTGAAAAAATGAAAAGGTCACTGCAATGTGTCCAACAACCTGTGATCCCAAGCCAGACAACAAGGACACAGTGCTGATGAGGTAGATGAGGTGTGTTTGTACAAGGCTTAAGAGTGGGGTTTTTTTGCTTTTTACAGCTAAAATTATAAACCTATTAAGAAAAAGGGTTTTCAGTAGAAGTCAGAAAACACGATATTCATTCTGTTCCTCTCACAGGAAAAGGAGAATTGTAAGAGTCGGAAGAATAACCAGAACTATGGCAAAGCACTATATCCTAATGGGGAAACTCCATGCTTCCAGTGCCTTCATTTGACATCTGAAAAGGCACTGAGCTTCTAAGAATCAAGCTTTTTTGTTTCCTCTATGCCTAAGGTTCTTCATTTGTTCATGGGGGCTAATATAACCATTGTACATTCTGAGAATAAAAACATTAAAAACTGAATCAGTATTATTGTAATGGATAACCTTTTGTAAACAAGACAGAGGAATCACTTCTCTAGGCTTGTTAGAGCAGGGATGAGCTAGGCCTAGTTCAAAAATTAGAAAAATTTTCCCAAACAGATTATTGTTCTGGGACTTCTTTGGTATTGCATCCCTGTTACCCCCCAACCCGCCAAAAAAAATTTCCCAGTACTTTTTTCTCTCAAAACTTCCCTTCCATCAATGAATAAAGCATATTTCTTTTGAAGGATTTCTTTTCATTCTTTCCATATTTTCTGTGACCATTATTGTCTAGAAAAGACAGTTAGAAGATGGTTATTTTCTCAAAAAAAAAAAAAAGGAAAGACAGAAGTTTTGCTCATTGCACTGTGAATTAAGTACTTGACCCACATAACTTTCTTCATGTCTATGAAAAGCTCCAACTCTCCTTATGCACAAAATGCATTGGTTTCCTTTTGATGTCTTTTGAATCTTCCACAATGCAAGTCTTCATTATTACCTGTGTTCTCACCCGTGATCCATTTGGAAGTTATTTTTATAGGTACAGAAATTTGAGATCTGCCAAAATATGAAAAGCGAGAACCTGAAATCCTGATAGAAAGACTTTTCTCAATGGATTTTTTGAAAAATTTGTTGTTTCAGTATGGTAAAGCAGTACTTTATTAACCAAAAGTCAAGGCATATAGATATCTAATTCTCTTCTGAAACAATGAGATATTTCTGCAAACCTAGGCCTTAGACAAAGATGAATATCACATAATGTGAATTAAGGTGTATTTTTTTCCTTATAATTTAATTTTTCCCTCGTTATTCCTTATTCTCTCCTTCCCCCATTCCCTCCACTATTTTTACAATTCCTTTGCTAGTAAACAAACAGTTCAGTCTTCTAATTCCTTGACTTCAGTGCTACAACTCAGCCTAAGGACTATAAAGTTTTACAAATGTAAGAGAGAAAGAATAGCAGAATAGGTGGCATAAACAAGACGAAGCACACATCTCCTGACTAGTTCATGGGCTCAGGAAGCGAAGTGCCACTGTCTGCATGAATCAACTCAAAAGACACACAGGCACAAAGCAGAGAGTAGTGTGACACACTGTTGCTACATCTACATTAGGAGACACTAAAGGATGGGGCAACAGAACCAGCTGTTACTGAGGACTTGATGCCAATGCCACACACATTTAGGAGGATTTATTCTGGACTAACTTTAGACAGGTTCATTAGGGTTTGGAAGAGATCTGCTGGTTTAAGTTAAACTGAATGGAATCCAGTTCACCTGCTCTGAAATTATACATGATATGAAACAAAGCACAGCAACTGAAAATGATCGGATGACCTTTAAAGTGCCCTCCTGCTTCAAACCTGAACACTGATGTAAGTGCATCCTATGTAATTTTAAATTCTCTTGATTTCACAAGGATTGTATGAAATTTTGGGGAAATGGACCTAAATTGAAATTGACTTTTAAATAGGAGGTCATATTGGCCTGTTCAGAGAAAACAGGAATTTGCGCTGTAAGAGGAAGTTTCTGTGTCTTGTTCCAGACTGTCTGGATGGACAGGAAGAATACATACAAAAGAGATGTTACACTCTAGGATATCTATAAATGTAAAGGTTAAAAAAGCCTACAAAAATACCTCTTGAAATTTAAAAAATTGTTTATGAAAGGCATGTTTTTAAACCTTTTAGAGCAATCACTAGTGACATTTTATCCTTTAAGGATGAGAAAAATAGTCTGAAACATAAAAATAATGAGATTTTTTTTTCTGCTCCAAATGTGGAGCACGCTCAGGTGAAGCTGAAACTGAATTCCCAGCTAGAACTCTGCTGCAGCTTGCAAAGCTACCTAAATCAAAGTGACAGTCCAACCAGGAACTGAGAAATATGTCACAAGAAATTCCTTTAAAATTTAAAATAATTTCACATGCTCTCCAGACCATTACCGTTTTGTAATTGTAAAGAGAGCTGAAGATTGCACAAGGATATTTCAGGTGTTCTTTACTCTTATCCATATCCACATTTTTAGTGATTGCAACTCTTTCATTCTATTGCTAAGTTTATTATAAAGGTGGTTTATGTAGAACATCTTCTAGGCCTATAGTCTTAAGGAAATCTTTCTTTACATTATGTCATTTGCATTTTTTCATTATCTATTACTATGAGTAACCTGTGTAATTCATTCCAGGAAAAGATTTTTTTCTTTAAAGAAATTAGACCTACTTTTTGGATCATTAAGCAGTGCATAATCTTCAAATGGGACATTTAAAACCGTAATCAGTGACATCACCATGACAACCGATTAAGAAATGTCTAAAGAAGCTTCTGAAAATGTAATTTTTTAATATAATACATTTAAACGAGTTCATCAGAACAAAGCACCCTAAGTAGATTTATTGTGAATGGAATATCTAGAAATAATTTGGCTATATAACTAACACTAAAAAATCTCTTCAATGTGACTTTGGTAGATCGGGGGGGCATCAAAATTCTCCCTGTGACTTCGACAGATTTAGTTGGGGGGAAGCATCAAAAGAAAAATTTGGTTTTCTTGCCCTAACAGACAAACCTTCACTTCAGTACATGAGTTATGGAAGTACGGGTACTTGATCCTGCCACCACTTGGCACAACAGCACTGCTTTTATTCAGGTGGCAGCTCTAGCAGTGAAAGGTGCTATCTCTGAGCACAGAAGGCAGATCTGATCTGTATGACAAATGTCACCAAAGACATTACCTGATTCCTGTTTTAAGTATGTAAAGGTCCAAAAGCTAATTGTTCAGAATCCCTGCACAGAACCTACCTGACTTTAAAAAGCTCTAAATTTCCTCAGTACGTATGTTTGTATCCTTAAGGATGATTGTACTTCACTTGGAGGCATTAAACAAATTGGCTCCTTAAACACCAATGGGATTTACAGACCAAGCCTCAGCCCATCTTTTCTGAGTCTTTTGGTCTTGCTGTATCACACACTGCATTTCATTGTTTTTTTGGGGTATACTTCTTCCTATATCATTTACAAAGCCTACTGACTTGTAGCTACATATTACACCAGTTGAGGGCCTCTAAGAATTAGGCATTGCTGAAATTCCTATTGTGCTTTAGCCCCTAGTTATTACAAGATGCTTTGCCCATTGTCCTGCCTGCTCTAATGAGGGAAATTGGAAGCAGCAGAAACATTGTTATGGCACACACCAACAGTAAAATATAAACAAAACGTGCCATAAAATGCCCACCTGCAATATATTGCGTTACAAGGTTATATAAATTCTATGTTCCGTAGTTAAGGAAAAGGCACTCGTGAGAGTAAAAACCAACAAAATAATGTATTTAAATGTATCACAAAAGCTTAAAAAGAGAAAAACCCCCTACTTTTACAGATAATCTGTTTGAAGAGATTAGTTATACTTCACAAGAGTAAACTACCCATCACACTTGCTGTAAAACTCCTGGCTCATCCTCAAAATAGCTAAAATATCGGAATTTCTTCCTCGCATCTTCCATTTTCCAATCTGTCCTTCAAGTTATGGCTTGTTCTTGTTTTTTATGGTTATGTCTCCTGCTTCTGCCAGCTATGTTTGTTATGCCCTTCTCCAGATTAGATCTTGTGTTAGTTACATCCGCTGCGAGCAGAATGCATGTTTAAAATAAAGCATTTCCAAAATACTATATTGTAGTAAGTGTTGTGATGGCATGATTGGGGCGGGGTGTGTGTGTGTGTGTTAGCTTTCCACATAACATACAGCTTTCCCTTAGAATGATATATCCTTTTCCTACTGCAAGGAGTTCATGGTAGGGGCAGTATCTCAACTACTGCAAACTGCTCTGTCTACATTGTCTGGGTCTGTGATATTTTATATGAGCTGCAAATCTGCCTCTTAAACCACACTGCTGCCTCCTAAAATATTGTGAATCTAGGCATTTTTTAGTCAAGAATTTTGTCTAAGACTAATAAAACAGTCCACCGACTTTGGGATGCTCACTCTCAAAAACGCTTTAAAGCATGAAAAGGTTTAAACACCTTTGGAAATTTGGGTGGTTTGAATTGGTATCAAAACTAGAGGCATTCCCAAACCACCAATCCCTTTTGAAAACCCAGGCCATTATACTTACAAAACACTGACTCTCTATTAAACTCCTTGTTATTCTTTTACTAATGAGACACTTTACCAGCCTGTCATCACCCGCTGTGATTAATTCTCTACTTGTAAAATTTTAGCTCTCTCTCTGCTGCTGTTGTTAATGTGCTCTGTACCAAATAAAAATGAAGTTGATGTTTACAAATCCTGTCTGGAGGTTGCTTTAAAAAAGCTCTGCTTTGGCTTACATTAATGAGGCCAAGTATACTGATTTTTGTTCAAAATTGTTCTGGATAATTAAACACTGTAACAGACTATCATGGAAGGTGTGAAACTCACCATTGCTTAAAGAGATTTATAATATAGTATCTTTAAAAATATATGCTTTGTTATTACCTGCTTATGGTTCACATACACTGGAATTTAGTTTTGAAGATCGAATGCATTCTTTTAATCTTAGTAACATTTGTGAATCTAGGAATAAGCATGAGAAAACATTTCTAAAACCAGGATCTATGTCATCATGTAGTCATCTTGAATAAAAACTGATATGAAAAAAACTACAGCACAGAATCTTGCACTGTGGAGTGCAAGTCGCATTACTAAGAACAGTATGAAATTTATCTCAAGCAGATCAGGAAACAAGAAACATAAGCAACAGAAACCTGCAGTTCTGTGCTGTGTCAGCCCTTCTCTTTGAGCTGCACAGTTCTCCAGGAAAGGACTTTCCCTAGGGTGTTGTCTAAAGATATAAGCCAATGCAGTTGTTGACTTCTGTAATGATGAGTATACCCTCTCTCCCAACTCTGAATATTCTGAACCCAGTCCAACTCACAATCCAAGATTGTATAATACTTTCCATAATGCATGGGAAATAAAGGAGATGTTACTACTATTAAGTAGATCTTTGTTGCAGATTTTTTTTTTTTTTTTTATTGCTAAGTAGATCTTAGGGATGGTCTAGGACTTCAATAGACAACATGAGTGAAAAATAGTTCTGAATTACCCTTTCACTGTTACATAGTAATGTACTTGCAATTCAAGACTGGATATCTGAGCATCCTTCTGTATTAAAAGAACTTCAGAAGCTATTGTGCCTCACAATTTATAAGGAATGAAGGAAGAAAATGTCTAATTCATCTAAAAAGTACAGTAGCAGTGTTCAGATTGCAGGTCTCTCAGGAACTAATGTATTTAAAGAGCTTTTATGCTGGAGACAGTTAGCTTTCTCCCTTTTTCATACTAAATAAATTTCATTAAAGTAAATAGGATGAAACCATCTGCTTTCTTTAAGTCTTCTAATCTTAAAATCTTCTAATGCCTTACAAATCTCAAATGTCCAAACTTCAGACAGTAGATGGGTCTTGCGAGAATGCAGATTTCTAATCATATTCATTCTTCAGTTTACTCAGATACACGTATTTACCAAAAAAAAATACACACCATTTTGTATTTTAGTGCTGTGATTTTACATGTTTGTGTCTACTGTTTTCCCAGAGCTGGAGGAGCATTCCTACTGCCATCCAGGAAAAATGTTTCACTTTCAGAAATTTAAAACACAGTAAAAAGGAAAAGATAGATGAAACTTCATATTTATTATAAAACTAGAGAAAATGTGGCAGAAAAACTCTCACATGCAATAAACAGGTGTGTATAAATTACCATCACTTTGCTGAAAGAGAGTCAGTGGAAGCCAGATTATAATGAAATCTGAACACACAAAAAAGGGAAGCCACGATAAGAGAAAAACTGACTATTGAATCTCAAGGCCTGCATTTTTCTTCCCTAAAATATGGAATGAAAGCCAGCAAAATCTCAAGCCATCTCCTTCCACTTGAAATCTTAAGCAATCCTCAAAAACAGAGAACTGCAAAACAGTGTTTTAAGCTGTGTTGTTAGAACATCTATTAATCAGAATCATAATGAGAATTAATGGAAAGACATGTACATTTCTTTGTCTTTAACATAGGAGAACGATCTCTTTTGAAAACATTATGGCAACCACAACTTTAAATTTTTTTCAGGACAGTTTTTTTATGTAGTCTGAAATGCCAGATGAGATTTATATATGGCAATGAGATACATAAGAAAAAGGGTTGTGTATCATATTTGCATCATTTTACTGCTGTGTCAGTCTGGTTGTAAGATGTGACAGTTCTGGCACTGGTGGACACCTATCCATGGGAAATTAAACTCGGCTCAGCAGAGTATTTCACAGGAACCCATGAATGGTGAGATCCTTCCTTTATTTCTTTCCTAAGATCTAAGCTGAAAATCTAGGGTATGTCTACATGGATGGGTACAGACAAACAGGAGTTCTCTCTGCCAGCTCCCAGCTGTATGAATTCAAATCATTTCCACTCAAAATCTCATGTAGGTTTGTTAGTCCTCAGTCACGCTAGTAACAGCCTACCATGTAGCACAGTACAGATAAACCTTTATAAGTGCAAACTCCCAAATCCCACTGTGCCACCCTGCCACTCATAGTTTAAAAGTACCATTTTAGGATTGCATCATTTGGAGACATATATGGAAAGCATTTAAAAGTGTATCTTTATATATATACCTGTTACAAACTACAGCCCAGATCTGAAATGAGTACAGAGAAGTATCATGCATCATCACTGAATCCAGTACTGCAAGCCTAGAATACTACTCAATACCAGTCATAGTGCTACCTAAGTTATTTTCGATTGTACTGAGTACGTCAGTAGAAAGCAGGTTTTGGACTGACCATTTTCCACATGAACTCAGTTTAAAAGTGCCCATTAGCTGCCATGAGAAAAGCCATGAAAATACCAATTGTTCAATTCTGTTTGCTTATTTTTCTGTCACTGCATTTTCATTAAAATTAGTTATCTTTCCTTACTAGGAACCTGCCACATTGATACTAATGAATTATCAATGTGAATACTCTACCAGTGGCTTTTTAACATGTATTTAAAAGAGGAAGCCAAATGCTTCTGTGTTATTTTGATACTTATCAAACCCAAGATTATTATTTAATACAAAGGCATAACTTAAATAATTTGGTGTACTCAAACTGTTACAAACTTACCACAAATAAGCAAATACTCTGAGAAAGCGTTGAACTCTAACTCCTTTTAATGCATTTAGAGCCATGCATTTTGTCACAAAAAAAAAAAAAAACCCAAACAAAAAAAAAACCAAGAGAAAGCATGGCAATCAGGTTCATGAAACAGATTTATCTGTTCAGTTGTGTTCACTGTGAAATGCTAAAAGTTAAGCTTTGTATTTGAGTCGCTATTGGATTAGTTACACTACACCTTTTTAGTTCTCTACAGGTCAATCTCCAGCAGTGCAATCAGCTCCTGAGTGTCTTTCACATCTATGCACTCCCACTGAACTTGGTGGGAGTCCGTATGGGTGCAGGGAGTCCTTCCTACTGACTGCACTGCAGGATTAGGTCAGAGCCACTTAGCATTTTTTAAGTCTCTTTCTCTATTACGCTAGTCCAGACAGTGATGCAGTAAGCAGCATTAATGTTTTAAAAAGGTAAATAGCAAATATCAGTATCACTATAAACTAAGATGACAATTTTGGACAAATGGATAACGAGTCTAGGCATTGCTTTCTTAAGTTAAATTATTGCAAGTAGCTCCACTGTATAACATATGAGAGAGACATGTATAAATAATATTAAAATACGTTACTACAGGATGCTATCCATTATTTCGTAGCACTTACACATTATAATGTGCATTAGTTCTTACTGTCCTACTGAATGCTGCCTTAAATAACTAAGGGGGGAAATGTGTATTAATCATTTACTGATTACTAGTATATTATTTATAAGTGGCCATAAGTTAAAAGTGCAATTTTTACAATAAAAATATGTTCCTTAAGGCACAGACACAATGAACTTAATGTAAATTCTATATATTTATAACAAAATTTATACATAGTTTAAGGTTAGGAATGTGGGAGAATCTTCTAAGAGCAAAAATGATACATAGTAACAAGAACTATACAGCATATTGCGGTATGCAATACTAGAGGTCAAGTTTTATTTCCCCCATAGTTACTCATTTCCAAACTGCAGATCCCATTAAAGTCAATGGAGAAAAGTTTCGAATTACTGAAGCCACAGTTGATTGGGCCATTTGATACATCTGACACTATATTCAGTGTTGAAATGTCTTCTCCCTTCTTGCGGAAGATATACACAGGAATAAAATATGTTAGCAAAGATACAAATGTCAGGAATGTCTATAGGATTTAGAAATAGATCATCTATGCTGCAATTTTCAAGATACCCAGAATGGTTTTGGACCATCTTTAATGACAGGCAAAATGCAGAGCTTATCTGAGGAATGGCAGGGACATTGGCTCACCTGTGATTTACCTGCATGCTATAAGATGAAGGTTGTATTTCTGCTACTGCAGAATCAAATCAGAAACCTGGTTAAGAGTTGCCCCATAGTCTCTCTATACTCCTGGTATGGAAGAAATAATCTAAGCGCTTTAATTGGGGCACTCCGCCGATTCTAACTTTTCTTGCCAACTCACCCGCACTGAGGGGCACAGTGTGCCAGAGACTCAACCGCTGCGTGGTTACCTGGAGAGGGAGGGAAGCACTCAGGCCTATCCTGTCACCTTCCCCAGTAAGTCCAACAGTCAGCACACAGCAAATGGAAATCTTGCCTTCTGGCTGGGAAACAGATCGTCCATGTGTAATAGGATGCTGACATAAAGTAGGTTTGAGTTATGTAGACTTGTAATTTTTGAAAAAACTTTTGTGTTTACTATGGCAATTTGGAGAAAGATGATACAACCAGCACCAAAATACCATCAGCAGTATTTTTATCAACTGCAGAACCAGATATTAAGTCCTCCCCATGCCCCCTGCAAGCCACTTTATACTATGGATGGCCTGTCTGACATGCATGCAGAGCTACCTTCTAAAGTAAATGAAGCTCCAAAGTATTTATTCTACAGCCATTTTAGTCATGCGAGTTTGGGGTGTTGACTGAGACCTTTCTCATTCTATTGATCATGCAAAGCGTTTCGAGTGAAAAGACTGTGTATACCATTAACACTCTTCTTAGACATAGAACTCCTGGGATGCTAGGAAGAATTTTTTTCTTTTTTTAGGCCAAATATGGGTTTCTTTTTCACAAGTAAGTTTTCTACAATTTTTCTTCACTTTCTTTCTCTTTATGCTCAAAACGATTTTTAGACAAAAGCTCCCTTCGGTGAGTAGCATTTGTTCAGCCTACTAGTTCAGTTAAATATTGCCTGATAACTAATGATAGCTTATATGTTTTCTACAGGTTTTTCTTGAAGCAAACTTTGCTGTTACTTGTATTTGAATTTTCTAGGAGTATTTCTCTTCCAGGAAAGCATTTTCAAACAAAAAAAGAAGACAGCAATTATCTACACTGCATCTCAGTGGCCTGAAAGTCTTACTACAACCAAAAATCTAAAAGATATCCCTTTCATTTTTAATCTATGAATGGATAGCTTCATTAGGTGGCAATAATACTTAGCATTTTACATGCCAGATAAAATACTCAAATATAAACTAATCAGTTTTTAAAACCATATCTCACTGAGCATTGCTATCCCCAGTTTCTAGTTAGGGAAATTGAGGCAGGAAGCAAAATGACTTTGATGAGGGCTACCCAATTACACTTTGTTCTCCTTACAGTCCCTTATGCCTTTGCAATCCCTGTTGGTGACATAAGCAGGGTCAGAACTCAGATTAAAGATAGGTACCTGCAGCTCGTTTAACAGCATAAAACTACATGCAGTAGTACCAGATGGTATGCAGTTTTTTACATTCAAGAAAATCTTTACGTATTCTTATTCACATGCCCCACAGATCCTAGAAACTATTTTCTACTGATAGAAACCTACTGAAAACAATAAAGACCTCATACATGAAAAGGAACCCGTTAAAAAACATCAACAAGTTTCTCAAGTAAGTGAAGAGACTGTGTGGCTCAGGGGAAGGTTATTGAATTTCAGAAAGCTTTAAATCTAAGACACCTTTTGAATCCATCCCAGATTCACCGTGAATGAAAACCATTACCATCGTATATGTGCTGAGGTATGTGAGATGAATTTGGTGTCTCAATCTAGTGTCTTTTGAGCAGTCATTCGGATCACAAAGTCACTATGACATCTTTCAGTAACTGGCATTCTTATTGATGGAATCAACAGGATTTAATGGCCATGGAGACTGAACTACCGTCGCTCACACTTCAGGCATATTGATGAGGCAGAGGGGATGTTTGTGCTGTCATTGACTATACTATTGCAGCCTGAAGATAAACAGAGGGATTTCAGTTTTGAAGGCTGTCAGTCTGGCATTTTCCACAAGAAGGAAACACACTAAAAACAAAGAGGGGAGCAGTCCAGCTTCAAATGACACTAATAATGATGAATGACTTGGAAGACCATACTTAATGTCATTTATGTTTGTTTAAAAGAAAAGGCACATGCCAAGACTCAGTCCTTTTTAAAGGAATCAGCTGTATGCGGAGACAGAAGGAAAAGACAGTGCAAGTGTATGCTGTAGCACTGCATTGAAATGATACCGTACTGAAATGATAGAAACTCTTGGCATATAGCAGTTGGAAAACCAAATGTAACATATTTCTGTATTTTAAGCAGCTCAGGCACAACAAGCGTCTAACCAGAATGCATGAGGAGTAAAAGTACTTCCATAAAGTGATAGCTTCAGTAAATTTAGTCATTACGGGTGGGAAACACTTTTTTTTTTTTTTTGACAATGAGATTCCTAACTGCCAAGAAGTTCATCAGGAAACTTGGTGAGATTCATTATTTATATTTCATAGTAACTCCACTTTATAGGAAAAATTCAAACAGCTGCCAACATTTTGTGGGGGGGGAAAAAGTACTTTTATAGTAACAACTACTGGGTGAATCTCAAAATTTGGAGACTTGTATTATTCTATGGAGTAAGCATCAGAAAGTGATACTTTGAAAGGATAAGAACTTAGGCAGACTGCTTTAATAATTGAAATGGAAATGGAAGATCATTCTTTAAGTGCTTGCTTTTCAGCAAGAAAATACTTACGATTTTTCTCTTGAAACAAAGAGGAGATCAACCACTGAAAAAAGTTTTTTTTAAAATCTTGCAAGAAAATTTGCACAGCCCCAGCTATTGAGTGGAGATACATGCCAGGAATTTCATAGGAAGTTACAAGATTGAAGGGGAAAGAAAGAACTACCAGCCACTTCATTTTCTTCACAGCTCACTGGGACAGGCAGTCTCAAAAATAGTTTTCTTTGCAATGCTGGTACAACCATTGAAAACAACCATGCAGAAGTTTTCTAAGGGAATCTTTTCTTCCTACTATTACTGGCTTACTTAGAAAACAACATACCAGAAATATCAAAGGAGAGCATTTTTCAAGATTAGTACTACAACCCTATTTTTCAAGCCCAGGAAGTTTATCTCATTCGTATGAGTTTCAAGTGGGCTTAACTGAATGAATTGCTGAACTTTTTGGTATGTTCCCAACATTTCAAACAAAGTCTTACTTCATTCAGTCATTTCATCTCTGGGCTTGCAACACTACAGATAACTATATGTCACCTGTACCTAACAAATCCATAGCCTGAAGTAAGTAAGAAGACAGACGGTTTCTATCACAACTAATATGTATTCTAGCAGTCAATCAATGTGTTACATATCAGTAAAGATACATAGGATAGTTTGTCAGTAAGATGACCTTTCTGTCACCTACTCATTGAGCTGCTGAATTTACCAGCCTGGAGGCTACGAACAGGAGACTGCAACAATTCTTTCATTGCATGAAGGTAGCCTAAGAGAAGAAGTTGCCTTTCATAAGCGAGGTGATAAAACACCATTGTAATAGAAGCATATGTGAACACATTTGCTTGCCGGTCTCATCAATTCAATGCTCAGCCTTTGGTTCTTTTTTGCTTTTCCTTGAGTTTATTTTTTGTGTTTTTTTTAATCTGCAACACTAATTTTAGACAGTAGTTGTAGCTCATCTGTAGGAAGCACTAATTAATTATAAAATTGAATCTTCTTAAATTTATCATGTTTTAATCAAAGAGTCGACACAATTAACAAAATCTACTCCCCTTCTTCATTTTCACTGGTTCCACAATAACCAGCATAATTTCTGAATAAGGAAAGATTTAAATTTTGCCCTTATTAAGCAGAAATTATTAGCACACCTGTGTGAGTTACAGGATTAAATTCCACAGAGCTTTCATGGTGCTCTAAAGGATAAAAAGACATTAGTAGAAATCAATGGATACTACAGCGCCAAATGATGCACTTTTAAAAAAGGTCATTTTATGGTAGGGAGTAAAACCTGGATTTCATCACTTAGTTATCCTCTGATATATGTCCTCCTTCTGGAGGAGCCAAGATACACAGGCCTCTTTATCAGAGGAAAACAAACAGAAACAAGCTCATAGCTCATAGCTGTCACTGACAGTAAGAAACAGCACAGTCAAATGTTCAGATTTTGGTTCAAGTTCACTCCCTAAAGTCAAACAAAGTCAAAATGTCCACTGTAACTATGGCCTTGGGTTTTGATCCACAGTAGTAAGGAAACTTTCCCCTTTGCTGGAAGCTACTTTATAAGGCATTATGTTTATCTGTAGCAAATGTATATGTTAGGAATATATAAATATATATAGATGTATATATATTTTTCAGTGGTTCCTTGTTGCTCACTGGTCATTGCTATAGGACAGCCTTCATCAGAAATCTGCATTTTTAAATATTGCATTACACCAATTTACCTTCTCTCGAATAAACACCATCTCTCAAATGTTCCCTGAATCCAGTATACAGTTCAAAACTGGACTGACCAGTGCATGTTTGATAATGTACAACTAAAATACCAACAAAGAGGCTTACAAGTTATCTTTTTTTGGTTTTCAGTGACAAAATAGTCATATCTGAAACAACACCACCAAACCTGTATTTCAGCTGGCTGCCTTCAGAAACTGCTATATTAATTGCACATAAGTAAATTAAGGCTTCTAATGTAAACATTAATAAAGTCTATACTGTATTGGTGCTGACAAAGTGCAGTAACAGAGCACAACATCTACCTTTCCAGATTGCCAGTATTAAAAAACTGATAACAATATGTTTCCCCGGTTGGTTGTTCTCTAGAGATAAAGTCAAGAAATTATTCCTGTAACACTGCAGAGGATAGAAAATGTTTCTGTTTAATGATAAATATCTATACATTCTTGTCTGAATAAAGTAAAACAAACCAAACCAGTGTACATACATGTACGACATCCATGAAAATGAAGGACAGTTGTGTACTTAAACAGAAGGACCACTGTCTAGATCACGTCGAGTTGCTGAGGATGTCAATAAAATTTCAGAGGCACTGCTAGGCTTTAAATCGGTGCGTAATTAGGAATCGCATTATTTAATGGAGGGCTGTCAAAACGGACATGCGTAGCAAGGTCCAGAGTCTTTGGCCTCTACTCCAAAGTGATGAAACACAACACAAAGCAGCCTTGTGTCAAATAAGTAAGCCCAAATATGCACTAAGTAGCTGAAAAGCAAGGCATAGTCATCAGGCAGAACACTGCATAAACCCAGATACAAAGTCTATTTCTTACAGCTATCTTACATAGACTACATTGGAAAAAGGGCAAGGCAGTAAACTCTTTTGCACCCAGTTTTATGACTACCAGGACTGTAAACTACTATAACACAGTAACTGAGCACAACATCCCCATACAAAACATTGCACTCCCATAGAAAACTGTTCAAAAGGATCGTATTGAGAAAAAGAATGGGCCAAAAGTAAAAGAAAAAAGCAGGCTGGCTTAACTGTTGAATGAAATTTAGCAGAGCTAAAAAACCCCCCAACCCACATCCTTTAGTTTACTATACCCTATTTGCTTAACTCTAGCTCTTACTTCATACTTACTTTATGAGTAAGTACACAAGTTTGTGCTAAATCAAGAAAACTGTGCATATAACAATCCAGACACATTTGCTGTGCCTTGCTAATCTCTGTTCCATGTTTCCTATTAAAGGGTCATGGGATTAAGGGCTTTCTTCTAAACTTTACTGGCTCCTTATTTTAGCATCTTGCCTTACTAGATTATACTTGTATAATGTTTCTACTTAGTCACTATGAGGCTATTAGATATGTGATGGCAAGAAATGGGAGTCATTCACCAACATTAAGAAATGCCACATCATTTGGATTTCCTTTTTGCCTAATTTTAGAACACGTTATGTGTTAAATCTATGCTTAATATACAGAATGTATTTCTTCAGTATTTATCTGCCACTGCACTACGTAAACCAGTTTTCATCCCCAGAACAATAAATAGCTCTTAATCCTGTCTTTTGTCTCTGCCTTAGGGAAGCCACACCTTTGCCTGAGCTTTCAAGATGGTTCAACAATATTCGAGCACAGTGAAAAAAAAAAAAAAAAGTCAGTCTCTAGCATATAGTCTCACTGATATTCCTTTCTTCAGTATTTACTCTATATTTTCCTGTCAGGGCCTTTGTTCATATATACTCTCTGTCTGTAGGCCTACATGCTCACTTGTAAACTGCACAGCTAAAACCAGTGTTGCACAAGGTCTGGGAGTGTTCTCTATTTTAGTGCATCTTATTAGTGCATTTTGTAGTAGCTAGGAAACCTTAGGCAATGAATTGTACCCATGCTGGATTCAATGCTGAATTCTGAATTTAAATGACCCAAACACTATAGGGTGTAGTTTCATATCTATGCTTCCTATGTGGGAATCAGAAAGAACATTCTATCTATAAATATCCAACAGAGAATTTTATTGAAATGATTATGATCCTTATTGGTACAAGCATTCCAGCCTTGTACTTCCTTGCCTTCATACTTCAGATCATGGATGTGATCAGTTAAGCACACAACATGGCAGAATACCATCCTAATGTAGTTATTCTTTTTTATATAGAGTCCACTAAATGCACACACCCTGGTGAAATCAGAGCTGACTGATATTAAATGAGTTTCTCAGGCAGTCTGGGATTACAGATCAGGAACCAGGACCTTCACTAAACTACCTGATTTGTCATAGACAGTATTGGATCTGTGAGAAAAATCCATTGCAAAGTATTCGATGCAAGAAAACGTAACCCAAGGAGTAAAAGGATTACACTGTAGCTGGTTCACTACTATCACGACCGTTGCTTCAGATGTCTTCATTTACACACTGACCTTCACCTTAAAATCAAATCAATTTCCTGAGTACTTAAAGGAACTTCATTAGTCCACTGTCTGCAGTACTATCCAATAATAATCTTTACATCTTCCCCACAAAAAAAAATTAAATATCACTTACTTATATAACCTGGTTTAAGCTTCCACTTATCCCACATGCTTTTGACCTAACCACTCCCATCTGTGCACAGGACAGTTACACAGGAGTAATTGTTTCTTTCTCCCTATATATAATTTTACATATACTTGTATATGTATACACACACACACAACACATACATACAGAGCATATTGGAGAAAGGTCAGTGGTATGCTGCAAGTTTGAGGCTCATCATCTATGGAACAATGAATGATAACAGGTAGGAAATAAAAACCTACAGTTTTGGGAGGGAAAATAATTGCCCAATGATCCTATTGTGTACAAGACTAGACACTTTCTTTTTTAATTGCATATTTCTGTTGCACCAACTGAGAATGTGAGTGATATCAATCAGCAAGATAATGGAGAAACTTTGAAGGTACTAACATGTTTTGCTCACCAAAGAAGAAGCATAACATATATAGGTAATGAGATACACGGTGGAACTGTTATTTGGCTTGCTGAACGCAGTGGCATCATCACTCTGCTGGATTCTATAGCTCCCACTTAGCCACTACTTCTCAAGGTTCTCAAATCAGAAATCAGCCTGGCAGAAGGTCTAAATCAGCACAACAAAACCATCCTAAATAGATGTGAAATAATATATAACACCCGAGATCCAACACTGAATCTGGACTGAATTTAACCACTTGGGAGGACTTACTGAAGGCAGTGTCATGCAAAGCCAAGCCCAATGATATTTTGCAAGATTGTACCTGTTGCCCTGAATTTGGTGTTAAACACACATCTCAGGAAATGCATCCATTGTTTGCTTGTTTTAATGCAATAAAGCACTGAAAATTGCAATCTTGGTCAAAAGAAAAAAATAATTCAAGCCTTCCATTTATATAAATTGGAAAATGATCTGAATTAAACAGACATGGTTTTCCTTTGTAGTTGCTAACATTCTACATGTCTGAAAACTTTGTGCTTGAAGTGGTTTATCACAAACAGACATTTCTGAAGGTCCCTCAAGGCAGACAAGTGCATTTCTAGAGAATTAGACATAGCTTTGTTTGAAAGCGCCCTAAATTTCTTTAATTTCAATGAGAGGAAAATTGTCAAGTAATATGTAACAGCAATTTTGCACTGATCATCTGTGATGGAGTCTGTCAGTAATATCCATTCTTAATTCAAAGTAAACTAATTTTATTTTCCTTTTTCTAAAACAGAATATGTGTCTCAATTTTACTGCTGACAGAGATTATAAAGTAACTAGGAAAGAAAACAGGTAGATCCTGTTTATCCATAGACAATCACATAGCCTTGCAAAATCATTTTGGTAAGTGTCTCCGTAAACAGCTGTCTCCAATATGAACACAAATTACAATCTCTAAGGTTACAGGTTAGAAGATTTCTTCACCTACAAGTCCGTCTCCTCTGACCTGGTTCTTCACTTTTTCTGGCAGAGTGCAAGTGCTACTTTTAAATCCTTTGTTTAATTACTTAATTACCATTGCAAAGAAACAGATTTAAAGTTTTTAAACCTTTTACATAGATGCTTGGAGGCAGCTCCCGGTGAAATTTCTGCTCTCACACCAGTATATAATGGAGTAGCTGTACTGACATCAGTGAAGGTACTCTAGAAATTCATCATTGTAACATAGGTCAGATGGTGGTCCCTGGGCTCTGTAAGATGTTGACCTATTCAGAGAAAGGTCAGTTTGCTGTAGAAGACAGTTTGTAAGCAGAAAAGAACCTAACATACACTGATGCTAAATGCTTTTGATCCAACCAGGAATATTTTGCACACACATGAACTAACAGAAACACAGGTATCCTGAAGTACGTGAAAGCTGATCTTGTGTGAGATTCTGCAACCTCAGACACATGTCATTAAAAGAATTTAATTAAGTCTCCTCTTCATGACACTTGAGCAAAAACTTTATCAGTCTTCTAAAGCAGAAATTTCCACTCCCTAACAAGTGTATGTTATTACATACTTACCTCAGTCAGTGGTTTACAGAGTTTCAGTGAATTTTGCAAGCATGTAAATGGGCTCTTAAGATACAGACCTTGATTCTAAAAAAAACCCCTGCAACACCCAAATGGAAAAGAACTGTGATGAGAAACAAGGAAACCTACAATGCTTATTCACATCTCTACACAAACCCTATCCACAAAGAATTGTTCAAGGTCCTGAGCCCCGTTGTTCTCCTCAGCCTTTCATCAATTTCATATGCAAAATGAGTCTCTGTGATTCCTTCTGCTTCAGATAAACCATTGTGAAATTTGGATATTTATGTCATATTTTTGTGAAGCTGAAATGAACAAGCTGACAGCATAACTCACACTATATTGATTCAATGCCAGTGCTAGTTAATGGAGAAGCCGATTCTCACTGAATGTATGACCCACTGATATCCCAAGGCAGTTTTTGTTTCAAATAACTCCAGACACACTGAATTATTTAGAGCAGAAAAACGTTACAGATGCTTGGTACATCTGCAATACCTATACCTATGTATATAGGTATAAATATCTATCATCGCCTTTGTAAACATACATATGCACTGAAATTTGGCTGAATGCACCACCACCACCACATTGCTTTGATAAATTTATAAATTGAAGCTAGAAATAACTATGTACGAATGCAGAAATATTGAGATACTGTAGGTATTTAGCAATGTGCAATCTTGCACATTAATTTAAGGAAGATACAGATCTGTAAGCACATCATAAATTTCTGCTGTGCAAGGTCCATTTGATTTCACACAATATAGATTAGAACTCAGAAGCTTGTCACAGAACGTCACTGTTAAAATACACAGTAACCATATGTCCTTCAGTCTCTCAGAAAACATTACTTGCAGATTCATTGGGCCAAATCATTTCAACTGTAATTTGATTAACTATAATGGAGTTACACTAGTGACAAATTTGGTTATTGTTAGTCTATTGCCCTAAGGCTGCAATTTACTGACCCTTTTTATGTCATTAACCACTACTTTCGAAGGAGTATACTGTGGTATAGAGTATTTGTCTGTGGATAAGGCGTCTAATTTTTTTCTGTAAAGTATGAAATCTAAGTCTTCCTTAGATATTCAAATTAAGTTTTAAAAGCATTGGCCATGACATTTTCTATAAATATTTTCCAACTGCCCCATGGATATTGGCACGTATGTGTTCCAACATTAAGAAATGATAAGAAACTTAAGAACAGATATACTGCGAGAAGATACCTTCTTAAATTCTTTATTCAATCAGGTGTGAAACAGTATAATATCTTAAAAGGACACATTTGGTAGCATGAAAGACAAGTGCAGTGAGGCTTGAGCTTGCTAAATTCATTGCATTCTTCAACCTTAGAGCTGCAAATAGATTATTTTTTAACCTATTAAGAGGATGGCAGGTATTCTGCAAGCAACTGGCATTACGAAGCAATTTAAATCATCTCTATTTGTTAGCTAGTTTAGTGACTGCTAAACTGTATGGGTTAACTTTCTTATAGGCTTTTTGCTTTTTTTATTTCACTCAGTAACTTCTAGGATAACAGCTTGCATTTCCAAGCCTGACACAGACAATGCATCCACTGCTCTAAATGGATTTGAAGGCACAGCTTTAGGAAAGCTGGAAGCTTGACTTTTGAAGCAGAGTTTGCAGGGTAGGTTAAAATGTGTCTGTGGTAAAATACAGACATAGCTGTTGCTTTGTGAACTGCAGACCTGCCAAACTACTCTGAAATTATTTGCTTAGTCTCTGGGAAATTACTGCAGTTATCTAACCAAGTCTATCCCAGACTATTATGACAACAAAATATCTTTTGCCTATCTCGTGTGTTTTCCTGATCTCTTGAAACAAGGAGGGCTAGAGGCGTTATTCAGCCTCACAGATTTTTATTAATTACTTTTATGAAATGGATTTCATTTATTTTGAAAACTGTATAAACTTGTTCATCATTTCAATCTGGCAACACCTTACTATTAAAAAGTTACTGAAATTTGCTGAAGTCCTAAACTTTGCCTGCATTTTTAATTGATGTATATCACTTATCTTCCTTTGAAACTTGCACTTAGTACACAGACAGATGGATGCACTGAAGCATGATATTAATCAAAAAGAAATTTAAAAATATGCCGTAGCATACGGGCATCTTAGGCTGTCCACATACTTGAGTGCGCATTTCCAATCTGGGCAGAGAGTTAGGAATCCCCTTGGTTTTGCATAGAAAACTACACACATTTTCATGCAGATAGAACACTTTATATGATAGTTATCAACAAGGAAGCATCCTTCATCTAGTCTACTAATGTGGCTTGTTCTGATGTTGCAGCTTCTGATGCCCAAAAGGCTGTTGCCTCCATATGCTCACTTGTAACTGCCATGACAAAATCCCTGCTATGAAGAGATAGAAAGGGATCACAATCTCAAGCTTCACATGTGAAGAGGAACAAAGTTGTCACTGCATAAAGGATGGAAACACTGGTTCAGAAGGTCACTTTGAACCATCTTTGGCTCTGGTAAATACAATGGAAATTCTAAAAATGCAAATAATACATATACTGGGACATGTTCAGTGGCATGCTATTCTATACATAACATTTTCCAAAAATACTAGGAAATCCTTTGCATTGCTTAGACTGTAATTCTCCTTGTAGTTTCTTTCTTCATTATATCAGAAAGAAAATACAAAGCATGTACTGAATGTATATGTATGTGCTTTAGGATTCACACATCTTTTATAACAATTTAATTGCACAGATTTCTATACATACACGTTTTTCTATACTTACAGTTAATACCAATGCAATCTACCTGAGCCAATCAATACAGTATAAAAATACAATTATTAACATAGCCTAGTTGTGAGCACAGTGCATTTTAAATGCTGCTGCCTCCTGCGTGGTTCTGTGACCCAGCTCATGCCTGACTATACCTTCGAGTGCTCCTTGGTTTGACAGTAGATGTAACCAATAACTTCGTGGTTGCTAGCACTAAAGGGATTTGTTATTGTGTGTGATTTTCACCTCATGGACCAGGTAAATAATTTAATTATGATCCCTCTGACTTTTTATGACATGAGAAGTTCAAGCAAGCTGTATTTTTAACAGGAATATTTTACTACAAAGGAAGTAAGGGACAGGTGGGTATGACACTGTCCTAACAATGAGACAAGCAGAATCAAGAGACATGCAGATTAACAGGAGGGCAAGACCGCTTCTTTCCTTGTGCAATGTCTTCAAGAGCTCCACCCCATCAGAAACAGATGAAAAAGAAATTATATTCCCTGTGAAATCAGATGTTCCTGATCAGTCAGATTTTTCTAGGTAAGAAGCAAAAAGTTCAGTTCTTTGCTTTACTGAGACCCATCTTATACAACTGCTCACTATGTCTGCTTTTGGTTTGAACCCATCGTTTCAAAGCATTTCTAAAGCTGTCGTCCTTTTCCCACAGATGTTTCAGGAAGTCCTTTTTCTGACGACCAAGAGGGTACGCACAGGCAAACAACTGCGTTTGGATGTATCTGTTTAAAACCATCTCTCTCTACCCTGGAACTGGTTAGCCCACCTCCCTGGGCATACTGAGAGAAGAGGTTCTGTGTTTTGAATGTTTGTGTAAGGAACAGGTTATGAAACTGAACTTACTCCAAAGTCTGTTCAAAACCACAAGATCATTTCCATTCACTCTACTGGGCTCCGGAACCAGGTCAGGGAGCAAAATGTCTGCAGCGTGGTCAGGGACTGACAGGAGGACAGAACAGTGCCAAACGTAATCATAAACCCCAACTGTTATGGATCACCTTTACTCCATGGCAAGGGCCCACATCCGCATTTTTGTAACCAGATGGTTGCCCAGAAGTGTATCACAGAAAGCTAAATCCTTTCTTATTATTGTTTGCTACACAGAGACAGAATAAAGATAATGGCCCTGGTAGTGCCACACTGAAAGCATCAGTATGAGTTCCTTCACACATTGTACTTTTAGGACTGTTTTCAAGTTCTTCTCAGACAAAAATGTCCTTAAAGTTTTATGTTTGAGCACGCTATTTGTGTTTCAGTCTATTATTATACATGGCCAAGGATTTTTAAATGTGTATTTCCCTGACAGTATGAATTGCAATAGATTTTAGCATTCACATCTTACAGTCTAGCTTCAAGCTTTTTTCACACTTGATTTGTATCATCTCATGTCTTAGTGGATAACAAAAAAGTGCTCGTATATGAGCTATGAATTTTATGCAGATTCTTTTTACACTGAACCCCATATTAAAAATCAAAATTACATATAAACAGTATTTACCGAGCAGTCAAATCAATGTCCAAATAATAACAAAAAAATTTATATTTTCAAGAATATAAGACAAATTAATATAAAGAGCATTATGAATCCTTTGAAGCACAACAAAAGGAGCCATGGTTAAAATTTTAACAAGATAGAATCATTAGCTAAACAAATTCTGACAGCCTAGCTTTGCACTTCCAGTCACACATGCTCAGAACAAAGGCTTGATATGCGAGGCAACTTTAATAGGTCCCTCTGCATATGACTAATTTTTCCTCAAACAGTCATTTTTTATTTCATATTTTACTCTGGATCCTGAAATGACACATTTTATTAATCTGTGTCACTCATACGGATTGTTAAAAGAACAGAGTAGCATTGAAGGAAGTGCATCTCATCATTACCATACGTATGTGGGATGACAAAGGAACGTGTTAAAATTTGGAAGAGTAACAATTATTAAAAGTAGAACAGGCAAGAATAGAATATAACCTGTTTTCCTCTAAACTACATTCCAAACTGCACATAGTCAGACAAATGGCAATGGCAAGAATTTGTCCAGAAGAGTCCTATTTTGCATTTGCACCCTCAGTAAACAATAAAATGGGGACACACGCACTAACATTTGCACCAGATATTGTATAGCTAAGTTGATCTCACTGAAAAACCAAAGATGATAAAACTGGGCATTTGCCTTTATTCCTTTTAGATATCCCTCCCTGTTTGTGTGAAAAAGTACCATCATGTTGAAAACATTTTCATGTATTCAGTAGAATTAGGCAAAAGCAGAAACAATACATTTTGAATAAACTGACTCTCCCCTTGGGGAATACTGAGGCAACCTGTAAGACTCAAAATACCAATGCAGATTTTGACATAAATGCACTGTATCTCAATGAAAGTATAGTATGCACCTGGGACAAAAAGGGGGTTGAGAAAGGTGCTAAGGCTTATCTGAGCACAAAAGTCTGTTCTAAAGTTAATACACAGAATAAAATTCTTGTAATGGTGCATTTTAATGGCATATCCTTTCTCTTAATAACAAAGCATTATTATAAATAAATTCTATTAACAAACAAGGAAGGAGTGGAAAGAAGAAGCAGTAGAAAAGATATAGAAATGTGAAGAATAAAATATACAAAATCTTAATATAAATTTGTCTAGAAGATAATATTTCCAATACTGAAACATTTGCCTGCGCAACAGGCAGCGCAAACTCAGTTACATAGACTATCCCAAGGAGGAAATAAACCCAAACAAACTACTGAAGTAATTATCTCAGCTCAGTTGTTTACCAACCTGCTCCAATCAAAACAAAATATCATCACAAAAACAAAATAGCCACACTGCACTGGCAAAACCAATGGGTAGGGGGGGGAGGTTATCCGAGGTAATAGCTACTTAACTGTTTACATCCACTAGATGTAAATATATATACGTTTTCATTTGATACTGCAAAAGAGCTTATCAGGTAATGATCTCAGCTAACAACCCACATTTATACTGCAGCTTTCCTGTCTGTGCTTTGCAGAATTACTTATTCCTAATTCCCAGCTTTACTTCCTGCATTTAAACTTAAATCTGAGGAGTAGCTGGATTGAATAAGACAGAAATCCTCTTCGTCTCACCTAGTGCAAAGTTGCAGATTAGCACTGAAAATGCAACTGACAACTTTCCTTTTAATTGATTTAAATTAGGAGTCTCTCCAACTTTCAAATGGTTTCCTAATGAAGTAGCATACAAATGATGGCCCTGAAAGTAAAATTTTGAAAGCTGAATGTTTCAAAACAGCAATGTAGCAGAAAATTACATAATTTTAAGATACTGAAATAATGATGGGATGAAAATCCATACAGGTCAAAGACATACTTGTAATGAAAACTAAGCCTAACTTGTGCTGCATGATAACATATGGTTGTCTTTTATATTGCTGTCACTTCCTATGATGCTTTCATTAAGCTCATGTTCTAAGTGTCTGCAGTCAAGATAAGCTGTAGGACTTTGAGTTTCTCCAGATACTCTATTATCCAGACACCCCATAATATTGCAGTATCCTTATTCCCTACTCTTCTTCCTCTGCCACTCCTCCAAACCCCACTTACTCTGTCCAGTCTGTGGTCGAGAAAGGTTTACACAGTTACCCATGGACTACCATAGAACCAGTCAAAACTTGGACCACCTGTTCTTTTTTTCTTCCGACTAGAGAAGCTGATCTAAAAGCCACTGAAAGAATCCAGAGGAGGCCATCCTACCTTTAAGAAAGGTGACATCAGGCAGTGTAGCTTTCGTGCCTAACACACAATCACAAATCTTATTAGAATTATTCACACCTGCATCTTTATAATATATAGACTTGTACTATTGGATAGCAAAGACTTTGCTACATATTGCAACAGTTGGTATATAACATAAAATGGCATTTGACCCTAACTCTGTTATATCTGCTCCCCAGACTACTTGTTTGGGCATCTGCCTAAGGAGAAAACACAACAGATGGGTATAGACAGAGATGGAGATCTACAAAAAAATAAGCAGACAATGTTTGTCCTGGTATCACTACACCATGATTAAACAATGAGGCTTAAAAGATGAAAACATAATTTCAATAGCATGCGTATTTTGCTGGCCATCACATCAGACAAAGAAGTGCTATATAAATGTCAGTGTAATATATTAGGATCTGAAAACATGTTCTCACCTTTCTCTGAAGAAGACAGAGAGGAAAAAACACAGGAGACTTTTAAGTCAAGCTAGCACTTAATTTTTTTTTTTTTTCTGCCAAAAAACCTAATTGCAGAAGTTGAAATGCATTCAATACAAAGTAATCGTATCCACCTAGGTTTGGTGGGGTGGAGGAAGAGAGCAGAGCCTGAAGTTAAATTAAAGGTTATGCAAAACAAGCAAAATTACAATTCCTAGCCTTGACTGAATATGTGCAGAGCAATTTGGCAATTATTCAGCTACATCTGCATTCGTGTCACACTCCAGAATACCCTAGTGTTTACCTGCAAAAGGTTCTGATTAGTGACGTATTGTTTCAAACCTCCTTGTAAGGAGTCTTCTGAGGAAAGCTGTGTTTTTCCCCCAGAGACAGATGGTTAGATAGACAGGAATTTAAAAAAATGTCTTTCTTATCTTTCTCTGGTTCTCCACATGGCAAGCAAGACTTCCTAGAGAGGAGGAGCAAAGAAAATCATTAAACACTCCCGAACGAATATAGTGATTTCTGTCCCCACAGACTGGATGATAAAAGCAAAGAGGAAAAGTTGTCCCTAAATTTTAAAACACTTTTACTGACAAAATTTGAACAAACAGTGCAATTATACTTAAGTGACCCTTACAAATGGCCCATTACCCCGTCAATCTGATCTGGGCAGAATGATTTCCCAGACCCAAATCTGGCAAACAATATAATCCTGAGATTGTGAGTAGAACATACAAACTGGGCCTCTCAGAAATGAGATACTATGACAAGTATAAAGGCTATTAAGTCGATCAACAGCAAATCCCTTGAAGCTTATGATTTCTAAACTAGGATTGGAAATGAACAAATATTCTAAGTTGAAGCTGTATTTGGATCTGGCAGACATTTAGTTCTGGCCCACTTCATGTTTATTCCTTTGGAAGGCCTGAAGATGGGAGAATTGCTTTTGAACCAGACTCTATTGCTTGCACAGCAATCTTCCATTTATTAAGAAATATAGATTTCTTTAAATTACATTTTCCTCAAAATGTTAGACTTTAATTTAAAGTTCAGTCTTCCTGCCCTCACCTTGGAGGCTCTACATAACTCTGCTCCTCCCTTCTGATTTGATTTAGTCTCTTCTCTCATCACTCCAAAAGCAATTTAACATAATCGAGTGTCCATCTCTCCCAAAGCCACTTCCACATTTTTGCCTTCCCCTTCTTCAAAAGAATACATTTCCTGAGCTAGTTTACTAGTATTATTGTCCCTTCCACATTCAACCTGAAGGCTCTGTATTTTGCATTCACTCTTCACAGTTACCGTACAATTTGTTTGGAATCCTCCATTTCATCTATTTATCTAATTTCTTTTAAATTTCATTAAGGTAGGTATTGTTTTCACTCATGGACAGTCAAGTTGCTTTGAACGCAGTAAAATTTCCTCAGGGAAGCAACTCCTATTTTCATTTAATTTTATATCTTATCTTTAAAAACAACAAGAAGATAGACTGAGGCTTAAGATAAATGATCGAGTCGCTCATATCTTATAAAAGCTAGTTTACCTAATACTAATAGTGAAGAGGTGTTGACAATTTAGGCAACAATTCATAAGAGTAAGAGTGGAATGAAATCACTAAGATTTATTCTAGTGCTGTTCTGTATCTGTATTTCTGGAAATTACAGGTAAGAAGTCTGTACTAGAGAAAAGGAAAATAGAACCTGAATGTGTTAGCACTTCCAGGACTAAAATATTGTTTGCAGATCTACTGTTATGTGAAAATAATGGTGTACTACTGTGATTGAAAGAGAGTCCCACAGATACTGCTAAACATATGTTGGCGTAACTTCCCTACCCAGGGCTTAGTGAGGAACCCCAATCTGCAATACTTTGTCTTCACAGGAGTACTCAAAACATCTCTACTTGGAGTTTCTTTAAGGAACTCCATAGTATAGATTCTGGATGTTTTAATCAAAACTGAATGTTCACTATTTTACTCTGAATGAACCCCTGATCCTCCACTGTTTGATGAAAAACCTTTTCAAGTTGTTGTACCAAATAACTGACAGTAATTACATTTACACCACTTTCTTTATCACATTTTCTCACTCTAGGGATCTGTGTGCCATGCAGCTTCACAAGGCAAACAGAAAAAATGCTCTGTAACCTCTTTGACAAAGAATATTTTTGGCAAACACACTGCACTAACATGAAGTGTCGGGATATCAAAGGCTCCCTGAGGAGTTCAGCAAACATATCTAAAGAAATCCAAAGGAGTGATTATGAGGCATTTTTTCAAGACTGCTAGACCCTTCTTTAAAAAACTGCAGTCTGAATAAAGAGTCAGTTGCTTATCCTGAATGACTTTTCTGATACAGTAGAAAAAAAAAGAGAATGAGGAATAAAACATGATGAAGTTAAAAATAATTGTGTCTAATCTGTGATAATATTTCCATGTGTAATTAGTATTTAAATATATAGTAGTTTGTTAAGATACTTAACTATTTCATATATACATTTAAGAAATATAAATGCTCCTTCATCACCCAGGCATATGTGTATGAAATGTGTACACATGAAATGTAAATTAAATGAGTACTTTGGTATTAAGGTTTCTTTACCAAGATAAAGCTGAATGTTTTTAAATTCGTATAATTATATGGAATTCCTAAACCATCGCTACTCTGAGTATCTCTAAGAGATATAGACGGCCTGTTCAAAAATTGTCTGATTCTCCCTTATGTTAAGTAGCACCTGAATTGGTTTTGCTTAAATAGTATTAATTAGCACAACATGGAGATACACCAAAAATCATTTTCATATTTATACTGAGTACTATCACCTCATACTTTTTTGACACTTTCTACTCTAAAACTGAAATTGAGTTACCACTACACATCAACAGGCTTTGTGCTGCGAATCTTGGCTACGTGCTAAATGGCAACTGCTCTATTCCAGTGGGCAGTTACTACACAAGAAAGCAAACAAAAGGCTACCGATCTTGGCCAATGTCCTGACTTCTCCTTCCACATTCAGCACATCCTCCCTTCTGCAAACATTTTCTTCTCAGAAACCCCTCCTCATTGCCAAAATCTAATAGTTTGCAAGTTTTGGTGGCCCCATTTTTACCTTCCATTCCCTATGATGGTTACTTCCCAGCTAATATGAGACTCTTCCCAAGATGCTTAACACCTTTTAAGATCTTAAAAAAAGTTTGGTGGATTGTTTCAAATTTATCTGAAGAATGCCAATTTTTAGAAAGGCTAATTTTAGGAAAGAGAGTCAATGAAAATTCACTCCCTAGAGAACTGAGAGTGTGTATCTACAATGAACATAACTTCAGGAAGCAAAATGGTATCATTCACTCTACTCTGATGCAGTTGTTAGAACTTTTCCTGGAATTTCACTTAGCGTTCTTGAACCTTCAGCCCATTGCATGGCTGGACAGGGCAAGCCAGTCATAGATACGTTTTAACCTTATGAGGACTGACTCTTTTTTCATATGAGCTGAGAAAGTAATTTTCTTCAGCTTTTCAGTAACCAAAACTGTATTAAAATAACTACAATATATAAAGTAAGCCTACCCACTTAGCAGGGACTGGAACAGTGCAAAAGATTCAGAAAAAGAAAATTATTAAACTAAGGAAAAAACCTCCCTTAAATTTGACCAATTACCAGTTGGTGATAGGAAAAAACCTCCCAGTACTTTAACTGTTAAAGAGCGAGCCAACTAAATATAGACAAAAAAGAGCTCATCACTATATTCAGGGAGGAAAAGAATTGCTACCATCTCATTTAGCAAGCACAAGGGCACATCCTCAGCTTTTTATAATTACACGTCACTCAGTGAGACTGTGCACATCCCAGCTTGTTCTTCTGTGACAGCAGTAAACACGGTTTGATGAAAACTGCTAATTTAGAAATTAGGCACCAAAAATAGAATCTTAATCTGCCACTCCAGCAAGTATGACAACATAAGGGATAGATTAATCTGAACTTTCCTACAGCAGACAATCTGGTCTCAACAAGGGGTGTGCGACAGGCAGGTTATGGATGATGATCTTACTTCACCATGTAGTTCTAGGAATATCCTTCACTTTATTCTGTTTCAGCTAATTTAAGTAAAAGTAACAAAAAATTCCATTCAATCTGATGCACTTAACCTGAATATTTTTTCTCTTCTAGTGCAAGTCTGTTTGCTGTCTGTCTTGTAAGTCAGTGGTAGATACTTCCATCATTAGCGGTAGAAATGCAGCTTTGTATGGCACTTTGTACAAAAAGAAAAAAAAATAAACACTGTCCCTTCATCACTGAATATGTAATACTGAAAGAGATCTGTAATTTTGGATTTCTGCATTGCAATAATTTTGACAAGAGTGGGCTCCAACCCATGGACAGGGCCGTGCAAAGTCTTGCATTTCTGCTGCAGCAGAACCTTGTTGCAGTAATTCCAGACAATAAATTGAGGGAATACTGAGCATCCCTAAAGCGTATGCATTCTTTTACTTAAACATATACTTGTTTGGTGAGGTGATGCTGTATTTTAGTGTCGATGAATGCTTACTCCAAGAAAAAAATAAGCACCCATCCTCTTTTGGGAAAACTGAGAACACCCTCCTATAGTAAGCAATCACTAATGTATAAACTATATTAATTTGATTATTAAATTAATATTAAACTAATTAATGTTGAAGGCACTGGTCAATAAAAGTAAGCAGTTCCTTTGCAGTTCTTAACATAACAGTGTATATAGTCCATATATAAAACAACAAGTGTGTGTATATGTGTGCGTATAAATGTTATATAAAAAAAGTTTTTTAGATATATATTAAATATTTATATATATAAAACAGTGAAGGGTA
Source organism: Haliaeetus albicilla (assembly GCF_947461875.1). Lineage (NCBI taxonomy): Eukaryota > Metazoa > Chordata > Aves > Accipitriformes > Accipitridae > Haliaeetus > Haliaeetus albicilla. Next base: position 8,267,469 of record NC_091492.1, read on the forward strand.
TTTCAAAGTGATGACTGTATTATATTGCTTCCTGGGTTTCTGAGGAAGCATGAAGAAGCAGTCTTCTTCCTCACCTGGGGATGAATAATTCTCCTCTTATTCATCTGCGGTTTCATATTGTTTCTCCTCTATAGCACGAAAAACTTGCACAGAAATCATTCTTTGTGATAACTGAGAGATACAGATTCCTGAGACACATGGAAAATTGATTCACAAGAAGATACATTCATACAACACAAGCGACAATATCTCGTTTCTGTACACCGTGAGCCACAAACCATGACTACCACAGACATCCGAAACAGGGATGGAACCCCATCCACTTCTATCCCTCTAGCGTAGCCACACAGGCTTATAAATGTTAGAACAGAGTTAATTGCAACCCAACACTATACATAGTGTTTTTCTTCCAATCTCTCTGCAAGTTTAGCTTAAATTCAATATGTTTCTACTGTAGGCTATGTTTACTGAAATAAAGCTACATTCAACTATGGGCAACCTGTCTTTGAACATATGCTGTAGGCAGCAATCTAGCAGAGAAATGGGCAACAAGCTGTGAGACTAAACTTTTATCATCATCTCTATAAATCAAGATGAAAGCTATAGACTTCCTCCTGTGGACCTCATACAGCCTTGAGAAAAAGTGAAAATATTTAGATTGAAAGAACAAAATAATATAAAGAGAAAAAGAAGAACGCAAAATGAAAATTAGTTGAAGTATTTGTCCAGTACTAAGTGCAGGTCCAGTTCCCAAGAATGCATATTTTTATTTATTTTTTAAAGATACACTTGACATCAATGACTAATTAGTAAGATTAATGATGGCTGTCCCATCCAGAAGTGTTCGTTCTTCAGTTCCGTTCATGTTGCTAGCCCAGACTACAACTAAGAATGAATTCCCACTAAACCAACTGTACGGCAAGTTGTAACGGCACAGCTTTAGTGCAGCAAGTAAGAGAGACCACTTGGTAATTCTCATCTGTCAGCTAATTAAGCAATTTATAGCATGTCATATAGGCAGGTAATATCACCTGAAGTCCCTGAAATATGAAATCCATACAGATTCCATTAAATTTCTGACCTATATAAAATTACTGTAGAGAATGAGTTTTGCACTGATGTTTTTATAATAGTAATGAATTACAAAAACACTGTTCTTTGTGCTTTCTTTGGAAGATCTCAAAATTCATTAGTATATGGTTAAAAAAGACTTTGCAATTCTATTGTGATCGTGCTGGTATTCTGTAGTGGAAGTATTAAGGCACAAAGATGTTTAGCAACTCACCCAAAGTCAGAATTATCCTGAAGTAGAAGCCACACTTAGTGAACTGTATCTGTATGAAACACTTCACCCCTTGCTTTCCATAGAGAAAGAAAACTGAATTAACAGCTACTACCCTTCAGCTGTCGCCTGCCTTTGTGCCATAGGTTGCCACCCCTGCAACACAGTCAACAGAAAACAGCATTGCCTTTGACTTAACTCAGTTTACAATCAGACAGATTAGTTTAACCACCCAATAAAAAGGAACTGGAGTAATGGGGGTCTGCCCTGTTCTTCTGACCCTTTCATACAGATAGGAATCTCTTGCAGAAATATAATGAGAGATAGCCAGCGGCTGTTAACAACTTAAACACCTGTTTCCTTAGTGAATGCAAGTTAAACTGTACTATAGGCTGCAGAATGTTAAGAATATACTCCCTTCTTTTATATTTACACTATTGTGATACAAAAAACATCTCAGTCATATAAGAATTTAGTGTACTTTTCTGCACTCATTCTTTTCCACTTTTCCTCCCTCATTCTAGAAACTACTCATTTTTGCATCTACATTAAAGGATAGCCACCCCTTTTCCAGGTTATTATATTTATCAGGAATACAGTGCACTGTAGCTAAACGTGGTGATTGTGTCTGATTCAGGAGAAAGAACGTGGCACAAATAAGGTTGTGTAATTATCTTTTAGGAACCGCTTTCTGAGATTGCTCTTGCATTGCTTCTCTGCAGTTCGTTCGGCTGGAATCGAGCTCTGCACATGGGCACTGACAGTTCACTTCTGCCTTCCTACACTTGATACATACTTAGCTGTGCCAGTGAGACACACAAATAGGAGGCAGAGACACAAAGATTTTGACAAACCTGGGACTCTTCCTTTATTCTCCTTAGCATTCTCTAAATACATCAGTGCCCATGTCGCTACACAATGGACTGTGTCTGGATACTTTTACCAATTTGTATAAATATTTGGCCTACTGTTTAAGCTATACCTTCCTGTGTTAGCATCACTTTTTGTTATCAGAGGGATAAAAGAAATAACCTTACACTGAGCACTAGCATCAAATGTAGAAGCTGCAAGTAAAGATATGGGCTACACTTTTCCAAAAAAAAAAAAAAGAAAAAAAAAAGAATCATACTTAGGACAGAGACGTCCTCTGAAATCTGAAGAGCAAAGCTCACCTCTAATACACTGTTCTTACCCTGTATGCAAAAGTCCCATTGATCTCACTGGGTGATCCACTAAAAGTGAGAGCTGCTTATTAGAGTTGAGCTTCGATGTTCAGATCTAAGAGGGAAATTTTGTCCTTCAGACAGAACTATGATCGAGACATAAATTTAGGCAAAAAGGAAATAAGAACATGTGGACAACTACCGTATTAGCAGAAGCAAAGTGGGTAGCAAGATAGCCAGCGTGAGTGCCTTGAAATGACCTTTCCATCGCTGCGTAGAAATGTAATGCAAGGGAAAAAGGTATTCCTTTTGTACAAAAGGCATATACCAAATTATGAAGTTCATTACAACAAGCAGTAGAAAGAGAAATTACTAAAATAGTTTTGCCCTTATTTTTTATCTACTAATTGTCACATCCTCTTTTACTATCTCTGTAGTATTCTACATGTTCCAGCCTTTTGTTTAATCCTCTGTCTTGCAAATAATGAACCACAAAAAATCAACAGTAACCTCCATACTTATTGCATTGTCTTGTAATGGTATCAAATAAAAAAGAGTTGTAGTATCTTTCCGACTTAGATTGCTGTTAACAGGGCTCTGATAAAACATACATTTCATAGACCTCCCATATATTTCTTTGTTCTTTGAGTTTGAGCTTCCCTATTCAAAGCTTTTTATCATAACCATTTCAGACCAATAGTAATATGCTGAAGCTAATTACAAAGTATCTTAATTTTAATCTTTCTGCCTTTTAGGAGCATTGTGCAAGATTTTTTATCTCCTGATTTGACATGGGAAATGACCAGTACATGCCAAAGCTATTCATTTTATACAAAAAGGCAAATTTTCTTTATTTCATTTCAGGACAAGACATTTTCAAATGAAAATTAATATGCACGCATGTTATAGCTTCTCTTAAACAAATCTGTGCAAGATGCTATTTAGGATATGCCTTTTTCATAACCACAAATTCTTCTAACATCAGATAAAACAGGTTCATTGTCATATTCCCATTTTATCTTCTAACTTTTGCCTAGTGGGAAAGCATAAAGGAGACAGGTGACCCCCTGTTTGGGGATTTGGATCAATGCTTCCTAGTTCCCTAAGACAAAGCCTACTGAAGAAGTACCATTCTTGTTTCTGTTTCTGTTAGACTTAAATATTTGACATCACATTTAGAACTACAGAAGGTCAACTTATCTATAAAAAATTCTAGAAAAAAGGAAGCATTTCCAAAATGCACTCTCTATATTTTATTTTTAATTTAAAAAACTCTGTATTGAAATAAAATACTTAATGTCTTTCTAATTCTAATGTGTCAGCACATTTGCTGAGGCCAAGAGTGCAGAGATTCCAGGTGATAGGCATTTGCGGGAACAAGGATATCTGGAACCAGAATATTTAACACTAAAAAAGCATTAACAGACACAGAATTTCAAACTTACATCTTCAAATAATCAGACTCTAAATATTGGAAATTCAGTGACAGGATGCTCTATTTGATGGCCCCTGTGTTATCCCACACCATGATGTTTCTGTTACGTGGTGACCATGACCATTGTAACAATTTAACAAGTTTTGAGATCAAGTGCCAGCGCCTGGGAGTGTTCCACAACACTCTTCGATTTATTACTACAGATACAGTCTCTACCTTACATCAGAGAAGGACTTTTGAGAAAACGTCATGGGAAATCAAAGGACATCAAGAATCAGTGCAGCAGTGAGGTCACAAAGCTCTGGACGAGGTTCTGCTGTTCTTCCTTTCATCACCATAAAACTGATATCCTTGGCAAGTACAGCTCTATCTTAATCTTCGCCAGGTGATGTTTAAAAAAAAAAAAAGATAGACCTTAGCTCCTACTGATGTTTCCCAGCTGTCACGCAGCTGGAAAAATCCTGCCTTCTCAAAATAAATTCAGTAAAGCACTGGTTTTGGTGGCCTTGATAAAATGCACGTGGTAGCTCTGCTTCTGTTTAGGCCCCAGCCACTGAGAGTTGGAAATGCAGGACTCCCTGATAGCCTTGTGGTTACAGAATGGCTCAAGATCTATTACTTCAGTGGAGAAAAGAATCTGAGGAAAGGAACAAATTGTGACCATGGACTAAATGGATGATACTGTTTCAGGAGCAGGGGGGGTGAGGGCGTGTAACTGCAGAAAGTGCAATAATAGTGAAGATACATAGTGAAGTCCAAAGTTGTTTATTTACTTTGAATCACCCAGACTGAAGCAGTCCAAATCCTACAACAGATTTGAGAATCTCTGATTTTCAAAGCAAATCTCAGTAAATCTCTGATATATCACCATACATACAAACAGCAAATCTCTGTTATAGCTACATAGTAAAATGTAAATAGTAAATGACAGTAAAATGTCATCATGAATAATTTTTGTGAATAGAAGTATATTTAGCCTGTAGTTTTGGAAATTGTAAAACTTCAGCCCTTTGTGTTCTAAGGAACAGAAATAAAACCAGATTTAACTGCAGAAAAAGCAAAGATAACATCTGCTGTTAGATCCCCAACTTCTTGAAAGAAAGATGATACCTACATTAGAGGCAAAGAAATATTGACTATGCAGGTCTTGTAACTGCTACAAATGCACAAGAATCACATAGCACAATTACAGCAGCTGGAGAAAAAAACCACCTGTTCTTTTATTTAATAAAGAATGTATTATTTATTAAAATAAATAATTATTTTTATTACTTTAATAGATAACACATTATTTGTTATTTTCTTTCTTTCAAATTATTTTCTTACTAGATTTACAGCTTTACATTTCTCTAACATTTTGAAATGGATGATTCATGAAACAAGGAGTCCCAGATGGAGGAAAAGAAAGTAAAAGAACAGAAAACAGTTTCAGACAGAACAAGAGATACAAAACCTGAAGACAGTAGTGTTATTCACCTGAAACAAGCTCTTGTATCCACCACTCTGGTTTATGAATCTGGATACTAGATTGAACTCCTGGACTCCACATTCATCTGCTTTGGCCCTTACCAGGATATGTTAATATCTTGGTTGTGATTATATTAAAAGTGGAAGTTTGAGTACTTTCCAGCTTGGACAAGAAACACTCTTAAAGTTACATAGTGCATTTAACAAATCATATTACTTTGTTGAAATTATGTTACTCTGGTGGATAGTGATGAAAGCATAGTCCATAGTGACGTAGTTTCATCAACACCATAAACCATCTTTTTTTCTTTACCCTTTATCTCTATCATGAGCAGTTATGCACACGTGCACCATCCACTGATAAGTTATTGTCCCTACTCTAGTCCTGACTCTCTCACCCCACCTGAAATGCACATCATCACATATGCATTCTTTCACAAGAACTTCTACTATAAAAGACAGGGTTTTGGTTGCCACCACATTATAGTATAGCTATATATATACACACTATAGATACATTAAGCTATTAGATACCATGTTGTGCTTGGTCTGACTTTTTGTTCTGGCTTCTATCCCAGCTTTTTTGAATTGCAGTCAACGTGGCAGAAGAAGGGTATGGCTTATTCATGCCGTAACAACTTCACCAGAGACCTGCATCACCTGGGCCTTTGAGGGGGATGGTGTAGTGGAAGTAGGTATTAAAACCTGCTTCCAACAACTCTTCCTACTCACCACTGCTGCTGCACTCTCTTTTCTCATGGACTAAGTCCCTGGCAGCCTGTATGTTAGCATTGTGCTGCTGGGGAGATGTCAACCATGCTTTCAGGAACCTCTGGTGTGATCTGTCCTCTCCTGAGAACGTCTGAGTTCAATTCCCTGGCTGTGTTGATGGCATTTGAAACTTTACTTTGGCAGCCATTAAATAAGTAAGAAGCAGTTAGTATGTTTATAAAGTATATTCCTGGTATACACAAAATCACCAAGACAAAGGCAGCCTCTCCTCCTGAACAAGGTACTGCAAGAGACAAATCTCTTTAAAAATTAACCTCTTCTCTCCACACAAGCACACAGAAAACCCAGATCAACAAGAAATACTTTAAAATCAAATGTAGAGCCAACATGAATAATCCACTATGCACTGCAAAACCGAATGCAGGATAGCAAATAACAATAATCCTTTCAATTACTACAAAGAGGAAAAGTTTTTTTTTTAATAATAGAAAAATACATATGTTAACCACACTCCCTAGGCATGGTAAAGAAAACACTAGTAATGCAGAAAGGCTCCTCCTATTAGTAATATGATTAAAGAAGTATAGGTATAAAATGTCTTGAGGAGTAGATACATGACAAGGAGGCTACTAGAAAATAGGAGAGAATAGCATGATAAATAATACCCACAGTATATGTGACAATTTAAAGACAGCAGGCACTGTTGCTCTTCACACTCAACTTCTCGGAGCACAGGATATATTATGCTGCTGAAAGCCAGACATGTGCCTGCACTGTGGGTATACCCTGGGTTAATTCTTCTTTCAGACTGTTGGTGAAGAATAAGGGCCAAATTAATGGACACAACTATCATCCACCCTACCGGTTATCATACCAGGTTGCAGTTCTCCTCTTCCTCTTCTGCCCTGTATTTCAGGGGAATAAAGCAATACACTTAAGCATGCAAGCAATTTCGTTCACTCCGAGTAGACTGCTAAAATGTGCAAAAGAGCTTTCCAAGACAAACACATTCTTTCCCACAAACTACCAAATCATGGGCTGTGGTGAATAGTTTTGACTGAATTCTGTATTACTCTTCTCTTCATGCACAAATAGTTTTCCATGAAAACACACTATAGTTATTATATCTTATTTAAAAAAAAAAGCCAACTTATCTACAGGCGATCCTATGTGGGTTATTTTATTATATTCATATTTATGCATTTTAAAAATACATGCAGTGCTGTGCTGGTTTTGGCTGGGATAGAGTTAATTTTCTTCACAGTAGCTGGTATGGGGCTATGTTTTGGATTTGTGCTGAAAACAGTGTTGGTAATTTAGGGATGTTTTTGTTACCGCTGAGCAGTGCTTGCCCAGAGTCAAGGCCTTTGCTGTTTCTCAGCCCACCCCACCAGCGAGGAGGCTGGGGGGGCACAAGGAGTTGGGAGGGGACACAGCCGGGACAGCTGACCCCGACTGACCCAAGGGATATCCCAGACCATATGACGTCATGCTCAGCACATAAAGCTGGGGGAAGAAGGAGGAAAGGGGGACGTTGGGAGTGATGGCGTTTGTCTTCCCAAGTCACCGTTAGGCGTGATGGAGCCCTGCTGTCCTGGAGATGGCTGAACACTGCCTGCCCGTGGGAAGTGGGGAATGCATTCCTTGTTTTGCTTTTCTTCTCTGCGCAGCTTTTGCTTCACCTATTACCACCAGTTTTCTCACTTTTACTCTTCTGATTCTCCCCCCCATCCCATCGGTGGGGGGAGTGAGTGAGCAGCTGTGTGCTGCTTGGTTGCTGACTGGGGTTAAACCACAAAAAGTGCATAGGTCAGGCTCAGTGATGTCTTGGCTGCAGAGTAACAACAGCAGGACCCTCACTGGGACTCTAATTGCTAGCAGAACTCCTCAGCTTTCTTTCATATGTGTACTTTGTGTATATTTTCTTGGTTAAATGCTGTCTTGCCTTTTGATCCTGTTCCTGCTGATGTTGCTGAGTGATAATGATTTGCCCATCTGGCCTATTGACATATATATATAAAAATTAATAGTACAGTTAAAGCTAGTTGGGAGCTGTTATTTATTCTGACCTAAATTAATAGAACAACGGTGTCGTGGTTTAACCCCAGCCAGCAACTAAGCACCACGCAGCTGCTCACTCACTCCCCCCCATCCAGTGGGATGGGGGAGAAAATCAGGAAAAGAAGTAAAACTCCTGGGTTGAGATAAGAACTGTTTAATAGAACAGAAAAGAAGAAACTAATAATGATGATAACACTAATAAAATGACAACAGTAGTAATAAAAGGATTGAAATGTACAAATGATGCGCAGGGCAATTGCTCACCACCCACCAACCGACACCCAGCCAGTCCCCAAGCCGCGAATCCCTGCCCCCCACCCCCCAGTTCCTAAACTAGATGGGACGTCCCATGGTATGGAATACACTGTTGGCCAGTTTGGGTCAGGTGCCCTGGCTGGGCATGAGAAGCTGAAAAATCCTTGACTGTAGTCTAAACACTACTGAGCAACAACTGAAAACATCAGTGTTATCAACATTCTTCTCATACTGAACTCAAAACATAGCACTGTACCAGCTACTAGGAAGACAGTTAACTCTATCCCAGCTGAAACCAGGACAAACGGAAATTTCAATGCGACTAAAAGGCAAGAAATTTAAAGGCAGTTTAAAAAATTATCTACAATTAAGTTTTCAAGCTTCAAAATCTATTGAAACAAACAGACTGATAAGATTTAAAATAACAGCAGGCAGACAGCTCACCTCCCATAAGAGCTTTTCCAATTATACCCATTATGGTACTACTACAAACTTTTTATGTTGCAGCATGACTGCCTCTCCCCCTGTGTAAGGCAAATACTTGTATTTTGTGGAATTCGCCTTAGACCACTAATGAAACCAACAAAGAAAAACTACTGCATGGGCCATTATTCTTCTGCAATTAATTCTCTCTATTACCTCCTGTTCATACCTATACTAAATGCTGAATAGCTAAGTGGAAGTTAAATAAAACACTGGATTGGGGCCACTGTAAAAAATATAACAAGAGACAGTCTCTGAGACACACAAGTTAGACTTAAGGATAAGAAAAGATGAGTCAGGGAAAAGTAGCAGAAAGGTCACTTTCACATTTGATTATATATTTTATTATATTCTATATGTGTCTAGAAAGTTTTACCATCAAGATTCAATTCTGCCACTCCCAGCCGTACCCTCACACCAGCCCCCCAAGTTAAATAGAGGCTTAGGAAGGACTGACATTATATTAGAGGATATATTAAATCATCACATGACTTTTTATCTGCAAATCAACTACAATAAACTCAATAAATATAATTACAGGAAGTCCTGGAAATATCTAACTCTTCACAGCACAGTATTATTTTGCAATCAAAAAAGTCCTGATAAAATTGGGTTTGTGCAAGTATAATCTATACTGACAAAATTGTACAAATTGTACAAGCATAAAATCATTGCAAGAAATTAATGCTAACCTGGAGAATTTAATGTTGACAAAAGGAAGGAAGTCCTCATATAAGAAGAATTTTATGAACCCCAAGTAAGCAAGTAACAGATAACAATCTAGTTACTTCAGTTTCACGCTTTCAAAACTACTGGAAACTAGAAAGACTATGATTTTATTCCAAGACATCTTGATTTAAGCACAGATCAATGAAAACAGAGAAATTATTTAAAATGCACATAATCACTTTATTAAGTGAAATATTCAATTGGTTTAAAGTTTGATGGTATTATCTACCAAGATTGATATTATTACAACAGATTTTCCTTTCCAGTGAGACTGCAGACAGAAGAGTGATGCTGTAGAAGTATAGTATCACATTTAATCAAAGTTCTTAGAAACAAAAGTTCCATTATATTAGTGTTTGAACGGCTTTTCAATGAACCAATGGGCAGTGTGTCTTCATCTTTTATTTCTAATCAGCTAATAAATCTACAAGTTGCCAAAACCATGCCAACATGTTAGCATGCATTCTCATTCATCATAATTTGACTTCAGTAATTTGCAGTCCACTTTATGACTTCTGCACACAATGTCTAGAGGAAATAAAAGCACATTTTTACAATTACCTTTCTGTAATTGGCCCATCAAGCTGCCACCCTAGTATTTTGTTTATTGACTGAACACTGTAGTTTAGAGCCTTTTATAGAATAAATCACAGTGGGTGAGTAAGAAATGAAAGCACAGCAGCATGTTGGGACTTCCTAGGGGCAGAACTGGGGTAGGAGGGAGGGGAGGGGCATACCTCCCGAATTCTAGAACAAAAAAATACAGGAAAGAGCGCAAGCAGTTTAAATCTTAAAAAAAAAAAAAAAAGTGTTACTAGGCAAAGTAAAGAAAAGGTCAAGTTTAAGACTAATCGTTTGCCAGTACTTTAAAGACAAATAGAGAAGTAAAGTTAAAATCATGCCAGAAATAGAGAATGGGGAATAATAAATTGATGCACTGGGAAAAAAAAAAAAAGTTCTTAGGAACCTAGGAAAAGTTTATCAGTTCAAACCAAAGATTCCTTCAGCCTGATTCCTCCAACTGTTTTTGACAGCAAGCACTATCTAGAAGAATATAACAGAAAGACAAGCATATAATGATACCTCCTCAGAATGTTCCCCCCTCCCCTAATGTTCTATAGATCTAGTACTCTACAAGCCTGAGAGATTCCTCTGTATTTCAAAACCTTTCATAACAAGTGGCGTTCCCCAGGGCTCATTACTGGGGCCAGTTCTTTTAATATCTTTATCAATGATCTGGACAAGGTGATCGACCCTCAGTAAGTTTGCAGGCAACACCAAGTTGGGTAGGAGTGTTGACCTGTTTGAGGGTAGGAAGGCTCTACACAGGGATCTGGACAGGCTGGATTGATGGGCTTAGGCCAACTGTATGAGGTTCAAATACTCTAAATTGCCACAACAATCTGTTGAACATTTTTTCTGGCAGAGTTAAGCAGGGGCTTAATTACATGGTTTTGAAGATAAGGGTTTGTTTGTTTGGTGGGTGGGTTTGAGGTTCTTTTTGTTGTTGAGAGGTTTTTTGTAGTTTTTTGTTTGTTTGTTTGTTTGGTGGGGTTTTTGTTTGTTTGTTTTGTGGGCATTTTGGGGTTTTTTTTGGTTTTGTTTTTTTGTTTGTTTGTTTTTTTCCCCACCTACTGGTTTAATTTAGCTCTGTACCGGAAAAGACAGAAAATAAACATTCCAAATTCACCTTCTACATGCCACTCACAATTAAACAGATGTCTACCATATCCCCCTAAAGTAATCTCTTTTCCAGGCTGAAAAGCCCTACTCGATTTAATGTTCCACTTACAGAATCTGTCCCGTATTTGATTATCCCTGGTGTGCTTCTTGGGAAAACATAAATGCTTTTAACACACAGACATGTTACTGCATAAAATCCTTCGGCTAGTACTATATCTGTCAACTGAATATATCTTAAAATTAGACCTGAGGTATTTTAAGCCAAATGACTTGGATGTGGATAGCAGTGTAGTCACAACAGCCTAGATAGAACAAATGGAAATGCGGTCAGAGTAGCCTAGTTTGACTTCCTTCAAGTTTTTCAGAACACAATGGAGGCTCTCTAGTCCACCCTGAATGCCAAGCTACTGCTATTACAAACTGTGTAGTAGATAAATCCTACCAGCTAAGCACAGAAAAAATGACATATCAGAACTGTTAAGCTCCACAGCTGCAAGAATGGTGCTTTAAAAATGAAGTACATAAACTATACTGGAGAGGTGCTTGATAATGATCCCACGGTTATAGTCCAAAAGGCTGCCTGCTCAACAGAACCTTTCAGGGACTTGTGTAATGCTTTCTCTAGCTTTAGGGTCCCAGTTAGGCACAGGATTATAGCTGCTCAGGCCAAGACAATTCTGGCTATGTGGAGAAAGCAGAATGGCAGACACTTAAAAAACCTTTATGTTAAAATAAAGGCTGTCAGCAATAAACAACTTTTAAAGTAAAAACTAACCTTTAAATTGCAGTTTCAGATTTAAGCATCTGAACCCTGCTTGTGTCTTGTGAAAAGCCATATGCTCTGGGTTGTAATCATTGTTCAGCACTGCTCTATTGGTCTGACCCGATGGTTCAAACCATGTGAAGAAGATTAATCTATTTGGAAGGATGATTGATATCAGTCTTTTAAATAGACCCATCATCCGCATAGGAATTGAAATAAAAACAAATAAAAGCTGGATGGTGAGCTGCGTATTCAGCTACCCATACTTATTTTTCCTGAAAGGCCAGATAATTGAAAAGTGCAATTTACTTTGCTGGGAAAAAACAGAAGAAAGCAGAAGCTGTGATACAGACTACTTAATAGCATAGTCAAGACACGTAGTTATACTTTGCTTACCTCATCTGCATTGTTTTCATTTACTTAATTTCAATTAGATTGCAAATTATACAGGGATTAAGGTGTTTCTACTGTGTGACCTATTCAATTTTGCAGTCAATTGATTTCTACTTATTTAGTAAGTGTTTGGACATTAGCTGCCTTAGCAGCTAGATTTACACTTGAAGTCAGCTCTCCAACATGGCAAAATGCTCACAACTTGAATTCCTCATGAACACGATAGAGAAAATAGTAAATCGCAGGAAAGGAACTGGATGAAGATCACCTATAATAGGACTTAAGTCACCAATGGCATAATTAGAAAAAAGCAAACACTATAGTAGGACATGCTAGCAGAAGCAGCTTGTAAAACACTTGCCATCCTCCTTCCATGCAACCAAGGTCTTCAGCTGAAGATGTGGCTTCAGTTTCAGGACTTTTCTTCAAGAAATACTGATGGGAAAATACTAATGAGTTAGAGTTTCAAAGAGAATAATGGAAATTGTTAGCTACCCAAACAAAGAAAGGGAGGACAGAGGAAGAATTCAAGCTAGAGAAGGAAATGCTAGGGAGAGTGCAGATGGGATGGACATAGAATCATAGAATCATAGAAACTTTTAGGTTGGAAAAGACCTTCAAGATCATCAAGTCCAACCATCAACCATGCCCATGACATAACAACAGTCTTCAAAATATAGTATGCTGCTGCATACAAGAACAGTGATTATTTATGTCTCTGGTCGATACGACAGCAAGAGGATTAAGTTGCAGACATGAAGAAAAATGTTCAAACTACTGAAGTACTGAAGAAATTAACTGAAGTTTTTTAGTCTGTGTCAGCACAGATCTTTAGAAGTTAGACATGTAACTGTCAGAAGTGACAGTTCATCTGGATTTTCGCAAGGGACAGAAATGATGGCCTTTTGAGGTTCTTCCTGATCATATGAGAATCTACACAATATTAATCTTCTCTGTCATAATAATAAAATCGTGAAAACACTTAGGGCAATTTCTTAGGTGAAGGGATTTTAAAAAAGGGATCTAGAAAGATTCTAACATTTTAAAAACTATATTTAGTGAAAACAGACTCCCTGCTGGCAAGCCAGCCACCTTAATGTATTATCGGCACAGACGTTAATAGGATGACACTGAGACAGATGCAGTCATTAAGTGCTCACCTTCTCTTTGCATGTTATCACATTGGCAGGCCAAGTTTCTTCTGACTTTTCGCTACATCAAATATTAGAAGCTGATAATGGTATTAGGATAACTAATAAGGCAGTTAAGAGGGATTCTGGATATTCTGATGAAATCTTTAGCGTTTTCAGTGGTACACTGGCATTTAGTAAGTAACATGTATTTACATGTGTGTAAAGGGAGAAGGTGTTTCAAGTTCTGCTGTCAGGCTTAGTGCTGTGCTGAAGGAGTATAACTAAAGGAAGTACAGCTATACTGTTACTCAAGAGCAATTATACCTGAGTCTCACACAGAAAGCAAGATCAGCTTTTACTTAACTGCTTGCATGTTGTTTATAAGAATGACTGTGCTTGAACTCTAACATTCAAAGGGAAAGAAAACCTGACAGCCCATTCCCTCTTGTGCCTCTGCAATTGTAGTTTTCAATGTATTTCCTCCAGGAAGTTTGGTAACAGCAACTGCATTCCTTGTGTCCTCCCCTCAGGGCAGAGTGACCATGCAGAATGAGCATTTAGTACGGGACACACTGTCTACAGTTAAGTCCAGTAGAAGGAAGCACAGGGGAATACTACTGACACTAACGCAACCATTTAAAGTGCAATATAGGTAGAACTTGCCAGGTCTTCCCAAAAAGTGTATTACAGAGTTAATTTTTCCTTTTGTCCAAGTAGAATTTTTTCTATTTTATATGGAATTCAAACCTTCTTTTACCAAGTCCAACTGTCAAGCGTAGAACTATTATGTTACCCTTTGGTAAAAAAGCCTATCAGGAAGACGCTTGCTGGCAACTGCGAGAGCCATTTTTTAAGTTAACCTTTCTGCTTGCCGATCATGTTTTATGTTAGCTCAATTTGCATTGCTCTTGTTTAGCCTTGCTGTTTAGGGGGTTGTTCTAACTTGCTTTGTGGATTCAGTGCATGTGTTTGCCACAAAGTATTCCAAGAAAAATTGCTCCAGATTAGTATTCTGGGCCACAGCTTCAGTTGTATTTATTTTTTCGTTACTGGGTCTACAAAGCATAGAAATAGCAATCCTCCACCATTTCCATCATGTTTATTTTCTTGTCACTTGTGTTTGCTCTGGTTTAGTTTTTTTCCTTAGAAGCTTGTTTTATTTTTAAGAGCCAGAGCACAGTTACTTAAGAGAAAAGCAATCAAACAGGGGCACAGATACAGCTCTGTAGATTAACAGATAATGAGTAGTGTGTTTGTATAAAAGACATATATCTATGTGCCTCATCCTAAAACCCACTGATGTCAATAAGAATATATTCAGCTTGTAGATGGGAATTGGTATGCAACAGGAAAGGGATCTGAAAGAGAACAGATGATTCTACTATATTTGTTAAGTGTCTTAAAAGTGATCTAAAGGAATTATGAAAAATTTACTCATGAAATACCAGAATGTAGTAATACTACTGCTAAGTTAGTATTTATGAAGAAAAAAAAGCAGAATGATTTAACAGAAAGGTCTTTGAGAAGAGCATTGAAGGAAAAAAGCATAATTAAATCAACTAGCTACCATATAACAAGCAGCAGAGAAGAAAGAAAGGAAGGCAGTGAAGAACCTAAAGTAAAAATATTCAAGAAATGGTTGATACCCTTTTCTCCTTCAAGCCTTGTTCTATGATGTATATCCCCACCATCCTGCCAACTAGGAAATCACTCTCTAGATGCAAACCAGGAAGCGCAATGAGTCAAACAGAAACGGTCAGGAAGGAGAAAAAAACACTGAAAAATACAGTGGCTTTGCATAATGCATATACACAGTCAGTAATGAGGTCTACTGTTACCACATTGATTTCTAAACTAAAAGGTAAATATAAATCAATAAAAATCTAAAATATTTTCTTACTCAAAGACAAGTTATACATAAAAAGAATAAATATACTATTACTACTATTCTGACTTTGAGTAACCAGAAATAATAAAGGAACATCAATGATTTTTTCCCTGTTATAAACAGAACATGAAACATAGCAATAGATCCACAAAACAATAGATCTACTGGGCCTCTGCCCAGTAATGCCAGCAATACTTATTACTGCACAGTGATCTAGGCACTTTGGGTGGTAAGTGAGGCATATTATCCAGGCTGGATTGCCAAGCACTTCCCACATCCCTGTTACCTCTCCATACAACATACTCCTTCGCACCTATACAGGAGAAAAGGCACAGGGGTCATATGCCAAGACAAAACACACTTTTAGGCATTTATCTTTTAGCAGGCTATGCTCTCTAATTCTAAAGCCCTGAGACGGAAGCAAGTGCTTCAACCTATGAAAGCAAATGCAAAGATTCTCACAGTCATTGAAAGGCAAACATCTTGCTTAAATACTTTGCTCACCTACAGTCAGAAAATTCCGTGCAAGAAACCAACTGCAGTTTTGTGCCTTCTAATGTGCACTGGCTTTGTGCATTGAACAGACACTGTTCTTGTAGGAAGACTGATTGCCTCTCCAGTGCAACTGGAGGCTTAGCTGCAACATGAGAACACATGTTCAAGTCACCTCCAATCCTGTAAACTTAGATATGAGTAGCTAAGAATAGAACAGTGAAAGACTTCAGCAGAAGTATACAAGTTCCTCGCAGTGGTTCATGCAGCTTGTGTCAATATGCAGGTGTGGCACAACACCCATGCATAGGTCATTCGTTTGGAAATCAGAAGTATGACTGGAACAGGGACAGGCATATTAAATCTAGCTTTCATCTAGTGAGTGTATGTAGCAGCACCAGTGCCACTGGAGACACAGGCTTCAGCTAGAGCAGCTGTCTTTAGAAACCTACATGGCTCTGGACTTCGCTTGTATTAGTGGCTCAGACCATCTACATCAAAGCCGACACACATATGCCTGTACCTGCTGTGATCACGCTAGCACTGCAATGGAGACATTATTGCTTCACCTGCTGTTTGAAGACTGTTTTCCAGTGTGCACAGAACAGACAGACTGTTGCTAGTAGGCTCTTATTTCTTTGTTATCTAACATTTCAATAAAAATAAGTTTACTCGTTAAACACAAGTTTTCTGCACCCTAATAAAAACAGTGCAGCTTGCAAGGCAGGCAGGGTAATTCCTTACCATATGGCCCCACAACTGGAAGAAACACACCCCGATGAAAGCAAACAGTTAAATGGTGCATGAAGAATTCTAAGCACTTCAAAAGACATGAACATTGGCATCTGCATCAGATATTCACTGTATGCCATTCAGTCCTAAGCTTATCCTAGCACGATAGTCCCAGAAAGTAGTCAATATGTATCTTTTGGTTCAAATGACACAGGAATTTTACACAACATGAATTCTAAGAATGTCACACAATTTCCCAGTAGTTTTATCAGCTTTGTTCATGCTGTTATATATGTGTGCTTTTACTATTAATAATACCCTGCTTGTCATTATGTGTGATTTTGTTTGCAACATGTTTTCTTATAATCCAAGTAAAAAAATTGCAGTAAAAACTGACCTCTTTTCACATTCTACTCTCATTTCTTAATTTATATTAATGAAACTACAAATATAACTCATCTCACATAGCACCAATACTACTGGTAGCTAGCCTTCATTAAGAAAAAAAATAATTTCAAAATCAGAGGAATGTTTCAAAGAATAAAGGAGACTCTAGCTAATTAAAAAAACAACAACATTAATTATATGCAAAACAGATAACAAATAAGATGCTTAGAGCTGAAAATATATATCTAATATAAAACAACATATCTAATGCATGAAAAAAATCAACACGTCATCCTCTTTTGCCCATAAGAACGTTTCATAAATAAAGCTGGTTTGATAAATATTAATATTTAATTTTCTTTCACTTACTGAAATTTCAAAACCCACAAGATAACAATTTGTGTAAAGTGCATTTACTCCACAAGAAGATAATATTCCCTCATACAGAGAAATCTGAAAATTATATTGCATAATGCTTCTTTAAACAAAAACATAAATTTAAAGTACAGTAACTACTGATTTATTTCTGATTTTTATAGGGAAAGGATTAATAAATCTTCCAAAAACTTAAGACGCGTAAGCATGATTTCAAGTTAAAAAACAAATAAATAGTTTTAATAATGAATATATATTTCTATGCCTTTGGTAAGCAAAAGACTTTTCTTTCCATGTAGTAGCTCTATCACTTTTACCTGGAAAAGCCCTTGTTAAAAGGATAACTTTTTATCTGTGGATTCTGCCTCTCATTTTTTTTGAAAAATCAACTGAAAGGAACTCAGAATGATAGGCTTTAAGTGAAGCCACAGCAATTTGACTTGCATCACCAGATCATTGTTTTTCACGTGCCTAGTCCTCACACACTGCTGTTGAAAGGAAGCAGCAAAAAGCTGCTAATACTATTTTTCAAAGTAAAGATCTGTGTAAATGCCAATTGTTGACCCTTATGGCCTCCAACCCACCAACACATGTTTTTTCTCACAGCCATTATTTGATTTGTTGATGTCAACATGAGCCTCTCTGACAAGCCTACAAGTCAGCTTGCAGTTTTAAGCCACGTAAAGCTATCGTGTGCTTTAGGAGAGACTGCAGAATGCACAGATGGGCTTAAACTCTACAGCCAGGTAAATGATCTAGCACTTAACAGTTTTATTTTTCTTGTCTAACAAAAACAATCCCTCAGTAGTGTAGCATGAATAACCTTCCCTGGGATACTTTAAAAACATACTGTAATAAAGTATGCATCCTACTGCAAGGATTACAATGTCATCTATTCAATTTCTGCATGAACAGCCTAAACTGTAAGTTATTACAGTTTTGCTTGCAATTTACTATTTTCTTTAAACTATGGAAACTCATATGCTCCTGGGGTAGACACTGTAAAAGACTGCAGCGTAGAGGTCAACTAGGATAAAACCCTGCTGCAACTGCATTTTTAGCATTTCAGCATGTCCATCTTTGTGTACAGTCTAGTTCTTCAGAAGGCTGGAAGACACCTTTCCATCAATGAACTTTTTTTTTAAATATTCTAACTCATTTACATTTTAAAGTTTAAATGTATGCTTAATGTGTAATATTACACATTCACTATAAAAAGTGATCTTGAATGAAAAATACAGTGCTTCATTCAAACTCTTTCAAAATGGGGTGCTATAAAGTACTGGAATAGTTTTCTTCCTTTCTTCTGGAAGACATTCTTTAAAAAATTCTTGATCAGCACCCATTGTAATGTTCTCATTGTCATCTCCAGAAGGGAACTGAGAAGCCAAAGAGTTTGCAGAACTCCAAACAGAATTCTATGAGAAAACAAGGAATTGAGCCAACTGCTCTCAGCACAGTCTAATATATATTCACATAGATTTGTCCTCCTCTTGCTTCATTCTGCCTGCATCCTCTGTCAGTCCTATTCACTGAAAGTCCAAGAATTACATGCTTTCCTGCTGTGCAACCTTTTAAAGGTTCAATGCCTAATAGCAGTGGATTTTTTCTCTGTTTGTGTTCACAGTATTCCGTGATGTGCAAACATTCATGGAAGTGGGAAGAAGTGCTTGATGAATGCAATCTCTTACAGAATGTACAGACTGATGAAAATCAATCTCCAAATCATAATTTAACAATAACTGAAAATGTTCCAAATTAGAGAATATCAAACTACAGAGAATAATGTTCCCTATCGTTTTAGAATAAATATCTCCTTACTCCAGTTCTCTTTGGATATTCAATGCCTAATTTTAGAACAGGCCGGCAAAACTCCCTTTGCATGCAGGACTTCATCACCATGTGCACATAACTCAATGTTTAGGCTTATACACATTTGGACATCTACATCTGGATAGATGGACAGTAGTATTAGGCAATTCTATTGATCTGGCACACATATTACACGTGTCTAAACTGCATGTTTATTATGAAATGCACAATTTCATGTATCCCAAAGTATGTTTACATTATTTAACATTTGGTAACTTCTCATTCTCAAATTAAACTGCCAGGACACTGTCTCTGAAGACTGCACCTTCCATAATAAGGTCATGACAACACTCACAGTTCAGTGTCAATGTATTAAATAATGAAACTTCTTCTGACAAGAATACTTTGGGGAATGATCACATTATTTTTTCTATACTAGGATCTTCACAATTGGCAGGAGATCCACATATTCCCTCAAAGCCCTTACTGCATGTTGAGCACAAAGTAAGCATTAAAATTGTATTTCTAAGATAACTGGGATACAGCATTCAGATGCAGACTATCTATTATTCTTTGCTGTTCTAAGCCAATTGCTTTCTGAAGAACTCCAGGGTGAAAGGACCACTATGGCATAATGGCATTCATTTTATAGTGCTTTAAACAATTCAGCATGGACAATTTCTATGTTGTTGCATTTTTCAGCGATGATAAGAGACATTAATACAAAATTATTAAAGTCTAGATAAGTGTTTATTTCCTGGAAAGAGTGAATAATTTAAAGATATTACAACATTTAAAATAAATACAGCATTTGCTCTATTTAAATTTGGTTTTGAGGCTCAGTCACATTATCATGAAAGAGGTGAAACAGTCCTGAATTGACCAAGGGTCATTTGTAAATGGCTTCTCACAGATGATACAGTGAGATGACCACCAGCTGTGGCAGAGCTATATCTCTATTAAATGTGGGTGTGTGACCCACGTGTAAGTCAGACTTAGCTTTGCAGTGGTTTTCCCTAAGTTTTTCAGTAGCTCCATGGAAATTACCTGGTGAGAGGCCATGTTATTAACACTCAGGCAAGCATAAATGATCAATAAGGCTTGAGAAAAAAAACCCAGAGCGTGCCAAGGTGACGATATAGAAACTGTGAGACAAAACTCTAATTAGAAAGGTCTCTTTACAAGGAAGCATTTTAGCTATTTTCTCAAGCTAAATCACAAAGTTTGTCTGAATAAGGTCCATATATTAAGAAGAAAATGTTAAATCCAGAAGGCAAAATATGAATACAATTGCCTAAATAGGAACATGAAGTTTAGCTAGTCCAGAATTCATGTGAGAACTGATTTTTAGTTTCCCTTTACTATGAAAAGTGCTAAATTAGCCAAGAAGAAATAGTATGAAACAAAAGAATGCAGCAGTCCAGTGCCAGGTGATCTAATTCTAGACAGCCTCAAGCTCAACCCCCAAAAATCTCTTAAATGTCTATTCTTCATGGGGGCATAGTGGGAATCTTTCTAAACTATTTCAGAGAGTGTGCCCTGCCCCCAGCCAGTATACCCTCATGAAAAGGAGAAGCAAAGCAAAAGTAATTTTTGAAAAGTGTGCCCTGACTGAAAAGTGTGTGCTGGTGAAATGATGAATTTCAAGACTGCCTCAACCTTACTAAAGCAGCAGTTACTGTCAAGAAACAGTATGGACTCAGAAAACTGCAAATGACTTCTATAGTGGGGACTGCACCACAGACATCAGCAAGTACTTAATATAGAGTAGTTAAAGAAGGTATTATAGAGAAAGAGAGAAAACACTGTTTCAGGATTCTGTTTCTTTCTCAGTGCAACCTGACTCATGGCCCTTAGCAGAAGTAATTTGCACACTAATTTTGTAACCTTTGGGACAAAAGTAATTTTTTCATGTAGAGTTTCTAAAAACCTGTAAATGAACTATACACTTACCTGAGAGCTAATATCTGTCTATTATTTCAAATGAGAGGCCTTATCTAGACAAGCTCTTTCTTAAACATTCGCTAATCATAAGACTAAAGACTTCAGAACTAAAAGAACAACAAAGAAATCATTCTGTAAATGAAAGCTAGTCCAGCATGCCAACAAAGGAGAGGAGAAAGCAGAGATTTCTGAGCTGTTAAGTGTAGAAAATATCATGTTGCTGAAACTGCTGGTAACTCTCACATAAGGGTGTGCTTACGATGTGCTTGCCCAGGCGTATACCCTCTTGTCTAAATCTTCACAAACATTGAAGTAGCAAGCCAGGCACTAAGCACCACTCAAGAGGCAGGAAATCCAGAATCTACAGGAAGGTTTTGCTTGGCAGTGAGATTAAATTGTATGTTATGTCCAAGATGCTAGGAAGCATACAGACAAAGCAAAGATTAAAAAGCTTAAGAAGATGAAGTGTCACTTTGGTTTGAAAATGAAACAGTTGTTCTGTAAGAAAGAGACTAGACCCTTATCATGTTAAACTCAATCTTGTGAGTCTAGGCAGGTGGATGAATGGGAGAGGTGAATGAAGAGCTGCAGAAACACTGATGACAAAAGAAAATAAGATTTGGTTATACAAAGGAGAATTGATGAAGATATTCTTTAGAGAATTAAAAATCAAAAGGAAACCTACAATGGCAATAAAAAGGCATATGACTGAGGAAGTATATAAGGAATAGTGCAAGCAAATTTCAGTGCAATACTATGTACAACTAACAAAGAATAGGGAAGCCAAAAAGGAGAGCAAATATTGTACAGACTCACTCCCCATCCAAAAAGTAAAACAGAGAGAATTATAATTATTAGCCAGCCCAACTTCAATTGCTCGACAGAGTCTGGAGAAAAATGACTAAACAATCAATTAATAACCACCTACAGGATAATAAAGTGATGGAAATAGCCAACACAGATTTGTCAAGAGCAACCTGTGCCAAACCAACTAAATTTCCTTCCTTTACAGGTAACTGGTTTAATTGATAAGGTAGAAGCAGTAGATGTAATACAGCCTCAGTTTAATAAAGCTTTAAAGAGTGCTAGACATGGAACCTCCATAGGCAAGCTAGGGAAATATAACCTGGATGAAAAAAATCTTGAGGTAAATCCTTAATTAATTTAAAAGGTATGTTCAATGAACAATTATCAGTATTCTGATCTTGAACTGAAAAAAGGCATTAAGATAGAAATTCACAGGGGTCCACTCAGGCAATATCTAAATTATCCTCCAGTGAAGAGCATCAGGGGGAAAAGTGCAAAGGTGAAAGAAGGCAGGAGGACATGCAAGCACTCTGGATCTTTGTGATCCAAAATGATTTTTACAAACTGGAAACAAAGTCAATAAACACCGCTAGGATGACATTTGGTAAAGGCAGATTCAAAACATTGCATGTGGGAATAAGCCAGACAGCAAAACTGAGGAATGGAGTAGAGGTCTTAGAACATAAACAGTATTAAAAAGAAAAAGACAAACTCACTCTTGGGGTACTAACAGGACTGCAAAATACAGAAAGACAATTATTCTTGACACTGATAGTATGAGCCAGGTTCTGAGACCCCAAAATAGATGCTGTCAAATTGCAGACTCTACATGAGGAAAACAATAAAGACAATAGATTTTAGAACATGACATATAAAGAAGAACTGAAGGAACTTGATGTATTTGATTTACAAAAGAAAACATTAAAGCGAGATTCATGAGAGACTTACAATGCAAAAATCTGCAAAATGACAGTCATCCTATGCAGGGCAGGAAAAAACACGACAAGCATTATAATTTGGTTGAAAGATTTACTTTAGATATTAGGAAAAGTTTTCTGACTAAAAGAGGTACTAAGCCTTCAGAGATTTCTAGAAAGGCTGTAGAAACCCTTTTGATTTGTTGTTGCTATAAACATATTAGAAAAGCAGCTATTTTGGTGCAAAGGGATGGATAAGATGATTTCTTACAGACCTCCTAGCCTTAAATTCCTATCATTAATGGATTATCTTGTTACAGCCAAGCAACTCTTGACCAACAAAAGTCTAAGCAAACTTAAGAAATTCTTTCTAATTGCTTAAGGAAAATTAATCTTAGCAATTTTTAGTGAAAGTCACTAAAATACATACAATAAAATAGATACTCAATTCTAAATGTGATTGAAACTCATTAGAGGTGGCAAATGCTAATATGTTGTATATTTTTATTGATTTTGCTTTATTTAGAGAACACTTTTTTCCTAATAATAATTTATTACTACAGGTCAGGTTACTTAATGGCAAGGACAGCTGAACTTACATTGTTCACTGGGGTTCAAGCCTTGCACTCGAAGACTAACTGCAATTAAGAGAAATGTGAGAAATTAGTACTTTTGGCAAAATACTTCTAAAAACAGCTCCTTCAGGTGGAAAAGATGAGACCCTTCGACATTGAGGACAAGAACTTAATGAACTGTAAACCATCACATATGGTGACAGCATCCCTGCTGTAGGAAGAAAGGGACAGAAAAATGAATGGAAGAAACCCACTTATTTTCAGTCACTTTATCAAATGACTGTAATTAAAAAGCTGAATACAATCAAAGTGCCAGCCTCAGAAATAAAAATTTTCACCTTATGAATACAGTTGATCATTCATACCTGTTTTGATCAACAAAGAAAGATACCTAGTGATTGTTTTGTACAAATGATTTACCACCCAATCTAAATCCTGTCTTTTCCTAAACACTAACGAGTTGGATTAGGCATGGCCTCAGGAGTGACATTTTCAGCCCTATGGAGAGGATGCTTACAACATATCTCATATAGTAAACCCATCTGTTTCCCTAACACAACTCCACTAGCTGATTTATTAGCAGTTGCCAAGAAATCACACTGCTCGTTTATTTTCAATGTTTGGGTTTTTTACCTGTTGGGTTTTAATACGGGTGTTTAATACATACCTTTTGTTTATTAAGAGAGTTAGTGCTTTTGTAAATAAGAACAAACCACCAAGTAGTCAATGTGAAGTTCAAGTAGGATGAAAGGTGGAATATTGGCATGAGAATAGAAATAACCTAAAGACGTGTATAATGGAGAATTGACCATCTATTTAAAACTGGCACTTATTGTTTTCTCTTTTACAGCCTATCAGCAGAAATTCCTAGGCTTTAGGAAATGTTTTCAAACACACAACCAGTTAAACTTGGATTTTGCAGTCAAAAACTGCTCCAGTGTTGTTATTACCTGACAATATGCTGACCAATTTTTATGCTGCTGTGATATCCTGTTGATAAAGCTGAATGCATTCATACAAAACCAGAAACAAAACAAATTCTATTGCTTTTCTGGGTAATAGACTAGCAGGCACATAACAAATAAGTAATGTAATGAACATACTATGCGGTAGTCCTATTTATTGATAATTATCTTTTACATATCTGAGTAAGCTTATGTTCCTGAAGGTGTAGGGATGTCCTAGAGGAATAAAAGCGAGAATTAACACTCTAGTGCACATGCTAATTAGGATTTAATTAGGGAATTTAAAAAATGCAGAGTGCATATTTTCAGCAAGTGCATAATTACCAACTTACTGCTTGTAGGGGTTTTTCCCCCTGTATTTTTTCATTGTCAATATTATAATTGTGATTGTAGGTAAAATTCAAGAAATTCAAATTCTATTTTGGTTTTCAGGAAGAAATATTTTTCCTCTGGCACATTTTCATCCATCATAATTCTTTAACATTCCATCCTGATATATAGTATTTTTCTACATTACTAATTCAGCATGAAAGATATTAAATTGCTTTTCTTTATGCTTTTACAATATACGCAGGATGTTCCCTACAAATTACACCATAACATTTTCTTTCAGCCTCTGCTGTTAATCTGAATAACAGTTAAGACCTATGGGTCATATGACTATGACCTAACTAGTTCCTCCAAACAAGGTGCAGGTCTTTCTAGATTTTTTCTTTTTTTTCCAAGAAAGAGAACATCATGAAAATGCCAAGCTCTATTTCAACATAATAGTACTCTCCCCCCCTTGCCTTCTGCTCCCACTTTTCTCTACCAAATAGATGCTCCTCTTTATTCAGAGGCTGATAAGATCCTGACATCAGTAGTCCGTGAATTTTGAACCTGATCTAAAACTGCACAATGCTAATAGGAATTCTTCCAAGCATTTCTGTGCATTTGGGAATTCTCTAAGTCTGCTCAGTGGAAAATCCACACAAGAGAGAAATAAACGTATAACGAAGGCAAAATTTAAAGATCTCTCTAGCTGGGCTTTGAAAGGAACTTTTGACTAGGGTCTTTCTAATGAAAGGGAATTAACAAGATGATGAAAGCTTTAAGGAATTTTGAGTTGCGTCAGTATTTTATTTCTTTCAAAACAGATTCTTTAAACATAAGGTAATCTTGTCAAATACCTTTCGTCCTTAATTATTAATGCTAATTGCTGTTCTTCACTGTTTTCTTCTCAAAATCAAAACTTTTTCAATGGGCTTCCTTTGCTATTTCTTCATTTCTATTTATACAGCCACAGTGCTCAATAAACCCTTAGACTATGCACAGTGTATAATTTACTTCACTGGAACACCATCACAGTAACAGCTCCCTGACACTGCCCACATCTCCAGTTTTATGCTTGGTCATCTTTAGAACCTACTAATCAGACTCCAGCATGGTATCCTGGTTTCAGCTGGGATAGAGTTAATTGTATTCCTAGTAGCTGGTACAATGCTATGTTTTGAGTTCAGTATGCAAAGAATGTTGATAACGCTGATGTTTTCAGTTGTTGCTAAGTAGTGTTTAGTCTAAAGTCAGGGATTTTTCAGCTTCTCATGCCCAGCCAGTGAGAAAGCTGGAGGGCCACAAGAAGTTGTGAGGGGACACAGCCAGGGCAGCTGACCCAAACTGGCCAACGGGGTATTCCAGACCATGTGACGTCCCATATAGTATAGAAACTGGGGGGAGTGGGGGTGCGGGATCGCCGCTCGGGGACTAACTGGGTGTCAATTGGCAGGTAGTGAGCAATTGCCCTGCACATCATTTGTACATTCCAATCCTTTTATTATTGCTGTTGTCATTTCATTATTGTTATCTTTATCATTATTAGTTTCTTCTTTTCTGTTCTATTAAACCGTTCTTATCTCAACCCACAAGTTTTACTTCTTTTCCCGATTTTCTCCCCCATCCCACTGGGTAGGGGGGGGAATGAGTGAGCGGCTGCGTGGTGCTTAGTTGCTGGCTGGGGTTAAACCACGACACATGGTTAACATCCTTGCAAGTGACTATACCCTTTCACTCACTCAGAATATGACCGTATAGAGAGAAAGGATGTAAAATGGTTGACTTTATAAGAATTTCTTGGATAGAATACCAGTGACAGCATTGATAACATAGACTGTCAGACCCTTCAGAAAGCCATGGCAGGATTTTATATGGCACAGAAAACACATATGAACCAACAGTAGAACACTTATTTGGGTTAGCAGTCACTACTGCTAACACTGTGGAGCAGTGGTAAATCGACTTGTGAGTTTAGGGATTTGAATGTCCGCATTTACTTTCTCTGTTTTCATATGCTGCATTTTTATTAATTTGCTGAAGCAAGGTATGAAAGAATGAAAATGAAATTAAAACCATGAACAAAAAAAACAAACACCAAACAAACAAGTGAAAGATCCTCTAATAAGATGAAGTCCTGATACTATGCTCAGCTGCATGAGTGATTTTTCCTGCTGTTATTTAAGCAGGCAATTTGGGTTCTGCTTCACAGAAGCCACCAAGGTATTACTAGCAGGTGGGGAGAGAGAGCAACCCTTTGAACACAGAAGCACTCAACACAACTGGATTAGCCAGAAAGAAAACAATATCTAGGAAGTTAAGTGAGAAATGTTGGTGATATGCATTTATGTTAAAAATTAATTCATCTAACTTTACACACTAATACTTTGTCTTAAAAAGAAAATAAAAATCTGAATTCCTCCATTGTAAAAATTGTTGAATCACTTTAAAATGATCTAGAGCTGTACTTAATTTCCTTTAATGCTAGTACTGAAGCTTATTAGGAGCAATCAAAATATTCCAGAAAACAAACGAGGAGGAAAAATTTCTGACATGTAGTAGTCACCGATTCCAAGTCAAGAACAAAATTCATTGCTCCCAAAGATCATGCCCCATCTAACAAATGAGTGAAGTATATTCTTAAACACATGTGCACTTGCCTGTCTCAGTGAAGTTACATTTAAAAAAAAATAATAAAAGCTTAAGCAACTCCACTGCAGTATGTTTATATTGTTAGAATACAGACCAGCAGAAAGCCGAGACTTCAGGCTTTATTTAGTCTTCCCATTGCTTTCATTCAGCATACATGTTCACCCATCCTCAAACAGACTAGATTATAGCATAATACTAGGCAATAGCTAGTAAATTTGTGCTCTCAGTACATCACTCAACTGCCTTTGATATCACAATATTTAAATGATCTATCACAGCATGAAACATTTCAGCTAAGTCTTTGTAACAATTACAAATTAAATCCTTTAAAAACATTTTTATAACCCATTTTGTTAGAAACAGTTTTTCTTTCCAGTAGCTGTACTGAATTTCAAGACATCGTATCGGATTATGTTAAAAACAGCACAAAAAGGCAAAGCTTTTATTGAAACATAGTTGCATGAAGGATTTCAGACTGGATAAAATTTAGCAGATGTTTTGCAGATAATTACTAGGTCACTTAAAGAAATATTTACTTTTTGACTACTTACCATTTGTACAATAAAACAGGTGTTTTCCTACTAGCACTGTTTAAAGCAAGATCCTGGACAGATTTTGTCTTGTAGAAATGAAGTTTGTCCTACTGAAATACCAAATGTTTTCAGCTGAAATGCTTCATAAATTTTTCCAAGATGTAACTTTTTACAGAAATACTGGAAACTTTTGAAGACATCAGACCAAGAAATTAAACAGTTGATAACCCATTCTGCTTTTTTTTCTCCACACCTACAAGATTTCAGTAACATCAACATCTAGCATACTAGACGTACACTGTAGAGCTGAATGTATTCATGTTACACAGTTTCAGTCATCTCTCTACATCTGCAACAAAACAACTGGAGAAAAACCATTTCAGAAGACAATTATGCTCTCAATCGCTTTCTGGAGAAAAACATCTCTCCTTAGTAACTCCTGCAGGAAGCCTGACAAGACTAGGTTTATGTTTAATTCGTAGGCTGTGGGAGAAAGATGGCATTTCTTGTCAGGACCAGAGGCACTTTCCACATCCAAGAAAGAAAAGCCAAACATTCAGTCAGGGGAGAACTCAAGTGCATTCCAGCCAGAGCCCCAGTCTGCATGACCAAAAGACCATCAGTAAAACTTGTTTTATTTACAGATCACTAACTAGCACTGGAATGTAAGTTGTTGAATAACATGCCACTTGTTATTACAGCCCAACACAGAAATCACAGCCCAACATGAGCAATTCTGTCTCAAGAGACCACTCTTACCAAAGAGAGAGAATCCAGAGAAATCTCTCATACTATGCACAGCTTGACAGGCACAAAATCTGCATTTACAGAGCCTAGTACAGCCAAATACAGGGCATCTACCTAAAACCAGACACTCACCAATACTTTAGAAAAGTTAACATAAATAACAACATCACAGTTTAAGTATTTTTGTGCAAAGTTATGCCTTGGAGCATTTCTGCAGAATTTCAGCTACTTAAGGCAAATCTGCAGACTAAAGTATGACAGAGATACCCAAGTCGTTTTACATACAATGGAATTTTAGGTACTGGATTTTTTGTAACTGCAGCTACAATAACACATTTTCTGTTGTGGAGGTTAATAAAAGAAGATATATATGACTTAACAAGGCT
This sequence comes from Haliaeetus albicilla, assembly GCF_947461875.1. Lineage (NCBI taxonomy): Eukaryota > Metazoa > Chordata > Aves > Accipitriformes > Accipitridae > Haliaeetus > Haliaeetus albicilla. The sequence continues at coordinate 8,296,569 of NC_091492.1, forward strand.
GCTTCTATGATCCAAGTCATCTCCCCTAGGTGTCTCTATGTCACATTATATCTAGAATCTGCCTCAAACAGCACCAAGTAGCAGGAATATCTGCTAGGGACACCACCAGCTCCGGCATTTTGTGTTTGCATTTTTCTTTGTCACGAAACTTTATCCCACAGCATATTTAACACAAGTTAACCCCTAACCTAATCATTTCAGTCTACTGTATTATCTGAAGTTCAAGTAGTTGCAATGACTGATTTCACAGCATTTCAACAAGGGGTTCAATGAAATTCAAGGTTTTATAAATCTTGAATTATAATTTGGTTCTGCAAAACTAACTTTATGGTTTTTAAAGAACGTAAAGCTGTGGGGGATTTTCCACAAAGGATATTTTGTTGGTATGAACAATGTGAAAATGTAGAATCTAAATACAGAAGACATAAAGTTCCTGATTCAGATTCCATTAAAAACAGTAAGCACTGTTCCACTAACTTAAGGTGGAATGGGTGGCCTGTTCCAAGACTGTACAGGAGTGGTAGAAATAAGTACTGGAAAATATGAGATAGGAGCTTCTGGGCTGGCAGGAAGAGAGAGACCACAGTGAAACTAAATTTAACTTCTGCAGAGAAAGTGGAAACAGCTAAGATCAGAATTTAAGAGATTTTTATTTCTCTGTACTACAGAAGACTACAGATAATGCTATATATAAAAAGTAATTCATTGTTAGCAATAACACTTCTCTCCGTCTTATCTTTACTTCCTCATCTCATTTTCTTGAAATAAGCTAAATAAACATCAGGTTGTACTCCTGTCACATTTTTAAACAAGGAATTTCACTTTAACCAGACTGCGAACATTCAGATGCTTTTCTTAAACCAAGTATGTGAAACTTCTAACTAAAAAAAATCTAAATAATTCTAGCTCCTTCCAGACAATAGATCCATTCTATTTAATGTTATTAAAAGAACAAAATATAAGATACAGCATTTAAAATTGGAGTTTGTAAAGCCAGGAAGATGTAGTATTTATACTGTTTCTCATACCTAATTGACTACATTATCATTCTAACAGTACACATACTAATGAAAGAATGATGAAGGAAACTCTCTAAGAACTGAGATATTTTTTCTTTTTATTCCACCTCTCAGCCGTCTCTACTGTTTTACTGTTTTTCAACACTACTTGCTACTTTACTTTCTCAAGACCAACTATTTACTGTGTCTGATCTGTAGATCCACATTTAGTTGAAAAAAAAAAATCTCACAAAGATACTCCCTCATGCACATCCACAGGTCTGCACTTCCAGACTTTGCTTGCATCACAAGATGCTCCATGGAACCCAACTTTACACTGTGCTTCTAGCTCAAGAGTGCTGGACCAAGAAGGCAAAAGGAGTTTGCATACTGACATGGGTCCAGCGGGACTTCTTTGAAGAAAATGAAAGATTGTTCACATCTCACTGTAAAAGTTCCCAGACCCTTTTTGGGGATGCATGTTTCTAAGGCAGCTTGCTGCAAACAAAATTCTGTTGTATTTTATTCCACTGGCACAGGAGCTAATTAGAACATGATACGGAACCATCTCTGAGACTTCAATATTCACCTGAATAGCTTTTGCTTCCAGTTCTGCCCCAGTTAGAGGGAAGAGGACAGATGATCTTTCATGACTAAGAAATATTTCTGCTTAGGTAATGGAAGAGCCGAGATGCTATTCACAAACAGAAACTAGTGAATGGCTTCTGCTCCAGTTCACGTATTCCAGTTTTAGTACAGAGGGGGAAATGAGAACAGTTACTATTTTAGTCATGTGCTTCATACTTAAATAGCAAAGATGTGAGTCCCAGTAAAGATAAGGCAAACTCCTTATTCACAGTGCATCCTAATGAGAACTCACATCAATTTCCAATAATTTATGCAGTAGGCCTTTTAAATCAATACTTTTCCTCGTCACTGCCTCCTCCATCTCTTCTTTCTTCCTTCCTGACTCTGCAATTAAGTCATAATGCTGAACTTGGGATATCAACATGCTGGCTTTCCAAAACATAAAGCCTGCGGAATGGATCAGTTCCTCACTTAAGAAGCCTCAATGTATAATGTGGCTTTGGCCAAAGGTGGAGAGAGCAGCACGTGCTTCCCTTTGTGGGTTTTGATGCATTATTATAACGCAGTCAGTGAGCACACTGATGGACAGCTAACAACTAACCTTATAAACAGGACTTCAGTTTGCCTGCAGATTCAAAAAGAAGAGCCTGTCAATGTTGGGAGCTCACAGATGAACAAACAAGAGCTCCACCACTAGATACGTAGCAGAGGTGTGTATGAGATATATTCCAATTCTTATTTGGTTGAAATTCTTATGCATTTGCTTATGATATGTCTACAGTGTTGCACACAAGACAAACAACCTGCCTTACAGCTGCAACGTGGCCTTTTTTAGTATGCATTAAGCATATATACCCTATTAACATAACACAACTCTCCTGGTATTGATTAAACACACAAATATACATTGTGACAACCAATCTGCCATAAAATATCATACCTTGGTACTTCAGGTAACAATACCTTTTGGCTTTAACTTCCTTCTAGTTACATCTACCCTATTCTAACATCACCATCATAAGCTCAAGGCTTACTCTCATTAGAATAATTCAATTATTATTATTTTAAAAAACAGCAGCAATAGCAAAAAAATTGAACCTGAATTCCTCATATCTCTGTAAGTGACATGTAGCTTAACTTTGCACCCACTATTCCATACTTGTAACTTTTCAAATAAACTTGGGAAAAAATAGTGTTCCTTCCTGTGATTACTTTTTTCTTTTTCTTTTTTCTTTTTTTTTAATTTTATTTTAAGTTAGCTTAGAAAAAAGGAGACAGTTTCACTTGATTGTATATCAGGTGGTCATGTATATGAGAGGCTGACTGCACAACACCAGTACTGACTGATGAATAACAAAATTGAACCATACAGGGTAAAAGCTTTCAGGATCTGCAAGTCAAACATGTAACACTTGTAATATTTAATATTAGTACTACTAATAATGAACAACAGAAACAATAAAAAAATAGAAGTTGTTTGTGCAAAAAACCCCCAAGTCTGTTTCCTAAACAAGGCATCATTATTTTAAAGAGCTATATATGCAAGAAATTTTATACCTGTAACAAGTTAAGTGTGATGACTTTACAGCTGCAGAGGATCTAGGTTTTTAATTCTTTATTCTTTAATTCTACCTGTTTTAGGTTATTTTTTTAGTTTCTTAAAACATATCAGTTCTTTTTAAGAAGCTGTAACTTTTTAGAGGCCTTAAAGGGTAACATTTGCAATATACTACTTAACCACTAGGATGGGATAGCACATGGGTTATTAATGCTTAAGAGTAGTGCTGCTTTTCACAGTTGCTTCCTCACTTCTGACTAGCCACCACTGTAAACTCATGTGAGAAAAGCTTAATACCGTGCCTAACCACCAGGTACACTTTCTATGTAATTAGAATCAAAACAATAATGCTTTTAACCACTTTGATAGTCTCTCCAGAGATCTGAAATAACCTAAAGCTGAAAACATGAAATCTGCCAAGATGCTGCAAATTTTATTCTGTGCAGACATTTCTCAAAGGACTCATGCTGCTCACAGCTGTGCCAGATGTGTAGTGGCATGCGGGGAGATTCAGGAAAGGCAACAAGTCCGAAAACACTACAAGGCCTCATGATTTGAGAAAGTATTTGAGACTTCACTGCAATAACAGAAGATTAGGAAGGGCACTCGCTGGAATCTTTTTGTACATACACTTGCAAACAGTGAGGCAATTGCCTTCGGAGCTCATTTTGACCAGAGATTTCATGCATTTGCCAGAACAAATGATGATGTGCATAATAGAGTTTCTGGTGAGGATTAGCCACTGCACAGCTGATTTGTACTGAAAAGAATCTGTTTAAGATGACAGGTAATTATCTTTAATTCAAGCTTGACTGCAGTTTACTTGAAGACAAGATATTGCATGAGCTTTTCCAGTATGGAACACCTCAAGGTCCTCACAACATGTATCAAGCTGGGACGGTATTGACTCACCTTTGACAGAGAGATGAATCTCTTGCTCCCAAGGTATTTTACCTTCAGTTTTTATTCACTGTAAATGTGGCAATTGGGACTTTAGACCTTTACTACAGTTCAAATTCATATTCCTCTTACCTAGTTTAAATATGATAACATACATCTTTCAAACATATTCATAATTTATACATCATTGATATATCATTTTGTCTGCGGTTTAGACATGCTTTTGAGCTCTCTTGCTCATGATCACACATTACAAACATTCTTTACTCCATCACTGTTTTCAGCTTTTTGAGGTTTCCTACAGCCTTCCCACATGCAGTCATGCTGCCAGTACTCTGAGCTGGTTGGAAGCAAGGCAGAAACTTCAGCATGTACCTGAACCTGCCTTAGAAGCAGCTGACAGCCTTCCTAAAGAGCTATGGCTGGAGTATATCTTATACACAGACCTGATGAAGAGTTTTGAATGAAGACAGGCATTTTCTGGGAATAGTATGTATCTCAATAGTTCTGCAATGACAAGAAATAAGTAATATATTCCTGAAGGTCTTTTACTCCTGCCTCTCTCTCTCTGTTTCACAAGCATCTGCTAGCACTCATGAAACATTCCCTCACATTTTTTGAGTCTATTTATATTAAGCCTGAATGTGGAAGAACCCTTTCCTCGGGTCCATGCACCTAGAATAACATACAAATACACAAAATTCTCCTTTCTGTTGCAACACATCTCTGTGCAAAAGTATGTTTTTTCCCTTATTGCCCATCTTCATCCCCTTTGAAGACATTTAGTGAGCAACCAAGCTGAATGTGTTTTTGCACTGGCATACTAACATGGCTTTATATGAATGGAGGCAAATTTCTTGCAGTTCAAACAGGTTTGTATCCCCATGAACTTACTTATTCTTTCAAAATGAATGATACTAAAGATTCTATAAAAGAAAAAGAAGATGAGGTGCAGCTGACAAGCTATTAGGTCAAGAGAAAGGTGAAAGATTTGAAAGACTCATAAAAAAATAAAAAGGCTTTGCATGTTTCTAATGGCTTTTCTTCTAGTACACTAGGGAGGAAAAATCTGCCACTGCAAGGTGATGTAAAGGGTGAGATGGGGAGAATTTCTGTTGTAGGAGGAAGGAAAAAAGGAAGTCAAATCCTGCAAGGGCATCTGAGAAACCCACAGTGCTGCCATACAGGAACAAAATAGAAGATCGAGAAGAATTTTTTGTGAATGTTGGAGAAGTTTAAGAATGGATCAGGGTGTATAGAATTCTGCTAATAAAGAAGATTACGGAAATCAAACTAAAATGCAGCTTCTTACTGTATTCAAAATTGAAATCTACAGACTGGGTGATTCTTGATCTAAAAGGTTATGGTCCAGGGGTTGGATCTGGCTATCCAGCATCCTTTCATCTTAGCTTCTGCCCTTTCTTGGAGAAGCTGAGAAATGCAGAACTCTGGATGGTGAATACCTACCCCAGTGCCCATAATTTTTTTTGGCATTATGTTGGCCATGGAAAACTGCTGTTGCTCTGCCACTTAAGACAAGCAGGTAAGCCTGTAGGTATATATTTACCTGCACAGTGTGGTTCAACATAGAATCAGCAGTAGCTATTACTGCAACTGCAATTCAAATCTTGGGTTCAAACCTCCAGAGCTCCTGAAATGGTATCGTTGCCCAAAAGAAGTCATATTATTTCCTCCAGACATACTTCTTGACCACAGTTCCATGACCAGCTACTGCTGTGCTGATTTGGCAAGTGGCAGCATGCATACCAACATAATACAGGGAGCACAGACTAATTAAAATGGCTTTGTATTATCTGAAGTATTTGTTGAATCAGGTGTGTATGTGGGCCAGGAATAAATGGCTGGCTATCAGAGAAAAAAGCTCAGGCTATGTAAGAACAAAGTAATATTACATCATCCCTTTAATTTGCATCATACTGTTCCTTTGGCTTGCTATTTTCTGCTGTAGCAAGACTCTGTCCTCTGCCAGTGAATTGTATTAATTGTCAGGCCAACAAAGAACTTCAACAAAGCTTCTCAGTCAAAGGTCTCCAAAGTCAATGGTGGCAATCAAATTTGGCTCTGGAAAATTCAGGCAAATTCCAGTAAAAATTAATTTTTTTTTCATTAAAATTTATTCACTGGGCTTAAGTTATATTCAATGCTACCAGCCAGAAGTGCCATACACAAACCCATTCGTCTATTCCTTCCAGATTCTTTAGTAGTTTTCAGAATCTGTTAGATTACACAGAGATTTAAAAGGGATAAGTCGTTTCAGTTAGTAGTACCTCAGATTTGTTTCTGCTTTTAGTTGCATGCATATTTAACTGAGTTGTACTTGTAAGATATAGCTCCATTTCTTATGAAATAATATGCGAGTCTCAACATGGATCTACTGCAGATTAAGGCCTACTCAATCTGCAAACTAAGAATTAACACAGTTTTCTTTAACACTGTAAAATTTTGAAAACAAACAGATCATGGGAAGTACCAACTCATCTCATTTTAACTGACACATTCACACCTTTGCTGATAGCATCTTTTGGCTAGAGAGAGCTTTCTGCAAGGTTGGGTTAACCCTCACAATGTTTACATAGTGATAGCTGTATCCTGGAAACTGAAAAAGACAGTTTCTTGAGGAATTCCAGAATATAATGTAGCATTGTATACTCTAGCTTACTCTAGCTTCTTTTTCAGCTTCCCCCCCTTCCGGGGGGGGGGGGGGGGGGGGGGGCTTTTTTTTTTTTTTTTTAATGCCTAATGTTGCTTCTGATACTAAAACAATGATCATTGGAAAAGTTTCTGGAAATTCCATGAATTAACTGTGGCATAAGCCAAGCAGAAGTGGTCCAGCAAAAGTTCTACCTAGGCAGGCAGTGGAAAAAATTACAGAAGTTCTACTGGTTTCCTTAGTAAACAAGTTCAGGCTTATCCTGCAATAGTCTAAATTTTATTCAAATCTATTTCAAATTCAGGGACAATCTTTCTGTTGGACATTTGAGCATTCCCACAAATAAAAAACACACTTAGAGCTTCTGAGAATGACCACTATAATCACAAATACATATATGCTACAACAAAGAGAACAGTTATTACATACTGGGGTTTTTCATTAAGTTTTACTATAAGGTCATTAGTATCCTCAAAAGCAAACAGAATTAATTATGTACTTTTCTTCAAATTTGATGAAAGACACTTTAGCACAAGTACCCACATACACATTTTTGTATTTTCAAGTACAGAAGTTATTCCCCCAATTTCAATTTGAGGCTACCTATAAGCCATAGCAACAAATATTTCCTACTTAGCCTCTTCAAACAAAGTCCAGTTATTTTCAGCAAGGCTGGAGTTCTTTGGTTCATACTCTCACAACCCAAAGGGTAGCATTTTTTTACCAGTAAATATTACAGAAAAAAGCTTAAATCATCAGCATCTTGCCAATTCCTATATGGTGAAGTTGCACAAACTCATATTAGAAAGAGCAAAACCAGTGTCCCCATCTTGGGTCATACAAATAGCTTCACAAAAGGATTTACTTGCAGAAAAGCAATGTCTTGGCTTGTTTGGGTTGATTTCATTTGTTTTCTTTTATTTTTGTTGTTTGTTTGACCTTCAAGTGCCATCACAGGGAACAAGCGCAAAACATAGAACACTAGGACACTCCACCCTCTCTTAATAACTCTTAATAAGCAGTTGTCTTGTACTGTATGAATCAGCACCACGGTATGAAAAAAATCCTTCCATTTTCAGGCAATATTCCATCACATTATGCACATTTCTCACAATGCCCTTGCCAACAAAAAACTTACTATCACCTCTGATGAAACTCAACACACTCTCAGGGTTCCTTTTAGTTACTTAAAATAAGATTAATGAGGTCCTCACTTTAGTTTATTTTTTACTCATTAACAGTTTATTCAACTTTAATGTAGCCTAAATCAACAGTTATGGGATCTCTGTTGTTGTTGTTTGCTTTTAATGCTTTAGGCACTATCAGGATTTACTGTTCACATTTGAAAAAAAAAAACACAAAGGTGCTCTGGATAATTTTTCCTCTGGAAATGTACATTTACGATTAAAATTAATTGCAGTGATTAAACACCAACACTTTGCCTCAATTATCTGAGCACTCACATTAGAAAAGAGAAACAGTAAAATTTTTATTTGCAAGAATTTGAGAACATTACTTTTGGCCTTAGTGAAGTCTAAAATGCTCATTAAAGGTCTGAGTGAGCTTTGGAATACTCAATTTCTCATTAAAGCTAAAATATTGACCACAGCACACACATTTCTTCTTCTGAGCTCACCTACAAGTCTGAATCAATTCCTCAATTGTCTGATACTTTGAAGCAAGTGGCGTTTTGAAAATATCAGGATACAAAGAAACTATGAGCATCAATCCCTTGAATGAAAGTATTTCCCTCTTTTGCCCTTTCTTGATTCATAACTTTTTTTAAAGGAGGAAAAGAGCAGAAAAAAATCTCCAAAACATCCTTACCAATTAAAGTTCTATGCAGAACACATAGGTTTAACACCTCACTGCTTTGTAAAAGTTATTTTTGATATGAGGGTCTAATGCTGTGAAATTCAGTGACATTTCTCAAGTACTTGCATAAGTATTCTGCATGACATACATGGAACACATTAAAATGCAACTTCAACACATTCATACACACCGTTCATTAGAAAACCCATAAACTAGTTCCAATTCTGTATTTTGACATGTCCTGGCTAAAGGTCTTGAAATATTGATGACAGCTTGCCAAAACTGGCCATCCCAATTTTCAACAGGATCAGTGGCAGCTACTTGATCTGTACAAAGTGAATGTGCTAGAACGAAACAGAAAATTCAGAAGTATTTAATGGCATGGTTTTGGGTTCATGTGTGTCATGGGACCTCTCTAGATGGTCCATTCTTGCTTTTCAGAGACACAGTAAGGTTCCAAGATCTTCTAGGGCATAAATATTAAGTTCAAAATTGCATCACAAGTTTAGATCTTTTGCAGTTTAAAATTTGCAGAGCCAAATAGGGCATTGAAATTTCCCTGGCTGTCCTACCTCCAAAGTTGAATCCAGTCTCGCTGATACTAACACCTTTTTTTCTTTGGGTTATATTAATATCCCAATGTTCATATTAATTCTACTTTCACTTGTATCAGTGATAAAAATACACTACTCCAAAGAAGTAAACATAAGTAAATAATTAAGTAACTTTCCAGCCTAAGACAATTTCTTAATTTTGTCTGTGTCCACTTCTGCTGTCTCAGATGGGATATAGAATACAATTAATCTACGGAGTTTTCAAGAAGCAAATTAAAGCAAGAAATATCTCTATTTTGTAATCCTGGTAATATTTTATTTAATTGTAATGAGATTGAATCAATTTAGACTTTTCCCAACAAAACATTACGTTGTGTTGACCAAACACAGGCAACCAAGCTAAATACGTAGGTCTACCGATTTCACATCGCCTGATCAATGCAACTTATTTTCTATACTGCATTGATGCCAAATAAGCAAACATCTTTTTGCACTGTAATAATTAGATCTATACAGCACTGCTATACAACAAACAGTACCACCAATATTACTTTGAGGTTTCAAAGTAGTTAAAATAGGCCATTAAAAAAGGCTGGTATAGAATTAATTGAAAAAATGTTACAACTCACCTCAAAATTACTTGGTCATGATGAGACAACAGGCTAAATAGTATGTAAAATCATATACTTAAATAAGCATGAATCAACCTAGCAGTTAGGCTGTTAACAGTTTCATCCTCTTGGTTGACAGACTTGGGAAACATTAGGTATTATTAATTCGGCTGGCTAATTTCTAATTAGAAACCCATTAGCAGTTCTAACAACCATAGGTTTTGATGGATTTGCAGTCAACCTGGCCAACAACAAAAAATACTAGGTGACCTCTTACATGGGATTCTTCCATCTGTCCATTATCATTTAATGCCAATCAAACCTGAATTAAAAATGGAAAAAATGGGGTTTGTTCTGACCTAATTTCTTATGTGCACAATGACCTCTTACCTTCTTCTGTGGACTTCCCATCAGAAGATCATACTAGTTTCTCTTCATTCAAACTGTTTTTTCTTAATTAAGAAGAAAAAAGCAAGGTATTTCCTGGCTTACTAGAGTTGACTCATACATCTAAGTTTGAATGTGTACCCTAAGAGAAAAGCATATATTAAATCATATGCATATGGTCTATTTGTAAAATGGAAGAATAATAATTTACATTAGTGGGATCTGAGTTCAGATGAGAAGACAAGACAGTTTCATTGAATATGCAATGAAACTCACAGAAAACATGCATTTCCCATAAGGTGACGTGAGGATACAAGAAGGCAGACAAACTGACATGAAATATGAAGAAGCTGCTCAAGGCCTTGTTCACTGAGATATACAATAATAGCATCACTCTTCAAGAGAGATGGAATATTGAGTTAAATAGTATTTAGTTTTTTTCTTTTTGTTACTTCAGCTCATAAAAGCCGAATTAGTCTGGCAGAATCTTGAATAAGTCTTACTGGATTTGTTCATATCACCAAGTCAGCATACAAATTCAACACAGGTGGTAGTTTGTTTTCTGAAAAAGGTATAACATAAGAGTAACAGAGCAGCATTTGCAAAAGAAAGATTGCAAACTTTTATAAATTTCATTTTGCCCTGTGCTGAAGGGACAGCAGAACTTTAAGTAAAAGATGTAGCAACTTAAAAATTAACACGGAAATGCATTTTGTGTAATAAATGGAAAGTCTAAACGGAATGTCTCCAGAATCAATAAGACTGAAGAGATGCTTTGACATATCCATGGACTGCTAAAGAAGACAGTCTCAAGTATCCAGGTGCAAATTTCTAAAGAAGATTTGAAGGCTTTTAAAAATTTCACTGCTCATCAATGATTTGCTCCTTTGTAAGTCTTACTTCAGATAATATAGCTCCTAAGTACACTGAGGTGCAATTTCCATCATTTTACTGTTGTCACTTTTGTGGGTTGGTATGAAATTCTGTTTTGTAGTAGAATTAAGTAAGGAAGGAAGAAGTTCCAAATTTTCATAGAACAGGAAGCAACAGATTGATCATTATCCTGTGTCCCCAAATGAATAAAGCATACATCAAATACACAGACAAGATATACTGGGAAGAATAATGCCAACCTGGCAAAGAATAAGTACCTACAAAAATTGATCTAGTGCTTTTTGTCTCAAGCCTGTGGATATTCACTGGAATAAAATGGGCTGAGTGGCAGCACAGCTTTCAGCTACATCAAAGATGGCTTTTTGTAGATAATAACTGGATGCCAAGTCACTGAAAAAAGGCATGTTTTAATCAAAGAAGAAAATTTCTTATAAGATTTCACTTCTGAAATTAAGAAAGGAGCTCATGTATTCTCCTGTGTTTGCCAGTTGTACTCTGTGAACCTGTAATCTCACTCAGAGTACCAAAGGAAAGGTCTCTTATTGCTTCCCCCCCCCCCCCTTTTTTTTCCTCTGAGGTGGAAAATCCTCTTTTCTGCCCCTCCTCTTCCGAAATACCAAAACCGGGGGTGGTGGTGGTTTGTTTGTTGTTTCGGGGTTTTTTTGAGAGTGATGAAACCTGAACCAGGTTTTAAAAAAACAAAACCAAAAAGCTCCCCACAAACCCAACACCAAAAACCAAAACAAAACACCCCCCACCCCTCCAAGAACTAGTATTAATTTATGTAGTAATTATTGGAAAAGCTCATTGCACTAATATTAACTAATCAGAGAATCTGACTTTATTCTATATTTCCTTAATAGAAAGAATTAGTTTGGGTTTTATCCACTACCCTATAATGAAGCTTTCAAGTAAAGTATACATTATAAGCACTGAAGACGGCTACACTGTTTTAGCCAGCAAGTGAGCTAAGATTCTCTTTCACTAAAACAAAAGTGAGACTGTAGATAGCCCTGTTTCTAGAACATACCATATTTTATCACTGATTCCTTTAAAGATCTCAGACTCACAATGAAAAGCACAGAAGTAGTCATTTAGGATTAAGTTCAAAAACCCTATAAAAGTATACATTATATGCAAATTTATAACTCATGTATCCATTTGGATCTTCTTTGGAAAAGATGAGAAAATGTTAAATGTTTGTAAAAAAGAGGCACAACTGAAAATTAAGAGCCAAAGCAGGAATGTTAATCAAATTTCTCAGTGTTTCACTGTCTGGCTGTCTTGAGACATTTCCATGTCATTTAACAACTTGACTTCTATGTTAGTACTGCAGTTTAATTTTTACAGCAGGACTGTCTGGATTTCATGAACAGTCACAGTGTTTGGTATCCACTGGCATTTGAAAATTTGGTCAGTAGCTTGTTCAAACACAAGAGAATTACAATTAAATTACTATGTGCCCTTCTACCAGTTTTACTATCTTTTCTATAAAATGAATACAATAAGTAATATAATAAATTATTATTAATGTCTAATTGATAGACATCAATTGCCATGGATAGCAGATTTATATACAGCTGCAGCTTGTAATGCAAGTGAAAGACTCTCCTTCCTTTTCTTATGAAATAAGACTTTCTTCTACTGCAACTTCAATCAGAATTTGATTTTCAATATACCCTTTCCTATTTAGTTAGTTTGATATGTTTATTTTTAATTTCAAGCACTGCTTCCCACAGATGATTAATTATTGCTCAGTGCAGTTGTAATACAATTTTTACTTATTTTTTTTAAAAACATATGAACAATGTCAGTTTCCTATCTGATTCTGAGGCCACACTTTAATGACTTGGGCATTTGATTTCTCTTCCCAGACCTCCCTTTTATCTCTTGCATGAACATAGGCAACATCTCCATACCTTTGTTTTTCTAGTTCAGATGATAAGCTGATACACTTTGGTCTCAGGGAATGGTTCCGTATTGAGGAAATAGTAAAAAATTGCACTTTCCGTTCTTTAAGGAGACTGAGTCCTATGGTAATCACTACTTTAGAAGATATTTTACCTTTAGTCAAAGTATGCAAACACAGGAGTGGTATGAGATCATATGTGAAAACTTCTTTTTCTGCTATCTTTGCTGAATCATTGTCAGGAAGAACAACATGCTTTTAAACACTACCGAAGAATATACATTTCAGAAGAAGAAATAACAAAAAGCCAGTCACTGTTAACTTTCTGTCTTAAGAAACCATTGTGGAGGAGCCTAGGTAAAAACAGTAATAGAAGAAAAAAAGACTTTGAAGTTCACAAGCTGAGTAGTATGAAGTTTGTTCCTGTAGAAAAATCAATTGCTAGAAAGCCAAGACAGCTGAAAAGATAGCAGACTGATGAGAGAAAGGAAAATTAGGATCTCATTGCTAGGCAATAGTGTTCTCACTGACAGCTCTTTTCTAAAGATGATAAAGATGGGGTGGATAGTATATATTTTGAAAATATGTTTTCCCCTTTTACCTCAGATTGCCTGAATTCAAATAATTCACTCTGATTTACAAATCTATATTTTACTTCAAGTTGAAGGATGAAGGAGCTACCATCTAGAAATCCACTACTGCCACTTACAAACTAACTCCTCTCCCTCTCAAACTAAAGTTACAATATTGAGTTGCAAGTCCCATAGGCGTTCAAGAGATGTTTTAGATATATTCAGTATGGAGACTAGTGGCTTTGCAGAATCTCCAACATCTTGAATGCCACTATAAAAGCTAAGTGCATAAGTAAGATACATATATATACATTCATATGTAGGTATGCATACTTTTTCAAAAGCGAGACATACAAAATTAGTAATATATCATAATTTGAAATTTGACAGAGCTTCAAGATTAGAAGAAAAAGGAGGGTTGTTATTGTACTGGTCACCAAACAAGTATGACAACAGCACCCTAAATATTTGTCTAATTTTATTTCACCTTAAAAGAACTAACAAAGGACACACTGCAAATGAATACCAGATACTGTTGAAACTCCCATATACAAATATTGGCCTTTGCCTCAGATTTATGAATGTCACCTTGCCTCTCAAATCATCATTACAGCTTTAAGGAAAGTTTCCACATGTTCTTGGCCTCAACACTAAACAATCTTCTGCTTTCTTTGATGGGTGTTAGCAACAAAATGCATTTATGCTTCCAAGGTCACACACACATGAAGGAGGAAAGAAATTGAAGAAAACTGAAGAAAACTACCTTCATTTTGCCCAAATTATAGTTTGTTTACAAAAGTGGTTTGTGGAAAGTCAGGCTCAAGTGTTAATTTTATTTCACTTATTATATGCTGCAGGATTTACCATATATAGGGAGAAATCAAGTTTAATCCTTCCTAACACTGTGGGGAGCAAACACCTAGAGATAGACATGAATAATATGATCTTAACCTTCAGTTTCCCACTTAGGCTTCTCTCTGGTTCTCGCTTGCCCCTTTGCATTTTTATACATACACATATACATGTCTAAACTAAATACATATATACATACATAGTTTTTATATGATTATAAAATATTATATATGAGTATGATAGCTTCATATGAATGAGAGGAAAAGATTGCTGCTAATGCTATTACTAACCAGTACTATGATAAAGTTAGAAAGCTAGAAGAAATTGTCCTGGTTTCAGCTGGGATAGAGAGTTAATTGTTTTCCTAGTAGCTGGTATAGTGCTCTGAGTTTGATATGAGAAGAATGTTGATAACACTGATATTTTCAGGTGTTGCTAAGTAATGTTTAGTCTAAAGTCAAGGGGTTTTCAACTTCTCATGCCCAGCCAGCAAGAAGGCTGGAGGGGCACAAGAAGTTGGGAGGGGACACAGCCCAGGCAGCTGACCCAAACTGGCCAACAAGGTATTCCATACCATGTGATATCACATCTAGTATATAAACTGGGGAGACTGGGACTGGGGGGAATCACCACTCAGGGACTAACTGGGCATTGGTCAGCAGGTGGTGAGCAATTGCATTGTGCATGACTTGTATATTCCAATCCTTTTATTATTATTATTGTTGTAATTTTATTATTGTTATCTTTATCACTATTAGTTTGTTTTTTTCTGTTCTATTAAACTGTTCTTATCTCAACCCATGAGTTGTTGTGGTTTTGGTTTTTTTTTTCCGATTCTCTCCCCCATCACACTGTGGGGCGAGGGGGGGGGGGCGGTGAGTGAGCAGCTGCGTGGTGCTTAGATGCTGGCTGGGGTTAAACCACGACAACAATGAAGGTGAACTGGTGGATTACCCTGCCCCTGTTTATAGAAAGGCTATTTAGAGTTATGGCTGAAAATGAATATCAAGAAGAAGAGTAGCTCTTCACTTCCTAGGGTTTGGTTTCTCTGCCCTGCTGTCCCTCCCTGTAGTAGAGCTTTTATTCTCAGCATGTCAGTCATGGTTCACAACAAGGGTCATGACACAAATCACCACCTGGAATAGGAAACGTTTTAGAGACCCTGCCACAAGATCCCCTCTGGGCCACATAGGGCATCTTTGTGGCTTTATTCAGTGCAACGAATCTGAAATAATGTGAACAGATATATTACAGCCCACAAGAATGGTATTGTTACCAAGGTAAGGTGAGGGAAGTGTTGCATGCATCCACTGATGGGTGTCTGGGAGTGCACAGCCTGATGGGACAGTGTTAGAGGACCGCTTATGGAGGAAGAGGCCAAACCTGAGAGAACAGTCTTTATACTGCCTTTGTGGAGTATCCCAGGAGTAAACTATTCCTAAGCTGAAGCTTTTAACTGAAAAGACAGACATAGCAGTCCAAAAAAGACCTAACAGTCAAACAGTGCCAGGCTTACTTCCTGACTGTCTTTCTTTTGATGGTTACAGATGGGGACTATGTCTCTTGCAGTGAGGTAGGCTGCACATGAAGTCCAACAGCCACTGGTCTTAGAACAGATACTTAGAGGGCTACTGTATTTCATCACAAGCCCCTAACGAGCTAATCACCCTGACAGTCTGTAAGAGGAGGAAATGAGAAATTACTTTCAGACAAGATTATTTACTTTTCTTTCTTATGTTTGTAGATTTGGAAAAATATCAGAAAGGATCACTTGCGGCGGGGGCCAGAAACTTGTTTCTTTTCATTCACAGGGTTCTTCTCAGTCTTTCATCTCCAAGAAAACAGAGATATGATAGACATCTAGAGTGCTGGTGAGTCTATATAACTTGGGAAAAATCTTTTCTACAACTGAAGATTGTGTTTATTCCTTTAACGATACACTTAGTCACATGGGCTTTTCAAACGTATGAAACCCAATCCAATAATAAGTATCTAAAAAGATGTCCTAGTTTTAAAGGCTGAGCACACACAGCTCTCGAGCTAAATAGTCAATCACTTGTTTGGGGTATAAGGACTTTCAAATAACCTGAATTTTGCTGGGTTTTTGTTCTCATTAACATTGAGGAATATCAGCTCCATAGCATAAGAGGGAACTAGTGAAAAAAGATAAAGATAGCTTTAGAGAGGAAAAGTAAAACTGATACAGGGGCTGGTATTGCACATACAAATATGAGATATGCACATCAAATGCCATAAATTTTGTGGTGAGGTTCTTGAACAGAGTAACAGAACTATGCCTGTTATCAGTGGTTTGATTTTTTTTCTTTAGAGCTTTCCACTTTCTCCTGTGCTTGATTTTTCTGCACTAACTATATTGGTTTAACAGATCCTAGACCAAAGGCACATTTAGTTAACTGAATGTAAAATACCTTCCCATGTATCAGTGTTTCACTATTACCTTATACCTAAAAACCCCTAGAAAATCCTGAGCATTCTGGAGAAGAACAGAATGACTCTTAAACAGATGAAGCAGACGAATGCAGGGGTCCAACTAAAACAAAAAAATCCCCTCCAGGTCCTCTGGAATTTTGTTTGCAAACAAGATCAGCAGAGAATATGAAAAAGTATAGTCTCTGCTGATGTCTCCTCGCTGATCTCTCCTCTGTCCCACACATATATAAACCTTTTTTTTTTTTTTTTTTTTTTTTTTACACAGTGTATCAGATGCTCAGATCATGTGGTCCAAGTTTACAACAATTGTATATCTGATTCACAGAGCTGACATCATGAATGAAGTCTGTTCAGGTTGCTATAATTAGCATCACTTGTCGGAGATTATATTCTAAAATCATTGGTATAAAAATTTGAAAAAAGATGCAAGAAAACTGTTCCCATGCTCATGTCATATTAGTCTAGAACAAAGACATAGTCTAGAACAAAGTTTGTTTGAATTACTATCTTCACTTATGAGCATAACTGAGTTTCTATTAAAAAACTCTAAAAAGTGTGGTTTCAAAGCTAAGCCCATGCAATACATTTTTGTGTCTTTTGGGAAAGGACCCTCTTTTGATGCAGAATTTTTAACACACTATAGTCCTAGTGGCTGCTCTATTGATAGCAACTTCACAGAGGTCAGTTATCTTATCAATCTAGCAGAATCATCTAATCAATTCCCTAGGAGTTATTAGTTAAAAAAAAAATAGAAGTATCATTCAATCTTTTCTCCAGTGTTTTTTTTTACTTCTAGACCACAAAGAACACAGTTTTCTGATTTAAAAAAACTGCATCTTTGAGAAAGAAAATGTTTATGAAAATATTTCTCACTCATTTTTAAAAATCATTATAAATAAGGAACAGATGTGGGACAGACTGGTAGGGGAAGAAGAAAGCAGAACGGACTTTTATATACTTGTCACTCTAAATTACAGCCTTATGACACAAGCTCTCAAGCACTAAGTTACAGTGGTCATATTTTAATGGAAAAGCATATAACTTGATTTTTTTTGTGTGTGTGCATGCATGCTCTGCACACAAAAGAAGGTACTTTTTAACAGGAACATTCCCACAAGAACTACTTCCCTCAGATGAAGACGGGTTATTGAAGAGAGTAGTGCTTTTTCTCCCCAACACAAAGAGGACGACGTTTTAATATTAGTCCATGTACATGACTGTGTGCACAAACACACAAAATACATAAATCTAGTACATGTACTAAATGACTTTGTGGCTAAAGTGCCTTTGTCGACTTACTTCACGCTGTTACTGCTGAAGCAAAAAGTGTGACCAAATGCAGCCAGAGTCAGACTAAATCCTGTGTTCTTAACTGGTTATCTTAAGTAAAATGTGACACAACCTTTTAATCTTTGATCTGTTTTGGACACAAAGTCCATGTTGTTGCAGGATAAGATTCACGATATATAACATGTAGCATTAGGAGATTCAAAATTAATTCAGATACATAAAATTAAGGTATACATGAACAAAGTGTTAACATCCAATGTTTCTCAAGCTTTTAGTACAAAATAAGATTAAACTGGTACATTACTACAATACAAAGCTGAGCCTCATCTATGAAAAGCTGAAATTCTAGTGAAGCTTATGGGCGTGTAAACTACTGTTTTGTCTGTTATATATAATAAGCTTCTTTAAGACTGAAGGCAGTTGAAGTAATTAGTTAGTGCTAAAACACTAGGATGGCCAACAGTAATTGCAAAGTGTTCCCAAAAATTCAAAAGGAAGAACCAGGTTTGGAACAGATATACAATCTCAAGGCACTTAGATGATTTTGGCCTCAGCAGCCCATTATGCCCAACTAAATTCATAAGCCATGAATTTAGACTGTCTGAAATCTTTGTGCCAGTGCAGCACAATGGCTCAGGGACAACACACTGATCATTTACACAATATTATTAGACAATATCTGGGCTAAACAAGCCAGTACTGAATGTGAGTTTTCCCATCCCTACCAAGTCTGAGCGGTATGCTAATGAAAGAACATGCATGGATATAATTTGCAGCAGGAGCAAGAAGCAAGCTTTCCAGAGGAAAGAAAGGATACCTGGTTGTCACAAAGTCTTATTCAGGAAGAGATGTATTATAATTGCTTATGATCCATAAGAAGAATTGTCTACCTAGAAGTTACAGAAACTGTTACTACATTTTACATTCAAGCCCCACATGTAAGCTTCCTCAGGCAGAGTGTGCCTTCCAACAATGGAAACTGCAGCAACAGCCTTGAGATTTCCATGTTTATTATCCCTGTTCTCCTGCACATCATGGGTCTGTTGAGACCTATAGCAGCCATAGTACTAGCAGTTTCCCTAATCCTTTGCTATGCCAAAGGAAAGAAGAGGAGCAACCCACCGACAGGGAACATCAGTCCTCCCTCCCTCCATCTTTCTTGCTCTTCTGTGGCTATTGCTCAGATCTGGGATCAGTATAATGACAGCAGTTTCACACTTGCAATTTTGTCTAATAATGATGAAGATGGCATCAATGCTATAAAACTACTGCTATCATGCTAGGCTGACCTCTGTACCTCTCTTGAGGAAGGAACTTTAATATACTTCTTCCTCTTAAGCCACAGCTCATCTTTGAACTTCTTACACTGCATTAGTTTACAGCACATTGTGCACATTCCAACCAATATTCAATGCCACTTCTTGATGAGGATTAGTATTTACACATGACTTAGCAATTAGATTCAGTTGCAAACAGAACTGAGATAAAGAAATACTTTGCTCAGACAGTAAATACATAAAATTCAGTCACCCTGTATCAACATATGCTAGCACGTAGGATGCAACCAGAGCCAACAAATCACCTTAAATCCCATGCACTCTTTAAAGATTTATGATAAAGCAAACCACACTGGCTGCCTCGTACTGAATGTCATCAAGTAGAATGCAGTCTCCAGTATGTAGCATAAAATTTGCAAAGATAATTGAATTACACTAAGTCCAACGTAAAGAGCCATCAACTATGACAAAATACGAGTCTTTAAAGTAGGCTGAGCTTATTTTTCAATTTTTGTTTCTTAAAAAGCTACAACTGTCCTATTACCAAAACAAAATTCCTACCAGATTCTGAAAAACTGAGCAGAATTTTAAGGAAAATAAAATCTCTTTATTGCACACTAGTGTTTAGGTGCTCTGAACATCAAACATGCATTACTTTCTCAACAGTTCAAATGTGAACATTTGTAGTTTTATATACTTTCAGGCTACATGGATCTTCCTTGTTTAACTGTAGAACACACAAAGATGATTGAGTGAGAAAGATAAGCCCTTCCTTTTTGAGGAAAGATTTGTTCTAAATGCTATTGAACAGGTGTCATGGTTTAGCCCCAGCCAGCAACCAAGCAGCACAGAGCCACTCGCTCACTCCCCCCACCGATGAGAGAGGGGAGAGAATCAGAAGAGTAAAAGTGAGAAAACTCATGGGCTGAGATAAAGACAGTTTCATAGGTGAAGCAAAAGCTGTGCACACAAGCAAAGCAAAACAAGGAATTAATTCCCCGCTTCCCACGGGCAGGCAGTGTTCAGCCATCTCCAGGACAGCAGGGCTCCATCACGCCTGACGGTGACTTGGGAAGACAAACGCCATCACTCCCAACATCCCCCCTTCCTTCTTCTTCCCCCAGCTTTATGTGCTGAGCATGACGTCATATGGTCTGGGATATCCCTTGGGTCAGTCGGGGTCAGCTGTCCCAGCTGTGTCCCCTCCAACCCCTTGTGCCCCCCCAGCCTCCTCGCTGGTGGGGTGGGGTAGAAGCAGAAAAGGCCTTGGCTCTGGGTAAGCACTGCTCGGCAGTAATGACAACATCTCTGAACTATCAACACTGTTTTCAGCACAAATCCAAAACATAGCCCCATACCAGCTACTGTGAAGAAAATTAACTCAATCCCAGCCAAATCCAGCACAACAGGAAACTAAACCAATATGAAATGTTTCTTTTCACATCCTGATCAAGGTATGAACAACACTGAGCAAACAGATTGTGTTTTATCACCTATTTTATTGTCTCTTTATGTACAAGCACCATCGTTATCAACTGGGCACATTCCTCAAGTCTCTGCAACATCACAGCCCCACAACCATTTGATCTACAGGTATGACAAAATATGAGAAGATTGATATATTTGTCAGGCAGAGAGTGAATGTGAAAAAAAAACAACTGGAAAATGGTAAAATATCACTGAGTGTCTTCTATATTTATCTTTATGCTTTAATCCTACCAACTAAATAACTTTATTATATTCCATTTACTGAAAGTAGAATTGCAATTTGTACACATGCATAGCAGCCTCTACTATAAAATAGGATTTTATTATCACTTGAAATTGAGATAGAGATATTTTGTATTTAACTCTAAACAAGCCCCACTAGATATATTTAATGTATCTCAGCTGAATAATATTAATTGCCATAAGTACTAAAAAATATTCTTTCGACTCTGAAAAATGTCAGGTAAATGATTTGCTAAGCAAACCAAAAGGTTAAGAAAGTCTGTCTTACACCTGTGTGACAAAAGCAAGAGACATTTCTTCATGCATTTTCCCAACTAATACATGCCCAAACACAATAATTTAAAGGTGGAAAATTTTCAAGAGACTTTTTTTTTAAGAGGCTACATCTATAATCCACTAAACAGAATGATAATTTCTTCACTAAAATCAGAGGACTCTAAATCTAGCACAATACATTAAAAAACCCTAATGTATTTAACTTCGGCCCTCTTCAAGAAGTGTACAGAAAATCCTCTTTCAATTATTAGAAGCAAATATGCCTACCTCTTGTTATTACCATGCCAAAAATACGGTCTTTTATTTTGGACGGGCTGGACTTCAATAAGATTGAGCCAGAAAGCAGTGTAGTCACTCTTCTAAATTACTACACAAGTGTACAAAATATCAGCTATAGCAAATATTTCATAACTATCATATGTGCTTTTTATTAATGACAAAGATGAAAATGCACCAATCAAAAAAAGCTTATGCTAGCACTAAAAAAAAAAAAAATTGCAAAAGGAATCTTCAACAAAATAAAGCATTTTTATTTGTTCCAGTATTGTTCTCCCTTCTTACTAATAATAATGAATCCCAGTACAGAGGTTTTTTTGAAAAGTGCACGTGTCCCTTCTATTTTCCATTGCTGTGAGTTTTGTTGTATATGGCCATGATGCCTTTAATTCTTAAGAGAAGTTCTTCCTGAATAAAATGAATGAGAATGGGATCCTCTGCACAGAAACTACTTTACATGAAAGTGCAAGATTACACTCCTACTGACAGTTGTTTCATTCTGATATCAGGTTTGTGTTTATTGCTTGTCTTAAAGAACAGGGCCATATACTTTTTATAGTTTACTTTTAAACTTTGTATTGATGTACAAAAAGTATTAAATATAGTTGATTCCACTTATTGGCAATTCTCTTAACAGCTGGTTTGGCATTTTTTATACTGTGATGTTTAGTAAAGAGAAGCTTTAGGGTCCACATTAATCTAAGTGGAATTGATCTGTAGGCAACAGCAAATGTAAAGGCATGGGAAGGACTTTTGCCATTCATTCTTTAAAGATAAAATATTTGCCCAGGCAGAATCTTGTAACAAACTTAATTCTGAGCACATGCACCGAATAAAAAATAAATAAATGAAGTAGGTAGAAAGTAGGTTGCTTCAAACATCTGATGTTCTATCTTTAAAGTTCTATGATATTGAGTTCTAGCTGTTATGAAGAGGAAGATAAATTACGAAAGAGTTACAAGAAATGCAGCCAGTTTAGGGGAGGAGAGAGGAAAGCCTAGTAATAACATTTACTTCATGGAACCTCCACCTTCTAAAAACACCTATCAGACTAACCAACACATTCATAATCATTGTATTACACACATGTGCACAAACTCACATACATATATGTGTGTGTATATATATATAGCATATTTATATACAAAACAACCTTAATACTCTTAGACTGTGTACTATGTAATTTTTTGCAGTATTTATCATTAAGATAAAAAAAGTTTGTGCTTGCTGAAACAATAACACTATCCTCTTTTTTTAACATATTGTTTACACTGGGGAAATTATTATTTTTTTTTTAAATCCCAAATGATGCATATAACACCCAAAAGGCACACGTTATGGGACTGCATCTAGCTTTGCAAGACATTCAGGTTTCGTTCCTCATGCAAATTTTTCCTTAGTGTAGAACAGCAAGAATAAGAATGGCTTCCCTTGGAAGGCACTTCCAATTTTCTAGCTTGTTTCAGTGTACAAGGAATATTGAATATAAAAAGAGTTCACTTTCCCCAAAGGCACAAAGTACTATGGTTATAATTGTTACATAATTTCACCATTCTCTGACTTCTTCTCAAACTAATAAATGGAGATGAGGAGTAGCCCATAGAGCATCAGTTCTTCAGTTTCCACTTTGTTTCAAAAGGACAAAGACATTCCTAGATTTTCAGCTGCCTATCACAGTCACGTTAATCACTCAAGAGTAAAGAGTTACCTCCTTGTGACCAGACAATCGGAGTCCAAATATGAATCACAAGAATGCTCTTGACTCCTTGAACCTGAAATTTTATAGTGTACTGTTTGTCTTGAGAATAAGAATCATAAAATGACTGACTGGATAATTATGGATTGAGAAAAATGTGTTAAAAGTACAAGCTGTTTAAAGACAAAAACCCTACTTGAATTCACAAATAACTTATTTACTGTAAATGTTTCTGCTCTAATCTGTAGGCATATTAGAAATCAATGTTGGAACATTGAAAATATTTTACCCAAGAGATGGAAATTTCCTGGGACAGCTCAAGACTGCAGAATAAATTTTCTAACTAAGAACCATCATAAATCTTCCCACATTTCACTTGTTCAAAGAAACATCTGTTGATACTGCCACAAGCAGCAAGTATGGGACTGTGTAAACATATGTGCTTCTTGCAAACCCTCTTGCAAAGCAGAACTGTGTCTATGGAGTTATGCTCATAATCGTTTTACCAGTAAGTTTATGTATATTTGTTTTTCCACAAACACATCCAATATGAAACAACAGTTCAAAACAAAGTAATTTGCCTTAACACACTTCCCCCCTAAAGAACAAACTCCATGGAAGTTAACTGTGTTGCTTAACGTACCTGTAAAACAAAAGACAGGGAGATACTACACTAAGAACCCGAAAACTGACAGTGACCTGATCACAATCCTTTCAAAAGAAAACAGGAGCTTACTTCAAACTACCTCAGTGGGGTTAAGTGCTACATTACTGGTAACTGTAATATAATGAATCTTGTCTAAATAGAAGATATTAGGCAACGGAGCTGAAGATGCAGCATTTTTCTTAAGCACCAGTTTTACTGTGCTGTTTGGAATATACAGTTTAGCAAATACACAGAAATTACAATGAGGGAAGAAAAAATATTGTATAGGTAGGATGCTAACAGTTTTATACGCTGCTTTTAACATGTTAAGTAATGCATAATGCACTTATATTCATTTTAGGATATTCAAATACAGAACACTAAAACTTGTCAGTCAGAGAATACATGGGTTTTCATCATTACATGGAATTTTTCATGAGAAACTTTCACTGCATTTTTAGGGACATTCTTCAAGACCAAACTAGTTCTTTCTCTAAAATTCATATATTCTTGTTGTGGATTTGTAAAACCCAAAGTCTTTCTTTCAGTATGAGACCTTAAAAAAAAATCAGTTAAAAAGTTTCATGAAAATTAGGTGTATCTATGGTAAAACAATTGTATTTCTAAAGAACACTGCCAACACTCCCTCTGCACCACCCCTCCACTTAGAATGCATTCAGGAATAAACCAGTTCAGCTTTTGCTTTCATGAATAGCAACTGAAATTTTAAGTAAATTCATTGAAGTATCTCCATTATAAAACAGATACCTGAATTGATGGAAACGGTTCAGTACTTTTACTCAAAAATATGAATGCTTTTGCATTTCTTTGCTACATTTTATGTGTTACATCCTGCAGCTCAGAATACATGCATTAGTAAGATTAATAATTAAATGTTGCCTTCTTTAGAACAGTCTTAGCTGTGGATATAGCTTTCAGTACAGCTAAATGAGGTTTTCCTTTCTGAACAAATGTATTACTTCAACCTATCACAGATACAAAATGAACCGAACAGTAAAACTTAATCTACTTTACCAACACACAGCTAAGTTTAGAAGCTTAATAGAAATTTTCATTAAAATTTTACTCATTTAGTAAATTTAGTGGGAGTATTCAAAACAGATTCACACATGTTTTTGAAAATATGAGAATGATGGATCATAAAGAGGAACAAAAAATTGATCTTACTCATTGGGTTAAACATTGCTTGTAGGTCTACACCCTCTGCTGCACAATGCATTATGAGATTTTTTGGATAAGTATCTACATATTTTGTAAGCACTACAAATTTACTGCATAGAGTAATAAAATATGTACCTGGGGAGGTACCTAGCAGTACTCAATTTTCCAGAGCTGTCCTGAAATGAAACTTTTAGCCTTTACATCAGTAACGGTACATCAGTATTGAACTAGATTCCCATGCAATAATTAGGTTTAAAAATGGACTAATGTTTCTAAATGTCTGCTAGCTTGGATGATGTGAAATCCTGGGTGATATTATTTAGAATACATACATACCACATACACAGCTTCCCCCCCCCGGTGACTGAAATCCATGAAACTGCTGTTGTCAAAATGATTGCTGGTAACTCCCTCCTCAATTAGTATAATGGGTTTTTCAGTTATTTTTGGAGTAGCCAGGATTCTGGCAGTGAATGATGACTAGTACAGATGTTTTATGCATCTGTCTTAATGAACAGCCAAGACAGGGAGATTACAACTTTTAAGAAGGATGCCAAATAGCAATTTGTTTATACACTTCCTACATGCTTCTAGTGCTTTTACTTATGATCAGGCAGCTTTTCCATTTTTTTGTGGAGAAACAAACATTGGAGGTGGATTGAAAGATGTAGAGCAATACCAAAGAGATAAAGTGAAATAAGACAACAGCTTTAACACTTCAAGAGAACAAAGAGCTGAAGTATTGACTAGATAGGTTACAGAGAGATGTCACCGTCCAAGTTAATTACATTTTGCACATCAGCTTTGCAGCTGGATAACAAAGTCCTGGTTATGCTTATGTGTCATGACTCTCAGATTTGAAACAAGTAAAAGGATGAAGGAAATCACCAGTGCTGTCATTTTTTTTTTCCCCTGCCACTAATGCAAGAGAAAAAGAGAAGATATTTATATGGTGTGACTGACATAAGCTTTAAGGGAGCATAACCATTTATCGTTGTTTACAGCAAAAGAGAAGGATAAGGAACTGTTTTGTGATAGCAGAGGCAGAGCTTTCATTACCAAACACAGTTTTCCCAGAAACTGAAGGATGCGTATTTTAGGGAAAAAACAAACAAACAAACAACCACCAAAAAAAAAAAAAATATTGGTAAGATACTTCAAGAGACTAAGACAGCAGATACACAATTACTTAGATCCAAAGGTGCTAAAATGTAACAGTAACCCTAGTTATGCCACACACATATGGAGGACACAAGGTTGTTTAAGAAGCAGTATTTGAATCAGTGGTTGCACCCTTTTTATTCTGAATAGATCCTGCGAAAAAGATAAGGTAATCTGCTCCTTGGCGCTTCTGTGAAAGTCAAGAAACCAACTCTTTATGATAAGTAAAGGTCCCATTACAATTCACCAATCCAAATTCAATTTCAGGCAGTCATGACAATTTGTCTTCCCAGAAAGACCTCAGTTTGCATTTCCATTTTTGTCCTAAGCCTTTATTGCATCAGGTTTGCTTTCTAACAGCTGCTGAATTTCACTGCAGAAGTGCCTCTATTAATTAGGACATGAGCACAAATGAATTAAGAATAGAAGAGTTGATTTAAAGTGGGAGGCTGTAACTTTATTAACTTCTATCACAAGCAGAGATACTACACTGAAATGTTTTTACTTGGTTCAATATGTTGCTAACAGTGTTCCAAGCCAAATAAACATTATACAGCCTAGGCATTCTGATAGTTAGGTCTTTCACTAAAAAAGGAGGAAGGCAAGTACAGAAAAGTTATCTTAATCAGAGAGGATTTTAAATACCTTTTTTATTATTTTAATAAACTGATATTGCTCATTATCTCCTTAATATCCTGTATTACACTGGAAGTAATCTACCTGTGTTAGGTGAAAACTGTGACAAAAATACAAATCCAACGTAAATACAAAATTTATAATTTCCTACTCCCCAGTAGGCTGCCTCTAAACATCCAGGCTGCTATGAAGAAGATACCTTGGCAATTTAGGTTCCCTAGAAAAATATATTCCTGATTCTGTACTTTAGCAGTTGGACAGATGAACAGTATCTTGGGAATATGATACCTGCACATCAATGCAGGACAGGTGAGGTGGTCTCAGTCAGAATGGCTCGACTGTCCTGTTTCCACACATACACAGAGATGAGCAGCTTTCCTTTCCTGTACTGGCGTCTGGCCAGCAGTGGGCAGGTACATAAGGTCAAGGTGAAATAAAGTGGGAAAGGACCTCAACCATGACTCCAGGGTTCAATTTGGAGGGTCAGCCTTTTCCCCCTGTCTATGTGATCACAGATGCTCTCTGACTGGACAGGCAGGAAGATTAAAACTGTGGCAGAACCCACATACTTGCACTGAGAATGGTCCAAACTTTGCCACACGCTGTTCAAATACACAAAGAAAGGCAGCTTCAAAGATTCCAAGAATACATAGTATGAGTTTTTAAATATTACAGAATTTATAACAATATTACTAGTTGTTCTCTGATGCTTGAACGTGTAATTTAAAAATAAATATATTACTTCATCCTCTATGCTTCAAATACAACCAGTGAACTGTGTTTCTACCAGAAAGCAGACTTTTCTGGAGCAAGACACCACTGCTGTGGTATCAGTTATTTATATTTGCATGACAAACAGTTACTGGCTCTTTGCCTAACGCGTCGGTGTTGGAACATTTGGTCCAAACAGTGCGTCTGCCAGCTAAGAACTGCGCTGAACCTGTCAGAAGGCGTTAGATAAATGTGTCACCCTTGACAGCCTGCATGTGTATAATTTGAACTACAATAAGTGCAAGTTATTGACCACAATGCAGTCTGTACTAGGATTGCACACACTTCCCACGCAGACATAAATAGTGATTGCAGCTATAGCCCATTTCTATTTTCTGACTGAGGGTGTTGTACTGTTGCCCACCACTTCAAATACTATTTCAATTTCATGCAAGCAACAGAAGTGGGCTAAACCAGCCTCTACAGTCAAAAAAAATCACAAACAAAATAAACAGGGAAAAAAACCCCAAACCCCACACTCCTATCCCTGGGATTCAAAATCTGTTGCATACATTAGGATATTAAATACCATAAGCGAGTTCTCAAATCACCTTCTTAGATTCTACCATGTTCACAAGTGTACCTACAGAATACCTATTCCGCTAGTCAATATATGCAAAGTGAGCAGCTTGGGCAATCAAATCCTACAATCCACAAAATAAGCCACCAGAACCCTCACCAGTCACTCTTTTATGTATCTATTGCTATATGATGCCAGATGTACTCAAATCCACTTGTTTGGCCTGTGCTGAGATTGCAGTATATTATGGATTAACCCCAGCTGGCAATCAAGCAGCACACAGCACACAGGGCTCCATCAGGCCTAACAGTGACTTGGGAAGACAAACGCCATCACTCCCAACATCCCCCCTTGCTTTTTCTTCCCCCAGCTTTCTATGCTGAGCATGATGTTTTATGGTCTGGGATATCCCTTGGGTCAGTCGGGGTCAGCTGTCCCAGCTGTGTCCCCTCCCAACAACTTGTGCCCCCAAAGTCTCCTCGCTGGTGGGGTGGGCTGAGAAGCAGAAAAGGCCTTGACTCTGGGTAAGCACTGCTCAGCAGTAACGACAACATCTCTGAACTATCAACACTGTTTTCAGCACAAATCCAAAACATAGCCCCATACTAGCTACTGTGGAGAAAATTAACTCAATCCCAGCCAAAACCAGCACACAGTACTAACTCAGAGGCAGAACTTGGCATAACAGTAGAGGCTGTTCTGTGAAGGCTATTCTCTGTTTCACTGAGGCTCTGACCCTGCTCACTTTGAACTCAGTAGGGGCTGGCTTTCAAAGAAAAGAGGAGTAAGCCCAAAGGTACTCGCAGTACAGGCACTATTAAATACTCTTCCAGTGGGATTCCACTGATTCTAAGGCAAACTTATTTTTGGTGCCTCGCTTAAACGCAGAAAAACATTCTTTACAAAGCAAATAGAATGAATTGTAATAATTGAAAACAGCATGAGCCCTCACTGTTAATTTGGGGAAAGGGAACTTGAAAACTGAACAGTTACCATCTGAAGCAATGATAAAGAACTTACCAGCAATTTATATAAATACCAACCAAATGTAACAGGAATTTAACTGAACAGCAGATGGAAAGGAAAAAAGTTGTCTATGCTGTTGCAGAACTGCTTACCGTAAATGAAACCAGCAGGGTATCTACTGAGTGACATCACGCTTAGATAATAAATAGATCTTCTCTGCCAAAATTATGACCCAAAAATGTAACACACTTTTTGGAAGCTTAAAAAATTATATACAGTATACAGTTTTTATTTGTCCTGTTCTCTGGAATACTAAGAAGTGACTGACAAAATCCTATCTTTGTATCTTTATACTACATTATGGACACTCATTCTGTCAATTTTTAACACATTGTTACTCAACTTTAAACAAGAATTAACTATATTGTGCTCTTTTGTTGTTATTTTGTTTCCTTTTGGGATGCTGAGCATTTAGGTCAATAAAAACAAGTGATGGTCCTTACCAAAACAGAAGACTTAACCTTGCTTGGAGGCTTCTGAAGCATTTCTACCTTCAATATGCTCATGATTACTGCAGTCATCAATATACCTCACCTCACTGCAGTCAATTACAGCAAAACTATTTGTCTGCATATATTTTATCCTAATCTTCAACATAAATGTGCTTAAATATGGGAATTAACCTACTGAACCCTACTTCATTATATCCATTGGAATAAAAGGACAGTTCAGAGACTGTCCTCAGAATCAGATTCACATCTCACGCAAACAGCAGTCCTGCAGGACAACTCTGGTGTGGCCTAAGCAAATTCTAGATAGATTAGTACAACCACACAACCAAGTGACTGCTGCTGCAGGAGGAAGGCAAAGACAGCGCTCCCCAGGTTGTCAGCCACAACAGAGACTGTTCTGTCAAACAAATGAGGACACAAGTTTTCTTCCAGACCCAGATGTGCCAGAGAAAAAGATGTTGCCAGGTTTCTTGTCACTGTTTCTACTTTCTCCTCCCAAAGCTGCTTTCGCAAATGCCATTCTCACTTGCTTTCAGTCAGAATGAGCAGGATGGCTTTAGCCAATTTCTAGAGCAAGTCTCTCTGAATCCAGCTTTCTGACTGAAACGGGTCAGGGAGCTTTCAAAAGAGCAATTGTGCTGGTAGGGGAGAAGACCCTACAGGGGAGAACAGCAGGGAGGAGGGCATCAGCAGGGAGGAGGGCATCACTTACAGATGATAATTGCTTCCATAGGCAAAACTAGATGCAGAACAGGACATCTGTTGCTAGCCTGTGACTGTTTATGAGCTCCTAGTTAAGCACATGCACAGCTGACTGAAGACTGCAATTACCACAGTCCCTCAATGTACCTAACAGCTACACAGGAGTGAGACGTACATGTCCTTTCCTCTCCCACACCAACCTAAACCTCAATTTATTTTTCACTGAGTCTGTCCGTGTGGAAAACATACTGCAATAAACCCAAGTCAAGGAATTGTTAAATATTTTACTGATCTTTTCACCCGTATTTTAATGATTTTACTTTCCATACAATTTTAAAGTACTTTTCTGAGAATCCTTTGAATTATTTATCTATTGTACAGTAAGGCTAACCTAGAACACCAATACCTATTATGCAGATGCTAAACGTGAAAGTGCTTTGTCTATTTGCCATTGTGTTATTTATACAGAATTCTTGAATAACAAGAAAATATGACTACCAGTACCAGCAATAAAACTCATCTTTTTTTGGTATTTGAGGGTTCAGAGACTGTTTGAAAATGCACCATGCTCTGTATTATGCTAGAAAAATTACACTTTGCCTCTCAAACTAACAAGCATTTCCATTAAGCATAGCATTCTCAGCAAGATGTTTTCTCAATAGTGAATACTTTGATTGACAAAGGATTAAATTACTGCTGAGCCATTTGTTATTTATGGCTCTTAACACCTGTTAGGTGTTAAATTTACTTTTTCACATCTCTACTGTGCAAGGTATCTGCTCCCACTTCATTAACATCCTGTGTTTTACATCAGTGATGACATTTCAACATACAATGGAATAAAACTGATGCCTTTTTGAATATAATACTAAGGGTTTTTTTCAAATTTATATTTAATGATTTCACAGGCTTATTTTTTTTTTTCTCCCAGAATGGATTCAAAGGAAGAATTTTAGAAGAAAAGCAATGCAGAATTTCGTGTTTTTCTTGTTGCCTCCTGCAATTTAACATGATAAAGATTTTTTTGTACTGTCTAACAAAGTGTCTATAGACACTGCTGTTTCTTTAAATAGCAATGGCAAACAGTAATGGACATAACACATAAATGCCTTGAGACTGTCAAGAAAGGATTCCCTTAAGCACTATGAATAATAAACTAAAAGAAGTTCAGTATATCTGTGCAATCAAATATAGCATATAATTAAACAGAAAAGGTATAATCATCACCTGAATTTTCTCTTATACTAAAGAAAATCATTATACTGTTGCAGCAGTACAGTTAAAAACCATTGAGACTATCAGAGCATCACAGTGTATTTGTACAGGCAAGAAGTGTTCAAATGTTTTAATAAGGTGCTGAGCAGTAATAACTTCAGTGTGTTCCCAAATCACAGAATTAATTTACAGTCCTTTTATAAAACTAAATGGATTTAATAAAGTCTGATCATAAATTAACACTAACAATTGACATAAATTGCAATGTTAGTGAGATTCACTTCAGATACGTTACTGTTTACAGTATTATAAACCAGACTTTTAACATATTACAGGCTGAAGGGCAATCTGTTTGATATGGGAAACAGATTTGAAGGCAGGGAGATGACCTGTTTGCAGAATTATCCTAAATCCCAGAACTATTATTAGAGAAGCACATGTATATATAATCTTGATAAAAGCAGTGGAATGTGACACTGTAGCAATGTGCTTTCTTGAGAGATCTTTTAATTAAACAAATGCAAAGGAAAAGGTTAAGTGAAAAATAAACAGTTCCTAAACAGACATGATGATCAGACCTTAACCCACATAAAAGTGGCAGAAGATGCTTGCAGTATTAAATAAGACCTCAGGAGTTAGGCTTGCCAGAAGCCTCAGAGTCTTTTATGAAGCACACATCAGTATGACACAATCTATTCACGTTCACATTGAGTATATTCAGAGCCTCAATAAAATATGTATGCAAGTATTCAACTCCATATTAAACCACAGCAACTTTCTTTGCTTTTTCCTCCTTTTGAAAAATGTTTCCATCAGAATATTTTTAAGCCAACTGCAATCCACTGCTTCAGGATTCAGGACTACTACTCTCGTAACTGGAAGAACTGTGTAAAACCTACAGGAAGCCCAACAAAACTTGGATTAGTTGGTTCATTTTTGCACGTGAATTTTCTGTTCTCTTTTGATGATATTTCCTTCAATGAGTTAGTTGAAGTGGGATCTATTTTTCAGACATTAAACAAAGAGATGGGCAACGGATCAAACGCATATGCTCAACCTGCCTAAATAGCACATAATTCTGTTTGCTTTTGAGGAGGAGGAGGAGCTCTCCACCAGTTACAAGTGAAGCTGGTGTGCATACTTCCCCAGGGTGAAAACTGGTCCTTCACTAAAGCCTTTGGAAAATTACTCAAAAGATAATAGGAGAGTCTATTTTTCCAAATGTAATTATAAGAGAACACACAAAACTACTAAAATGTAGTGAAGAACAAGAATCCTTGGGAAGACAATTTCTCAGAAAATTGAGAGACTCATGTTCATGTTTGTGTCAGGTGACTTCAAGGAGTTCAGAGAGGACGTGCAGCTGCAGTCAGTATTTCCTGCTATTTCAACTAGTTCTAAGTGGCTTGTCCATCATTACGTACAATTTAGGGCCTCATCTTCCTAAGATCCGTACCACTGCTTCTTTAAATCCTACTGGGAACTCTGAATTTTCAAACGTGCAAAACTGTAACTGGAAACACCAAATGTGCCTTTCTAAATCTCATCCCAGTAAGGAAGAGACCATGCAGATTCAAAATTAGATATATGCACCAGAAGTAAGATTTAACTGGCATTTACATGTCTTAATACAAAAGAGCAACGCTCAAAATTCTCATCTACTCCCTACAAGCACATACATTTTCACCAGTAATATTCCAGGTGTTACAGACATGCTTTTCTGCACATGCCCAGAAGGATCACAGTCTTATCAGAGCTGAGCAGGTTGGTATCATCTCAGACAGACTCCCTGTAGAATCTTCAGCGTAGATGGTCTCCTGCTATGTTCCCCAAAGGAACATTTGGGAAGGTATGGCAGCATAAAACACAGCACCAGCTGCTACTTTCATTCAAAAACACAGCTTGGAGTGGAAAGAGGCAGTGTTCCATGTTTATCCATGAACTGGTCAGACCAGACCTAAGCTAGAATAAGCATGTCCTTCTGTTTGATCTTTACCTCAGCAGCATTTGTCTTCACCACTAAACTAGAGAAAGGGGGTTCCCTCTCTCCTTCTGGCCCAGTCAGATTGCCTCATATTCTTCTTCAGGTCCAATTATATGGGACCCAAGTACATTAACAGTTTACATGCTGCTGTGGAGGTCATCTTCTGCTCCCTCTTCTATCTACCAAATCCTTTTCTCCCCATTCAGCCTTGCTCCTGGCCACAATCTTCACATGGACAGGCTGCAGCTTGTCTGATCCCTTGATGAGGTAACTCAACATGGTAACCCAGAATAACCTTTTTTTCTGGAGAAAATGGGGATTGGGCTTGTTTCTTCTGGATCAGCTAGTTGAATCAGCTCAATAAATGGTCAGCAAAGCACCAGACTCCAGACTGGCACAAGTGACTATGCAGCTGGAAGCAGAACTGCTCTATGAAAGTGGGAGTTACACCACTATCTTTTATTTTGGAAGATGCAGTGTTACAGAAAAGAGACAGCACAACCGTTTTTAAAGAAAGTGTTTGGGACCTGTCACAAACAGGGTTTCTGGTATGTGAATATCAGTATGAAGACAAGTGTTTTCTTCCCCAAAGGCAAGCAATAAACCCCTCAGAGAGCTATGACATAACCTGAAAAATGACTATTTTGATATTTCTGTTAATGATGATATCAAATATGCAATATTAAGTTCTTTTCTACCCATTCCTTAAGCTTTTGATACCAGCTTTCCAGGTTTCTTCTTTATCTGAGTACTCTCTGGATATTCTAGCTCCAAACCTAACTAATCAATTCAGCATTTAGAATAATGCTGACTATATTTACAATCTATGGACTCTTCAATACGAAATCAGATAAAAGATATGAAAAGGAACAATAATTAGTTTTGTTAACTGTTTTTCTGTGAGGAAAGAATTTATCAAGCTCAGATGAAAAACAGTCCTCTCTTTTAAAAATCTAAATATTATTCTCTAAAAAAGTATTGCTTTGGCATATTTTCAAACAGGATGAAAATAGGAAATAATATTGTTAATGAAAATATCTAAACAGCCTGAGGTATTTGACCTTTCACAAAGCTCACTATAAATAGCTTCCAATACTGTGACTTACACTCTGCAACTGCAACAGATTGATAAGGAACAATGGCAATGTTAAGGGAGGAAAACAGATTATGAAACGCTATCCACTATTTCAGATACTATGCTGTAAAACATTCCTGTTAATACACTGTGAATACCAAGGTTATGTGGTTGAATTCAGTCACGTGATGAACTACTGAAAGGGATATCAGAAATGCACCAGGATAAACAAGGAGGAAAAATGACTCATTTCTGTAAGAGCAAGTTCCCTTTGTTTTGAAATAACTTGTTTCTTTTAATAATTCCCTAAATAACCTATGACTCTGCGTTATGTGATTTTAGGCAGTATCTTAAGTAATACAACTCTCAGCCTAACCAGAGACAAAGCCATTTGGCTAGGAAAAATACAATAAAAAAAGAAGATAGGTTGGAATGATGTTTTAAGAAGAGTTGCACTCTCAAAACACACTATTCCATATTGCTATGGAGTAATCTTTTCCATAGTAAATCCATCTTCAGAATGAATTTATTTCCACTGCTTGGAAAAACCCCACATTATTCATAATTCCACATTAATTCTAGTATAGGGAGGGGTTTTATTTGTTAAAGCCAACTATTTTCTCTCTGCTGGGTGTAAAAATAATGCAAAAAGCATGCTACAGACACAGGTAAACAGTACTGTTAGCTAGATTAAGCTCTTCCACAGCACTTTAGTATTCATAATAACTTCCCAAAAAATAACATGTCAAAATTAAACAAGTAGGATCTTTTTTAATATTTACCTAGTCAGCAATGTTTTCCTTTTCCAGAATTCATTAGACACTGACAAGACTCATTGAGTAACCAAACTACCAGATCTATCCACTATCCTATAAACATTCACCACAAGCCTTGGGGCACACAATTTTTAGCCCCATAATTCCATCACAAAGTGTTTCCTGTGCAGTTGCAATTTCTTTGCATATGAAGATCAGCATCTTAAACACACAGTAGTATCTGAATACTAATTTCTAGGGAGAGTCACCACTAGTATAAGAATCATCAGTCCCTTCTAAAGTGTTAAGTGTGTTAAAGCCGGAATTATTCCTTTATACATTTATAAATGCCAATAAACTACCTTAGTCCCCACAGGTCTGTCATAATTCATGCATGAGATTATCCCATTTTTCTACTCTGGAGTACATTCTGAATACAATTCTTGTAACATTTCTTTGGGGAAAAGGGAGAGGTTACTACTTCAAACAGCTTCATCTGAAATATTTCATAATTAACTTAATGTTAATTCTGTCCTACAACACAAACATAATAATGTTATTAAATTAATATTTAATTATAAAATAATCACTGTGCAATATAAAGGGTAAAAACAAATTACAGAATTATTATAGGATAATTAAATATTTATCATTGAAACATATGAGTGACAATTTGTGACCATAATGTGCTGAGAATTTTGTCCATAGCAAACTGCTGTGAACCACAGTCAAACTGTTTCCTTATCTTTTACACTCAGATTAATATGTCAGGCTTTATCAACTTTTTGTAAGAGTAACCACGGGTTTTTACAAATTATCTTACATCAGTAAAAACACAATTATTTATACAAAATGATATTATTCACTCAATAGGAGTAATTTAGTTACTTTTCATAACTGATCATTAAGAATACTGTAATTTACAAAGGTTTTCTTTTCCTCATGTAGATTTGTAAAAATAGAGGAAAACTAGAGGCGTGAAAATTTCTGAGGCATTTAAGGGAGTGTGACAAGAACCCCTCCATGGTCAGGTAACACCTCACCTAAAAACCCTTGGGTTCAGCCTAACCCACTTTTTATATATTTTAAATTTACAGTGAAAAACAGCACCACAGAAATACTCATAGATACACTGACAGACTAATTCTCTCCCTTAGTCACAGATATCAACCTCAGGTGCAAACATTTCTATGTGCAGAATATTTCTTTCGACCTAAAAATCTGGGCTCAATAATTAGGAGTGTTGAAACACTCTGCACCATGTGATGGGAATGAACATTAAAGTTTTCACAAGGAATTTTTCTCCCAGAAGCTACTTCTTTTGGTAATGGAGACAAAAGCAGACAGTGAGAAAGCAAGTATGTTACTTCACTGATAAAAACAGCTTCCCTTGAAACTTTCACTATATGATCACCTAAAGGAAAGTGATGATCCTTAGAGTATGACAACCAAATGTTAACCACAAGCAGTATCCTCACTCTTTGTATGGTAGGAAAATAAAAATGGTCCACAAAAAAAGATGCTAAATTTACCATAGGTCTAATACATGATCCAAGGCATAAAGCTAAAAGCATATACTGCTACTGTTATACACCTAGCAGCTTATTCAGTGTCTGAAGATGATTGGTTTTTTTCTGCAAGGACAGATAGCACTGGTGGTGGCACAGAGGACAAAAGACGTCACTAGTCTATCCTCTGCATACACTGAAACCTAGTGACAAAGATAGATATTCCCAGTGAGTTTCTGCTTTGAGGCTTGCCATTAGAAACAGAAGGCCCATGCAAACCTTTGCTTTGCCTATTCTCCCCTTCCTTTTATCAGCACCAAATCTAATTTACTTGGGAAACTGTGGAAAATGATCAAGATAGCTCTGATTTCATCCCTACAGAATGGCAAAAAAGCTAATTCTCTTAGAGCATTTAAGTTTCCAAGTTGAGAATCTTTGCATTCCTATAAGATATTTTACTGTGAGGAGTGTAAATGAGCACAAGAAAGCTCAGGAGAAAGAAAAGTCACACTTGGGAAAGGTAAACTTCTTCAAAGAATTCTCCACAGCAGGTTATTATCGACGGGATGTAATGCAACTTCCTAGGAAGATCAGTTGTTAAGTGAATTGCTGAAGGAACTAATTACTGAACAGTAAAAATACAGCACATAGTGCTGAAGAGGTCTGAGGTTCTCAATACAGTTGGCCTGCTTGTTACTTAAATGAACAAACTAGATAGGAAAGTTCAAGCCAATAAGGAGGACAAAGTGGTGGAAAAGTATTTTCTTGAAATGAAATGGAACACATCAATGTAAATCAGGAAATGAAAATCTAGTCTGGACTAGATTCATAGACACTGTTAAAGGGATCAATTGATTTGACTGTGCTAGAAGAGTTCCTCCACACATGGATACTGACAAATTTCATATGAAAGAAATTCTGAATGGAAATAATTGAACTAC
Organism: Haliaeetus albicilla; assembly: GCF_947461875.1. Classification (NCBI taxonomy): domain Eukaryota; kingdom Metazoa; phylum Chordata; class Aves; order Accipitriformes; family Accipitridae; genus Haliaeetus; species Haliaeetus albicilla. The sequence goes on from NC_091492.1 coordinate 8,334,449, forward strand.
ACAAAACTTTTCTGTGAAGATTCTTAGAAAGAAATAAAAATCCCTAGCTTAGTTAAATTTAAACATTGCTAGACAGCTGTCATGGTTTAACCCCAAACAGCAACTAAGCACCATGGAGCCACTCGCTCACTTCCCCCCAACCCAGTGGGATAGGGGAAAGAATCAGGGAAAAAAAGTTAAACTCATGGGTTAAGATAAAGACAGTTTAATAGAACAGAAAGGAAGAAACTAATAATGATAATAATAACAATAATAACATGACAATAATAATGATAAAGGAATTGGAATATACAAAACAAGTGATGCACAATGCATTTGCTCACCACTCGCTGACTGATGCCCAGTTAGTTTGTGAGCAGTGATCTGCACCCCCCAGGCCAACTCCCCCCAGTTTATACACTGGACATGACACCACATGGTCTGGAATACCCCTTTGGCCAGTTTGGGTCAGCTGCCCTGGCTGTGTGCCCTCCCAACTTCTTGTGCCTCTCCAGCCTTCTTGCTGGCTGGGCATGAGAAGCTGAAAAGCCCTTGTCTTAGTATAAACACTGCTTAGCAACAACTGAAAACATCAGTGTGTTATCAACATTCTTCTCATACTGAACCCAAAACATAGCACTGTACCAGCTACCAGAAAGAAAATTAACTCTATCCCAGCCGAAACCAGGACAACAGCAATAAGCTTATGACAGCTAATGCCTCCACTGTAGATTCATACCTTATCATTAATATCATTAGTAAGACTGACAAAACAAATAAATCAAGTAACAGGTTGCAAATACACATTTGAAATAACTTCAATATCAAAAGTAACTAAAACTTTCCTGGCACAATCTCTGCTTAGTCATTTAAAAAAATTAGTTGGGCTAAGGAAGAAATACCTGATGCAGAGTAAGGAAACTTTAAAAACTTTGCAATCTGAAAAATAACAGATGGACAAAGATAAAAAACATGGCCCCATTTGGTAAGCTAACCATGTATAACATTTTACTAAAAGTGTGTACTTCTCAACTAGAAATCTTAATTTTTTTTCCTAAGTTTTAAGACTATTGTGGTATCTGTAGGGAAACGTCAGGAAACAGAAAAAAGAAAATAAGGTCTGTTCACATTTATTACTATCCCTGGTGGCACAAAATCGATCACAAAATCTAATACCTATAGTCTTTTTACTGTTCATTATATATACTCACCTGTATGATGGCCCAAAATTATCAGTAAACTGTTTGGGGGGGGTTTATTTGGCAGGGGGAGGAGTTGGGGGGGATTGTTTTTAATGTATTAACCTGAATCTCATTCTCACAAATGCACTACATGCCCAGAGAGGAGGTAAACACAGGGCCTGATGACGAAGAAGTGCAAAAAGCTTCTTGCTATTTCCATTATTAACAAGATCACTTTCACTGATGCTGCAAAGAAAATAGTGTATAATGTGTCTGAAGGCTTGTACGGAGAGGTTGCATATTTGATTTGACAGAAATAGACAGAAAAAGTGGACAAGTTATCAGCTGCCAAAAGTCCTTCTTTGGGTCTGAAATAGAACTTTCCTCCACCTGTCATTTTTAACAGCTTTAAAACCTTCTCTATAAAATATGTATTTTGGGGGAAGTCATTCCACAAACAGTTTGAATTTAAAAGACTCCATTTAAAAGATTTTGCTATTGAGAAGGAAAAATTTAAGGACAATGCCATACCAACATAAGTTGAATGATAAATGATCTCATTCCTAATGGTTTTATTGAGAGAGTTCGGGGGGGGGGGGGGGGAGAAGTAACAAAGCTATTACATGAAAGTTGTTTGTAGCTTATATGAAGATAGTGAAATAGGCATATGAAAAAAAGCAGCACCACTGTGGTAATTAAAACAGCCAAAACTCGAAGACACGTTTAACAAGCATTTGTTTGTTTGTTTGTTATGGTGATTGTGTTTAATTAGGGAAAAGTAGAAGGATGTATCTTTGTATGATACTGGATTACAGAAGACAGTACAATCTCATTGACTATACACTGTCATGGCCTCACTCTGCCCATACAGAAGCCCTTACAGACTTGTATTGAAATACATGATTAACTATAAACTCACATGTTACCTGGTTGACTTGAAGAGGATTAGTCATTTATTCAGATACATTGGCATGCTGAAGCGCCAATAGGGCACTAAACATGTTTTACTTATGCCAGCACAAACTTTTACAGAAATCTTGCTTTGCGTCAGCATGAGACAGGAATGCAGAATTTAACACCAATTACAAACTGGCTCTTCCTTTAGCTGTTGCCAAATAACAAGGTATTATTTGTTGCTTCCTAGGTATCTTGGTGATTAATGAAGTTTAAGAAGGGCACCTTCACTAATAATATGTGCCTCACATTGATCATGTTTCCAGCAATCATTAGTATTCATTAGCAGCAGTCAACTTCTTAATTCCTTTTTGCTTAAGTCCAAATTATTGTAAGTTATTTACAACACCCTGTAGGAAAGAACAAAGCTCTCACAAAATCTTAATGGCTTATTCCCAGATCTTCATATACCAGCACTTCTGGGAAATACATGCACACTGCAAAAATATCCTAGCTGCTAGTCTACAGAATTAACTGCACATAAAACTCTCCGTACAGAGTAAGCAGAAGATAAGCTTACAGCAGGCACATGGCAGAAATATAAGATACAGGAAGGCAAAATACCTTCCTCTTTCACACCTCACCCTCTCCTGTAAATTCAGTTTTGTAGCCTTCTCCTTCTCCAGGCTGTCTGATGCAGTCTCTTTGGACTGTAGGTACCTTCTTACAAGATCATTTTATCATACAATCTGTCAATATAATTTCATCGGTAACTTCCCAAGCCAGTCTCATACTAGGAGCTTGTTCAACATGCCTATCAATTTAAAATACAGAAAATCACCTTTTTTTTTTTTCTGCTCCCCTAATCACTCCTATCTATGCCGACTTTCCTGCTACCCCTGTGTTGGTTTTACGTGGCGAGGTGCTGGCAGCAGGGGAAGCTGCAGGTGGCCTCTCTGAGGAGAGACAGGGCTGCCCTGTGCCGGACACAGCCGGTTCCAGCCGGTTCCGCAACAGCCACACCGCAGGGCACAGCTGAGCCCCTCGGAGATGCTGGTGGAGCCTCTGTGAGAGCGTATTTAAGAAAGGGCAGAGCAGGAAGAAGAAAAAAAGTACTGAAAACCAGCAGTGTGAAAATCAGGGTGAGAGAAGGAGGAGGGTGAGGAGGTCCTCCAGGCACTGGAGCAGAGATTTTCCTGCAGCCCGGGGAGAGACCACAGGGGACCAGGGGGAAAAGTGAGGGATGCAGGGAGAGCTGGAGAGAACCGCTGTATACTGGCTGTATCTGCCATCCCCAGAGCCACTTGGGAAGGGGAGAGGAGTCTGGAGGGAAGGAGTGAGGTTAAGCAAGGGAAAAGGGGGAGGAAATAGGAAATATGTGGTTTTAATTTTTGTCTTTTTGTTTCTTACCACGTGCATCTATTTTAATTGGGAATAAAAATAATTTTTCCCCAAGTCGAGTCTCTCTTGCCTGCGACAGTAATTGGTAAGGAATTTCCCTCTCTTTTTCTCAACCCAAAAGCTTTCTCATCCTGTTCTCTCCCCTTGCCCTGCTGAGGAGGGGGAGTGGGCGAGCAGGTGAGTGGGCATTTGGCTGTTTAGCAAGGCGAAGCCACTACAACCACAGAAACAGGGCAAAGGATATACCACAGTACCTGCCTATACGTCTACACAAAGAAATACAAAAAGTAGTGAAATTATTTCCCCATGTTTCACCTGGTTACATTAACACGCTTCTACTGAAAACAATGGGGAAAAAGCCTTACGAGCTTAGTTGCAACAGTTGAGGATGAGACGTAGCTCACATTCTACAAGCTCAGATCACAAGTCTTGTGTCTGTATCCACACATGCACACTTAATAGTACTTTTAAGAAAGGTTTGAACAAATACATTTCACCTTACATAAGCACTAACACCGTAACATACTACATGCAGGAATGCTAAGTCCTCACACTACTCTAGTTTACACTGAAGACCAACCATTGCTAGATTGCTACAAAAAGAGTATATCCTCAATTTGTAACTTTTCCCACTAATCTTTAACTAGCTCTTTATTTAAGTGAGAAAGGCTATGTAGGTGGATTTCAAAAACTTCTTATTCACAGTGATATTATCCTATTATTTCAAAACCTACTTTGGAATATTGCTACGTCTTTCCAATCAGGTTCTCCACTTTACACTCTGTGTATAAAAAGTATTCCAAATAATATCCATACATCCTCCTTATCACTCTTCTCTTTTGATTAAAATATTCAAATGCTACAATACAAAGAATCAGAGTTCTAATATTTATGAATACATAACCCATCTGGCATTGGTTGCCACAGTCTGCAGTTCCTAACTGCAAGTAGATGAGTAAATCTGAAATTATAATTCCCTCAAAGACCATCCAGGATGACACAAATTTGCTAAAATCTGTAACACTATATGAAATACACTAGAAAGATTGCATGCCTCAAGATGCAGTGTATATATACTCCATAACAGGAGTTCAAATATAGGAAAACAAGTTAGGTCTATGATAATTTTTGCACTGAGGGATATAAATAAAAAAAACCCAAACATAAACACTGTCCTGGTTTCAGCTGGGATAGAGTTAACTGTCTTCCTAGTAGCTGGTACAGTGCTATGTTTTGAGTTCAGTATGAGAAGAATGTTGATAACACTGATGTTTTCAGTTGTTGCTCAGTAGTGTTTAGACTATAGTCAAGGATTTTTCAGCTTCTCATGCCCAGCCAGCGAGAAAGCTGGAGGGGCACAAGGAGTTGGCACAGAACATAGCCAGGGCACCTGACCCAAACTGGCCAACGGTGTAGTCCATACCATGGGATGTCCCATCTAGTTTAGGAACTGGGAAGGGGGGGCGGGGAATCGCCACTTGGGGACTGGCTGGGTGTCGGTCAGCAGGTGGTGAGCAATTGACCTGCGCATCATTTGTACATTCCAATCCTTTTATTATTACTGTTGTCATTTTATTAGTGTTATCATTATCATTATTAGTTTCTTTTCTGTTCTATTAAACCGTTCTTATCTCAACCCACGAGTTTTACTTCTTCTCCCGATTTTCTCCCCCATCCCACTGGGTGGGGGGGGAAGTGAGTGAGCGGCTGCATGGTGCTTAGTTGCTGGCTGGGGTTAAACCATGACAAAACAGAGACTGTCTTTTGGAAAGTTAGTTTCTAATCCCAATATTGAATTTAAATGAAACTGAAATGTAGTGGTTCACAACTGTAGAACACAAATATACAGGAAAAACACAGACCTCAGGTCAGGAGAAGTCTGTTGAACAAGAAATAGTTCACAGCATTTGCAATTATCAGAGATTTCTGCAGGCACTGCGTTCAGAAGACACTGCTTCTTTGTTTCTAAGGTGAACTTACCGTGTAACAGGAGAACTAAAACAAAACCACTGTCAAAGTTTTACTAACCCAGCGTGCTAACACTCATATTCTCTTGCTATTTATAGTCCTGCACTTCTTGTGCCTAATGGAGCTTTCTGGAGCCATCTCATTTATATTTGAACCTGCCCAGCTAGCCCTAGGCCCACCCTCATAAATGGAAGTCCATAATGTACTCCTCTAGCCAAGGAGTTTATTGTCTCTTCCACTCCAGGCTCTTTTCACATCAGTGGAAGAATAGCAAGGGAATGGGGAGAGCAAGAAGGTAAGATTTGGATGTAGATTTCAACATGCAAGGCTGAAAACTTCCAGACTGTGGTCTGTGGAGCTCAACCCTGCCAATCACCATCACAAGGACTTTCTGCACCCAGCAAGGTGGCCACTAACTGCCAAAGCTGATTCCTGTCTATGAGCCAAGCAATGTACTGTGCTGCAATATGATATGCTTTCTGATGTAGAAACTTGATTTGATGAACCCTTCTGTGTCACAAAAAGAAATAACTAACATATCTTCCTTTTCTTAAGAGCTATTTTGAAAGCCTGCAGCTAGTAACATATGCACAGTTGTACATATGCACCTTTGAGCAGCAGCTATGGAACCATCCTGGCTACTTGGGTTTTCCTGTCAACTTTTCAGGCCTGAGAAAAGAGTAGGCAACCTCAGACTTGTCCATATGAATGGTCATGGACGTATTTCTTATTCACAGGCTGGGTTTCATCCATGGGTTAACTATGGATTCATCTGTGTGGATTGGCATATGGCATACAGCCAAAAACCAAAGCCACACTTCAGCCTTCAGTTATACAGAAGACAGTGAGACAAAGTAAATAACCTGACCTAGCCAAACGGTTAAGCAGCTAAGACATTCATTTTCCACTGGATTTCTTTGTAGCAAAGAAACAGCTAAATAAATAATAAAGCAGATTTTAGAGAAAGGCTTGAAAAATTAATGGAAATCTGAATGATCAAGCCTGGAAAAGCCTGATGTGAAGCTAGCTGCATTGCTCTGATCAAATCAGAATAGTCAGGGAACTGTATCACATCAATGCAGACATCTCTTGGAATACTTTTATAGTGACACCACTTCAGCACACTTTATTAGACTTGTTAAGATATATTATAATCATATCAGACAAATGAGTAAGTTTGGATCTATTCCAAAATGAATCTACATATCACAATAGTTAATTTACATGCTGGCTTAAAAATACGAAATTATGCAGTAGACATAATTGTCTCCTGAAAGGTAAAGCATAAAAGCAAAATAAACTAACCAATAAAATAATTTGCTTTTCAGATGATATAACTCTTAAACTTCCTCTGAAACCTAGCAATACAAACCAGCTCATGATGAAGGAAAAAATTGTGCAATTCCTCTTCTCTTGTCCTATTGCTGGGTTTCAAAAGCTGGAGCAATTTAAGGGATGTGAACTTATAGCAGAAAGCTTTATTCTCACTACTACTTAAACATACAAAATAAAAGCCAGGATTATTTGGCACTGGTATTCAGAGAACTCCAGGTAGCTGTGAATACTAACACTGTGTTACTGTTCTTTCTTCAACATCCTGCTTTTTTCTGGCTCAAACTTCAGCCAATTGTGTTGGCATTTCCTATACTGAGGCTCGCTCTCTGTCTCTCTGGTTGAGCTTTGCTTTTTCATTTTTGATACTTTCTTCCTGATCTGCTCAGCCATTTCTGACACTGGCAGTGGGAGAGATGAATTTTGCACATGTAAAATAGTTTCCAGACTTTTTTGTTTTGAAGCCTGCTAGCATTTCCACACTTCCCACACACGTAAGCAGGCACTCAAAGATTAACAAGCAAAAGAATCTGTTCTCAGTGACTGAACTAGAGACTCTCACAGCTCAAACTGTTGGATTTTGCTGACCAAACTTTACAAGCATTGTATCTCTGTAGGAAATTGGGTATTAAATTCTGTTTGTAACTATACAGTGCATGTTCCAATACCATAGACTGAGTAAGCACGTCCTGTTCTTTGGTAGCAAGGGCAGAGATGGGTTTTAATTGCTACAAGATGCAATAAGGTATTGGTATTAAAAGCAGAGATCTTTTGTCTCCTTGCACTCTGCTGGCATTCTAGCACCACTGAATCACAAGCTAAAGAAAGAAAGGGAGCAGTCTGAAACTACAGAAAAAGTGCCAGAAAGCTGACTTGTCAAAAGAAGAGGAAGCTGATGGTCAGGAGGAAACAGGATTAGTTAGTACTTATGAAGGCTAAAGAGATGATGCTTGGGAGGGCAGAACCAATGAGGAGCTGATTAAGGAAGCTTAGATTTTATAGTCAGTATATTCTTGCTGGGGAACAGCTCATAATCATAATGTATGTGCAAGAAGGGGCTAAATGCCTGGTATTTCTTAACTTTTAAAGATATGTATAATTTTGTTTCACTTTTATTTTTTGTATGTTTGGTGGAACATATACATGCTGAGAGCAGGTGCAGAAATGAAATTTCAGTTTCTGTGAATTTTTTTATTTTCAAGAAAAATAAGACTGAATCAGAACAATAAGCCAAAACTTGAAAGTGTGTACTTATTGCCAAACTATGGCATTTCTAGAATGAAATATCCACTCCAAGGTACCAATCTACCTGCTAAACTGATCAGTGGTCACACTAGAGCAGGACATCGAAGCATCTTTGGCAGCTCTAGATGAATATGGATAAAATATCTGTCAGTTCCATGTCTATTCACCTCTGACTAGCACAATAGATTTTTATTCTGACTATGGATCTTAATTTCAGTCTGCACCTGCCACAACTTCTATCACAGCTCATTAGGGATCTCCCACAGTCAGGAAATCTGGAGACCAGATGCCAAGCAAGTTGGCCAGCCTAGAGATCTAGTCTAGAAGCCATGGCTTATGAAAGCACATGGCAAGTGATCCCAAATACATGACCCCAAGAAGCATTGGGGGCTTGGCAACCCATCTGCATTCATCTAGAGCCAGATGAGCAATTTAAGAGAAAATGAAGTTTCATTATGAGCTCATAAAAAATGAAACCACTTATGTGAAATACTTCCAATCAGACAATTTGGCAAATTCAACAACTGAAAATGTCCCAAAATACAAGACCTATGGCTAGTACAGCCATCTGGTAAATAAATGCAAGAAAAATTCTCATTTTCATGTTGCTCTCCTCCTTTGCTAGGTCATATCCTCATAAATTCCTGAAAACTCTATCAAAAGAATATAAACATCAGTTCCCTCCTATGGGAAAACACTATATCGTAAAGGCAGCATTAACTACAATTTATAGTTTGCTGCCATGCTATACAATGCACATACAGCATGTTATTGTAATGTATGTAGCATCAGCGTTACAGGTTTTTTAAAATCATACAAAAAGTGGATTATCGAGAAGAAAATCTGAACCTATAACAATGCGCAGTTGTTGGGGATGACAGAGAAAAATCATATAATATGTTTCACTCTGGGACTTAGGAGTAAATGCTTCAAATAGAATGTACTTTCTGGATGATGAAGAACACACAGAGCAAAGCCACACAGAGAACTAATGGCACCAGAATACAATTACAATTACAACTGATCCAAAGACTGCTCTCCAAAAGCAAACATTTTTTAGAACTGCTTTGGGATCTATGTGACAATTTAAGGTGGCTTCTTTAATGATGGAACTCTTACAACAATGGGAGAAGCTCTGTGCCATAAACTTGAAAAATGCTTACTTCTCCTTTCCCATATAACACACAAGCATTTTGATTACCACTCTACACTAAAAGGATGTTTCAATTTAAAGCTCTTCAATAGGCTGCCAGGAATGCTCTGCTCAATGATAAGTCTATTGTACAAGACAAGAGAGGAGAACATTACCTTTCTAAGTGGCCAGGAAAGTATGTTATTTACAGCCAAGTGACAAAACAGAAGGAAATGTAGAAAACGTCAAAGAGAATCCAAGACCACAAGCATTAACAAATAGTTCAAAAAGACACACAATTTTTTTCCCTCTCCCCCTCCCCCATCCCCATTTGTCTTTATATACTTTGAAGTTTAAAAGTGATACAAAATCTTCTAATGGAAGACTCAAAGCAAAAATGTCTCAAGAAGGTGTCTAGTCAAACAGTGATAATCATCAAATTCAGAAGAATGCAGAGGAGGATGGTTAAAGTTTACCTACAACAAATTTGACACCTATCAGTGACAGCTGTGTGTAGGAACATTGACTAAGGTTGCTTCGTGATGTGTTACATCTATCAATATGTAAACGGACTCTGATGGAATGCTATGAGGAATATGGGCTCTGAGGAATGACAGAAGGGGAGGGTAAGGAGGAGGGCCAAAGAGCAGCTTGGACACATGCAGCTTTGCTGCAGAACTGGTGACAAGCTGGTTTAGAGCTTATGGGTGAGGACCAGAGAACAATCATGGATGACATCAGGGTGGGTGTCTGGTACAGATTACCTGATTAAGAAGACAAGGTAGATTAACCCTCAAAGAATTGGAGGCTGCCTCATGATCACAGGCCCTGCTTTTCACTGGGAACATTAATAATGATTGACCATTTGCTGGAAGGGCAACATGGCAGAACACAACAAAGCCAGGAGATTTCTGTAGAGAGTTAATGAGAATTTTTTGACACAGGTGATCAGCAAGTTAACCAGGAGGCACTCACTGTTGGACCTACTACCTCATAAATAAGAAAAACTGTCTGAGGATGTGGAGGTCAATGACAGCCTTGGCTGCAAATACCACATGATGGAGTTTAAGATCCTGAAAGAAGTGAACAAAACAAACAGCAGAATTACAGCACCGGACTTCAGGAAAGCAGATTTCAGCTCGTTTAGGGATCTGCTTAGCAGATCACAATGGTAGACTGCCCTAAAGTGCAAAGGGGTCCGGGAGAGCTGGCTCATCTAGAAGCAGGGTCTGGGAGAGTGAAGCATTTCAATAGAGGAAGGTTCAACTACAGACTGCTTCAGCAAATGGACACATACAAGTCCGTACGACTTGAGGATGCCAAGGGAGCTTGTCAGTGGCATTGAGAGGCCATTCCCTATCATCCCTGAAATGCTATAGGAGCCAGAGGAACTGCCCAATGGACAGACTGTAAGCAATTTGCTTGAAGTCTTCACCACTTCAGCAGAGAGGGACTAGATCTCATGAATTCCAGAGGGGCCTTCCAAACTAAATCATTCCATGTTTTTACAATTAAACTGAAGATATTTTGGCAAAATACAGGGATATTTAGAATATCAAGGCCAATTTTTAAAACAAAAATAAGAACGCATGTGCATGAATGAGTATTGCTTTAATCCTCCTTCCTAATGCTGTACGTATACTATGATAAACAAAAAATACAGATATACTGCATTTGAGAGTGAGAGACAAAGAATATAAACAAACATAATACATCTGTTAATAAAAACACATTTCTTGGTACAAAAATTTAAATGAAAACACACTGTATTGAAAACTATTTTCTTTCCTTTGTTAAATATCTTGTGCAATGCTTGCTGTTGCATTTATAACAATCTACCACTGGCAACAGATTACAGGTCTAATACTCTATAGAAAAACCTTCTTTCACAAATACTTCCTGAAATATTAGTTTCCTATTTTTCATTATGGTTCTCTCATGCAAAAATCTAAGCACTAGCTGAAGGCCTGTAAAATGCATCTAGATTATTCCAATGTCTTCACTGTAAATTGGATCAGACTGAAAGATCAGGAATGGTAACAGAGGATTGACTAATCCCTCAATGCAAGTAATGAAAAAAAAAATCCCTATAAATTAGTCATTGTAAGAATGCCTTACCTCATTTTCTCCAGGCTTTGTGTGGCTAAACTCCCTGAAAGACTGAGGAGAGGTAGAAGTTTATCCATGATCTGAAAAAAAAAAAAAAAAATTTATCAAAGCTTTTCGGTGAATATTTCTGAGTAGTTTACCCATAGGAAATCTGTCCATCAGGAACCTATCTAAGTTTTTTAGAGTTTGTCTTTACTATATGTTTTGCTTACAGCTGAGTATAGAGCTATGGCTTAGTGAGCTATCTGACCCACTGTCACTTAATAAATACCATTAACTCTCACAAGGAAGACAGCAAATAACAAACACTGCTTCTCAGGTGGTCCTGACTTTGGAAGGAAGATATACAACTGACAACTGCCAATTATTTCATCTTTTGTGCACATTTCCCCCTGAGACACAAACAGTATCCACGGCAGAACATTAGTAAGCTCAAAATGTCTTTGTTCTTTTGATGCATATGCTGCCCAAGGAATTCAATTACAGGATGGGGGTTTTTTTGAATGATTTACATTTGTAAGCATCAAGCAGACAAGAGAGATGAGAAAGAAAAGAAAAAAATGTTAATGTTGGTAACAAGAAAGTAGACATGATACATAACCTTTATAATAACAACTAAATATTACTCATTTTCTTTAAAAATTGCAATACTTCATCATGGCAAATAATCATCTGTCTTTCTAAAGTGACTAGAATAATGGCTCGGAAGTATTCTGGGAGTTTACTATAGTCTCAGTCAAACATGGCATGTAAGCATGAGTTCAATTTTAAGAACTTGTACAACCCTGGTGACTACAAAAAGATATAAAAATGGACACAGTGCATGTTTTAGCTGACCACAGTGACATAATTCACTTGTTTAGAAACTTTTTTGGATATAGATATGTCTAAGCAAAGTACGCTTCTCAGACCCACTGTAAGGAAAACTGTTTTGAAGTACAAATTTGTATTTTGGAAAGCCCAGTAATTACATCATTGTTATTCAAAATCTGTTTGTTTATTTTATCTTGCTAGCTTCTGTCAGTAATATAAGTCAAGGAAAAAAAAGGGAGGGAGTTACGGATGAGTCTAATCAAAATTATCACAAACTGTATTTTAAATCACAGCACACTTCTTTTGTTTTCCAAGCAGTTGCCATAGCTCACAAGACGGGTGGGGGGCACTCAGTGCAGATTTCTAATGACAACTTCCATTTTGCCAGTCAGGAAACAGTTCATAAACTAGTATCAAAGAAACAAAGGTATAGCTGGATTTTAAAGCAAAAGCCCTTTAGTTCAAGTTTAGTATTTACTATTGCATTCAACTACAAGTGCCAACATACTTCATTTGCTACACAGCTACGCCTTCTCTTCAGGAAAAAGCAAATGCTAAATAAGCAACTCCAGCTATTTTACACTTCTTCACAAGACTTATCTATTGCATTAAGAAGTTTCAAAAATGTCAAGTAAAGATCGAGAGAAACAAGTGACACAAAATTAAACTCTATTAGATTAACCATTAACAAAATGCTTAAGTTTTGGTAGTCTAGTATCACAAGGATAGTTTCAGACACTTGCTTAGACTAAGTATACACTTATGTGCTCCTGAGAACAAAGGCCTATACTGGTTTTGTTCGGATGGTGCCCAATTTAAATAAAAACAGCAGTAAAAGGGTCTCCCCCTAAATCCATCAAACAATTGCTCTTCTACAGCTTTTTGCAATAGTCTTGCATGTGAATTGCAATATGTACAGTATTGTTGATGATGTGTTGGCACAGCAGGAACTCCATAATAAGCCGCAGAGACAGTAAGCTATTGCAGCAATTCACCACAGAGACAAAGAATTCTAGCCATGAAGTCATCTGTCTACACAAATCTAGGAAAAGCAGAGAAAATGACATCTTCACTGAGGCAAATAATGTTCCAAACATAGCAAACCATGTAAATCATTCCAGGAGAGCACATGTTCATCTTCATGAACAGAGTATGCACTGACAGGTAGATCATTCACAGCACTGGCAGGCATGTTAAAAGTTCTCTTCTCTTCTCTTTTACTTGAGTTTCCAACACTATGCTTACTTTATATGGATGAGTTTGAGAGTAAAATAATCCAGCAACAGTAACTGCTGCTACAGAGATTCTTCTCATGTTACATACTCAACTTTTTTTTTTTTTTCATATTAACTAGACTAAGACTTGCAGAAAGAGCTTTTGTTATTAATCAAGTAGGGGATAAACTCCCATGTCAGTTAAGTCCAAAGCAATTCACACTAAAGAAAAAGAGTTAAACCATACATTCAGAGATGATCACTGACCCAAACTAGCATTGTTCAGAAAAGAGATCTTTAAGTCACTGTGGCCAGCTCTCTGAAAAAAATATAACCCATGTAAATATTATATTATACCCCAGAATTCTCCTGGATTTAAATCCATGGAAGAATGGCATCTCATACTGCACGTGGTCACTCATCTCAAAAAAACAAATGAGAGAATTAGAAAAAGCACAGAGAAGGGAAATAAAATTAGGGAAGAGAACACCATAAAAGGACTGACTAGGACTCTTCAGTGTGAAAGAGAGGCATTAGAATACTACAAAGATGTATAAAATCATGAACAATAGTGAGGAAAATAAATGTGGAATGAATGCTCACTGTTTCTCACAGTACAGGAACTGAGAAACCTTCAATGCAGTTATTAGGTAGCATATTAAAAGTCACAAAAGAAAGTAACGCTTAAAGTAATTTTTAACACAATACAGAATTAAATTGTGAAACTCATTGCCACAAGACATGGTGGAACATAATATTTCAGAAAAGTATGAGCTATAATTCCTAGAAGATTCTCCACCACTCACAATCAAATGCAATGAATGCTTTTTGATGCAATTTCCAACTCAATAAATCCCTGCCATTGTCTGCCAGAAGCTCGAAGAATATACAGGGGAAGGATCACTCTGCACCTCCACCATTTCTAATACTTTTTTCCACAAACATGTAGTGAAAAATCTGCAGCTCCATGTGTTAGAAACAAGATATAGTGTATGACAACTCTCAAATTCATATGATCTCCTTAAGAATCATGAAGGAAATCACAATCAGAATGCACTATATTAAGGGGGGTTTCTTTACATAGGTGAATTAATTAACTAATCAATTCAAGCTTAAAAGCAGAAGTGCTGAAGACTGAAAGATTAACAGAATCTACCCCTTTCAATGACTGCTGTGTATTCAGCATTACAAATAACAATATTAGTTTCTAACAAGGGCAGACAAATATGAATAATTGATAAGATGCAGACATTTTTATGAAGTCATTTCTCAAAACAGCACTGAAGTCTCCAACTCACTAAGCTCACTGATGAACTAAACTTCTCAAGATCCTGCTTAAACAATGTGCTACCTATTTTGTATCCTGGACAATAAAAGATCATGCCATACATTTCTAACCTTTTAATACTGCAATAAATGACAACCAAGACATATGAAACCATAAAACCCCCCAAACCCCAAAAGTACCAAATTATAGCACATTGAGATTTTGTTTTCTTGCTTCACTGACCCACTGGTAAGCTTGGTGAGTACCCTTCTGATTACTGTTAACAGGAACTGATATATTAAGTCTTTTTTTTTTTTCTGAGGAACTATAGGAACTGAACCAAAAAGACAGGGCTTCACTTCCAGTTAACATCATGCTACAGCTATTGTAAAGAAAGCCTGTGTAATTCCTTAAAAAAAAAAAAAAAAAAAAAGAAAAAATTCCATGGAAAAATGACATGCTTTCTGCATGCTACATTCAAGCTAAAAGGAGATAGAGCAGAACTAGCTAGAAACATCATGGTTTTACACAGTATCTTCCAAATATTCACAAAATGCTGTGCTAATTCACTATGTATACAGTCATCTTATGAGCAATGACCACACTGGAATAATACATAGGAGAATACTATCCTGCCACTATATTGACCTTGAAAGTGAATGAATGCAAAGACAGTTACAGTTACTGTTGTTACAATCTTATCAGTTACACTTTTATGAAAACTGAAAGGTTGGCATTAATTAAGATACTCATAAGAGTTCAATGTTCAAAACGCATTTGGCTGTGGAAATCCGAACATAGAAGATCGCTGCCATGAGATTTATTTCTCGTTTACATAATTTAAAACAAAGTATAATCATTTGAGCTATATTTAAATTGCAAGAGTGCCAAAAAAAGGAGTCCTGAATGCTGAAAGAACTGAAGCACTGATGTAGACCTTTTGATCCTAGGATCACAAGCTCCCTGAAAAAAATTTCAGATACTTTATAAGTAAGTATAAGGCAAATGCCTCTGTAACTGAAATGTTTCTTTAAAGGAAACAGACAACCACAAACTAATTCAATCTGCAACAACAGCAGCTCTTAGCTAACGTGGTCATAACTGTCATTTCCATGTGAAGTTCTGGTCTGTAGCAGTCTAACACTGCTCCAGAATAAGTATGTGTCATAACACAAAAAAAGTTCGTTGGTCTGATATACTCCGTTGTGCAGGGAATGACCATAGGTCTTTCCACCCACCCTTACAATGCAAATGATAGTGCAATGGACTTAGTACACATAAAAAATTCATCTACTGGATTAAAAACATTCAAGTTATTGGAGAAGCCTTCAGTAAATACAACAAGTTTTAAGATCTTAATGTGGTCTTAGAAGCCTAGATTATTATCTTATTAAAAAGCTTAATGAAATCTCAATTTGGGGTTGGACACAACTGAATTAAACACCATCTGGGAAGTTAGCCAGGTGGGTCTTTATGAACCTGTTCAACAACTTGTTTTCTCTCAATTCATATTATACGCTACTTTTTTCTGTCTAGGAGGTACTATTGACATGAAAAATCCCCCTGTTGCTAAAAATACTTCAGAAAAATAATTTTTCTGATTGCTGTTGTAATCTCTAATTGATAGAGCTAGTATTCCATGTTTTGGATCTATTCTTACATTTTTGACAACCTATTTTAGCTACTAATTTAAAACCAGAAATTTGTTCCTCTTTTTTACATGTCCTAGAAAAATGCTAACTAATGCTATGTTCATGATGATTAGATATACCAAAAATCATAAGTAGATAATTTGAGTTAAAACTATTATTAATTACTACTAATGCAACATGTCCTGAGTATTTCCTAATCTAAACAGCTATTATGTATTAAATTGATACTTTAAAGATTAGAACTGTATTTTCTATATATTGCTATCAACTCTTGCAGCAGAGCTCCCCACTAGTGCTTTAATTTACACTCGCTTTAAAAACAAAGTCTCTTCAGGCTGCAAATATTTACTCACTAATTGTCAATCTTTTCAGTTTCCCTGTTGCTTTCTCACAAACCACTTCCCTTGGGAATCCCTAAGGAATCCCGCTTTACTCTAAGGAATAACTCCTTCCTATCAGTAGATCTAACTGGGGAACATTCTTCTCTCCTAAAAAAACCCTACAAACCCCCAGACAAACAACAAACAAAATGCAGCAAAACTAAACAAGCAAACAAACCATCAACACCCACCCCCTGCAACATCTTTCAGGTAATTATAATAAAATGCTTCAGATAATTAGTACTTCTAAGGCATGTCCACAGTTACTAAGCAGACCAGACATCAGACATACAACAAAATTCTCTAAAACATGCAAGAACATCAAGGTCTTTAATTTCAAGTAGGAAACTGGATGCTCCTTTGAAATGCTTTGGAAAAAAAAAACAAAAACAAAAAATCAAAGGTCTTACTCTACTCTGTACGAAGAAACCACCATTAAATTTTTCAGAATTGTAGTGAAGAACACAGTGAAGAACATGCATATCCTGTAAACACCTAGGAGACTAAAATGTGCTGACAAAAAAAATCCATATGTGGTATAGTTCAGTCACCACAAAATTTGTGAATGAACTTTTACATTGATTGACAACAAATAACTGCAGTCCTCTGCATAAGAGTGGTACACTTTACAAGGAAATGTAACAAGCCAACTCCCCACAAGGAACAGAAAAAATTAAATTCAAAATTACATACATCATTTTACTTTCTAATTAAATGCTTTCTACATTCTGGATTTGATAAGGCGCAGCCACTCACAAATGATACTGGTAATGTACGTGACTTGTCAATGTCTGGTCATTTCTTTCCCCAAAAACAAATGTTTAAGTAGTTGAAAAGGTTGTGAAGGAAAAAAAAAATCATAAAAAAATTAAAAATATCACTGAGAAACTCATTCTCTCTTCTCTAAGATTTGAAGTGGGAAAGTGAAGAATCATTAAATATATTCTGTGCTTGGCTGGTATGCAAAACTTCACATCAGTGGACGTTCAGTCAGCAAATGAATATAAATTCATAAAAAAGATCTTCAGTGTAGATAAGAGAGCTGCAGTGACGACCAGAGAAGAGAATTTTGCCTCAAGGATAGCATAGAAAAGAAAATATACGTCAAGTTCAGAACAGATGTTAGAAAGCTTATCAGGAGATGACGCTGGTGAAATGGCCTGAAACACAATACATTCCTACATCTTGTAAGATGCTTAGCAAGATGCAACTCCAACCACGTACGTGCAAGGAGAAGGGGAAATTTTCTTTTGTTGTTTCAGTTTCCTACATATTCCTTAACCTACCCGGAATCTGTCCTGCTGCTTCTTAATAAAGAAACTACCTCTCAAAGCATATCAGCCAGCTCTCTATCTCCCTCCCCTGTGTAATTCTGTCTTCGTCCTAGGGACTGCACTGCTACAACACTAGCTATAGATTTCCCTCTCCTCAGTGATGAATGATTCTAGTCTGGACTATTATTTTCTTTTCCGCAAGAATTCCACAAAATATTGGAAGGTACAGGCTAACTGTACAACATCAGACTGAAGAGAGCAAGAGCATGAGAACTCGCAAGACAGCGTGAGCCCATGAGAAGAGTTTGCAGCTCCTTCTCTAACAGCCTATTGCTGGAAGCTCCAAAAAGCACGTGGTAGGACAATGAATTTCCTTCTTTCCCCTGTTTTCTACACTGAATGTAGAATTTGGGCTTTCACATCAACACTGGACTTTCAGGCACCATGTTAACCGTGTAAGAATACAGAAAAATACCTCTCTTTACTTACATAACTCTAAAACTAATTGCCATTCTTACTTTATTAAACTTTCATCAACCAATTTAATTTCTCTTCCTTGGTAACCTAAGAAAAGGTAGTATTGATTACACCAGATTATTTCAAGTAGTGGATAGGTGTGCTTAATGTACTGCTTTTCAAAATATACAGATTTAAAATTATCTTTAAAAAAAAAAATTCTCCATAGTTAATTTCAATTTAAAGTTTTTGCATTACATTTTCAACTTTTGTTTCTGCCTTTTTCACACTTAACCCATCACTTTCATCCTTGCTCAAGTAAATATAATTGAAATTTTAAGTTTTTGAGAGCAGAAACTCTAATTAAGTCTGAATAAACTAGACAAAATAATGTGGATACAATCTTTTTGGAAGACTGAGAATCACAATAGGTATAAATGAATGTATAAAGTAAAAGTAATTAATACACAATTCTGTGCTTTTTATAGTTTAATATTAAAAGCTACTGTTGTAATATTGTAGACCTGCTACTTCAAGAGATTAGTGAATTGGCCAATAAGAAATCCCATCCAATAACTCAGCTTCTTTTTCATCAAATGATATTAAAATAAATTTTCATATGGTACCCTGAAATTCTTGTGTATCAGCAGTTGTATTATTCTTCTTAACCTACAAGCAAAGTAACAGAGAAACTGTTTTGTCAACTGACAAAGCAATACAATCCTTTTATTCTGCTAAAGTTTCTTTTTTTACCATTGAGATTATTTGCATTGTTTTCCTGCTTTTTGAAGGTTGGATGGTCAAGTCAGTTCAGAATCACTGTTAGCTTCTTGGCTGATGCTAAGTTCACAAACACCATAGCTATGAGCAATTCCACCTTGGCTGAGATATACTGATGATTTCATCACTTCCTGCCTGAACTACATAATGCAATATACTGGACCATGATGAAGCGAATCTTTCTTGGTCAGGGAATGTATCTAACACTTAACAGTGTAGCGTTGTTCTGTAAGCATACCAGATGTGTCCAGATATCCGCTTTAAAAAAATAAAAACACCACAAACCCCAGAGGCTTCCTAATTACCATATTCAAATTTTTTTTTGTCTTCTGTGTTTAAACTCTGTGATCTAGTCCAAGTGCATCTAAAAGACTCCCTGATTTCCAGGATAAAGACCATGGTCAACAACTTCTGGCACAGCTAAGATCTCTGTAACAAGTTCAGCTACATGTGGGACAAAACTTTCAAGGTAACTGTCCCAGGAAATAGTCACAATCCCAAATCTCACTACATTTTGCTCCAAATGCAAAGAATATATCTTTGCCAGACCAAAACACTCTAACTTCAGTAAAAGACAAATTAAAAAACAATAAAAACAAGAACAAAATATCTCATGCCAAACAAAACAAGTCATTTCACTATACACACTTCTCTTTCAACAGTCAGTATAAAAGATCAACCAACCTATGACAGACTACTCATTGTTTAATGTATCTGCTGGCACTTCAGTACATCACTAATTACTGTAATACAAAGAATCTGTCCAGACCTAGAGTAGACGTTTAGAATCACACAATAACCAACATTGAATGTAATCCTCTGGATGTCATCTGGTCCATCCTCCTGCCCAAAGGCATTTTAGCAATCTTAAGATTTTTCTGTGGTCTTCATTTCTCTAAAACTGAATTAACAGAATTTTGTCAATGGGAACTCATGAAGGAAAAGATGAGAACATCCATGCAAGGGCATGCCGTGAAGCAAGGCCACCAAAACCAAGCTGTCCTCCTCTACAGAATGGAATGCACAAAGCATTTACAGATCAAATTGGCTCTTCCCTGTAATCTCTAATAAACTACCTTCTAACTGCTACTGTTTGTCCCAAATGTCAATACTAATGGCAAAAGGGAAAAAGCAAGGTTTATTCATTTATTTCATTACTCTTCCTTAACACATTTGTCCCTGGACTTGCAACCATGCAGAGCACACCAGAAAGAAATAGTGAGAAAGGCCGAAGCAGCACTTGAAGCAGCCCAAGCACTGACATACACTTTGTCTGGATTCTAACTGGCACAATCAGATGATTGGCCATTAGCCCCAAATTTTCCTTCCATTGCCTTCACAAGCCCTTGGCTTTTATCCTGCTCTTCCACTCTTGCCCTCTCTTATCTGCTTCATTCTATTCTCTTATTTCCCACAAGTTAAACCATTATCCTTCACACAGCAATCTCTGCTCCTCTTCCCTGAAAAACAAAGTAGTTCTAGAAAAAAAGACAGTAGCTTACCATCACATTATTTGCTCCTAGATACATTATTTCTTTCACTGTATTAACAATTTTCATTGCAAACTCTTTGATGAAAGGATTACCTGTTGATCTCTGTACCATGTCTTCTGTAATGGGTATCCACTAATAGCTGTTTCCTTGGCATTAACATAATACATAACCTGCACGCAACAATAATAAGTTCCACAGGATTTCAGTCTGATCCACATCTCCAGAATTAGATCCTTACTTGTGATTCACTCTACTAGACATGACTGTTTTCCCCCATCAGCCACAAATGTAGAGTTTATTTTTAAAAGCTTGTCAGTAACACACAACTATTCTGTCTTATCTACCTTATTTAAATGGACTTTGTTTGTAAAAACACATTACACTCATGCACCTCACAAAAAGCAAAATTTATACCTTCACTCATACACCTAAAGAAGAAAATTTAGCTTAGAATGTTTAAGTGCCTTCATGGAATCTTACAACAATTCTATTGCAAAATAAAACAGTTCCTACATAAGCCAGAAGGGCACTCTACATTCTAAGATTTGAGCTCTCTTTAATAATTGACACTTTCTATTCAGTTGTTCATTGAAAACTCAAGATTTGGATACCAAAGAACTCACTTTTGAATTAAAACAGAATCCCTGGAGAATTTAATAGCATACTTCCCATAGTTTAGAGTTTTTGAACAAGCCAGCTTTTATCAGGAATAACTTAAGTTGCCAAATTCAAGAACAGAAGTGATGTGGCTACACACTGTGAAACCATTTAGTGACAGCACAAATACGGTACACTGTAATTAGTCAGCTAACTGTTACAAAAAAAAAATTGTGCAGTATACTGCCACCTCTACATAAATTCCAAAGAAGTGCTTATGTTGTACATTATTTCTAGAGTCATCAAAATTAAGTGCTTCGGTTTGCCCATTTGTACTTGTAATTAATTTATTCATAACTTTATGTAACTGAACAAAGATATCTGAAATGTATTGAAGTAAAACACTGTTATTGAAAGATCATTATTCAAAATCTACAACAGTACCATCATTTGAAATTTCAGATTTTCAGTTACTTTGACTTGTGGAAAAACACTCTGAAAGACTATCTAAAGAATTCTTTAAAAGTAATTTTAGTTCCCATCAAGTACGTGATGTTGCTTGCCTTAAGCTATTTTAGAGCCATTCTCATTTAGTGAACATTTTTTACTTCAAAGAACTGAGATTTGCAAGAGGTCTCCCCCTCGGTACAACTTCACAGCTGCAAAGGTGGAGAAAAATGAGTGACTACCAAAGAGAAGAAAAATAAAACGTGTTCTCATAGAAAACTCTCAAAAAAGAAGGCTATGAATATACTTTTTGACTTTTGACTTACATTTTGTATACACTACTTGACTTAAACTTCAGTCTAGCCTTTCTCCTGTCCATGAAAATCAAAATATGCACAGAGGACACATGCGTACACACACAAAAAAAGCAAGAAATAAACACCTTCTTTGCTGCTTCAGAAATTTACCCATGATCACAAAGCAGTTTATTGTTTTACATGTAGCAGGTTTGCTCAAAACTTTAACCTTTACCAGTCAAAACTAGAAGACATAAGGGACATTATATTATACTAGCAACTTTCATTAGTCCAAATTCTTCAAATGCAGCAAAGCAGTGTATATCAAGGAAACATAAGAGGAAAAAAGAAGTGATGGGGAGCTTCTTTGCATGATTTTTAATGTATAAAGATGAAGTTCCATATTTATGCAAGTTATTTAATACTTGAATTGGTTTACCTTAGAAGTTTAGATGTCCTAATTTACAAGGTAAATTAACTAGTTTATAGTACACGAATCCAGCGCATCTTATTTACTATCTTTGCCCAGTCCTTTCCATCTCTCACTTGCACAGGTATCAAATTATGATTCAGTCTCTTAGCCGGTTTGAAGACTGCCAGTTGTTCCTCTTACAAGGACAATTTGAAGGAGTTTGTTACTTCTTCGACACACTCACTTTAACTTTTAAAACTAGATTCCCCTCAGAGAGCAGGAAAGAAATGTTGAGACACAGCACCTTTGTTCATCTCTCCAACCCTCTCCTCCATCAGCTCCTGATGCTAAAACTCTCCTTCCAAGCTTTTCTTTGGACAAGACTTCATGAGATTGTTTAGGTTGGGGCTGAGGTTTCATACCAGCCTCTTTCGCTAAGGATTCCTCGTCTCTTGTACCCTGCTTTCTCAAGCATGAAAATCTTCAAAAGATACAGACAATTTCTAAAGGTGCTGACATTCTTGTGCCTTTTCTTGACCTAAAGACTTGCTGCAGATTCAGCTCTCTGCTTTTGTGATGCATCTGAAATACTCTTCAGATTCTGAAGTGAATGGCAGTGATTAAACTCAATCCACAACAGAACTACTGGATATAAGTTTAGGCACATGCACTGGACAGCTTGCAGCTATCAAAATTGACTTCAGGGATGCCTCAAGACTTACTGTGTATGTGTAGACTCTGTATGCAACAGCTATTTATCCCAGGTTCCTGGCCATCAGGAAACTGAGCAGAGCTCCGCAACAGCTGTCTGGCATACAGAATTACTGAACGAAAGACCAAATACTGCATGTAAAGAAGGATACAAAGAAAAGAAGCGTTTAACAAGTAAATTCATACTTGAAATGGATTGAGAAGTATTCATCTGTGTGTTCCCCTATTGCAATTAAGCCTGGATATTAGTAGAGCTTCTATTAACACCTTTTATCAGCACAAATTAATATTTAAAAAGTAATCTTACAGACTGAAGAATTTTGGAGGCAAGGAACACATTCCTTTATTTTTTACAGTATTAATACCAACAAGATTTGGTAAGGCTTCAGATAATATAGAAATCTACACTTAAAAAAAATTGGCCAGTCTAGAACACTTCTCCTGTGTAGTTTCATGTGCTTGATCATTGCATTTGTTCACTGCAATCATTACACAAACACAAAGCAAGTCCAATCTATTTGGAAGAAACTTTCATAAAATTTCAGAATGGCACTGCATATGAGCACCATATATGCTCGTATTTCTGGAGAGAGGTTGGCATGGAGTTGAAATGCAGTGAATACACAGTACAGCTTGGAAGAATGACTGCAGGACAAGCTCTATGTACACTTGCTTTTATTTAATTATCCCAATTAGGGGCAAAGAATTCAACTATTAGAAACCTCTCCTATAATAAACAATGGTAGAAAATGCAGACTTGATGCAGAAATGTAAAATAATTCATACCGATTAATTATGACCACAGTTAAAAAGCTTTGCTGTCTAAGTAAAGAAAAATTTTCCCTTCATTTTCAATCATTTCCAGCTCCAAAGGCCAAACACTTTTTAAAAAGTTAGAAAAAACTTAAGCCATTTCTCAACCATTCAGAGTACATGTAAAATAACATTGTTCAGAACTCTCCATTGAAAATGTAATTTGAAATGGACAGATCATCAAGAAGCCTCTTCTTTGTACAATTTTTGTAGCCTGAGATTATTTGTTTAAGAAAAAAAAGGGCAGAAATTATTTATACTTACACAGTATTCATTTGTACTGAAGAGTAACCAAGTGAAACTCTTCACACATTTGTGGGGCATTTCTCATATGCATATATATATATAGTTTTCCACATAAATAATCTGAAATAGTTTTTATAAATTCAGTAAGAGAATGGCATTATAGTGTACTAACTAAAATGTAGCCAGTTAACCACACATGATTGCCTGTATTTATTACTGTGGTTTAGCTCATAGAGGAACAGATGGTTTCCATGTGCTCCCAATCAAATATTCTCAACTGCTTATTTGATCATCTGCAGTAGGTTTTTTGATTTAAATAATTAAGCTTTAGCATTCTGTACTTCTTAAATTTGACCTGCTTCTTGCGGCTCTTTTGACTTGTGGCAATTGCTGTTGGCTGATGGCCAGCAGCCTTTTCCTCAGACTTTGAGTATAGTTAATTCAGCAGTGAATTAAAAGCAGACACTCTGTATTCCTTAGGATAACATAGTGTAAATTCTGTTCTCCAAATAATCCCTATAGATGCATGCAAGCACAATTAATAATTCAACTATTAACCAAAAGTGAAAGACTTGTTTAATCTCATTTAACACTGTACAGTCTTGTGACACATAAATGAGTGGCTTCAACCTACTGTTCATGTAATTCTTTAAAGAGCAAAGTCATTTAAAATGCAAATACATAATTTACACAGAGACAAATAACATTTAAAATCTACCTTCTATTTCTCTTGTCCATTTGTTTTAGAACCAAGACTTGTTGTAAAATCATTCTATTATGCTTTGCATCTTAGGTTATTTAATTGAAGGAAAAAATATGTACATTATTGAGCTCTTTAACTATTATTCATTGCAAAGCAGCAGCACATGGTTTTATTTTGGGTTTAGTTTGCTACTACCACTGAAGTGGGATGTCATAACAAGATAATATAAATTCTTTTGTGTAGCAAGTGCAATGAAATAAGCATACTAGTATTGTCTGATTACTGAATGATGGAAATGTATGTTGTTAATCACCTGAAACACAATTTGGCATATGCTCTCTTTTGGGAGAGTTTTCCTTTCAATAAAAAGGTTAAACATCAGGGTAGTCTTTAGCATAAAGCAAAGTTAACTTAAACATTATTGTCAATCTGGGAAAAAAAAAAAAAGAGCGAGAGTACAAGAAAGAGTATGTGAGACAAAGCGCAAGCACAAAAAAGAAAACGTACTAACATAAATCTTAGTGCCTTATAAGTATGTATTGAAGGGTCTTCTGCAAATTAAAATACATATAACTGCACCAATGCGTGCTTGCCTAATAGTGGAATCTTCTATGTAATTTAGAATATTAAATTAAAAGACTACGTTTGAGTTCTTTTTTTAGTTTTCTAATTTGGTCTGTAAAGCTAAGGCCTAAAGAAATTTGTATTATGATAGATGGCTCACTGGCTATATAATATTCTAACATTTAAAACCTCTGATAGCTAAGTCAGGTCAACTGATTTCTTAGAACAGAATGAAAGCTACTAGGTTGTTTTTCTTCCTTTTTTTTTTTTTTTTTGTGTGTGTGTGTGTGTGTGTTTGTGTGCAGTGAAACAAAAAAAAATAGAAGTAAGGATAGGAAGGACCATTGAGTTAGTTCATTGCTCCCATCCTCGCAGAGTTACAATAGTCAAGAATTTGCCTACGTGCCAGCAAAACATCTTCAGAGCCAAGCAAAGAAAGTAAAAAAATTAAGAGTTTTTAAGTGCTCCTAAATGTAAAAATGATGCCTGACTGACATACTGGAAAATGGGGGAGTGTGGCAGGGGAGGAGAGAGAAAGAAATACGGTGAGAAGCAATGGGTCCAGACAAAAGATGGATGCACTCTAACCCCACATTGTTCTGGATTCTAGGTGGTCAAAGAGCAGAAGGTTACAGTACATAAAACAGGAGTTTCTGCAATGGGAAGAGGAATAATAGTAAAAAGGGCAGTACTACCAGTGCTGCCAAAAGCAACAGCACAATCAAGGAGGAGGAGGAGGATTCCATATGCCAGAAGGATGTAGAGCCAGATTTTCGAAGATACTTCAGTACCTAACAAATGTTACTGAGCGCTTAGCTGCAAGACTTCTTAACAGTTGATTACTCTCATTGATTAAAGAGCTATACAGTAGTTAAGTCTCTAAATTCCTCAGGGACCTAACAGGATATTTTCAGTTGTGCACATTTTTCATCTATTTTCCACCTAACCACACCTAGTATCTACAAGTTTTGGCTATATTCATCTAGTCCTGACCAGACCCTCAAATTTTCCTAAATGTTGCAATATTTAGGTTTAGGAATACCTACTCAGAAGGTATCTTAACAGTTTGTAAAATATTAAAAACCTTAGATAGCATTGTTTGAAAAATTCTTGCAGTCCAGTTTCATCTGCCCAAAGTCTCTACATTTGAGTTTATTATTTGTTTTTATTTTATGTTAATTAGAAGAACAAAATGAGAGGAATAATTACTTAAAACAGTTGGGGTAAAACACTTATGTGAGTTGGGGTAGGATGGGAA
Organism: Haliaeetus albicilla; assembly: GCF_947461875.1. Taxonomy (NCBI): domain Eukaryota; kingdom Metazoa; phylum Chordata; class Aves; order Accipitriformes; family Accipitridae; genus Haliaeetus; species Haliaeetus albicilla. The sequence goes on from NC_091492.1 coordinate 8,361,066, forward strand.
AGCAAGTACGTGCTCCAACTTATTTAGAGCAGGAGGTTGGATATATTTTCCCAAGCCCTAATTCCCAGGCTATGGAACATTGTAGGGCTGCTCTCACTCAGTTTTCCTATTTCAGTTATTTCATTCTGTAAAGTAATAAACTAGTTGTTAAGCAAAAAACCCAGAAGAGACATCCTATAGTGGTGAGGTACTCTACAATGGTCAAAAGGAAAGAACACCTGTCTGCAGCATGCAAAACAAGAGTGAAATCAATACTGTATGTAAATGTACTTGATTTCCACCATGCTTGACAAGTTGGCACCAACACCAATAGAAATTTAAGTATGAAGGACTTAGGAGACCTTAAGTTGTGAGAGTTTGGAGATACATCCTTCGACTCAAGCACTGTGTCTTCCTATCTTTTGCATTCCTCCAAAGTAGGCCACCAATTTCACTCAGTCCTCAAGACATTAGGAGCTGAAAGTACCATAGACACGTATCTACTTTTCTGTCTCCAGAGAGTGATAGGAGACAGGACTTCAGTCTGCTCCTAGATGCTTGGAAAGAGCATGGACCTTAAAATTTTGGCCTGAGGCCAGGCAGATCTACTAAACTGGCAAACTCTTCACTGCTTTTGAAGGTCAGGAAATAAAGATCAGATAGAATATCGGTAAACACCTTAAAATAAATGGTTTCAATTCAACAAAGACCAAAAAGGCTGAAAAGCACAGGAGTGAAGTTCAAGGGAAGGTAAATTACACAAAGAACATTGAATAAAAATAGAGGATAAAGAGTACAGCTGCTTACTGGAGAAACAAATGGGGCTTGGAGGTCTTTTGCAGTTTATTTTTCAAGGTAATTAAAATACATTGGCTATATAAGAAGTTCCTACTAACTTCAAAAATATGCGTATGCTCAAAGTGCTCTGCAAAACCAAAGCCTAACAATATGGAGGAAATAAACACCTTGATCATTACCAGAAGGAATTTGTGTATTCGGTGTTACTTAGTTTCACAAATACTTAATCATAATTAAAGTCACCGGATGGCTTTTTAAAAGCAGTTAGGTGTTAAGATGATTGGCAGTTTTCCTTGCTGTTGATAAGACCTAATGATACATTGCAGGATGGAAAGCTACATTAAGAAATCCAAAACCACCTTCTCTGTACTTACCACATTAGATAATTCTAAGTTTTTCTTTCCACAGATATTTTATTGGTACTTACCACTTAAAGAAGCCTGATAGATGTCAAAGGCTCTCTAAGGATGCTTTTCAGATAATTTATTCAAAGATTTCTTCAAAAGATTTTTAGGTGTTAATTGCTGTTTTTTCCCCCAAATCTATAGACTCAACAAACACCACCAGCAAGCTTCAAGATGCCAGCCAAATTACTTCAGAATTTCATTAATTTATGTCTGTCTCTAAATAAGAAACAGAATTACTACATACAGCATTTAAACTAAAATCTTGGATTATGACAAACTGCTGGTACAGGAAAAAGTATCTTCACTTGTTTGGGCTACAGAAAAAACATCTACAGAGATACTGAAGAGACCAAAAGTGGAAGAGAAAAGTGGGGTCAGCCTCATGCAAATGATTTCAGTATACAAACATTAGATTCAAAATCTGAATCACATACTCACCTCTCACACCTCTAATAGCCACACTGCAGACTTGCAGCCAGCCCAAAGTAAGGATACAGAGCCCAGCTTCCAAACCTTATCTTTTTTGCTTCTCTTACCAGTGTTTATGCCTTGCTCCTACAAAATTGAGCATATATACTTTAAGCAATCAAGAAAAGTTACTTACTGATGTGCTCTATGTATCTATTTTTTATTAATTTTAAATAGAGGCCTTTGTTGCATTTAATTATTCCTATTTCATGTGACAGAGTAATCACAAACATTGTAATTAGTTCTTAATAGAAGAAAAAGTGAATATAATATTTCATCTAGGTTTCTACTTCTTTTTTTTTTTTCCTTCTGGTCTGCAGCATCACTGATCAGTTTCCCCTCCTTATGAAGGAAAGGAAAAAATAAAAAGTTTGCAAAGCTGACTACTGACGTTTGTTATTTCTCTTGGAAGGCTCTCATTAATTCCAATGAGAACTTTGCTTTAAGTTATACATAATTTAGTATTTTTAGTCTGTACAAATACAGCATAGCAGTAGAACAAAACAGTTACTGGCTAAAAGTTTTAAGCCTTACTTTCTCCTGGATTTGTAAAGTAATGCTCAATTTCTGTCTAAGTTGATTTTCCATTTGTTCATAGCATGTTCAGTAAACACTGATAGGGCTAAGCACTTAGAATTCAGGCTACTTTTAGTTCTCAAACACCTGTATGTAGAAGCCAGACTTTGAACACTTTTTTCTGTAGAGAAAGTTCCTCCAGAAGTGCGTCTTTTTACACATTAAAAATACAGCAAGAAGAATAAACATGAGAGTTCTTCATGAAGGGCACTTCAGGTACTCTGCCGTGGATGGCTACAATAAGCAGGCTGAGTGGCCTGTAGTTCCCTGGGTCCTCCTTCCTGTCCTTTTTGAACAGAGAAATGATATTTGCTTTCCTGCAGTCCTCAGGCACCTCTCCTAAATTCCATAATCACTCCAAGGTTATTGAGAACAGCCTCACAAAGACATCTGTCAGCAGCCTCCCTCAGCACTTGTGCATGCACCCCATCAGGCCCCACAGACTTTTGTATGTCCGGTTACCTAAGCATTCCCTAACCTGATCCCCTTCCACCACAGGAAAGACTTCCCTGCTCTAGACTTTCCCCCTGGTCTCCAGGGACTTGGATGTCTGAAGGCCAGTTTTGCTAGTAAAGACTGAGATGAAGAAGGCATTCAGTACCTCAGCCTTTTCCACACCCTGTGCCACCAGGACCCCTGCTTCAATTCAGGAGCAGGCCCACATTTTCCCTAGTCTTCCTTTTGCTGCTTAGGTATTTATAGAAGCCCTTCTTGTTGCCTTTGACAACCTTCACCAGATTTGACTTCAGGTGGGCTTTGGCTTTCCTAACCCCATCTCTGCATGCTCAGACAGCTTCTCTATATTCCTCACAGGAATACCTGTCTTTGCTTCTACCGTCTGTATATTCCCTTTTCATGTTTGAGCTTTGCCAGAAACAACTTGTTCATCCATGCAGGCCTCCTGGCTAGACTTCCTGTTCATTGGGGTAGACTGCTTTTTAGCTTGGAGGATGTGATCTTGAATATCAACCAGCTTTCCTCTAACCCTCTTGCCACTAGGGCCCTATTCCTTTCTGCTATGGCCCTATCCAAGCTCCCTGGGAGCAGATTCCCGAAAAGGCCAAAGTCTGGTCTCCCAAACAGGGCTTGGGGATTTCTTATCTTCAGCAAAGAGATGATTCTGTAAGTGTGGGATTCCCCACCACATCCCCCCCCCTTCCCCCCCTGCCCTATGCTTAACATCTAAGGACTATATGTGTAGCAATAATGCTTCAAAATAAGATTTGAACCACCTAAAATATAATTACTTTCTCATTGAAGCCAGTCTTACCATAAACTTTGACAAGACCAATGTTGCACCCCTGTTCCATAGAGGTCTCTTGATACCTACAGAAGTAACTGAGACTTTTCTTGGACATTAGAATGAAATCAATAACCATCTTTGTACTAAGGGCTAAAATTAGCATACGAACTACATCAATCGTTGTCCTTTCAGTCACTTCTGAAGAGGCAGACTTCATGCCTACCTTTACTTGTAAATATTTGAGACATAAAAGAACTAATATGGAATCTACGTGCAGGTAGTCCATTAGCTGCTACTACACACGATTGAAGTGCAATTTCTGTCTCAGAAATACAAAATATTGGTGACTAACACAATCTGGGAGGCCATATAAGGTGAAGGAATGTAGCTGAATGAAGGAATAGTAGTTAACTTGGTAGTGTTATGTTAACAGTTGGCCTCAATGATCTTAAGGGTCTTTTCCAACATAAATGATTCTATGATGCTATGATTATACAGAACCCCTACTAGCTATATGCTTCCCAAAGCACCTTATATTGCCTACTGTTAAAGACAGGATTATCAGAACAGACTGATGTTTGCCCTCACTGTGTAAGAAAGCCTTAAGTTCAGACAACAAAAGAAAGTGACTTAACAAGGTATGTTGACATCATTGCTAAAACCCAGCCAGAATGCTAAGATATGTCTCCCTAAGTGGATGGACTGCATCCTGCCTCTCTGCTCCCCCACCCCAAGCCCAGTCTGGTTCCTTAACACCGGGAAGAGTATTCTTCCATAGCTAGCCTTAGTTCTATTAGGCCCCACAGAGGGCAGCAGAACTATAACCCATCCTTGCAGCTCTCAAGACTAGATATACATCTACAAAGCCCATGATGCTACAGAGTACGAATGCTTTTCTTAGCACTAAATAAGCTAAGTCTACCTGAGAAGAACATTGCTGAGAAGCCTAAAAAGTTTCTGTGGCTGAACAGACTCCCACACAGGATCTCAGGCATACAAACCTAGTGAAGCCTGCAGTCAGAAAACACCCCATGGCTTAACCAATGCCACCCTCTGTAATGTACAAAAAATCTAACATATGTACAAAATAGCAGGGTACTTGATGCCACTGAGCTTAACTCAAGCTATGTAGTATTAAAAATACCCCAGCTGATCTATAATATGACATCAGTTTTCCTACTGCAATTTTTTTAACGATGCTGAAAGAGGAGTTGCACGTTGTTCTTAAAATAAATGAAGTATTTTGCTTTTTCTGTAACCTCTGACAGCACAAAGTAAAATGATTCATTAAATGACTACTTTATGGTTATTTATGAGATGCTAACTAGGTGTATGATGTGCTAATTATTAAGAAAGCACACATTTGGAACATCTCCAGGTGTCTTTCCAAATCTTTTTCCCCAGGTGCAGTTGTTTTTCAATTTCTTTCTGTTTGAATGAACATTACAGCATACACAATTTCTTCACTTAGTTTCATTGTTTCATAGACTTTAACATCAGAGCAAATTCAGAGCACCTGATCACCAGCCATTCTACTTCATCTGGACACTTTCATTACCGAATCCACAAAATTATTTAAGGAAAAACCCCTGTATTTTTGAAATTAAAACAGACAAGATACAAAACTAAGAGGTTGCTAATATCTGAAACCTCTGCAAGGGCAGTGAAGCAAATACTTTAAAGGCTTCCAGGAGCAAAAGGTTAGAAAAATCTCCTGAAATTCATCCCAGTCTAACTTCGGAAAACATACCTTTCCAATCACAGAAGTCAGGATAAGCTATGCAAGCACATAGGAAAATAACTCTCAGAACACTGACCCACTCTGTGCTAGCTGCTGTTTCCTGGGCTGACCAAACTGTCAGGCTCTAAAGGAACCTACACAGCGATACAGGGTGTGTGAATTCTTGGAGCAAGAAAAGACTGAGCTGTGTTGAGTTTCAGAGGCATAGCAGGCACTATGGCAAGCAAGAGCAGCCCAAAGGAGTGAATCTGATGCTGAAGTTAAATGACTTGGCAAGTCTTACTACATTGGAACGCACAATTTGAGGAGATCAATACACACACACCCCATTTCACGGACTATTTAATAATCTGATAGTATGACTGTATCAAGGCTAAATGAAAATATATTTTAAAAGGATTCATTTACGTAGACATCACTGTCACTGATTACGCTGATGTGGACATGCCTGAAAAGATGTTTAAGTAGCAGTAAAATTCAGAATTAATCAATTTTGACATGTGTTCAAGTGCAAAATACATGGATCCATAGCACAGTACTGGGAAAACAAATAGAAGAGAAAGTACCACCAGGCAGTGATATTATTTAACCCAGCATACCACGTTTGCTATCTTACCCCTAGCATTTTCCATAGTATTTTATTAAGATTATTTTCACATTAAATTGGATGTTTACACACAGCACAATCATATCTTTCTGTCAAATAAGCACTAACTGAGTTTCATGTTACAGCAAACAAGGATGGAAAAGGAAGATATTTTTCTGACAACAAATCTGAAATTAAGACAATAGTAAATAACAGCAGGTAGCACATTTGTGCCAAGCCATGGTATTATGGATAAGGCACAAAGCATTCTGTGCACACCAAATAATTGCTTTAAGTTGAATATTAACATTTCCTAATATAAAAAATATTTTAAAATTTGAGATTGTAAATAAAAAGTTCATTCACCTTGCAGTAATGGAAAAAATAAAAGATTTTACTTATTTTTTTGCTAAGTCTAAATCCCTGATCTTGCCACAGAACAGTCTTTTTCATTTATTTTTCATGTCTAAAGGATGCCTGCATAATTCTGGGAGGTTACAAGTTTTTAGAGCTTTGCTTAGAGCCTGCATTTTTGTTGTTTTATTAACTAATTTAAGTTCTGCTCCACATTCTAAGGAAATTATTTGCATGCAGTGAAGTACCTAGACTGTGTTACAAGTGGCATATAGTGAGATAAAAGAAATAATTTCAATGTACTTACCCTTTAAATTAAGCAAAGGTTGGGATAAAAAATGGTTACAGTTCAGACTGAAGGTAGAAGTTTTGTGAGAACTGGAGCTTGTGAATTTTAGAAATAAAAAATATTTCTGAAGCATTTTACAAAACTTAGAACACATTTTCCCTCTCCTAAGCAGAATACATTTTTTGCTTGGTTTACAAAAAACAGTAAAGCAATGTTGAAGACAACAAAGAAGAAATATTCTTAATCCAGAATATAAAAGAACATCAGCTTGTTGCTGATATAGATAATTGTAGCCTCAATTTACAGGTTTATTCAAACGGACATTATTTCCCCTTCTCTCTCCTGTCCTACCCTGAAGATGTTAATGCAGATCTCAGTGACCATGGTGCTCCTATTTAAAAAAAAAAAAAAAAATCTGGTCAACAGCTGCTTGATAAATACATACTTAATCTAGAATTAACTATGCAGTCTGGAAAACAAAACCAGGATAGACTTATCAGAAGGGCTGTGAGAAAGTTCTGGACATTTTTTCCTAGAAAATCAGTATGTTTTGATTTATTTTCATCCATATTTTGTTAAACATAAATAATTTTCATGAAAGATCCATTTTTTTTCACTTCAGGTCATCCATTCAAAATTCGAGATCAAGCTAAACATGAAACTAGCTTTGAGGCTTCATAATCTCGTTGTTTTGAAAATTA